>NC_132923.1:102442454-103072176 GCF_047675955.1 Chlorocebus sabaeus
GGTGAAGGTGGCTTAATTAGTGTAACTCTGAGTCCTTTTCTACCCCATTTGTTTTTGCTACCCTGGGGAGACAGAATGACTTATTATCTGATTGGTAAATTTAAGAAGAATAAGTCATGTCTCTGTGGTACCTTGTCTTCCTTGGGAGTGATCTGACCTGGATGAGACCATGAGGGCTCTTCCGTGCTATGTGTCTTGACTGGGCAGGGCTCCTGCAAAGAAGTCTGCCCTGTTCTCTGTGTGTGTGAGGCACTTAAACCTGGAATTCATTCTCCTGACTGTCATCACTTACTCTAAGCTACATCCTCCAACTCTGCTTCTGTCAGGAATAATATCAATATTTTGATCTCCATCTATTTGTTTTATTTTAAAAAATTCTTCAGATAAGTCAAGAAGAGGGCTGCCACTTATTGAGAACGCCCTGGAGATCCCAACAATATTGCAATGGTTACTAACAATATAAATAATAATAATAATGACAGTCATAATAGAAACAGTGTTTGTCTATGGAGATTTTACTATGTGCTAATAGCTTTACATGGATTATCTCAAGAAACACTTGCAACAATCTTAGGAAATAGAAGCTATTTTTTCTCTACTTTACTGTTGAGGAAATGGGAGTTTAGAGAAATTTGGCTATTAAGCAACGTGCCCAAGTCATACAATTAGTCTGAGGTAGAACCCAAATTTTACTAGGCATGACCAAAACCATGCTCCTAACCACTGGGGTATACAGCCTTCTGGAAGCAAAAGGTCTATAGAGATGATGTCATTAGGGATGGCTTCCTAGAGGAGGAGGGGACAGAGGCCCTGAGCTGGGAAAATCTTGAAGGCTATGCAGATAAAATACGTTGAGCTGTTAGTTTACCAATTCTGTTTTGCTTTGTTCACTGGCAGATCCCAATGGTATGTGCTCCATAACTCTCGGGTGCCTCTCCCTCAAATTTAGATATCATATCATTTGTTTAACTTGCTGAATAAAGTAATTAGTACCTGGGAGCCTGCCTGCCTGGCAGAATATATTGGTGCAGCTAACGAAGTTTATGCCTTCAGGCCGTGCAGTAGAATTTGATTTAATTTGTCCCAAGGTTAGGGAAGACGATGGGAGACTTTGGCATCTCCTCCATCTCCGTCTCGGAGTAATTCATTGCCAGTGTGGAGGGAGGCAGCATTGGGCCGTTTTAGCACTAATGGGAACTCCAGAAGCTTTCCCAGTGGAGTCTGACTTGCTTTATGGATGCAGCTGAGCAGCTACCAACTTCCCTTGCAAGGGAGATGCTGTCTTTCAGAGTCACAGGGACCATACCTGGGGAAGGGACCGTCTTAAGCCCATCCCACGGCAGCGGCTCCTGCAATGGCTTTTGCCTACAAGATTGTGAGGTCCTTGGGGTGGGGATTTTATTTTATTCACTGTCTCTGTTCCAGACAAGGCATTAGGTGGGACTCTGCCATTCACCTTGTCCTGTCCCTGTAATGACGATTCTGTTTGAGAGGGAGAACAAAACTAACCCTTTCCCTTCCCCAAGGCCTCTGCCATAGGCAGCCAACATCCTCCCTACCTATGGTACACCTTTACCTGTTGCTCCATGCTGTTCTCCCAGACAATGCCCTTTCTCTCTGTCTTCAACTCTCTGAATCCTTCCTACCCTTTTAGTCTCAATTTTACCCTTCCTTCCTCTAGCCTTTTCTTCCCTGGATTGCGCTAGATGGTGTAGCGCTGGGAGATAATGTAATGCAGAGTCAGGACTCAAGCTCTGGAGGCAGAGGGTCTGGGCTCAAACACCGGCTATATTGCATATTTGCTGTGTGATCTTGGGAAAATGACTTAACCTCTCTTTGGCCTGGTTTGCTCATCTCTCAAATGGGAGCAGATAGGGTCTTTTGAGGATAAATGAGTTAATCTATAGGTAAAGTATGTAGAACTGTGCTGGTACATGGTATGTGCCATCTAAGGGTTAAACCATAACAACGTTGCTCTCTCCCTCCACACCGCTCTGCGTCCTCTGGGGACTTCCCGCCTTCAGGAGGCTGCTGGGGTGTGCACCTGGTCTTCATCCAGTGACACCTGGGCCAGCACATCCCTTCTCCTGCCTTTGGTTTCCCCAGGAAGCTGAGTTAGGTGCGAGGCTGACCTGTCCCCTTCTTGGCCATCCAGGCAAGTTGGGTTGGCTGGCAGGTGGGATGTCTGTGCCCTCCATCAACTTTCACGGTCTGGGTGCTCTGTGGCAGATGCTGGCCTTTGCAAATAGAGAGAAACCTTTTAGAAGTGTGCTGTTCAAGGGAGGAGCCTAGAAATACCAGGGTCCTTGCCCAGAGAAGGGGTGAAGGAAGAAGAAATGATTGAAGGTCTTAACTTGGTGGCAAAGTGCCTCATCTCCCAAGTACAATGAGCTGGGGGAAGAGGATAAGGAGAAAAGACCAGCAGACTTGGGGATGCCATTCTTCTCTGGGTCTCTGCAGAGCTCTCAGGGGAGGAGAGTTAAGGGCTGCTTCCAGGGCGCAGCTAGGGCCCAAGGGGAAGAGGAGATAAGTTTTGGCTCAATAACAGGTTGACTGTTCTAGTAACTAGAGCGGGCCATGTCAGGGTCTTTGTAAGGTAATGAGCTGCCCATCACTGGAGAAGTTAAGTACAGCTTGTGTGGGATTTGTTGTGCTGACACATCTTAAGAGCTTACGATGTTCTAAACCCTGCATTAAGTCCTTTATCATCTCATCTAATCCTCATCACAACTTCATAAGGGTGGGTAAAATATAATGTGATTAGCCGCATGTTATAAATAAAAAAGTTAGAACCTAGAGGGTTTGTGGGACATACCCAAGTCAGGCAGGCCACCGAGAGACCCTGGCTTGACCACCTGTTATATATTACTGGGTACATTGCATTTCATTCCTTTAAATTTCCATATCTGAAAATTGGAGATCACAAAGTACCGTACAAGGTAAATACCCAGCAAATATGAGCTACTATTATTCTCAGACAAGGTCATCTCCTCAGGTGAACACAGCTGGTTTCAGCATCTTTTTTTTTCTGGTCAGGTCACTGTGGTCCTGGGTTGAATCAGACCCCAGTCTCTTCTCTTATTTGCAGCTGAAAGTCTTGGCTGTGCCAACAAACATTTCCTTAAAGAATATTCTTGGGGATGTTTGTAGGTATCCACGAAAAAGGTACCTTGATCAGAGCAGTGCAGGAAACAATGAGTTAAGCAAAATCAGCCTGGTTATTTCTTGCAGGGCTTCTCAGAGCATTTAGAATCCTAATGGGCATTGTGAATCTCTCAGAGAAGGCTAAAGTATGCAGCATTTCCAAAATTTATTTAATCATGAACATCTCCTATCTTTTTATTTTTGGTGTGATTGCCCAGGATTGTTTGCTGACTCCCTAGCCAATAACTTCTGCAAAAGCACATGACTCTCAGGCTATTGGTAAAAGGGCAGGGAAAGTAATCAAGACAGGAGACTGTCAGGCTAGCTGGCACCCAGGCTGGTTCACAGAAGTTGCCAGGAGAATGGCCTTCCTTAACTCTTGGTCAGAGGTTTCTCTCATGTGGTGACACCAGCCGATAGGCAGACAGGTGCTTGATGTGAATTCACTGACAACTGCTTATGACGGTGGCAACCATTGGTGGTAGGAGAAGTGACAGCAGGTACCATGACCAAGACATTCTTGATCACATGGGTTTCATATATCCTTTCTACCACTCAGGTCTGCCCCCGTGTGCTTTAATTCTTTAGCCCTAATTGCATTGCTCTCCCAAGTACTGTTCCAGGATCTCCTTCTCAGGTTATAAGAATGTCAGGATCATCTGATCTTTTCCTCATTGTCATTTCTGGGTCACCAAGATTCTTATCATCTGAGGTATGTTTTTCTTGCTTACCAAGGGGTTTATTTATTCTACTGATTCAATACATCCTATGTCTACCAAGAAAAAAACATAATAGATCAAATATCCCCAAGCATGCATAACCACAGCAGAACCTCTTACAAGGTACACTTCCCTTTCTTATTATCTAACCTAATTATTTCTCTCTGTTATAGCACAATACATTTTCCTCCTAATCATTGGTCCATTTGGGAATCATGTCTTAAAAACAGCTAGAGGAAAGGTGGTGAGGGGCTTTGCAGGGTGGGAGTGGAGGGCTCTGTCTCCAGGCTTCAGCTCTGGCGGTGCCGAGGGTTACTTGGTGTGGGGTGGAGGGAGTCAGCTTTCAGCCCAGGAAGGGTCCAGCCAAATGGTTCTGACCCTGTGGCCTCTAGGGCCTTTTAAGAAAGAAAAATGAGTCAGCATCAGCTCTGGTGTAGTTTGCTTCCCTCCTAATCGGTGCCAGGGCCCCAGATACCAGGGCTGTAATTACTTATGCTGTCGAGAGAAGGGAGTTCTTAAAGTGATTCATCATGGAGGCGACAGAAAATGACAATTGCTCATCACTTAAAACAATGAGCCTGCCAGATGCTGACCATGCAGGTGCAGGCATGTGGGGTGGCAGCATTCCATCTCTATAGGACTTCATTGGCAGAGTTAATGAACAATTAGCCCCCGAGGGACATTGCCTCCAGGGAGAGGCACCCACGGTTGGGGCTGTGACTCCCATGCAGGCTCTTCTGAGAGGTTTTAAAAAAATGTATCACACCCTTACTCTATCAGGCACTGTGATGTGTTTCATGTAGATCATGACATGAGGTGGAAATTCTCTCTCAGGTGTGCTGAGAACCCCAGGGAGGCAGGGGTCCCCATAGCTGGACCATCCTGAAGGGCCAAGAGAGCCAATTGTCATGGCAACTGGCCAGCCAAACTCATGTACCCACTCCCAGGACCAAGGCGGGAGTTGATGGCTTGACTTAATGTTCCAGAGGCAGCAGTGAGCTTTGGGGTTTTCTCTGCCCCTGCACTTTACCCTCTGACGTCCCCTAGGCATCCTTGACTTCTTACCTCAATGTGGCAGGTGGAACGTTCTTTTCTGTCTTTTCTCCCATCTTTGTTTTCCTCTGGCTAGACTCTTGTGCAAGAAAACCCCTTCTGTGCATCACGACCCTCCCCGACCTCTTGTGCATAGACACACACTTCTCCCATCTCTCCTCCTCAAGATGCATTGCAGTGCAGGTGGGTAGTACTGCTGCTGGAGTCTGACTGCTTGTGTTCAAATTCCAGCTCTGCTTGTTAGCTGTATGACCTTGAGCTAATTATCTAGCCTCTTTGTGCCTTGGTTTCCCCACTTGTAAAATGGAAGTACTTTAAACATTAAAAAGATTAATGTATGCAAAGTGCTTAAAATGACTTTGTGTGTCACTGTTACTTACCTCCTTTAATTAATATCTTGAGCCTCTACTGTGTGGTAGTAGTGAGACTGATGCCAGGATATACACAGCGGTCATCCTCACAAGCACAGCTCTGCCCTCAATGCACTTAGAGTCCTCTTGAGCAAGCCGACGGATAATCACACAAATAATTATGTACTTAAAATCGTGACAAATGCGACATAGAGGGGATACAGAAGCTAGGGGGACACGACCTTGTGTGGGAGATCCGGAAGGCTTTCCTAGGGAAATAATGTTTAAGCAGAAATTTGCAAGATGAATAAGGGGTCACTAGACAAAAAGAGAATAGAAGACAGTGTTCCAAGTATACAAAAAAAAAAAAAAAGAAAAAAAAAAAAGTAAAGCATGTGCATAGGCCCTGGCTGCAAAGAAGCATGGCATTTTTGCAGAGCTAAAAGGAAGACCAGTTTGGACAGGCCACAGATAGAGTGAATGAAGTTAGGGATAAAGGCTTATTTTCTTCTTCTGGTCTTTCCTGACCTCTCTCTGCTCCTTCCCTCTCTCCTCCCAGGGAAGACAAGTGATTATTCTGACTAGTGAGTTTGAGATGAGGTGCTGGGTATTCTGGACTCCGTTAGGGGGTCTCTTGGCAGTAAACGTTCTGCCCCTGCAGGGTGAAGTCTGTAGGTCTACTGTTCCTTGAGGCGGGACGTGTGAGGATGCTTGATGATGAGGATGGACTTAGGAAACCCATTGTTGACACTTAAGCCACAGTCCACAACAATACACTTTCAACAACGCAGCTGATGTCTTGATCTCCATCGGCAGGACTTTATAAGTTCTATATTAAGGCAGGGTAAGAAAGGGGTGTCATCTATTGGGCCCTATGGGAAGGGGCCAGATCATGCGAGACCTTATCAGCCATCCGCTCTTTCTCCGCGCTCTGGCCCAGAGTCAGGTGTTTCTGTTTGGAGGCATGATCAAGTGCTGAATATCAAATATTTTTAATACAACTCTGTTTTTCTTTTATACTTGGTGGGCTAGGGGTGGGGGAAAGGAGTCCAGAAACCTCTTTAATATCAAAAGGTCTAGGGATTCAATTATACTTTTCTCTGACAGAAAGTCAATTTTAAAGGAATACATCAACAATTTAAACGGTAGTGCTGGCTTTTTTTCTGCAGTGAGAAATTTTGATTTCTCTAGCTTGGTCTCTTTGCGCCCAGCCAGCTTGGTAGATTTTGGTCCAAAGCATGAGGGACCCTGTCACCCATTTACCCCCACTTGAATTGCAAATAGCATGAGTCTTTCAATTCTTTTGCAGCTCATTTTTGAAAGGACACACCTTCCATCTCATTTTGTCCTCAGGAGAACCTTGCAAAGGGAGGAATTTTTGTCCCATTTTACAGATGGGGTAACTCATGCTTACACGGGAAGTAACTGGCCCAGGGCCACACAGTGAAACGTGGAGGGTCCAGGAATCGAGGCCAAGTCTCTATGATTTCAAAGGCCCTGTTATCATCTGCTGGAAGCCTTATCATTTTATTAGTCAGGGTTTGTTCATTACTAGCCCATGGGAGGAAAATGGAGTGAGTGGGAAAATAAGAGACAAAACTGCAGTTGCAGGAGCCTCAGGCCAGGAGCCATGGACACACTCACTCTCACCTGCTAGCCTCCTTTACTCCCATAATGGGGAGTCATGTTCCACTTGGTGGAGAATGGGGCCACATTTTGTCCCCGGTTCCTATTGCCAGTTCTGAACAACCACTCACCTCTCAGTTTAAAGATTCCTTCCTCAGGGAAGCCTTCCAAGATTCCAAGTTTAGGCCTGTCATTCCCCTCCATGGCACTGATCTCAATTCTTAATGATTGATTAATCTTGTTACTTGATTTGTCCTTTGAGGTAAGTATGACTCTTCCATGAGACTCTGAACCTCATGAGGACATCGCCTGATACAACCCTGGCATTCTGTAGGTAGCTCTTGAATGAATTTGTTGAATAAACTCAGCAAGTGAAGAAGAGGGGGAAAAGTGTTTTAGGCAGAGGGGATTGCACTTGTCAAGGCCCAGAGGACGGAACGAATCTGGCACTTTAAAAGCAAGCATGTTGAGTCCAATCAGATCAGACTGCAAGGGGAGGGGCACTGGAGGCATCATGCTACCTGACTTCAAACTATACTACAAGGCTACAGTAACCAAAACAGCATGGTACTGGTACCAAAACAGAGATATGGACCAATGGAACAGAACAGAGCCCTCAGAAAGAATACCACACATCTACAGCCATCTGATCTTTGACAAACCTGACAAAAACAAGAAATGGGGAAAGGATTCCCTATTTAATAAATGGTGCTGGGAAAATTGGCTAGCCATAAGTAGAAAGCTGAAACTGGATCCTTTCCTTACTCCTTATACAAAAATCAATTTGAGATGGATTAGAGACTTAAATGTTAGACCTAAAACCATAAAAACCCTAGAAGAAAACCTAGGTAATACCATTCAGGAGATAGGCATGGGCAAGGACTTCATGTCTAAAACACCAAAAGCAATGGCAACAAAAGCCAAAATTGACAAATGGGATCTAATTAAACTAAAGAGCTTCTGCACAGCAAAAGAAACTACCATCAGAGTGAACAGGCAACCTACAGAATGGCGGAAAATTTTTGCAATCTACTCATCTGACAAAGGGCTAATATCCAGAACCTATAAAGAACTCAATCAAATTTACAAGAAAAAAACAAAGAACCCCATCAAAAAGTGGGCAAAGGATATGAACAGACATTTCTCAAAAGAAGACATTCATACAGCCAACAGACACATGAAAAAATGCTCATCATCACTGGCCATCAGAGAAATGCAAATCAAAACCACAATGAGATACCATCTCACACCAGTTAGAATGGCAATCATTAAAAAATCAGGAAACAACAGGTGCTGGAGAGGATGTGGAGAAATAGGAACACTTACACTGTTGGTGGGATTGTAAACTAGTTCAACCATTGTGGAAGACAGTGTGGTGATTCTTCAAGGATCTAGAACTAGAAATACCATTTGACCCAGCCATCCCATTACTGGGGATATACCCAAAGGATTATAAGTCATGCTGCTATAAAGACACATGCACATGTATATTTATTGTGATACTATTCACAATAGCAAAGACTTGGAATCAACCTAAATGTCCATCAGTGACAGACTGGATTAAGACAATGTGGCACATATACACCATGGAATACTATGCAGCCATAAAAAAGGATGAGTTCATGTGCTTTGTAGGGACATGGGTGCAGCTGGAAACCATCATTCTCAGCAAACTATCGCAAGAACAGAAAACCAAATACCACATGTTCTGACTCATAGGTGGGAATTGAACAATGAGCTCACTTGGACACAGGAAGGGGAGCATCACGCACCAGGTCCTATTGTGGGGAGGGGGTAGGAGGGAGGGATAGCATTAGGAGATATACCTAATGTAAATGATGAGTTAATGGGTGCAGCACACCAACAAGGCACATGTATACACATGTAACAAACCTGCATGTTGTGCACATGTACCCTAGAACTTAAAGTATAATAATAATAATAAAAAGATGATATAAACCCAGTTAAGGCTTTTGGATTTCCTCCCAGGTGCAATGAGAAGTCTTTGCAAGGTTTTAAGCGGGGGAGTGATGAGATAGATTTTTGTGTTAGCAAGATTGTCTTGGTTGGAGCAAGGGGTGAAGCTGGAATTTCAGGAAGGAGGCTCTTGGAACAGCCCAGGAGGGAGAGGAGGGTGGCGTAAACATCTATGGCTACTGTTAGTGGTGTGGGAGGGAAATGACACATGTGGATGATGGGATGGGTAGGACTTGGTGTAGGGGGTGGCTTAAGAAAGGTTGGCTGGGCACTGTGGCTCACTCCTGCAATCCCAGCATTTTGGGAAACTGAGGCAGGTGGATCACCTGTGGTGAGGAGTTCAAGACCAGCCTCGCCAACATGGTGAAATCCCATCTCTACTAAAAATACAAAAATTAGCCAGATGTGGTGACTGGTGCCTGTAATCCCAGCTACTCCAGAGACTGAGGCAGGAGAATTGCTTGAACCTGAGAGGCAGAGGTTGTGGTGAGCCGAGATCACACCACTGCACTCCAGTCTGGGTAACAAGAGCAAAACTCCACTCAAAACAAACAAAAAACAAAAACAAAAACAAACAAAAACCAAAAAAGGTGTCAGGAAGAGGCTTGGGTTTCTAACTGAGGCAACTAAGCGGTAAGGCTGTAGTTCTGAGTGGACGGTTGTTGGTCCAGGCTCATTCACAGTGGCAGGATTGAAGCCAGTTCCCACAGGGCTCCTGACCTCACACAGCTTAAAGAGGTTCTGAGCTGGGCATGGTAGCTTATGTCTGTAATTCCAGTGACTCTGGAGGCTGAGGGGGAGGATTGCTTTAGCACAGGACTTTGAGATTAGCCTGGGCAACATAGCCAGACCTCATCCCCCAACCGAAAACAAACAAACAAACAAAACAAAAAATTCTGAGTCACCCTCAGCAGGTAGAATTTATCTTATTACAGATAGAAATTCTGGTCCAACTGTCTGGGCCACCTGAAATCCCAGCTGGGTCAGCTGCCGGAGCTCAGGAAGCCTTTTCTGGGCTGCCACTCAGAGAAAGGCACTCTCATGTGGGAAAACAGAGGGCCAGTGCCTTCTCAGTCTGAAAAGCAAAGCTGAGCCCACATCAGGCTTAGGACGTCTGAAGAGCCAGCTCTGGTTTGTTCATACAATCCCAGATGTGAACACCAGGGGGCTGCCTTGAGTCTTGAGAAATAAGCACGGGCCACAAAAGGAAGCCGGATTTCCTTACCTTTGTCTTGAGAAGAGGTTAATAGGCTCGTGGGACTTATTATCTAGGGCAGGCTAGGATCAAGTGACTGATTTATGGATTGATTGACAGCCACTCACCCAACGGATACTTATCGAGGACCTGCTATATTTCGCTCTGCAGTGTCCTGAGGGTTTGAGGTCTTGGACTTGCTACCAACCTACCAGGTAACCATTGACAAGCCCCTTCTCCTTCTTGGATTGATAATCATAAAAGCCACACTTTACTGAGTCATGAACATGTTCAAGATGCTGATTGCTCACCACTCACAACAGTCCCTTGAGGTAAGTATGGTTACACCCATTTTACAGATGAGGAAGCTGAGTTCGGAGAGATTTAGTAATTTACCCAGGGCCATATGGAAGCAAGGTGGAGCTGCAGTTCCAACCCCGTGCCAGAGGTCAAGTGAGAACGCACTTTCCCATGGGGCATCTCGGTGGTGAGGTGCCAGGAAAGAGTTTTAAGTAGGAGGATGACAGTCAAACCCTTGTATGGAAGATGGATTGAATGTGGGGTGACCAGATGGGAGGCGTTATAGTGGTCCAGGCTAGAACTAGGGCAAGGACCATGGACTGGAGAGGCGGGGCTGGATAGGAGTTACATGGCAAAGGACGAATCCCCAGCACATGGGGTCGGAGTGGACAAAGCAGTGGGAGATTCTGAAGTTTTCAGTGGTGTGGCTGGAAGGATGATGGCAGAGACAAGGAGGAGTGGAGGAAGAGCAGGTTTTGGGGGCAGATGAGAGCTTCGCAGCCTAGAGGTAGCCCTATCCTGGCACTGCGGAACAGTCTCTGTTCAGACAGCAGTGCCTGAGAGGGCCCAAGTCGTCTGTGGTGTGGAATTCTACTTTTCTTAATGGTTTCCCAGGCAGGGACCGTATCTTCCTGTTTAGTCTTTAAGAATTATTTAAAATGGTGTGTGTGTGTGTGTGTGTGTATGTGTGTTTATTTCTCAGCTTTTAACCTTGCCAACTTGTGCCTCTTAAATACTAATTACCTCTTGGGTGCTGACAATTCTGCTTTCTTAAAACAACCTCAGCAGGCCTCTCCTGCCCACGAAAGGCCAAGAGTGTGGCTGTCTCTGTGCCGAAGGCCTCTGGACAGTGCAGGTTTTGGGGATAAATAGCCAGGGAGGGCGAGGCTCCAGGATTAGACAAGGTGACTCAGGGTTGGCAGCCACTGCGTCTCCACAGCAGAGCTGTGGTGCTCCCGGCAGGAGATGCTGCAGCAAGCTGCTGGCTGTGCTGTGTTCCTGTCCCCCCAGGCCTAATGAGAAGAGACAGGCCAACCACAGTGCCTGCGGGGGTCGGGTGCTCCATGGGGACCAGCAGGCTTTTCCCGGGACAGGCTGACAGCCACATTGCTTCCTTAGTGCTGGAGGGGAAATGAGATTCCTCCTAGGGGGGTAGTGTCTACCCTACAGTCCACCCAGTCCTCAGTCGCCAAGCTTCCCCCTCCTAGGACCAACCTTGGGCAGAGCAAAGGGATGTGTGTGTGGGAGAGAGGGAGGTCCTTTGGGAGGTGGGCAAAGTCACGGCCTATGCTTTAAGTTACCAGATGTATGTGAGAGGTGCTGAGCACCACTCAGCCTCTCCCCCACCCTCAGCACCCCATGCAGCATGGTTAAAATTAGTGGTTAAAATCTCTTGTTAATCAGGCAAACCTTGTTTGAAATGCCAACTCCTCTTCTTCCTAGCTGTGCGATGTAGGCGAGTTACTCAGCCTCTGCAAACCTGAGTTTCTGTAAAATGGAGATAACAACAGAGCTGGCCTTCTAGAATGGTAGTTGTGGCTTGACGAACTTGTGTTTGTTTGCTAGGACTGCTGTAACGAAGTATTATAAACTGTGCTTAAAAAAAACCCAAGATTTTAGTGTCTCACAGTTCTAGAGGCTGGAAGTTCAAGATCAAGGTGTTGGCAGGATGGGTGTCCTCGGAGGGCTGTGAGGGAGGATGTTTTCCGGGCCCCTCTCTTTGGTCTATAGATGGCTATGTTCATGCCATGTGGCATTCCCTCGATATGCTCGTCTGTCTCCAAATTTCCCCTTTTTCTAAGGGCACTAATCATATTGGATTAGGGCTCACCCTAAATACCTCATTTTAACTTGATTATCTCTGTAAAGACCCTATTTCCAAGTAAGATCACAGTCACGTCTTGGGGGCTTGGAATTTTGGGGAATGGTGACATACATTTTAACCCATGACAGAGAGAGATGACATGCAAAACACTTAGTAGGGCACAGAATAAGTGAGCTATAAATTATTATTGTCCTTGCCATAATCCTATCCCTAACCTCCAGCCCCCTTCTGAAATGTGCTCTGTTTCAGCTTCATTATCCTGTCTGTTCCCCAGAGCTTTCTTCCCTGTCCTTTCCCACCCTAACCTCTATTTTCTGTTTTCCCTGATCTGAGTATTCAATCCTCATCCCCAAGATGGAAAAGGATCACTGAGAATGGTGTGACAAAAGTTTAGATCACTGGGTGTGTGGACCACATGTCAAGGCTGCTGGTCTGAAGCTAGGTCCTGGCTGATAACTGAAGCCCATCTCTTGCTTCTATGATGGTCATCCTTTGGGACTTGCTTACCTTAGTCTCCAGAGAAAGATGTGGCTGAGAAATAAAAATAAAATTTGAAGCCCCATAATTAAGTGACCAGACCCCCTCTTGGCCAAAGGAACCTCAGAGAAACTGTAAAAACTGAGTACCCATCCAAGACAGAATGGGATGGGGAGCCAGACACACCTTGTTATATCCCCTCCCTCACTGACTGCCATTAGACTCTTCCCTAAAGGTGAAACAGAAACCAGCCCTTGTGAAAGACTTGTCAGACTCCTTCCTTTTTGCAGTTCCGACACAACCAACCAGTATTCCTTCCTGATAAGAGACCGCGGTCTGGGTCGGGCGTGGTGGCTCACGCCTGTTATCCCAGCACTTTGGGAGGCTGAGGCCTGTGGATCTCCTGAGGTCAGGAGTTCGAGACCAGCCTGGCTAACATGGTGAAACCCCGTCTCTACTGAAAATAAAAAAATTAGCTTGGCATAGCGGCAGGCGCCTGTAATCCCAGCTACTAAGGAAGCTGAGGCAGGAGAATCTCTAGAACCTGGGAGGTGGAAGCTGCAGTGAGCTGAGATCATGCCACTGCACTCCAGCCTGGAGGACAAGAGTGAAACTCTGTCTCAAAAAACAAACAAACAAACAGACAAATAACAACAATAAAAAAACCAAAACTGCCGACCATGGACTGGCCGATTTACAGAGGCTGTGCACAGGATGCTTCTGTGTCCTTTCTGTGACCTTTTGACCTACAGAGCCTAACTTTACTGCATTTAAAAGTTAAGTCTCCACCCAAAGTGATATGGTTTGGCTGTATGTCTCCACCAAAATCTCACCTTGAATTGTAATAATTTCCACGTGTCATGGGAGGGACCTGGTGGGAGGTGATTGAATTGTGGGGGTGGGTTTTTCCCATGCTGCTCTCATGATGGTGAATAAGGCTCAGGAGATCTGATGGTTTTATAAAGAAGAGTTCCCTTGCACATGCTGTCTTGCCTGCTGACATCTAAAATGTGACTTTGCTCCTCCTTCACCTTCTGCCATGATTGTGAGGCTTCCCCAGCCATGTGGAAGTGTGAGTCAATTAAACCTCTTTCCTTGATAAATTACCCAGTCTCGGGTATGTCTTTATTAGCAGTGTGAGAATAGATTAATACACAAAGTGAACATAGATGTATGTACCATACACGCTTGTTTATTATGCATGCATATGCCCCCCCATCATGAATAGTCATAGCTCCTCCTGTAACCCATTAAGTGTGTATACTTATCCAACCCATTGTGTATAAATTACGGTTCCACCCTTACCTCCCTTGTAGTGCTTGCTTTCAGTTTCTACTGGAGGCTAAATTTCCCAACCTGTGGGATGGCCAGCCCACAGGCTGCAACCCTTTATAAGAAATAAAGCTCTTCTTTCCAAATTTATGAATCTTGTGGTTCTTCAATTGATATGGATAATGGCTAAGAATTTGGACTCCAATACCCTTGCTTAAACTCAGCCTGTGTGTGATATTTGGTCCACTGTATGATTTTTGTAGATAAAGTCTTTTTGGTACTTCATTACATCCTTTCATTTATATATTGTCTATGATTGTTTTCATGCTACAAAGACAGAGTTGTATATTTGCATCAGAGATCAACCATATGGCCTGCAAAGCTGAAAGTAATTACTATTTGGTTCATTATGGAAAAAAGTTCACTGACCCTATCTTAGCTTTATGATCTTGGCAACTATCTTTACCTTTCTGTACCATGCTTTCCATTTATTAATTAGAGGTGGTGATGGTACCTTCCTTATGGAGGTATTGTGATGATTAAATGTGCTGATACATACAGTGCCACATAGGCTATTAGTATTATTATTATACAAGCCACAACCAAACTCCACTGGCCCGGAGCCATGTGCCCTCAGCTGGGGTTGTAATCAGGGCCAAAGGTTTGACTTCACAGCCTTGCTGGAGGAACTCGGCCTCTCTAAACCTAGCATCTTCCTGACCTCCACCAGCAATTTCTATTAATAGTTTGCATAGATGGGCCTGCAGTGCCTCTGTTTTTTATCTCCAGCTGCCCCACACGGGATCTCACACTTGTTCCAGTTTACACCATCTCATTCAACAACCATTTGTTGAGGACCTATTAGATATGCAGAGAATCTTGAGCTGGGCATTAGCGGGGCAGGAGATAAATACAACATCATCCCTGCCCTCATCACATTTATTGTCCTCCTTCCACTCCTTATGTAATAGGATGCCTGGTAGAGACTCAGACCTTACAGTGTTTGTAGGTGAAAAACTTACTGTAAAAATTTTAAGCAGTTTCTGTCTTTAAGGGTGGAGACTGAAATTTACCTTTAGGGCAGACTGTCCCTTTATTCTTGGCAGAACCTTTTGAGTGGGCCCTTGTAGTTATGTAAATGGAAGCAAGTGCTTACCCTGGTTCTCCAAGACCTAAATGCAATTGCTTCAGACTGAGATGTTAGGTGTACTGCTTAGTAATGGAAATCAGGTGGGTATTTTAGCGGAATCAAGCCTCTGCAAATTAAGTTTCCTTTAGAGAAATGTTTCCTTTCTAATTCTGGATCGAGACTGCCCCACACCTGTAAATTGTCACATTTGTACCTAGTTGGTGAGATTTTTCTGCAGCAGTTGTTCCTAGCTGTAATCTTGGAGAGCCAGACTCTGGGAAGTGTACCGGGGGATTCTTGTGGGGTTGCCTTGTTATGGACTTCATGCCAGATGTCTCCCTTGTGGGTAAGTGGGGGTCAGATTCAGTGGGGGTTCCCATCTGGGGACAAGATGTGAGGATTTGGGAGGCAGGTCTGGACTCCAGAGTGGGAAGGCTGGTCAGCAGCCAGGGAGGGAACCAGTCCAGTAAGACGTTTTAAGGTGGGAGTTGGGTCTGTGGGTTCAAAGAGTGGCCACTTCTAGTAGCAGTTCTAAATTATTCTTTCTGTTGTACTCCCCTTTCATGAATCCTAAACCTTCAGTTTGGGACTGGGGGGTGGTGGATTGGGGAAGGTAATAACCCATGGTTTAGAAGGAACAGCCAGTTTTGAGTGAAGGCCTCAGATGTGGACATCAGTGGTGGATCAGGAGAGGACAGCTGGGCTCAGTAGCCTGGTGTATTAGTCTGTTCTCACACTGCTAATAAAGACATACCCAAGACTGGGTGATTTATAAGGGAAAGAGGTTTAATTGACTCACAGTTCTACATGGCTGGGAGGCCTCACAATGACTGCAGAAGGTGAATGAGGAGCAAAGTCATGTCTTACATGGCAGGAGACAAGAGAGCTTGTGCAGGGTTACTTCCCTTTATAAAACCATCAGATGTTGTGAAACTTATTCACTACCATGAGAACAGCACTGGAAAGACCCGCTTCCATGATTCAATTACCTTCCACTGGGTGCCTCCCATGACACTTGGGAATTATGGGAGCTACAATTCAAGATGAGATTTGAGTGGGGACACAGCCAAACCATATCACCTGGTGACCTTACCAGAGCCCACAGCAGCAGCAAGCAGACAAGCCAAGGGGCTCATTCTGGAGCATTCAAGGCCGTACCCTTGAAAACTCTCAGAATTAGCTGGAGGACAGGTTGAGGGGTACATTTCTAGCAATGAGGAGATGGTTTCATGGAGTATGCAAAAACAGCCACTTGTCACTCTTCATTTCTTTGCCTGTTAAACAAAAGCACCTGGTAATGATCTGTACTTCCTTTCGTCTTAGAATAGTTCACTGTCACTTCCCCCACCAGTTGACATTTGGGATCTGTGTAAATTTAATATATATTTGGCCTATTGATATTGGACAGGACAGAGCACACTAAAATAAAACTGCTTGTTGAAGATAACTGAACCCTTTGGTACTTAGGAGCAGGTGCTGAAAATCCCAGATGTCAGGAGTTCACAGTAAGGAGGTGGGAGGGGACTCCCAGGATAAGCATCCCTGAAATAGGGGCAATGGTTACGATGGCAGGTGGCTCTCTTAGTAATTTGCTGTTGTGGTAGTGAGAGGGACTTGAAACCAAAGGTAATTGTGCAAAGTTGCAATGGTAGAAGCTGGTGTTTCTCTTTCCACCCAAGAATATTCTTAATGTCCACTTTTGAACTCAGTAACATCTGTCTTCTAGATCCCACGATGGGTCATTCAGTAAAATCTCTGGGGCTTCCATGAGCTAGATGCCCCTCTGTGTCTACTAGTGCTAGTACCAGGAATGATCTCCACAGGGGAAGTTGGAGCTGTGTGTTCCCACAGGATGGAACTAGCTGTGTGTAGTGAGGAAGCAGATTAGAAGCAAGTCCCCTCTGAGAGGACCTAGATAAGAAATGATCACAGAGAAAAGAGCAAGAAGAGACTCTAAGGAGAAAAACATTTAGTGCATGAACAAACCACTTTGCACACCTTCGGAGCCCTTGAAGGCACCATCACCTTTGCAAAGGGCCTGCACCAATCAAGCAGCTCTTTATTGGATAATTCAGGTCAGTAGCCTGCTTTTACACAACTTGGGGTCAGATGCCTCTTGGTACATAATGTGTGCCAACTCATACCTGTAGGAGATTTTCATAGACGGTCCCTTCCCCTGGAGGGAGCTTAGTGCCCACTCCAGGACTCTGAATGGCCCTATTCAAGAGGATCCCCAAAGCATAAGAGGAGAACAAGACTACAAGTCTTGTTGTATGGGCTACAAGTCACGTGGTTTGGAGAGAGCGGTGGCCTAGTGCAGTGGCTCTCAGGACTGGCTGAGACGGTGAATCCTGTGCTCCTGAGCTGGGACGCCTGCAATTCTAGAGGAAAGGAAGCTGGGCAGGGCCAAAAGGAAGGTTGACAGGTCTCCTTGGCCCACAGGACTGCTGCAGGGCCAATATCCTTTTTCTGGAAATAATGCAGACAGATAGACAGACCCTACAACTTTTCCTTTGAATAGGAATTGAATTTTCCAGGGAAGGACATTTAATAAGTTTCACTCAGGAAGTCTGTTGCCAATAAAGACTTAACAAAGTTAATTAGACTAAACAGCAATTATCATGTCTCCTCATTGTTCAATTATCTGCTGAACTGGTGTTTCCTGATTAATTTTCTGATTAAAATGTATTAAACTGAAAAGACCAGCAAACAGGCCCTGACAGATTCCTAAAGAAAGAGGGAGGCTGCAGTTGCCTGTGCAGGGCTCTAGGCACTGGGGCCAATGAGGTTGCCTTTCACCTTTTCAGTTAGGGGCCAAGGGCAGGCCAGAGGGGCCAGCGAGGTGGGAGTGATGTCTGTCTACCTGCATCCCCACAGACACACCTATCAGCATCTCCACTCAGAGTCCTCCTCCCAAACCTGGACTTCCTTCTATATGGGAATGGCATCTTGGCAAATGGTGCCTGTAGGTGGGTGGCAAAAACCTGGAAGCTGCCCTCAGTCTTTCTTGACCCCCTCCCACCATGTCATCGCCCCCTTCCTTAACCAGCTAAGTGGTGTATTAGCCTATTCTCACACTGCTATAAAGAATCACTGAGACTGGGTAATTTATAAAGGAAAGAGCTTTAATTGACCCACAGTTCCACATGGCTGGGGAGGCTTTGGTAAACTTACAATCATGGTGGAAGGCAAATGGGAAGCAAGGCACATCTTACATGGCAGCAGGAGAGAGAGAACACACAGGGGAAATCACTGCTTATAAACCATCAGATCTCATGAGAACTCCCTCCCTATCATGAGAACAGCATGGAGGAAACAGCCCACATGATCCAGTCACCTCCCACCAGGTCCCTCCCTCAAACATGGCAATTACAATTCCAGATGAGATTTGGGTGGGGACACGGAGCCAAATTGTATCAGATTGATTGTAATCATTTTCTTACAAATGTCCTTAACTGTCTTCCAGCAAAACCTCTGTCCTGGCTAACCCTATCTATTAGTCTTCCTGGAATCTGCACCCAGGCCTCTGAGCATTGCTGGAGAAACCCTTATAACTATGCTGACTGGTCTCACTTTGAATTTGTGGCCACAAATCTCAGATGGGCATCTGACGCTGCCCAGCAATGCCACAACCTTTCCTCCCTACCTCCCCTTCCCCACTCTGAGAGGGTAGGCAGTCTCTCTCTGCTCAAACACTGGCCCTCCCTCCCTCACTGTCAGCTGATGACCTTGCCTTAGACTTCACTGAGTCTTAGAAGCAATCAGACAAGAACTCCCGTGTCTTTCTATCACGAAATTGACAAACCTCCTTCTATTACAACGAAAGACGTGTCCCTACTCTTAACAGAGGCCGACCCCTCCACTCGGTCCCTGGATCCTGTTCTTTCTCCCCTTCTCAAGGACTTTGTTCCTGTAAATATCCTTTCTCTTTCCTGCATCATCAGTTTCTCCTGTCTCAACTGGATCATCCCATTAGCATACAAAATGCTGTAGCACCTCTCATCTTTAAAAAAGAAGAAAAGAAAAAATCCCTTTGAACAGCATATATGTACTACAGCTATTCTTTTGAACGTCTGCTACATTTCACAATCATAAAAGTGTAAAACAAAAGTTCCTTCCCTTGACCCCATGCCCCGCCCTAGTGTTGTTCATTTTTTATGTGTTCTTCACAATAAAACTTCTCAAAGGATTTGCTTGAATCCACTGTCCTTACTTCCACATCTCTCACTCTCCCCTCTGCATACCAGAACTTGGCTCTTGTCTTCACAATGCTACAGAAATTGCTCTTATCATAGCCAGCAATGACCTATACCTTGCCCAATGTAACAGTCCTTTCTCTTCTGACCCATTTATCCTGCAAACGCATTATTCTCTTCCCCTGGCCTCCCTCACTGCTACTTCTCCTCTATTTGCCCTCCTTGCCCTCTCCTCCTCCTCTATACAATGTCTAGACTCTGTGGATTCTGGACCCTCTTTTTCTCCTCTTGCCATGTGTTTTTATAGGTGATCTCCTAAGACCCACAGCTTTCAACATCTTCTATAAGTTGAATGACTCACAGCTTTATGTCTCCCGCCTAGACATCTCCCTGGAGCTCCAGTGTGAATGTCCAACTTAGAGCTCAACATTTCCATTTGGATGTTTAATAGGCAGGTATAAGAAAGGGGAAAGAATCCCCCAGATTCTGAGAATGGTTTCTGCACTGACATCCATCCTTCTGGTCAGTTGTTCGTCTGACCCTCTGACTGTGTCTAGCTCATGCCACCAACTGGGCTGCTCCCACTTTCCATCTCATTGGAGCGCTGCCAGAATAAATTGCATAAAGCATCACATGGTGTTTAAGACTCATCTTTTTTTTAATTTTAATTTTAATTGTTTTTTAGATAGAGTCTCACTCTGTCACTCAGGCAGGAGTGCAGTGGCGCGATCTCGGCTCACTGCAACCTCCGCCTCCTGGGTTCAAGCAATTCTCCTGCCTCAGCCTCCCGAGTAGCTGGAATTACAGGCATGCATCACCACTCCTTGCTAATTTTTGTGTTTTTCAGTAGAGGTGGGGTTTCACTGTGTTGGCTAGGCTAGTCACAAACTCCTGACCTCAAGTGATCTGCCCGCCTTGTCCTCACACGGTGCTGGGATTATAGGCGTGAGCCACTGTGCCCGGCCTAAGACTCATCTTTGACGTGAATTGGATCAAAAGGGAGAAGTCACCCCTGGGGAAGCTGGTCACCTAGGACCACCCCAGAGCCCTGGACACACAGTGGGTTTTCTGTGAGTGTCTCTGGGGGTCACTCATTGAGCTGCCGTCAGTGACAAATCAACTGGGGCAGGGACCTTCAGCTGGGATGATGTGTCTCTGCTTTTTGTGGTCCCAACTTCCAGTGGGCTAGCCTGAGTTCCTTCAAAGGGCAATTTGTGCTTGGGTCTTACGTTATAAAGGTGACCAGGTGATGACATGAGTCAGTGCCACTGTAAGAAAAGTTGAATGTTACTCTCAGTTTGCCTAGAAATAACAGGCATGGAATAGCATGCCGTGTGGGGCCACAGGGGGAAGCATCAGTGGTGGTCAGGAGGCAGAAAGGAGGGAGCGGAAGCCATGCCCTCTATTGGGTTTCTGCAGGAAGGCAAGGCAGGGGAGGGCAAATGGTTTAAGATTGGCTAGTTTGAATAATTTCAGTGGGCTTTGGGGCATTAGGGCTGCTGCTTGCTGTCTGGTACTTGGTCCTAGGTTGATTGAAGGCAGGGAATTGTCTGGTGTGTGAGAGTTGGAGGAAGGAGGTGGCTGGGGGCGTGCATGTGTGTTGGTTGGTCTGTGTATGAGAGGCATGCTCACCGACAAGCTGTTCACTGTCTCTAGGAATTAGCTAGAGAGGGGTAGTCTCTCCTCAGTCAGCAAATCTCCCCAGGATGTCAAAACATTATAAAACAAAGTGAAAAATATGATTAATACACATGGCAGCAAGAGGCTAAGAGTGGAAGCTGTGCAGTGTTGTACTTGAGATCTGGCTTTGGAGCTCCCCAAATAACTTCCATTGCCTTCTCTTGATCAAAGTAATTTCCTAAGGCCAACTCAGAACCATGTGGATGGAGAAATAGACTCCTCTTGATGAGGGAGCAGCCGTACCACGTGGCAAGGGGGCGAGCTCACAGGAATTGGAGGGAATTGTAGCCATAGTTTGCATCGTACTATAAGCCTCCTGAGTGATGTTTTAAAGGTGGAAATCAAAGGAGATCACTGTTTTATGTAAAGCCCTCCAATAGCTTCCTTCTCACCACTATTGCAGCAGGCCGCTCAGGATCTATCCTTGGCCAGCCTCTGGTTTCATTTCTCAGCCCTATCTTTGTTCACTGCACTCTGGCCATGTGACTCTGTTTTTTGGATGCTCCTAATTCCAGCCTTGGGGTCTTTCTCTTGTCTGGAGCACTTTTTCCTAGAACTTTGCATTTTTGGCTCTTCTGTCCATTTTCTAGTTCCAGCTCAAGAGTAAGCAACCCAGAGAACCCTTCCTTCCCCTGCTAACCAAAGTCACCTTTCCCTAGCTCTAGGATGGAAGTCCCTCCATGCATTTTCCTGTGTTTTTTTTCTTGTTATAATAGCTAATACTTACACAGTGCTTACTATGGGACACACATTGTTCTAAGCCCTGAACATATATTAACTCATTAAATCCTTACAACCACCCTATGAAGGAGGGTTCTACTAATGTCCCCGTTTAACAGATGAGGAAACTGAGCCACAGAAAAATTAAACAACTTGCCTAAGTTCATGGCATGGCACATTCTTATCATGTTTCTTTTTGTTTGCTTGTTTATTTATGTAACCTCCACCCTCCCCCAGTGTAAGTTTCATGGGCGTGAAGACATTGGTTCTCTTGTTCAGTGTCTAGAATGGTGCCTCGTACACAGTCAAGGTTCCGCAAATATTTGTTGAATAAATGAACGCACCTTCCAGGCCAATTTGTTGCCAAATCCTGTCTGCCATACTTCTTAAGTATTTCTTAATTTCAGTACCTTTCTCTGTCTGTTTCTACCACATAAGTAAAGATCATCTCTTACCTGGCCCTTTGGACCATCCTCCATAGACTCAATTGCACTTCCTCCAACCCATGGCAGAGTGAGCAAGCTGAAATAAAAAGTTAGGGCCGGGCGCGGTGGCTCACACCTGTAATCCCAGCACTTTGGAAGACCGAGGCGGGTGGATCATGAGGTCAGGAATTCAAGACCAGCCTGACCAATATGGTGAAACCCTGTCTCTACTAAAAATACAAAAATTAGCTGGGTGTGGTGGCGGGCACCTGTAGTCCCGCTACTCAGGAGGCTGAGGCAGCAGAATCACTTGAACCCGAGAGGTGAAGTTTGCAGTGAGCTGAGATTGTGCCACTGCACTCCAGTCTGGGTGATAGAGTGAGACTCTGTCTCAAAAAAAAAGCCACATTTTTCAACTTATGAACCTTTTGTAGCTTTTAATCATCGTCACAGCAAACTGAAGACTCCTTAGAACCCATGTGGTCCTTCCAGACCTGGTTCCCTCTGCTTCTTTGCCAGATTCCCCAGTACCAAACTCCCCATAGCTCACCTACCTGCAGGCTTCTTCCCACAGCCATGCCCTTGTCTGAGGTACCTTTCCTGTCTCCCTGCAGACTTCTATTTTACTTTAGAAACGCAGTTTAAATGGCCCCGTTCAAATGCACAGTCATGTAGTTTGTAACTCATTCCTCTATACCACAGCACTCACTTATTCATATACACCCACCCTTTCATTCATTTATTCTGCAAGCATTTACTGGACCCAACCTTCAGAAGCTCAGCCTTGGGGTCAGAGAGTTGCAGTAGTGATTAAAAAAAAAATTTTTTTTTATTAGACAGAATCTCACTCTGTTGCCTAGGCTGGGGTGCAGTCACGTGGTCTTGGCTCACTGCAATCTCTGCCTTCTGGGTTCAAGCAATTCTTCTGCCTCAGTCTCCTGGGTAACTGGGACTACAGGTATGCACCACCACGCCTGGCTAATTTTTGTATTTTTAGTAGAGACATGGTTTTGCCATGTTGGTCAGGTTGGTCTTGAACTCCTGACCTCAAGTGATCTGCCTGCCTCGGCCTCCCAAAGTGCTGGGATTACAGGTGCGAGCCACTGCCCAGTCATGATTTTTTTTTCTTTTGCACTCGTTCATCTGTATATTTGTTTCCTCCTTCACACTGAAAGCCTCATTTGGTTTTATATCCCTAATGCCTGGCTTAATAAATGTTTGTTGAATAAATGAAGATAATTATGAAACAACAAGCACAGACTGTTAAGGAGGAACTTGAAGCAGCCCTAACTCAAGCTGAGAGGATCAGGGAAGGCTTTCTGGGAGAGGTGATGTCTGAGCTGAAATTTACTTATTTCTTGCCTTTCCCTCTCAAACTGTGAGCAGATATCTGATGGGCAAAGATTCTGTCTTATTCACATTTTTGTCTGGGCTAGCATATAACGTAATGCTTGGTACGCGTTAGTTAATTCAAGAAATTTTTTTCAGACTGGGTACGGGGGTTCATGCCTGTAAACCCTAGCACTTTAGGAGGCCGAGGTGGGCAGATAACTTGATGCCAGGAGTTGGAGACCAGTCTGGCCATCTCTATTCAAAATACAAAAATTAGCTGGGGATGCTGGCACATGCCTGTAGTCCTGGCTACTCGGGAGGCTGAGGTTGCAGTGAGCCTAGATTGTGCCACTGCACACCAGCCTGCACAATAAAGAGAGAATCTGTCTCAAAAACAAACAAACAAACAAAAAACAGATTTTTTTTCAACTTTTAAAAATTGTAGTAAAATACACAGAACGACGAAATGTATCATCTTAAGTGTATGGCTCACTGCTATTAAATACATTCATTTTTGTGCAACCAACACCACCCTCCGATTTCCAGAATGCTCTTTCATCTTGCAAAACAAGAAATATTTTTGAATGGGTGTCAAATATCATTTTCCTTACTCCCCATTCCTCCATGCCTACCTCATATTCAGTTTTTGAGACAGTCCAATAATTCAGCTCACCCACAGCCAGCACCTCTTGTTTAACATGAGGCTTAGCCACAGCACACACAACCAGCCAAAACGACTTAGAATAACTACCAGGAATGCTCAGATTTAGATTGGAACCACGGGTCACTTTGCCTTCCAGCTGTCCATAAGGATGCTCCTTTACCCCCAGACCTGGGAGGGCTTTTCCAACTCTGCCACTGCGTTGGAATTCTAAATCGGTGCCTGACATCTGAGCCTAAGGGTTCTAGTTGGAACCTGGAGGCTGATTCGTTGCATGCTCAACCCTTCCCCTACTTCTTTCCTCTCTTGTGTTCACTCTGTAGGCATCTGTCTCACCCCCCAGATTACAAGCTCCTTTGAGACCAGAGACCATACCTTCGGCATGTTTGTATTCCCCACAGTGCCTGCCACATTGCAGGCAGGCATCAATAAAGGGTTGTTAAATAAATAAAGAAATAACCCACACTGAACGATTTATCCTAATTAACTCCTTGGAAGTAGTTCCCGTAGGATGAATTCAATATGTGGTTTCTCCTGTCTTCTAAAAGTCTCACCCTTTATCTACAGAAAATTATGGTCATGCTGGTTTCTATACCATTGGTCTTCTCCATAAACTGCCTGTGCAGGTCTCTCTATTGAAACTGCAATGGCCCGGTTGACTCTGTACCCCAGAGCCCTCCTCCCCCGGCTTGATTCCTGGGCGTGCAGGTTTGGTCTCATTGACTCCTGGAAGAAATATTGGGGTATAGCTGAGATATGATTGTGTCATGGTTGTAGACTAGGAACCCAAGACAACCTGAGAATATTCTATACACAGAACCCAATGTGGTGCATGAATCAGCAACCTTGGTTACGAGGGGCCATTTTTGCCTTACCTGTGTGGTCATCCATGGCCTAAAATGTTTTGATCTGTTTCATATTCTTTCACCCTAAAAGCTTGGAACCAAGTCTCAACCCGTACCATTTCAGTGGGAGAACAGATTAGTCCAAAGCTTCAATGTTTGTTAATAGAACCAGAAGAAGGGCCAAGAGGTTTTACCTCGATGCTTAGAGCTGGGCTGGCTTAGATCAACCACCAAGATTTTTTTCTCCCAGAAAGTTCCTTTGAGCTCTCCTACCTAATCTCATGGGAGAAGAGAGAACATCCATAAAATGACCACACCTATGTTTACTGGACCCCTTTGGAGTCCTATTCAGTGAGACTGTGGTCTAATATGCTGACCCTGAACTTGAGCGCACCTCTCCTTCAGGAGTCGGGGCAGGATGCATAGGAAGGTACAGGTTCCTTGCTCTTTCCCTAGAACCCAGTGTCCCCATTCCAGCCATCTCCAGGCTGTGAGCCCAATTCAGTTCTGGGGAAAGGGAAATTTAAGGAGCCTCTTTTTAAGATCCAGTACCTCAAGGACTCAGTCCAATCTTTAATATAAGCTTTCTGCTTAATCCTGAAACCAAGTCCTAACTTTGAACCCCTGATATCTGGGGCTAATTTTTCAGTCCCTCCCTCCCCACCTTATGCCCTGTCCTTGTACTTTAGTCCTCCTAGTATCGGGATCTTACTTGGCTCAGACCATTCTTATGTGTTTGAGATGCTCCGTCTCTGAGCCCAGGGCCCTGGGACCTTATGCTTCCTCACTCCCTACCATGTTCTTTGCATCTGCCTGTTTCACTCACCTGCAGAAATACCTATTGTCTCCTAAACTTTCTTGTGACTGAACTTGCTTGAACAACTGTTGATTTGTTGACTACTTGTTAACGTGTGTCTTGATCCTGGGGCAACACTGACATGGATTGATTTATTTCAGTCTGTTTCAGCTGGGCTCATCTTCCAGCCTTTGACTCATCCCAGCTTGTGTGCTGGGTCCTCGGGCTTGAGGATTTCCTGGTTTCTCTTAAACCTCTGCTCCTGAGTTCCAGGCTACTCTTTTGATTGATCTTGCATGAAATTTAAGTAAGTTTAGACACAACTACTTCACTCCTGATCATCACTGTACTGTTTAGTGTCACCTGAAAGCCATTTAAAATAATGAAAAGCTTTATTTTTTCAGCATTATTGATTTACTATCAGTCATTAATCCCTAAAGAGAAAACATGTGAAAGTGGACTCAGACCAAACTATAATAGGAGAGGATAGTAATGGGCCCATGTTAAATGGAATAAAATATGATTGCATGCTGTTTTATGTCTAAATAACCTAATTGAATTTTTAGATGATCTGGATATATTTGCTCCTGACACAGCAGTTCTGGAGACAAACACATTTGCTTTGTTGAAGACTGGTTTGGCAAGTCTAAGTAAGGTTTAAGAAATGGTTACCTAATTCACCCATGCATTCATTCATTAATTCATTCATACATGTGTGCATGCATTTATGTATTTGTTCATTCTACCAAACACCTCTTGAGTGCCCAGCATGTCCCAGACCCTGGGGCAGGTGTTAGAGGTTAAGAGGTAAATAAACAGGGATCTCAAGTTCAAGGAACGACTTTTCTAGAAGAAGAGGCAGATTATTACAATGCAACAGGCATGGTAGGCTGCCGCCAAGATAGTCCCCAGTAGCCCCCACCTCCTGGCATTCATGCCTTGGTGTGTTTTCCTTCCCTTGCATGTGAACTGGACCTAGCAAATCATTTCTAACAAATAGAATACTGTGAAAGTGGTGAGATGTCTCTTCCAACATTAGGTTACAAAAAGACCCTCTGGTTTCTGTTCTGGGCTGCCCTCTTACTCGCTGGCTCATTTGTTTTGTGGGAAGCCTGTGGCCATATTGTGAGTTCTTATGTGGAGAGGCCCATATGGCAAGAAACTGATATCTCCAGGTGATAGTGAGGACATGAGGCCCGCCAACAGCCATGTGAATGAGCTTGGAAGTAGATCCTACCCTCCTTGATTACAGCATCATGAGGGATTTTGAGCCAGATGCTCTGAGCTAAGCCACACCTGAATTCCCGACACACAGAAACTGTGAGATAATATATATTTGTTGTGTTAAGACGCTAAGTTTTGGGGTGATTTGTTACACAGCAATAGATAACTAATAAAACATGATGCTGTGCTGGAAAGATGAACCATGCACTGTAGGGGTAGAGAGGCAGGGGTGATCAAATCTGCATAGAGAAGTTGGGCAAGGTGTCCCCAAGGAGAGTATGGTCCTCTAGCTAGAGAAGAAGGCTACTGATAATTAGTGGTGATCCATCCTCCCTTTCTCTCTCCTCTTATTACCATGGAACAATCTTCCAGCTCATCCCCTAGAACCCACACCTGGCAAAGAATCTGCACCATGTTGTTCTGTAGATCTGGGCTAATACACCATTGGTAATGGACTAAAAGAGATGCTGGTGGTTCCCTTCCTCTCCCTACACCTCTCTTTCAGACACAGTGGACTGACTCTGTCCTGACTATCTCCTTTGGATTACTGGGTCTCAGTCTAGATGCCTTTTCCCCCAGAAGGGGCCTCAGACATCCCATCTTGCATTTGCGAAGTCTCCATTCAGCACAGCTCAGCACGTCTCCCTGTGTCCTCCTCAATTAAAAATGACACAGAAGTAAAGGAGACACATAGCTCTTTGAAAAAACTTCCAGATCCAAACTTTTTAATGAAGACAGAATATAAAGAGCCTGTCTTATCTCTCCGATGTGACTCCCATGTGCTGTAATCAAGCAGAATTAATTAAAAGCAATCAAGTGGCGAGTTGGCATAGGGGCCTGCGGCATGAGTCTTTCATCTTAGCCACAAGAATGCTCTTCCTGAGGGGGTGGGGTTGCAGGCAGAGAGTTGGGTGAGCCCATTGCTAGAGGGAAAACCAGCTCACCTAGCAAGTGTACAATGCCAGGGCCTGACCCATGCTGCTGGAGGGAGTTTAGTGCAACTCAAAGAGGTGTTTCCACATTGTGTACGAAGGGTCCAGTTCAGGGCTTCTTAAACTCTCAACCTATGGACATTTGGAGCTGGATAATTCTTTGTTGTGGGAGCTGTTCTGTGCATTATAGGATGCTTTGTAGCATCCCTAGCATCTACCCACTAGATGCCAGTAGCAACCCCTGCCTAATAGCAACAACTAAAAATGTCTCCAGACATTACCAAATGTCCCCAGGGTAGGGGTTGGGGAGCAAAAGTGCCCACAGTTGAGAACTGTTGGCCCAGACTAGAGTTTCCTTCAATAAAGGTGTACCTGGACTAGGACACCCTTCAGTCACTGTGGCCCCTGGGACCCTGGGGTAGCTTAAAGATGACAATGACCCTCTAGCTTGCAGTAAGTTGGAAAATGTTATTATCCCGGTGGGGCAAAAGAGCCAGTCACATGGAGACAGGCAATGTGAAGCCTCGAGTCTAAAGGGGAATGATTCTTCCCCAGACTTACACAGGATGCAAGAAATTCTTCCCCCAGGAAATATTTTACAACCACTGCCAAGTATTGCACAATCTCTCCTAACATCAGCCACCTCCTCATACTATGATATTTCCCAGTACAGAGTGACAAATGGGGGAAGGAAAGGGGTTGTGGTGGTGGGATATCAGAGGACTTTCATCTCCAATTTGGTGATACTTTTTCTCACTGGTCCCCTCTGTCTCTTTGCTGACAAATATCTTATAGAATCTTGGAATATTTGGCTTCTGTCATACTCAAAGGATATGAGCTTTGCTAGACTTTTCAACAACAAGAGTGTGACTTAAACAGCCCCGTCTTGGTCCAACAACAATAGATTAGGTGAATGATATCATATCCTACATAACAACTAGGAGAAAAGTGGAAGGCATGCTAAGGTACCACGGGAGTGCCAGCTTTCACCCAGTGGCCCCATTTATTAGATAAAGAAGGACAGAGAGTTGAAAGATTGCTTAATGCAGGGTGGCAGGGGCTGAAGCATTGCTGGGTCCTAAAGAACAAAGGAGGAGGAGTTTCTGCCTGAGCTTGTTTGTGCAGTGTAAGTAGAGAGTCCATTAGAGCTCCCCTCTTCCCATGATTATCTGTCTTTTTCAACCTCCCTCTCGGACTGGATGCCTGTAGAAGTGGGGAGGTGTGGGGCTATCCTTCCTGGATATCCACAGAAGGAGTGGGTGACCTTTGAAGGTGGCCAGGAGGCAGAGCATGTCTAAAACCCCTGTTACGGGCCAGGCACAGTGCTTATATTTCATTTACCCGAACAGCCCTGAGAGAGAAATAGCATTACCTCTTTATAGTGAAGGAAACTGAGGCAATTAGAAAGTGGCAGAGCCAGGATTCAAACCCAGTCTTCTGACTCCAAAGTTTATGGTCTTTCCCCTCTATCCGCTGCTTTCCTTAAGCTCATAAAATAGACTTAAGGATATGGGTCTTAGAGCATTGAGGTCAAGGGGTGCTGATGTGCAATATCCCAATTCCAGAGGGAGGAAGCAGGAGCAGAAGTATACCTCAGGCTCTGGTCTACTTCTGGTCCCTTCTGAGTTTCCTTGGGGGTCAGGGCTTCATTGCAAAACTGGGGTACAGCTTAAAGAGCAAATTGATGGGCACCTTTGCCCTTCCTGACACCTCCCTGGGCCACACTGCCATTCCTCATCTGCTACTTTTATTTCCAAAGAGTTGTTCCTTCCAAGAGTTACCTCCAACTCACCCTTCTTTGGTCAGGTCCCAAAAAGATACCTTCACATCCTAACCTGGAACGTGTGAATGTAACTTTATTTGGAAAAAGTGTCTTTGCAGATATAACTAAGTTAAGGATCTCAAGATGAGATCATCTTAGATTATCTGGGTGGGCCTTAAGTCCAATGATAAGTGACTCTATAAGAGACAAAAGAGGAGAATGCTGGCAGAGAAGAGGAAAAGGCCACATGAAGATGGAGGCAGAGATTGGAGTGATGCAGCCACAACCCAAAGAATGCTAACAGTCACTGGAAGCTGGAAAGGAGGAGGAAGTACTCTCCGCTAGGGTATTTGAAGGGAGCATAGCCCTTCTGACAGCTCAATCTCAGACTTCTGGCCTCTAGAACTGGGCAAAAATAAATTTCTGTTGTTTTAAGCCACAAAGTGGCGTATGTGTTACAGCAGCCCCAGGAAATCAATATAGGTTCCCAAAGTTAAATACGAGGTCATTGCAATTTGCTACTGCTCCAACAGCCTGCATTGATGGGATGCCTGGCACACTTGTGGCCTCCTCCCCCAGCTGCAATGAGGGGCAAGAAGGTGCCCCCGAGGCACTTGGAAGCCATTCACAGCCATAAAACACAGAGTATAAGCTTGTATGAGGCTAGAGAGGTAGCCTAGGGCTTGATCCCAAAGGGCATTGAAGCCATGTTAAAGATTTGGAATTCATCTCTAGGATCTTGAGAATCTCCTGCAGGTTTTAAGGTGTATAATGAATCAATGAGTGTGTGTTTTAGAATGCACATGCTGGGTGCTAGATGGGAGACAGATTAGAGAGGGCAAGATTCCCAAGAACCTCCATCCAGCTCTGCTTTTCACCTCTAACTCCAAGTGACAGCCCCTAGGTGGGCGGTCTCTGCTTGGTCAAGGAGACACACTTGGGAGAAGCGTTAGCCAGCCGGAGGAAGTCAGGTTCAGAGTGGTGGACTGTTGAAGCTCTTCAGGCACTAAACTTTTATTCATCACCAAGGTCTCTCAGCTAGTAGTCTATTTCCATGAAAGTCATCACAAGAATTTTTTTTTTTAAAATCAAGCCAATTAAATCAAGCATCTTCCTCAGTATCATGGAGAGAATGGAGGTTAGAGACTCCAAAACCATCCCTGGCTTAATGACTTTGGGATCCCTGGGCCCCTCCATGCATCAGAAAGGCAATTAACAAATGTGGGTGACTTTCGTTCTGCTTGTGTTGACAGTTGGAAACAGAAGCAGCTTTTAGGTCTGGGGCAGGAACTAGAACTGAGTCAATACTTTAGTTTGCCCTGAGAATAAAAACAGAATGATAGGGCTGAATGAGGGCTCCCCACTGCCTTTCACTTTCTCATATCTTACACTGTGTTCCTCTGCCATGGCTCCTTTATTCCCGGGCCTCCTTCCAAGTTCAGTTAGTTGTCACCTGTCACGTGAGTCACCCTGGAGCCTCACAGCTGATCTTCTGTCTTTTCTTCCTTTGTCACCCATCCTGTACATCAGCCATGGGAAGGTCTCTCTCAGGCTCCAGGTAATCACGATTCCAACACACATCCTACTGCCAGTGGGTCCAACCCTAAGGTCTTTAGCCTGATGTTCAGCCTCATCCTTCACTCTTTGTCTTCAGCTCTCTGCTTCCCGACATCTGCTGGAGCTGACAGTGTGCCAAATCCTGTCCAGGACCTGCTTATTTCCATCATTGTCTTTGTTGGGTGTCTGTGCTTGGGGCACCTTCCTGTTTCATCTCCATCCAAGCTTTGAGAGACTTTGTAGTATATTCATTAGGTGTGTAGTCCTGGAATCAGACTCTTTGAGTTCACATTCTGCCTCTATCATTTACATGAAATAAAATATATAAGTGCTTGGCTCAGACCCTAACATAAAATAAGTATTCAATAACATATTCTCGATGGTATTATTTCTCCTGCACATCACTTCTGTTGAATCCCAGTGTTCACTTCTCTCAGGAGGTCTTTCCTGTGTAACATTAACCTGGGCCTCCCTAACCGTGCTCACTCACAGGCAATAAAACCTCCCCTGGAAGCTCGAATCAGGGCAGGGGTCCTTTCAGCATGTCTGACCCCATGGGTGGTTCTGGAATGACTAGAACTTTGTGATTCTCTTTGGTCTAGTACATATTGGTGAGCCTCCATTGAACTGCTCTGAATCAATGCTTTCTCTTAACATCAGTCATGGACCACCCATCCACTCACTATCCGTCCATCCACTCAGTCATTCAGCTATATTTTGAACAGTTATTATGTGCCAGGAACTGTGCTAGGTGTTGGGTATACAACAGAGGACAAGGCAGACTCTGCCCCACCTTCACGAAGTCATTGTCCAGTAGGGAGACAGACACTCAGATAGGTAAATAACACAGAGGGGCCAGTGTTCTGATGAGGGAAGCACAAGGTACTGAGACAACCTGAAAACCCTAAGGAGAAGCTCTGCAACCCCGCCTTAGAAGGTCCTTGGAAGTGATCCAAAGGAAGCAAGTCTAAGCTGAGACCCAAAGAATAAGAAAAACGTTAGCTAGGTGGACGAGAATTGCTGGTCCACCAGCAATTTGAGTGTTTTAGTTGAGGAAATTGTGTGAAAAGACACAGAGGTGAGAGAGGGAATGGAATGGTGGAAAGTTGGGTGGGGTGGTGCATGTGCACATGCACTGTGCAAGTGTATGCATGGGTGCCTGTTGGAGGTGAAGGTGAGATGAGGCGGGAGAGGCAGGCAGGGGCCAGGATATGCAGGGACTTACAAGCCATGTGAAAGAGTTTTGACTTGCACATCACAGGCATGCAATAAATGAGAAAGTGAGTGGGAGTTTCAGTGGCGGAATGGCATGATTAGATTTATAATTTAGAAAAATCACACTGGCTGCAGTGTGGAGAATGGAGGGAGGTTGGTTTATGAGACTTCATGACAAAGTCTGCTTCATTTCTTTCCCCAGGCAACCAGGATCCTGCCTGGGCTTGAGCTGCAGCTGAGGCCCTACCGCCTTGTGTGGTTCTTGCTAGGTCCTCTCCTGAGGGTTGGATCTGTCTCTAATTCTCAGCTGTTGACTCAGGTCCTGCTCACAATGGACAAGTGACCTTCAATCAGGATCCTGTCACTCCAGGTACAGTCTCTGCATAGAGGGGACACATGTCCACATAGATTGGGTCTCTTGCATTCTGATATACTTGACTATTGGTCTGGGCCAAACTTGAGATGGCTGTATATCTTTGGAACAATACAGTTTGGACCTTTGGCTATCACTTCTTGTGTAGTGGCAACCTTATTCATCTACTCATTTGTTTCAAACATTTACCAATTATCTGCTATGTCCCCAGTGCTGTGCTAGGTACTGGGTACCTGGTGGTAAGCAAAGCCAAGATGGTTTCAGTGCTCACAGCATTGTGAGAGATGGCTCTTAAATAAAATAAATACATTTCTATTAAATAAATAGAAGTTGTTCTAACTGAAATTAAAGAAAAGAGTAAGGTTCTGAGAGGGGATGTGCTTTAGGTTAGATGGTGCATCTGGCATCTGCATTCTGCTCCTCCAGGTCCTTCCTCCACTCTGGTCTCTGCCCTGGTGGGTCCACATCAGTGAGTTCTCTTATGTCTGGCTTCTAATAGGGTTCAGCCAAAGCGGGTCGTCAGCCAGAGATTAGAGGGTAAGAAGAGAGTGAGGTTGGGATATTTATTCCCCTAGCTTTCTCCCTGGCTGGTTACCTTGGGCTGGCCACATTCTTTGTCCTGCTCCTTCATGCTTCTGGGCTAGGGGTGGTTCTGTCCTCTCCCTGGTGGTACCCCTTTGTCTCGCTTCTTGCCTTCATGCATAGTCCTTTTAGAAACCTCCTTGAATTATCCTAATGTGAATGTGCCATTGTTTCCTGCCAGGACCCTGATGGATACAGATGGCAATAGAAAGCCTCTCTGAGGAAGTGACATTTAAGCTAGACTTTCGGGATGAGCGGGAGCCAGCCATGTGAAGAACGGGGGAGGAGAGACGCTCCAGGCAGGAGGAAGTCACGTGTGAAAACTCTGAGGTGGAAAGAGCTCACTGTTGTGTTCAAGGAACAGAGAGAAGGGCAGTGTGTCTAGAGCGCAGCGCTCGGGAGAGACAGCATGAGACGAGATTTTCTGAATTTCATCCTGACCACACAGCACACAGCAGAGGAAGTGGTTGGCCTGCCCCCCGGGTCACCTCTCTCCTCGTGCTGGCCCTTACAACAGATAATAATACTGATAACTAATGCTTATTGAACACTTACTATGTTTCAGGCATTGTTTTAAATCAATTTCTATTAAATAATAATTGTTCTAACTGCAATTAAATAAAGGAATAAGGTTCTGCGAGGATGACAGCAGGAATGTGCTTTAGGTTGGATGGTGCGCCCGGCATCTCCATTCTGTTCCTCCAGGTCCCTTCTCCACTCTGTCTCTGCCCTGGTGGGCAGACCTAGATGGTCCATATCAGTGGGTTCTCCTATGTCTGGCTTCTAGAAAGGTTTAACCAAAGGCAGGGTCAGTAGGAGAATGCTTTGCATGCATTGATTCATTTAATCCTTCAACAACCTCAAGAGGAAGATGTTCTTAGTGTACACATTTTACAGATAAAGAAACTGAGGTTCAGAGAGATTGAGTAACTTATCCAAATTCCACAGCTTCGAAATGGAAGAGCTGGGACTTGAAATCACATAGTCTGGAGCCAGGGCGCTACTCTTAATCACCTGCTATAGACACGTTTGCTAAGTCCTCAGCCCCCACTAGTTCTTATCTGACATGCCTCAAACATGCAGCGATTTCCTGTACTTATCAATCAACTCTAGTGGTTTCCTATACCTGTCAATTGTTTAATAAATTATGCATATTTTTTCTGTCTTCTCAAATGTATCATAGCCTTCTCAAACACCTGGACAGAGTCTTTTAATTCTCCACTACCTGTAAAATCTTGTAAAGTGGTGAGCACACAAAAAAGTACTCAATAAATGCTTTTTGGATCCTTGATTTAAATTAGACAGTGGGTGTAAAGAAATAGTGCCTGGGAAATAGAAGGTGTTTAACAGATGGAACCTGTCACTGGTGCTTACAAGGAAGGAAGCAAGAAGGAAGAAAAGTTAGTTTCCTAGGCAATCAAACATGAGATTGTTGGATGATCACACTAAGTCATCTCCTTGGTACCTACAGTTCAGGATCTTGTCTTAATCTAGGGCACTAAAGAGTAAATTAGGGGAGAACAGTATTGTTCTCCTATATGTCAACTTAATGTCATCATTTTTCTTTCAATAGTCCAATTTATATCTACAGGTTTTGGGATCTTATTTATATTTTCAGCTGCATCTCCTCTTGGGATGATGAGTTCTGTAAATTCGTTCCCTGCTGTGTGAAGGAGCACTTCCTTTTATTGATCCAGAATTTACCTCCTGCAAGTTTCAAGTTTCAAGATTCCTTCCCTCCCTTTCCTTTATCTTTCCCTGGAACAAGTACCTGGGAATAGGTGAGCAATTCCCTGTGCTTTACTCCACCCTATACCTACCTATTCTTCATCCCAAGAAACCTAGTGGTTTTCTCTGTTCTCACTGTCCTCCAAACTTTTCCTTTCATCCCTTCTTGGCACAGTGAAGACAATAGATTGAACTTCCAAAAAGAACCTTCTTAAAAATGAAGGCAACCTGGACAGAAAAGAAGCAGACCATACACACACTGTTGGAACTGTCTGGTGGCCCAAGCTTAAGCCCCTTCATTGAAGCAGAGAAGTGCCTCCCCAGATCCCTGGTTCCCAGGTGCTGAGAACACCATGCTTATTTTTCGAGTGATTGGCTTGCTCTCCACCTGATTTCCCTGCCTGTCCTTTGGCCAGGTGGTTGTCAGGGATCTTACTGTTTCCTTGTATAGCAAAAGCTCACCAGCCATCTTGCCTCCTAAGAGAGATATTTTGACAGAAGAGACATTTTATGTTGATGATTTTGATGCTGCTGGATCATAGTGGCTAGGTAAAAAAAATTTTTTAATTGTCAAAATACTGCGTATTTTAGATATCTTTGAGCCTCTCTGCCCATGTCTCTCCCCATTCCTGACTTTTACCTGATCTGACCTCTGCCCCAGAACTCTGCCCCTATGCCCACTGTCTACCCTGTAAAATCAGCCAAGAGTGTGGAGCGAGGGAGGGGGAGTCATGGGGTGAGGCTGCCCCTTCCAGAGGGTGTGGGTAGCGTAGACAATAAAATAAGTCGTGTGTGTGTGTGTGTGTGTGTATGTGTGTGAGTTTCACACATTACTGGATTAAAAGAACAGAAGAAAGGCCATTTTTTTGGTTTGGTCACATGAAGATGCCATTGGCACCTAAATGATTATGTCCAAGTACCCACATCAGAATGTTGTTCACCAGGGAGCCAGCGATTCTCAAACCCTGGCTGCGCATTAGATTTTGTGGGAGCCTTTATAAAAAACAAAGGAAGCCATGCCTCTCTCCTTTCTGCTCCTGTCCCCCTGCCCTCTGCCTTGAATCCAAGTAAATCACAATCACTTTCTGAAAACTCCCCAGAGGATTCTAAAGCACAGCTAGAGAAAAGAAGCACTGTCCTGATCACACATACAACCTCTCAGCACCCACACACTGTCTCTCAATCTGTCTTTTCCACAGCTCCAGTGACAGTCAATGGGTGGAGCTGAGAAGCCACGCTGAAGATTTGTCCAGAAGAATATTGATCTTGGGGCGCTGATCAATGAGCTCTGTATTATCGCAGTGTTTTTTTTTTTTAAATTACTTTATTGTATTTTTAGTATCAAGTTTCATTTTCCAGTCTCAGGAACATGCCTGGTTTATACCTGAGTTATAGGGCTCACTACAACTTATTTATTAATCCACTCATTTATTCATTCATTCATCTATTCACTCAATCACTCATCCACTAATTTACTTATTCACTCTCCCATTCACTCATTTATCCCTCTGACCATCATATACATCTGTCTGTTTATTTACCCATTGGTTCATTCACTTATTCATTCATTTCTCCTGTTTATTCATTTGTTCATTAGTCCATCCGTGTACCATCATCCCACCCATTCATTCATCTATCCATTCACTCTTTCGGTCATTCATTCAATCATTGTTAATTTATTCACTTTTCCAACATTTTCTGACACTTCATAGATGAAGGCTCCTGAGCCTGGCTCTGGGGAAACACAAATGAATTACACTCACAATAAGGTTGCATTTGGAGGCTGAACTTATTTGTTCTCTGGGGCCAGAGAAGCTTGGCCTTTTGCTTTCTTTTGTGATTAGACACAGTGACTTTTGGTGGGAAACACTTCACCATCCTAGTGAAAAGTCTTTACAGTCTAGGGACTCTCCCAGGACAGGACCAGAAGCCTTCCTTTGGACAGAAGAAATTGCTCTGTAGTGCTAGCTGGTGGGGAGAAGTGGGAGAAGATGGGAGTGACACCTGATGTTTCCAGTTTAGGAAAAATCAGCTGCTTAGAGCTATGCCTTCTTATAATGAAATTTTCTTTTGAATAGGAATAAGGAAAACAGGGGGAAATATAATAAAAAGAACTAAAATCGGCTAAAAATGGCACAATAAAAGAAAAATAGAGAAAAGATAAAAGCAAATTGCTGTAGTAAATATAGCATATAAAATAAATAAATACCCACCCTCAAGACAGTGAGTTCTGGTGGGTGAGTTAAGTGTGACAAACCTGGGGCAGGTGAGGGAGAAGCTGGGCTATCTTCTAGAAGGGCCAACTTGTAGATTCGGGTTCCCTTTGATATTCTGTGGTTAGAGATTCTGGCTGAGAGTTCTTCAGAGAAAGGTCATAACTCTTAATGCATGTGTTTCACAGATAAATTCATTCATTCTTTCATTCTACAGATGTTTACAGAATGTGTGGCCCACTGTCTCCTTGCAGTTTGCCATTCAGTGGGGAAGGCAGACACCTGGACAAGTAGTTACATGTAGGGGTGATGGGTACCATGAGGAGGAAGTACAGGGAGCTATGGGAATGTCTAATGGGAGAAACCAATCTAAGGAGTCAGGAAAGTTTCCTGGAAAGTGGAGGTCTAAATGGTGACTTGAAGGTGGATGTGTATTATGTAGTGAGGAAAAAAATGTGTGAAGGCTGAGGGTATGGGAAGGCATGGAATGAAAGCTCCCCTCTGTGGCTGGTATGTATGGTGTAAGGGGAGAGGGGCAAGAAAAAAGGCAACAACTAGAAGTGTCGTTCATCCAGCAAACCATCACTAAGCATCTACTTCTATGTACTCCAGAGCTAGGAGTGTAGAATGTAAGGACAAGGGGACACAGTTTCTGTCTTCAAAAGCACCTGTTGTTCAGGGAGCTCAAATGGAACGGAGAACAAAGGAAGGGTTAAGAGAAAATTGTTGAGGTTGCCGTCCCTGCCAACACACTGACTTTGATGCATGACTCCCTGCTGTGGTTGAGGGAGGCACAACTTGCTTTGTTTCTTGGGTGCATTTTGCCTGGGTGGAAATGCCTCGATGCTGGACTTTTCCAGCCAAAGTGGCAGTGTTTTCTAAAGAGCAGCTAACTAGGCAATGTCACTGTGTGGTGATTTTGTCATAAGAGGGAGCAGCAGGAGGAGGACTGGGGATGGAGGGCATAGACGAGTTGTCCAGATCGGCTACATGGGCAGTAGAGCCTGGCAGGGCTGATCTCACCAGGAGTGGCCATGTGGAGACACAGAAGGACTTCTAGGGTGTTTGAATGTTCAAGTGTGTGCAAAGTTGAGGTGCCACCAGAGAAAACCAGGTGGTCCCTTTCCCCCAAGGCCTTACAAGGTGCTGTTTTTCTTGGTGAATTCACCCATGCCCAGGCTTCATCTAACCTTACATAAACAGTTTGGTCCTTGCCCCAGAACTGATCAAACTCAGGAATGAATCCCAATGTACTTATGCCAGTGGACTTCCTAAGGGTCTGGCATGCAATATCAGACCTCCTTGAAAAATATTACCACGTGGGGGAATGGTGCGGCTACTCATGTCCTCTGAACACTGAGCATTCTCCCTTTGTGGCCCTGCCAAATGAGTAAAGTTACAATCAGAAGGTGTTTTCATGCATCACTCAGGGTTTAATGCTGGACACAGGAACTTTGGATATTTGAAGAAGAAAGAGATTTATTTATGATGAGGATTCAGGTGCTTCCAAAGTAGCTAGATGGCTTGGAGGACAGACTCTAAGTGGGGCCTCCAGGAATGATTCCTAGCAGAAGGGATCCATTGGGGGAGCTGTTACATTTGATGTAATCTGGATAGCAAAAGATCAGGAGGTTGAACCTGAAATAATTGAGGTCAAATGTACAAAGCTATAGCTGTGATCTAGGGCTCAGGAGTCTGCCTGTGGTACCACCACAATTGCCTGGATGCTGAAACATGAAGTCTGATGAAAGCCTACTGGTATCTCTACTCCCTTGCTTGTCAAAAGGAAGACAGCCCCTGCCTCACTTTTCCCTGCAAAATTTCACCTAGGTGCCTTTGAATGATGAAACTTACTCCTCACCGAGAACTCAATCACTCAATCTCCAAGGGAGTCTTGGAAATTCAGATTTAAAAAAAATCTTTCCAGTATAGGAATACCCAGTAGAAGGAGGTGGGAGTGGATGCTGAAAGTCAGTTGACCATTTCCATCACTCCTAGTACATGTGCAATTCGAACAATAGGATTTAATTATGCAACGTGAAGCCGTGACACCCTAAAGAATCAACCTGTACATATGTTGCAGGAAACTGAAGGGGTCAAGGCCACAGTCCATGGTGACCCGAATCCTCAGGGCTGGGATGGACAGTCCAGTGGTCTTCTAAGTACCACTTGTTCTGTGCCTGTGACTGACCACTTCCCATTTTGATTCACAAATAATTCTTCAGCTATAGCACTCCTGTCAAATCTTTTACATGACTTTGCTGATCTCAGAAAATATGTGTAGATTTATTTGTGCCATTATGTTGAAGGAGTATGACTCGTGAGATGCAGTCCTAAAGCAATTTTATTTTTGTCTCCCATGGTCGCAGTTAAAATACATTCTATGGGCCTCCTTCTTCTCTTATCTCTGGATAAAAACCCAGCTGGGCTCTTAACATCTATGATTGTTACCATATAATAAAAAGTCCTGTAGATACTTTAAGTTTCAACTATATTTCTAATTTAGTAATTAAAATATGCAGCCCCACAGTCTTGCCTTGAAGGATAGACTTCTCGACTCAGCCTGTTGCACGCTGGAAGCTGTAGGGGAAGGAAGATGTATGGTTGGTGCTTTCTCTCTTTCTTCATTCACATAGTACTTCTACTCCTCTCTCATCTTGTTAGCCATGTTCATGATGCCTCCAGGACTCGATGAGGAAGTCATAGAAGAGGTTAGGGGAGGAAGGATGACTTCGCTTGACTGTTATCATAGTGGTGACCAGCTTCAAATCTCTTTGGACTTGGCAGATGTTTAAAATGACTTCTTCCTCTCATGGATGCTTTTGGGAGACTTCAGAGATGCCCACCTTCTCACTGAAGATCTCTCACCTGCAGTCCCTGGTCTAGACCACATGCATCTCTATTTCGGTTGTTTGCATTCTCCTGAGAATCCAGCAGTGTCTCTGCCTTCGCTCTGCTGAGGTCTGTTTGCTCTTCCATGTGGCCTTCCTTGATAGGACCTAAGATGACCCCCACCCTGGCTTTCTCTTGCACTTGACTTATATCAGATTCATGTTAAAGTCTTGTTATTCCTTTGCTCTGGCAAACTCTGGAAGAATGTCACTTTCCAAACTGTAGCCCTCAGCTCTGCATCACAGGCTGCGGCAGCCAGCCTCTTGACATTTGGATTTCTCAAGTGAGACTACAGGATTCCCACACTACGTTCTCCAAGGGGTATCGCAAAGCCAAAGTCTCTTGATTTGGGGTGAGGGGGTAGCACCTGTGCACTCATCAGGCTAGGCTAGATAATGCTGAGCTAACAAACAGACCCCAACCAAAGTGGCTTAATACCACACAAATTTATTTCTTGCTTTCAATCCACTGTGGGTCCAGATAACACAAAAGGGCAGTTGTCCTCCAAGTGTTGACCGAGTGCTCCAGGACACTTTAATCTATGGCACCTGGATATCAAAAATGGTTGTACAAAAAATTACTGCAGGTGGATGGCCATGTTGGTTGCATAACAATGTGAATGTATTCAATGCCACTGAGCTGTATACTTGGAAATGGTCAAAACTGTGAATTTTATGTTTGCATATTTACCCACAATAAAAAACCCTGTTGTGGGCTGGGCATGGTGGCTCATGCCTGTAATCCCAGCACTTTGGGAGGTTGAGGTGGAAGGATCACCAGGTTAGGAGTTCAAGCCAGCCTGGCCAAGATGGTGAAACCCTGACTCTACTAAAAATATAAATATTAGCCGGGCTCAGTGGCAGGTGCCTGTAATCCCAGCTACTCGGGAGGCTGAAGCCGGAGAATTGCTTGAACCTGGGGGGCAGAGGTTGCAGTGAGCCGAGACTGTGCCACTGCACTCCAGCCTGGGTGACAGAGTGAGACTCCATCTCAACAACAACAACAACAACAGCAGCAACAACAATAACAACAGCAGCAACAAAAACCCTGTTGCATGAGAAAAAACAACTATTTTTAGTTAACTTTTCCTTCATATGAGAAAATATTTACCTTAAGTAGCTGCTGAGTAGACATACATAGTCACTCAGATATAATTGATAGAACCTAAGATGACCCCCTCTTTCTTATCAGTAGTTGTTATAAATATTGATGGGCTATATAACTTTAACAGAATTAAATCATTTAAAAAAGTGTTTCTACAATTGTCACAGCAAAGGAAGAGCGGGCAGCAGGGCTGAGTCCTGTCATGAAATGCTTCTATCTGACAGTGGCACATTTCAGTGACCAAAGCAAGTTATGCCATCCCTGACTTCAAGGTAAGGTAGATGAAGTACAATCTCTTTGATGCCCACAAGTGGAGAAAAACCAAACACCTGTCAATACAGTTGTACCTCCCACGGCCTTCCAGAGCCTCCCACTCCTCCCCCCTGGGTAGAGGTAGGATTAGTAGCACAGCATACTCCAAGAAATTCTCTGCTAAAATATTTTTTGTTTCCAAATCCAACTCTTGACCTGCACATACACTGGATGTGAAACTGCTGTTTACAACCTCCTTTGCAAATTGTGCATACGGTCTACTACCTCCTTTGACATATGAGAGCTATTGTCTTTTGGTGCCCTGGCTAACAATTGCATTTTAACATTCTGTTATATATTTGTTCATGTTCTGTCTCTCCTATCTGAATGAAGGCCCTTGAGATCAGAGACCACATCTGTCTTGTTTCTGGGACTGTCTGTTAGGCTGCGTGCCTAGCACAGCATTGGGCATGTTGTAGATTTTTCAGAGCTATTCTGGACAGGGAGGAGGGACAGAGGAGAGAAGGAAGGAAGGAGGGAGACAGGGAGAGAAGGAAGGAGAGAGGAGGGAAGGAAAGGAAAGAAAGAAGAAAAGAGGGAAGGAAGGAAGGAAAGAGGGGAGGGAGGAAGGAAGAAACGGAGAGAAAAAGAGAAAAATGGTAGAATGGAGTTGAGTCAGGAAGCAGGGTCAGCAAAAAGAGTTCGTGGGAGAAGATACAGGCAGAAAACCAAATCCCAACATGGAGCCAAAAATGGGCAGAGACCCAAATACTGGGTCAAACTCAGATCCAGTATTCAGGGGTGAAGCACTTTAGCGACAGAAATCAAATTTCAGTAGAGTGGCTGGGATTCAGTGCCTGATCGTGGAGTGTGAGGCCCAGTGTCCCTGGAGGCTTCATGTTCCTCATTCTCCATTATGGGAAGGGGGAAGAAAAGAGAAATGGCACTTTCTGAATGCCAGGTACTGCCTAAAGTTGTCTTATCGAACTCTCATGGTAACCCTATTATAAAACTGGGAAACTGAAGCTCAGAGAAGTGAGATCACTTGCCCAAGCTCACACAGCTAATTAGTGCAGCTGTAACCTAGATCTGGGTATCTTTAGGATGTGGGCTGTCTTCATTGCACAGATCCTTCTTAGTCCTTCTCTGAGGACAAATGATTCCTCTCTCTCTCTCTCTCCCTCTCTCGGAATTCAATTCCAGATAGCCACTCCGCTAAGTGGATAGCATGAGATGCTCACTTTTCAATTTCCTGACTTCTGAGATGTTGGTAGCCATTGTGAGAGGCATAAAACAACTTCAGGGTAAACCTGCCAGCCTCCACTCCATTTATGTCTGGTTTCAAGATTCCTCCCCTCACCCAGCCCCTGACCTGCCTCCCACACAAGATCTCTGAGCTCTCTAAGTAGACTGCTTAAAGTGCTTTCTGTGGCACAACTCTATTTTAAAGAAAGATCCAAGTATCTGTGTATTTGTGTATAAGCCTGTGTGTAGAATTGCTGATGATGTGCTGTCTGGGGAACCTCTTTGAGGGGTGCAGGTGTGATGCGGTTGAGGTGTGTAAAGGCTATATGTGCTGAGTGTGAGGTATGTGTGTACACAAAGTCACTTACAGTTGCCATTGGCTGTGGTTTAACAATGGCCTGGAGGGCTGGTTAATGTGCCAGGTGAGCTGTGCTGTCGGGGGTCTCTCTTGGGTGTCATTGAGTTCCCGACTGTGGCTTTGCCTAGTGATCTAGGAAAATGGCATGGTGGCCAATTCACCCGAGGCAATTGGTGATGATGGGAATTGTGTTGAACTGTGGCTTGTCCCTTAGGACATTAGTAAGACTTGCCTGCATGTGCACGCATGTCTGTGCCTGATGACTACATTTGAAGTCACCCTGGCTGCTGGTACTGATGATCTAAGAGTTCTGCAGGGAGAAAGAGTCCCTGAAACCTTCCTGGGTATGCCATGGGGGTGGAGGGTGTACCAAGATGTTGAAAAATGCATTGACAATAGGCACCAGAATCCTTGAAGAGCTCTGTAGTGACTCATGTGTAAGCTGGAGATGGAACTAGGATCCTTGATCTCTGTGGAATAATGGGGTCCCAGTGCTGTTGAGGCCAAATGGTGGTGACAAACCATCAGAGACAAGGAGTGTGTAACTTCTATAACAATCCACAAGCAGAGACACTTGCTTTGAACCTTCAGCAGACTGTTTCACCTTCCTATCAGGCCAGCTGCTTCTGGGAAGTGGGGCAGGTGATAAGCCCAGTGATTTCCGTGAATCCTCTGCCTCCTTGCCAATGCATTTCCTAATACTTTGGTGAAGCAAAGCCCTCCCATGGTACATTGTTTGGGCATGGATGAGCAGGTTGTACATCAAATACAGGCTTTCTTTTCCTGCCCACAGTACCAGCTGAAGTTCAGAACCATCATTTCTGGACTTATCATCCCCTTGGTATCTACACAGTAATACCTCCAACCAGGGCACACTTTTCAAGGCAAAGGAGTAAGGTACTGAACTAAAGACAACACACACTATTCTAACCACATGCCCCATCACCCAGAAGAAACTGACTTGACAAGGTGGAGGAGAGGTCTGCTGAAAGCTCAGTTACAACTGAATAGCCTCAGTTGATGAATAGCATCTGTGAAGGTGAAGTTGGATTCTGCAGGGTATGGTGTATGCCTTAAACTAGTAGTCAATATCTGGTGCTGTTCCATAGCCAGAGTGAACGGATCTAGGCCCCAGGGAAGAAGTGGAAGTAGTTCTTTCACAATTACACTTAGTAACCTACTTGAAGATTCTTTCACTTGCTGTCTCCTTGACCTTGGGCTTCCCGGTAATTAGAAGCTGAGATAGTCCCCTGGCCATTCTGGGATCCCTGTGTGGCTGAACCACCACGCTAAAGGGGGCATCTCTGTGCTGACCAGGATAGTTGATCCTGGTTGCCAGGGGAAATTGGTTTGTTGCCACACAATGGGGGCAAGAAGTACCCTCCTTTGGAACCACAGGGCCACTGGAACATATGTCAGTACTCACCTGTGCAATAGTCCTGACCAACGGAAAACTGTTGCAACCTAATACAGACAAGACCACTGAGGACTTGGATCTCACAAGAATGAAGGATTAGGTCACTCCATTGGGCAATAAGTCCCATTCGGTGAAGGCATTCCAAGAGGCCAAGGGGTACATGGATTGGGCAGTAGAAGAGGGCACTATGGTTACCTACTTAGGTCTCATGTTCAGCTGTAAAAGCATGGAGAGTAGCAGCTAAGCTTTATGCCAGTTATTTTTCTCTTTTTCTCCTCCTCTACTACCTTATATGAAGAATACTGGTGGTATTCCTTTTTTAGGTTTCAGTAGAGAGTTTGACTGAATTGACATTACCTTGTAATAATACAGAAGAGATGGACTTTGTGTGTTCTTTGTATTGATGACATGAATTTTTTACCCTGAGGAATGACCAAAGTAGATGCTGAGATGTAAAAAGGGTGGCTTGTGCTAGATATTGTTATTGGCTTCTTCAGATTATTTTGCCACCATTCTCCACTCTGTTCTGTGTCCCCAGGGGCTGGCCTTTCCCCACTAGATCAATGAGCTCCTTGCCCTTTGGGTTTCAGGTGGGTGTGGTCAATGAGGAGTGTTGTAGGAGGTTAGAAAGAAGGAAGAGTGAGGTCAGGGCATTGATTTTCCTAGATCTTTCCCCACAGGATCACCTTAGACTGACTGACTGTGTCCCTCCACCAAAAGTTATAGCTCCTGTAGGTGGCCCTCCCTCTCTGCAAAACTTTCTTTTCTTTCTGGGTTCTAGTAACCACTCTGTTCCTTGCCTCCTGCAGGTGGGCAATCATGGCACTTTGCTATTACAAACTCCAGAATGCTGAACCATTCCTTCAGTTTCCCTACACCCTCCTCTCACCTTTGTAAATGGCCCCTTTATTAAACTCTTCTCAAACCCTTCCCAATTCCTGCCAGGACCCTGATTGATACACTGAGCTTGGCCAATCAGTTGTGCTAGACTTTCAGTATGGAGCACTTAATGAAAAAACTCCCACCAACGGTTGGGAATTCATTTGTGGTAACCTTGGTAGTGCCCAGTGGCAACAGCAATTGTGGCTAGTGTCAGTGTCCTTCTTCTGTAGTAACCATAGCATCCTAGCCAGATCATTTCCTGTGTTTTGGCCCTTGGGGGAGCCCTTGGTTCTTGCTTATTTTTCAACCCTGGTACCTCAGCCTCATAATAATTTTGTGAGCCTCCAATATCATTCTAAGAAATTCTCTCTCTCTCTCTCCCCCTCTCTTTTTTTTTGAGATGGAGTCTCGCTCTGTTGCCCAGGCTGGAGTGCAGTGGCATGATCTCAGCTTACTGCAACCTCCACCTCCCGGGTTCAAGCAATTCTCCTGCCTCAGTCTCCCAAGAGAAATTATCTTAAAAATTAATATAGCCAGAGATGTTTCCAGTACCTTTAACAAAAACCCTGACTGATACAGCCATTGATGCAGATATTTGATGTCTGGTCCAAAGCTTTATTTTTTGGCCAAATTGAAACTGCATGGAGTTCTTTATAATGGCAGATTCAGTTAGCATGAACTCCTTTTGTTCATTGCCCTTGGCATTTCCCCTTATTTTTACCTGGAAAGTGGGCTGATGTTGGAGGCACAGTTGCCATATTGTAACCATGAGTTAATCATAAGGAAAAGGCTAAGAATTTGGTAGAAGTCTTGGCCTAGATGTCCCTGTGCCTTTGGGCCAACATAGCAACAACATCTTCCAGAGGCTTTCTTTCTACCAGAGAAGAAAGAAAAGCCCTCCTTGGCTTAAGTCATTGTTTCTCATTTTACTATTAACAGAACTAATTCCTTCTGTTATAGTGTTATATCCTTCCATCTCTAAAACAATTCTACTTGAGATTGAATTATCTGCTTCTCAGGTGGAGAATCAGAGGCTCAGAGCAGTCAAGTGACCAGTCCAAGTACACACAGCTAGTACTGGGGAAGGGACACAAACTGAGAACAATGCCGTGAATATGTTTTGGCCCATTTGTTTGATAAGAATTTCGTGATTTCTTATCTTGTGCCAGGCCTCGGTGCGACATTTGAGATACAAAGACGGATACAACAGGGTCCTTGCCATTGAGGTCCACCAAAGTGGGCCAAGTGAGAGATGATGGGAAGTTGCACAAGGAAGATGGAGAGAGCTGGGTAAATTTAAGAGACATTTAGAAAGAAGAGTCAGTAGGATTTGGTGATGGATTCAAAGGAGAGGATGGATATTTAAGTTTGTGGCTTGAACACTTGGAAGAAATGTGTGGTCATGACTGGTATAGAGAATGTGCAAGGAAAGGCAGAGGTGGTGGGAGGCAGGTGGCAGAGAGCCTGGAAGGCAGGCAACCAGAGGCAGAATGGATTTTTGAAGCAGGGCAGCTTTGGGGAAGCAAGGGCTCCAGGCTGTTATCATGGGATTGGTGACTGAGTTAGAGTGGAAGTGAAAGTTGAGGCTGGCCTGAAAGCCTCAGCTGATAAATATTAACGCCATATTCACTATTCAACCCCTCAGGGCAGCCTGGGCAACTGGAGCCACAGGGGAACAGCAAGAGGAGGGCTGTGCTTTCACATTTGACCCTTACAGAGGGCCTTGGCAGGGCTCCCCTTCCCTCCCCAGCCATTTTTCTGGGCTTGAATTCAGCATTCAGTCGATCTCCTCATTAGAAAGAGTGGCTCTGTGGGTCTGCAGGATCACTCAATACAGTAAGTGAGCCAACCCCAGGGGTTCTTTCGGGTAACGAGTACTTAAGCCCACCATTAGCCACCATTAGGGATGTCCTTACTGCTTAATGATCTCCAGCTACAGGGCTTGGTGGGGCTGGACAGATGGAGAGCAGGGAGGAGCTTCCCCACAAAGAGGCCATTCCAATGTTCTTCTCCTGAGACCCCAGAATTGAGGCTACTCTGCCCTCCAGGCACAGGATTATTTACAGATCACTGGCTTGTCTTGGTTAGAATAGGCAGAAATCTATGTTTGATGAGTCTATGGAAAGAAGGAAGGGGATGCTAGGAGAAGCCAAGGCTCTTGTTTCTTTCTGATGGGTGGGATCTAAGGGTATTTGTGCTCTCTCTCTCTCTCTCTCTCTCTCTCTCCCCCCCCCCCCGTATGTGTGTGTTCATGTATCTGTGTGTGTATGTATTTTGGGGAACTTGTTTTCTGCTCTGAGGGAGTCTGGGATTCAGGGTTAGACATCCCACTTTATATAATAGAAATTTCTCCAGGATCTACCAGTCCATGGGTATCAATGAGATCATGGGTAACAGGAATGACTCAAATTTCACTGTCTTGTGTCCCCACCTTACCATCCTCTGAAAAATCTCATAGTTTCCCAAGAATTCCTGGGATGTCTCTGGCACTTCTGGACACTTGCTGCTGTTTCAGTGAGCACCATGTTGCCCTCTAGGGGGTGCTGCTGCTCTGCTGGGCATGGCTCTGCAGACATCATGGCTACTCTGCAGGTGCTGGGAACTCCCGGCACTGCTGCTGCTCTGCTGGGCACTGCAGCCTCTCCCTCTGCACTCCTGGGCAACCCCTTGAGCTCTGCTGTTTGTCTGCCAGGCCCAGAAGTGTCCACCAGTCACCACTATTGGCCCACTGTTGCTTCACTGGGCTCTGTTATTGCTGCCATCTCTCAAGGGACACAGTTCAGAGGGCCAAAGCTGAATAGTAGTCTGTTGCAGGTAGGGAGGAAGGGAGAAAGCCTCTCGCCTCTTGTGCTGCACTATCTTGGAGACATCCCAAACTTCTATAAAGTTGGATGACACAGGCCCTCCTGTCTTTACTTAGGTATTTTATTGTTCAGCAAATATTCATTTTCTCTCCCCAAACCTCTAGGAGAGAAATGTACTTACCAACCGTTAATGCTGAGCTTGGCCGCGTGACTTGCTTGAGCTAATGGGACGTTAGCAGATACAAAGCGAGCAAAAGCTTGGAATGTGCTTGTGCAGTTAGATTTGCCTTCTTGGGCCTTTGCCATTGCCGGGAGAAGAGCATGCCCTCCAGATCGAGAAACCTGGGGAACAAAGCCAGATACAGCAGGCCTGTGGCTTGAGGCAGAGCCTCTCCAGTAGACCTGCAGATGCCAGAGTAAGGAGTAAATGCTGATTGCTGTATGCCACAAGTTTTGGATGGTTTGTTACGCAGCATTATTGAGGCCACAGTTGACTGAGTTAAGCTCACTCCACTCCAAGATCCAGATGTGTGTCTATGGAAATAGACTAAGATGAGCTGGACTTACAACCATCAGGTAGTAATGAGAAATTTCCTTTCATTGATTAAACTATCCAGCTGGGTCAGGTTATTTGAGTTTGATCCCTTCTTTACTTAGGATAAATTCTCTCAAAAGGCTCTCAGGTCTCATGCAAATGAGCTTCACAAGGGCCATCTATCTGAGTGTATTAGTCTATTTTCATGCTGCTGATAAAGACATATCCGAGACTGGGAAGAAAAAGAGGTTTAATTGGAATTACAGTTCCACATGGCTGGGGAGGCCTCAGAATCATGGCAGGGGTGAAAGGTATTTCCTACATAGTGGCAACAAGAGAAAAAATGAGGAAGAATCAAAAGCAGAAACCCCTGGTAAACCCATCAGATCTCATGAGACTTATTCACTATCACGAGAGTAGCACAGGAAAGACTGGTCCCCATGATTCAATTACCTCCCCCTGGATCCCTCCCACAACACTGAGTCATGTGTAGACTCAAGCTGTATATTTCTCTATTTGCAAACTTTAAACTTATTAATTTTTATAAACACTCCAGAGCAGGGGTTGGCAAACTGTTTCTGTAAAGGTCCAGATCATAAATACTTTTCGTGTTGAGGACCATACGGTTTCGGTCACAACTACTCCACTCTGCCACTGTAGCTCAAAAGCTGACATAGACAGTACTTAAATAAATAGACATGGATGTGTGTCAATAAAACTTTATTTATAAATACCTAAAGCCTGTTGACTGCTGCTCCATGGCAAAAGCACTTTAGCTCTTCCTGCTACCAACAGATGGCGGTAGCAGTTGTGACTCGTTGTCACCTGATTTGTTGGGGCATGTTTGCGCTGTCTGTGTTACACTGAAGGTATTTTATAAATGTTGCTATCATCATGACCAATAAGTGGAGAAGTGGCAAGTGAGCTTATTGAAAATGCTGGTTAGAAGAGACATATGGTTATGATACAATCCAAAGTGGAATAATAATTTTAAAAATTGAAAGTGGTGAGAAAATGGATGTTGCAAGTGAAATGGTTTTTTTTTTTTTTTTTTTTTTTTTTTTACGGTGGTGTGATTGTGAAGGATGGGAAGTAAATCAGGCAACATATTAAAAAAAATGCTGCACCCATGCTATTGACAATAATCAGCAAAACGTAATGAGAAGCAATTGCCAGAAATCAAAAAAGGAGAAAAACTTTTGAGTGCATGGCTAGAGAGGAGAAGTATCAGTGGAGCCTCATTAGCCTACTATGAGTTCAGGAAAGGATAAGAGTCTGTTTGAGAACTTAAAGTCCATGGTACACTGTTGCTTGTTGCAAGCCATAAATGATTTTTCAGGCTCAGGGCCCCTAAAGTCTATACAAGGTCAAAGAGATGTTGACACTGTAGCCGCCAAGACTTTCTCTGTAGAGAGCTTTAAGGAGGAGGTTTACTTGCCTTAACAGATTTTAAAAGTGGGAGAACTAGGGCTGTTTTGGAAAAGACACATCAGAGCAAAACATATTATGTGAAGCATCAACTCACTCGTCTATCTAGTGGAAACGGGTCTGGGGATTATAAGCTTAACCTTCATGAGGTTCTTTGCAGTTGCAAACAAGCAGACTTACAAACAGCTGTTTGGAACTGAACTTGTTAACACACACACATGCATGCACACACACACACCCATAAAACAAGGTAGTAAAATGAAGGGTAAAATCTGTTGCTTTGCAGAGCACAATATGATCATAAGTCACTTGATGACATTTTGGTCAATGTTCGATCACGTGTCACAAAAGATGATAATACCATCTTTTTACTGTACCTTTCCTATGTTTAGAGACACAAATACTTGCCACTGTGTTACAGTTGCCTACAGTATTCAATGCACTAACATGCTATGCAGGTTTTAGCCTGGGAGCAACAGGTTATACCATATAGCCTGGGTGTATACTAGGCTATATCATCTAGGTTTGTGTAAATATTCTCTTTGATGTCCGCACAACAACCAAATTGCCCAAATGACACATCTCTCAAACGTATCCAGGTCTTAAGTGATGCATAACTTACTCAGTTTGGATGGGGGGATGGCAGGGAGGCTCTTAGCTCAGCTGCTGCCTCCTCACTCAGAGGCACATGGGCTTAAGGAGATGGTTTGCGGGGGAAACACAGCGTTACAGTGGAATGAATATGGGTTTTAGAGCTAGGCAGCTTTGGTTGGTGTCTGAATGGTGTCTATACTAATCATATAATCCTGGTTGCTACTGTGAGAAGCTTTCTACCTCCCTCAAAGGAAATGGAAGAGAAATGTGTCCTTGGGAAAAAGGGGGGTGGATACCTCTGCTATGGAGACAGAGAGGTTAGTTATAGCACTGACCAAAGCGGGAAGAATCAAGGCATTACAGCAACTTGTTAGCTTATAGGTTGAGATGGTATGTAAAGGATCTGGGGAGAGGGGAAATATTGATCAAAGGGTACAAAGTTTCAGTTAGGAGGAGTTAGTTCTCTGATCTATTGTACAGCATGATGGCTTCAGTTAATAATAATAATATATATTTCAAAATTGCTAAGAGGCTGGATTTCAGGTGTTTTCACCACAAAGAAATAATGAGTATGTGAGGGGATGGATATATTAATTAGCCTGATTTGATAGTTTCACAATATAGACATCATATTATACCCTATAAATATAAACAATTATTATTTGTCAATTTAAAAAATGAGCTGAAAAACAAATTAATAAAAGGGCAAATCCAAATAACTGTAGGGCAGAAAGGAGAGAAAGGAGGGATTAGGGTGATTCCCACCAGATGAGTGGGAGGTGACCTGGCTGTGGCCCTCCTTTCTTTGGGGTCCAGCATGAAGAGAGAGAGGGTAGTTAGTGGTGACTTGGGGGATGGAGCTGTCTACTTCTGTTATCTCAGGCTCAACGAGCTGTATTAGTTAAGGTTCTCTTAGTTGCACGTAATAGAAACCAATTGGAAGTAGCTTAAGGTATATTATATTTGATTTATTCGAAATATATTGCAGTGTCTCATGGAATTCAAAGAAACAGTTGAATAACCTAGCCGAGGGAGGAACTTAGCAGTAGGAGTTCGTAGACTTCTTTCCCTCTAGGACAAAGCTTCTTTAACTTCAGTAGCATCAGAATCACCAGGAGGACTCCTGGGCCCAAACTCTAGCAGGAATTTGCTGCTGCTGCTGCTTCTTTTTTTTTTTTTTTTGAGACAGAGTCTCGCTCTGTCGCCAGGCTGGAGTGCAGTTGATCTCGGCTCACTGCAACCTCCAACTCCTGGGTTCAAGTGATTCTCCTGCCTTGGCCTCCTGAGTAGCTGGGACTACAGGCGTGCACCACCACGCCCAGCTCATATTTGTATTTTTAGTAGAGATGGGGTTTCACCTTGTTGGCCAGGATGGTCTTGATCTCTTGACCTTGTGATCCACCCGCCTCGGCCTCCCAAAGTGCTGGGATTACAGGCTTGAACCACTGTGCCCTGCCTAGGAATTTGCATTTCTAACACATTCCCAGGTGATACTGCTGCTGCTGCTCCTGCTGCTGCTGTTAGTTGGCCCAAGAGCACTGCTAATAGCATGGCTCAGTGATCAGCTCCCAGCCCTGTCCCTCAGTTCAAATGACTTGGGCCATTCTGGTCAAGTGTTCTCCTCCGGTCCAATCATTTATGGCCAGGGGATGGAGTTACAGGGTGTAGACACAGTTGCCTGAGGGCTGCCCCCAGTGTGTCATGAACACTTCAGAAAAAAGAAGGCTTGGTGGATACACTAGAAGGTATCTGTGATTCCACTTCTCACAGATTAGCTGCATTCAGGAATCTGAGTCTTGAGCTCCGAAGTTCATTCTGTAGGGTTTGTCTTTGAGCTGCCACTCTATCCCTTGGGATTCTCTCCACCAAGATTAGCCTTCAAGTGAGACACTGCCTTCTGGGCTCTTTGCTTTCTACTCCCTTTAAACAAGTAAGGAGGGCATTTACATTTTAGTACTAATCCCTACTGGAAAATCTAGAGGAGATAATACATCTAACTCACTTGTGAGAAGTTACACAAGTTTTGAAATGTTCTAAATCCCTTATAGTAGCAGGGTTGAAGACTCTTGGTTCTCCTCTGAGTGGGTAGCCTGGCTGTATCATTGCTCTCCTCTGCCAGGAAGATCTGTCCTCTTAGCAGTAGGTCTGCCTTTGCTACCAGGGCAGAGACACAGAAGCTTTATTCTCTCAGTGGTTTATTATATCTTTGGGGACAGCCCTAGAGTGATCCCCACTGGGCATTTCCCCAGGAAATAAAATCCTGAGGAGGGAACTGCAGATGGCTGGATTCCTGCCTTTTCTGCTTACTTACAACATCTTTATTTATTTCTTGGAGGATAACAAGCTTTCGTAAAAAAATAAATAAATAAACTAAACCCTAGTTGTGTTTAGAGCAGAAAGAGCAAGGGAGGTATTGCCTGCCACTGGGGAGGGAAAACATACACAGGAAAATAGAGAGAAAGCAGACTTATGCTGCCATTTGGCAGAGTATTTTCTGCCAAAGAAATGGATACTCAGAGTGGTGAGGGCACACGAAGCTTCGGCAGGGGAAGCCCGTCCTAAGTGGAGAGGCTAAAAGAGAGCACAGAATCACGGACACAGGACTGGGAAAGATCTTAAAGGATGACTTTCCTCTACAACCTCTCCACCAGGTAGTTATCCAGGTTTTGCTTGAACCTTTCCAGTGACAGGGAGCTCACCACCTGTAAAGTCAGCCTACTCTTTCTTGGGGTGGTTCTGACACTTAGAAAGTTGTTCCATGTAGTGGTCTGTCATTTCTCCAGGCTGACAATGACAAGTTTACCAGGTCCTTTTGTGGTTGGGTTATTGCACTAGCCTTGAGTCCAAACTGTGGAAAGTGTGAGAATCAGACACCAAATCAGAATCCCAATTCAGAAAAGGAATTAGATTTTGCCTGAGACCCTTCATATCTAAAGCAATACAAAGATGAAATGTGAGTGGTACTGAAACTCCTAGTGATAAGGCCCCTTGTGGAGGAGGAATGGAACAGGCTGAGTCATTGCAGTCCTTTCTTTCCTGTCCTGAGCAGTTCAGCTCTCCCCTAAACTTGCATAGCCCACTGAGCAATCCAAAAGGGCTGCAGTTAACCAGACTGAGCCTCCTTACAAGACAGCAGGCCACCTATTATTTCTTAAGCATGTGCTTTGAGGCTTTACCTCCACAACTGGCTTAGCAGAGTCTTCTTTTCCAAGCACAGAGAGAATATTCTCCCTGAGAAGAGTTCTGTGAATACAATTTTCTCCATATCATTGCATATATAATAATATCACTATGTCTCTAATGCTTTGGGCAAGATTTGATTAATCCATGCCCTTTTTTTTTTTTTTTTTTTTTTTTGTAATGGAGTCTTGCACTGTCACCCGGGCTGGTGTGTAGTGGTACAACCTTGGCTTGCTGCAACCTCCGCTTCCTGGGTTCACACTATTCTCCTGCCTCAACCTCCTGAGTAGCTAGGATTACAGGTGCCCACCATCATGCCTGGCTAATTTTTTGTATTTTTAGCAGAGACAGGGTTTCACCATGTTGGCTAGGCTGGTCTTGAGCCCCTGACCTTGTGATCGCCCATCTGGGCCTTCCAAAGTTCTGGGATTACAGGAGTGAGCTACCGCGCCCGGCCTCCATCCCCCTTTTTATTCACTCTTCTCTACTCTTTCCTAGGATGAAGTCTCTGGTGTTAGTTTTGGCCTCAAGCTCTATTCCCTAAGGACCTGGGCATGCTCCATTTCTTTTCTTTCTTTCTTTTTTATTTTTGAGACAGAATTTCCCTCTGTCATCCAGGCTGGAGTGCAATGGCGCCATCTTAGTTCACTGCAAGCTCTGCCTCCTGAGTTCAAGTGATTCTCTGGCCTCAGTCTCCCAAGTAGCTGAGATTACAGGTGCATGCCACCATGCCCGGCTAATTTTTTTGTTTTGTTTTGTTTTGTAGAGATAGGATTTCACCATGTTGGCCAGGCTGGTCTCGAACTCCTGACCTTAGGTAATCTGCCCGCCTTGGCCTTCCAAAGTGCTGGGATTACAGGCGTGAGCCACTGGGCCCTGCCCCATTTCTTTAATCATTGTATTCCCAGTGTCTGGCCCACATGCTAGGAAACAATAGGCACTCAGTGTATTCTTGTGACTATGATCCTCTTTTGGTATTGAGGGGTCAAATAAATACTTCAAGACCCATTCTGGAGGCTGTCAGGGTCTGGACAGAAAAGCAGCAGCAGGTGCCCTCTGGGAGGGAAAGGGGTGAAATGGAGCTCAGAATTCCTGATTAAGGCACATTTCAAAAGGGATTGGTCATGAGGAGACCTGCTTCTAACCTTGAGGTGTCTCCTTCCAGCCCCCACCAGGCCAACCCTGTGAAGGGGGATTGATTAGTTTACAGCGTCCTTGCTTGCTCCCTTCTCCTTAGCCTGCAGAAGGCTTCCCAGAACCTGTTCACCTGAGACAGCCACTCAGCCTCACAGCACGAACAAAGGGCTGTCTGGGCCTCGGCTCTCAGCCAAGGATGCCATCTAGGTGTTGTCATGGCAATGTCGGAGTCAGGGGTTGCTCGCCACAACTCTGCTTTGATTGTAAAAAGTAAATTCCTTCTTCCTTTTCCCTGAAGTGTCAGGTGAAGCCTTTCCTGCTGTGGGGTGAGGGTGGGGGAGGCCCCCCTGTTGGAGCAGGTGCCTGGATGTGAGTCATCTCTGAACCAGCCCGCCTGGACTCCCAGGGAATGAGGTACTCAGAAAGCATCATATGTCAGAGTCAGGGAACTGGAGATCACACAGCGGACCAATCAGCTCCTTGTCCAGATTGGAGACAATTCAAATGGTCAGTGCCTACAACCGAAGAGCTCTCTGATACTGGGGTGTCTTAGGAACTTATAGCATCAGCTTGTCTATTCTGGGCTGGTGAGGATTGGTTTGCAAGTTCACTGGATGCCCTTTGTTAACAATGAGAATGACAACAACATTTGCTAGCCCTTGTGTAATGCTTACCATGTACTAGGTGCTGATCCAAGGAACATGGTAAGGAGTTTGAATTGGCTGCAGGGGAGCATGTCAAACGCCCAGCATAACACCTGGCATATAGAAGTGTTCAATAAACAGAGCTGCTATTGTCATTATCAGATGTTGTCATTATCAGACTCTGATGCCACCTATGCCTTCTCTAGTAGGTCTGTTTGACTGCTGAGGTCATTTCAAGGTAGCTGGAGGTCACCTTGCCCCTTGGATTTAGGATGTAATTGTCAATCTGAAGAATCAAACTACACATTACCTTTCTTTATTCCTAGTTCTCCAGAGCCCTGCCCTGGCCCCAGCTAACCCTATTCTCTTCTGTGGAAGTTCTAATGCATTCCTAAGGGGTGAATGTCCACAGACCCTCTGGGCTGGACCCCTGTTCTAGTGGTCAGTTTGGCAAGGATCCAACTTAAAGAAATCCCCAGGTTATATATGTGTCCTGCTGCCAGGTTCAGCATAATGGCCTTGACAGTTGAAGTAAGCAATTGGCCAATTTTCTTCAGGAACGTTTGAAATAAAAAGCAGTTTGTCTGAGTGGAGGAAATTGTGAGAGTCCCAAATGGAATTGCTTAAATTTATTGCTGGGGAGCTTTTACATATTGAGCCAAAGGCATATCTTTTTGCATTTGGTCTTGGGTTTTCGGGAGTGCTGCACTGCATCGGAGATGGAGAGGTCTGGGCTGGCTCCAGAGTTGGCCTGTAGGAAGATCTATCCCATCCCCAGACCTTCCATGAGCAGTCTTAGGTCTGCCCATTCTGTGGGAAAGATTTGAATGCCAGGATGAGAAACACTCCAGGCTTTTCCAGTGGAAAGCAAAAAGTGGTACCTGTGTCTCAAAATAGGACGTTGACCAAAACTTACCATCCGTAGCATCAGCCATGACCTTTAGCTACTGAGTGGATCAGAGGCTGCAGCAGATATGACTTTTCAGGTGGGTCTTTCAGCCATTTAGTGGATGAGCACAACAAGCAGGAAATGTGGGAGCTTCCAGGAAAGAGCACCTGTAGCAGTTTTTCCTGGTTAGGACAGACACAATTTTGACCTCAAGTTCTGGAAGGCACTGGGGACTTCAACACAAGTCAACACTAGAATAAGATGGAAATTATTTGCAGGAACAGCAGGAAAATATAGTCAAAGGAGGTAGACCAGATTATTATAAGACCAGAGATCTGGTCTGACTTGGCAGTAATTCACTGTGTGACCACAGGCAAGCCACTTTTCTTAGGACCTCAGTTTCCCTAAATGTAAAATGAGGTAGTTAGACAGAATAATTTGAGGCCCTGCCCAGCTCCAACATACTGTGATCTGTCTCCTTGTGGATCATACCTCAAAACCTTCCCTCTCTTTACCTGTCTCTCTCTCCAAAAATGACTTACATATTTTATTTTTTAAAAAAATTTAAATATTTATTTATTTATTTGAGACAGGGTCTCTGTCACCCAGGCTGGAGTGCAGTGGCACAATCTTGGCTCATTGTAACCTCTGCCTTCGGGGTTCAAGTGATTCTCCAACTTCAGCCTCCCCAGTGGCTGGGACCACAGGCATGTGCCACCATACCCGGCTTTTATATATATATATATATGCATGCATATTTTTGTGTGTGTGTGTGTGTGTGGAGGCGGGTTTTTACCATGTTGCCCGGGCTAGTCTTGACATCCTGAGCACATGTCATACACCTGCCTTGGCCTCCCAAAATGCTGGGATTACAGGTGTGAGCCACCACACCCAGCCTGATTTACATATTTTATACACATCGAAGACCCCTCATGCAATATTGACCTCAGTGCATTTAGATACACTGAGAGGAGGCATCCATCCTGGTGCAGGGAAAATAGTGTTATCCCAGGAGTCAGCCAGACCGGGTTCAAGTCCTGGGTCTGCCTCTCATGTTCTGTGACCTTGGGCAAGTTACTTACCCTTTCTGACCCTCAGTCTCTTTCTCTAAGCCTAAGAATAATGTTGTGAGGATGAAATAAGACAGTGTCATAAATCATTAAGGATTAAGCTGGGCAAACATACGTGCTCATCCAGCATGAATTTCCTTCCTCTTCCCATGTTCAGACCCATGTAAGCTGCATCACCTACAGTACTGCTGGATAACGGAGGACCCCACTTTGATCTGTGCATGGGTTTGTAACTCTAAAGGGGAGGTGTTATCTTTCATGTTATCCTCTAAGCAGCTGGAATGAAAGATTCTTGGACCAAATGATAGATATTCTTGGAAGTGCTACTTTGATAAATGGCTTGAGCTGGGGATTGGGTGAGACTCCTGGGATTATCCTTAAGTAAAATAGATGATAGCAAAACTGCCTTCTAAAGAAGGTAGGTCCTATTAACTGCAGAACTTTTTCTGAGCAAAGAGATTGAATGAGGAATGTGAATCTAGGAACGGGGCTGAATCACTCTGGGCTATAGAGGAGAGGGACATTGGTGAAGCCAGGGGAGAGAAAAAGAGCCAAGTGATGGCACACGAGAGAAGGGACTTTGAGGAAAAGTTGGAAGCATTTAAGGGAGATTTTTAAAAAGCAGCAGGCCTACTGATATCACACATACACAGAGATTTACCTATATCAGAGATGTTACAGAGAGACACAAGTATGCTCACATACAGACATGGCGCTGTCTATAGGCATGTAAATAAATCTCTATGTATGTACGTGTGTGTGAGACAGAGAGAGAGAGAGCGCACATGTCCACGTGCACACATGCTCTTTGGCACTGGAGACAGCTGTGCTTTAAGCCTTATGGACATTAGTCTATCTGTATTTAGTCTGTATTAAGCCTTCTCCCTTTACCTCCTCCCATGCCATGAGGCCTGGCTGGGCTCAGACTGCTCTGTTCGTAGAAGTGGTGCTCAGAACCCTTCATTGGTTTACTAGACCGAGCAGGATGGTGGGGTACCTGGAGAAAGTGACATTTCTCACTCTCTCACATTTGGTGGTGCAAACAATAACATATTTTTTTGCTTGTAAAAGTAATATGCTCTGTCATTACTATGTGCCAGGTGCTATGCTGGGCACTAGGAATATACTAATGAGCAAAGGAGGCATGAACCTGACCTTTCTGCCCTCATGTAAGATAAGGGGATGAACCCAGGCCTTGAGGACCTGAAAGAAACTCAGGAGTGCTTGGAGTGTAGATAAGGAGAGGGAGTGCAAAAGAGGATGAGGCTGGAAACGGACACAAGCCGGATCACAAGGGCTTGTAAAATATGTTCAAAGATTTGAACTTGATCTTCAGGGCCACAGGGAGCCATTGAAGAGTTTTTAACTTTGCTTTCTAGAAAGATCATTTTGGCTTCACTGTGCATGCTGAGTCCTTTCCTTAGAGCCAGGCCCTTTAGAGCCTCTATGATGAAAGGCAGCAAAGTACAGCCAGGACCCAAGATCATGGGCCTGGGTGAGGCCTGGCCATACACCACGGGCTGGATTCTCTTTCCAGTCACCCTGACTCATGTGCACAGTCTGAGGCTTCATGGTGGCAACATATAGTCAATCATTTTCAGATATTCGACTTTAAATAACACTTACTGAGTGTCTAAAATTTGCTCCTTTGGATTGCATCATTTCATGCTCACATTCACCTTACAAAGCATGTAGAACAACTTTCATGTTAGAGGAAGAGACAAGGGACTGATGTTCGCTGTGGAGTCCTATCCATATTCCAGGTATGGAACTAGGGGTGGCCTTGCTTAATCCCATCTGAACATCTATGATACTAGGGCTGTTATTTTCATTTTAAGATAAAGAAGCTAACATCACAGGTGAAGCAGTTTATCCAAGAACCTCAAGTAAGTGGTGCAACTGGGAATTTTTTCCCCAAGTTCTTGAGCTGCAAGTCAAGTTCATTTTGCTAGGTTATTTCCTGAAAACTTAACAAAAAATCTTCTCTTGCCTAGCAGAGCCATCCTCAGTCCTGTGTGCTGCTTGGGGAAGACACAATGGAGCGAAGACAAGGGCAACTGCAGAGGCTCGGGACATCCTTGGGCTGGCAGACTGAGAGGGTGAGCTTGCCACAACTCCCAGGGGATGGCACAGATTCCCACATCCTCCTACTGCCCCACCAGAGATGTAATTCAGGGCTGAAGGAGGCAGGGGTCAAGGGCGTTGCTGTACACAGGCTCACATGCTCAGTTATCGCATGAGTTAAGCCTCTCAGGGTCAGCCAGTTGTGGGAAAAGAGTCAGGCAGGGATAAATGGCACGCAATAGCACAGTGTGGGACCATAAGTTTGAAAGTCAGAGCTCTCTGGGTTTGAATGCAAACTCTGCTATTTAGGAGCTATGGAAACTGTGCACTATACCGAGCCACTTTGAGGCAGCTTCTTTGCCTGTGTGACTTTGGGCAAGCCTGTTTGTACCTCCGTTTGCTCATCTGTAAAATGGAGATTGTAACAGTTCTTACCCCTCTGAATTTTTGTGTGGATGAATAAAATAATGCAAGGCATTAACCCAGCACCTGCATGTTCTGAGTTCACAATAACTGCTACCTATTATTGGCAGCTGTTGACTAATGAGCCAAATCCGTTAAGATGAGAATTAAACTCTTGGCATAGAGTTTGGGTGGTGGTGGTATGTGTTAAATGACAAAATGTTTTTTGTTTGTTTGTTTTGAGATGGAATCTTGCTCTGTTGCCCAGGCTGGAGTGCAATCGTGTGATCTTGGCTCACTGCAACCTCCACCTCCTGGGTTCAAGCGATTTTCATACCTCAGTCTCCCAAGTAGCTGGGATTATAGGCACCCACCATCATGCCCAACTGATTTTTGTGTTTTTATAGAGACGCAATTTCACCATGTTGGTCAGGCTAGTCTTGAACTCCTGACCTCAGGTGATCCACCTGCCTTGGCCTCCCAAAGTGCTGCGATTACTAGTGTCAGCCACTGTGCCTGGCCCAAATTGCAAAATGTTTTAAGGGTACCCAGCATAGCGATGACTGCCAGCATAGTACCTAAGGGGTGCCCAATCCTTGTATCTGTCCTCGTTTCCCTCTTCCTGGGTCTGTGGAAGAGAAATCAGCAGATGTTTTCAGTGACTGCAAATATTTACTAGAAATCTTCAAGGCTGGTCCTTTGCTTTGTCAATCCTTGAGGGAGTAGCTTGGACTGTGTTTGCCGCCACACACCTCCTGTCTGTCTGCATGCTGGGCTGCCAGGAGAGCTATGAAATCATAAAATTATTCCTCTCCCCAGATGGCAATCCCCCCACATTACTTCACTTTATCAATTGCACATGTCTTTTGAGCAGCGTTTTCCCTGCCCTGATCACAAAGGGTAATGAGGGGTGAGGCTTGCTCTGGCTGTAATTCCAATGCAGAGCTGTACTCCAATTAGATTTCCAAGTCACTTCAGCAGCTTGGGAGTTTTGAGTCCTGCTAGGAATCATGAGGTGGGAATTAGGGAGCTTCCCATTGCTTTGGTGAGCACATTCCCCCTTGTTCCCAAAGGTGGCAACAAGGTGATTAGAGCCCTGCACTCAGTGCACACGTATCAAGTCAGGGAGCCTCATGGTTTGGAGATTAATTACCTTCTACTCCAGGCAAGTCTCTTTTTGGTTGCCAGGAACAGACCTTGACCTTCATCTCTCTTTATTTTCATCCCATTTTCCTCCTTCTTTTCACAGCAAAACTCCTCATGAGTCACCTATACTTCCTCTCCTGTCCTTCTCTCCTGGCTCACTTCAGTCCCAGAGTCTCCACTGAAACGACATTTGTCAAGGTCACTGATGAGCTGTGTGTTGTTACATCCCATGGCCAGTCTCAGAGGCTGGTGGTTCTCAGTCATACTCGCCCCTGCTGAGCATGCCTCTTCCTTGAAACACTTTATTGGCTTGGCTTCTGGGTCATCAGTCCCTCTTGCTTTTCTGTTTCATTGGCGTCCCCTTTTCAGGCTCTTCTGGATTCATCTCATCCTCACAACCTCAAAAACTTCTTCTCATTTTTTTTTTTTTTTTTTTTTTTGAAGAATAATGTAGATTTTGTTGCAGATTTTTACCTGGAATATGACATAGAAGACTTCTACAAATCCTTCTTCGACGCCTCTTGTGCTCATGTTTTTCACTGGATAGTGACTGTTTGGATGTCTCATGCTCCCTCCTGGTGCCTGATCACGTACCCATTCATTTCTTCATCACTTTCATCAACCACCCTCCCAAGAGCATGTTCCTAGTCCCCCTAAGAAATGCTGTTTATTTTCAGCTCCCTTTGTTACACTTACTCCCTACCTGGGTTACATAAACACACTTAAGCCTCCTTCACAGACTTCCCAGCGTGCTGGATCTCTCGCTTTCTCATCAGTACAGATCAGCCTCAGCGTTCATTTCATAGCATGCTGAAACCTGCATGGAACACCTGTCTCATCTGAGACTATAGTTTAAAGAAGATTCGGATTTTAAAGGAAGCTCAACATCACATGATCGCCTCCAGTAATTAATACATGGGCAAACTGAGACCCTGAGAGAGGAGCATGTTAGATGCCCCAGAACACTGTTGTTAGCAATACCATGCTAGGAAGAGGAGGAGCTTCCTGTGAGTTGAGTATAGCCCCTGCATGCTTCCTTCCTGCCTGATGTTGCTTTGACCTCACTAATCCCCACCCAGGAGAAGCCCCGCCTGCTGAGGTGAGTGACTCTGCTCAGGCCCACTACAGCACCCTGTGACCCCTTAGCATCCTGCTGCCCCAATGGGTTGAATCCTAACCATCCCTAGCCTGTGAGTTCACTTGTCATGGGGATGATGCCATTTCTATTGGTGAGCTCCAAGCCCTTATTAGGAGTTGACATATTTGTAGAACTCAGACTCAAACCAAAGCTTTAAATCCAGCTTCTTCAATAAATGAACCTTTAGGTTTTTACTTAATTTTTATTTATTTATTTGTTAATTAATTAATTAATTAATTAATTTTGAGATGGAGTCTCGCTCTGTTGCCCAGGCTGGAGTGCAGTGGCGCCATCTCGGCTCACTGCAAGCTCCACCTCCTGGTTTCACACCATTCTCCTGCCTCAGCCTCCTGAGTAGATGGGACTGCAGGTGCCCGCCACCATGCCCAGCTAGTTTTTTTGTATTTTTAGTAGAGACGGGATTTCACCGTGTTCACCAGGATGGTCTTGATCTCCTGACCTCGTGATCTGCCTGCCTTTGCCTCTCAAAGTGCTGGGATTACAGGTGTGAGCCACTGCATCTGGCCAGGTTTTTACCTGATTTTTAAACTTTTGTTTTAGATTCAGGGGTACAAGTGCAGGGTTGTTATGTAGGTAAACTCGCATTGCAGGGATTTGTGGTACAGATTATTTCGTCATGCAGGTATTAAGCCTAGTAACCAATAGTTTAAATTTTTTTTTTTTTTTTTTTTTTTTTTAGATGGAGTCTTACTCGGTTGCCAGGCTGGAGTGCAGTGGTGCGATCTTGGCTCACTGCAACCTCTGTCTCCTGGGTTCATGTGATTCTTCTGCCTCAGCCTCCCAAGTAGCTGGGATTACAGGTGTACACCACCGTGCCCAGCTAATTTTTGTATTTTAGTAAAGATGGGGTTTCATCATGTTGGCCAGGCTGGTCTCGAACTCCTGAGCTCAGGTGACTGTATGATCTTTTAAAAACAAAAAGTGAATCATGTCATTCCTCTCTGCTCAATTCCTGCAGTGACTCCTCATCTCAGTTGCAATAAAATACAAAGTCCTTGTCATCATCCACAAGCCTAGCATGGTCTAGCCTCTTTATTTCTGTCACCTCCTTGTCTAAATCCCTCCCTTCCCTCAGTTGACCTTAGAGCACCCTCCTCTGTTTACTGAGCACATTAAGCACACTCCTGTTTGCACTGGTCATTCTTTCTGCCTGGAACACTCTATAGACAGAGGTCTGCACAGTCATTTCCTCACATCTTCCATCTCTGCTCAAATACTAACTTATCAGAGAAGCTCCCTTGATCTCCCCTCTATAAGATGACTCTTTCCCCTCCCTAGCAATTCCTAAAAATCTGCCTGGTGGTGGTGGTTGTTTTTTGTAGTCTCATTGTTGCTCATTTTTGTGATTCTGTCCTGCACTTCTTTAAGCATTTCATATAAAGTTGTTTTCTATTCTGTGTCTCACAATTCTAGTATCTGAAGTCTTGGGGTGAGGGGCAGATTAAATCTATTGTTTGCTGATTCTGTACTAATTCATGGTGCTTTGTTTCCTTGTGTGTTTGGTGATCATTGGATGTGAGTTTATATATGGTTGATCTTAATGTATGGAAAATCTGGGTTAATACATCAAGGATGCTTTCTTCCAGAGAAGATTTATAGTTATCTCTGCCAGACACCAGAAGGCATGATCAACTGGAAATCTTTTTAGCCCTCTTTAGAATTCCTGGCTAAATCTGAGAGTCAGGCTCAGGTCTCATACTGTGCTGTGCTGGCTCAAGGCTTGTTTCTAGGTTGCATCTCTCCCTGAAGCCTCACAGCTCACTATTGCTCATGGTTCATGGCCTCTTTCTTCCAGCCCCTTGGAGATTTACCCCATCTCTCCAGAGCCTAATAATGTGGTTAAAACTGTGTTATGTGCAATATACAATTATGCTTGAGTAGAAGAGCTTCTCAAAATGTCTTGGCCATAGTTCCAGAAGTCAAAGCATCTTTTCAGTATCTTGAGCTCCTTATTTAGTTTTAATTTTTAAAATAGCACTTAATCACAATCTGACATACTTGTTTATTTATTTTATGTCTTCCCAACCAAAATGCAAGCCCCAGGAGAGTAAGGATTTCAGCGATTTGTTCATTGCTATATCCCTGGCACCTAGAACAACATATTGTGTGTAGTAGGTGTTCATTAAATATTGTTGAATGAAAGAACACAGACTCCTTTACATTGATTCAAGCAAAGGTGGTTATTTTAAGAATGCACATGGAGAGACGGGAGCTCCCAAGACAATCTGAGAACAGGAATAGTAGCTGAGCTGGGCTTCACAGGGTGGGAAGCAGTGCCTGCTTTCGATTTAAGGTGGTTCTGGGTTCTTCCAGCAGCAGAACCCCCCTCCTGCTCTGCTTCTAAGGTATATCAGCTGCTCCCACCCCGTTTCTATTTCTTCTCTTTCCTTATAGTTTTCTATTGCATTTGACCTTGATTTGTCATTGTCCTAACTTAAGACACCCTTTTAAATTCTTCCTTCGCTACTAACTGGAAAATTCTTTTTTCCTTGGGTCATAGTCTTAAGAAAAAAGATTGAAAGTTGATCCAGCCTCTTTTTTTCTTTTTAAAGAAACACAGTCTTTGGCCAGGCCATAGATTTTAAGAACGCTCATAGAGAGATGAGAACCCTCAAGCCAATCCAAGAACAGGAGGAGTGGGCGGAGCTCTGAAAGGCTGAGAAGCAGTGGTTGCTTCTGGACATAACCAGATTATAGTTGTGGGTTTTGGTCAGGTGTCCACCCTCTGACCCAATCAAATATGGTAGATAAAAGTGACGGTCGGGTAAGAAAACATGGAAGCGGTGCAGTGAGGGTGTGAATGAAGTAATTTCTTTTAAAAACGGGTATGGGTGGGGCATATAAGGAGACTGCTAATTCATAACAATCTCTGAGAGTGAAACTATGGAAAATTAACATTTGATGGAATAAATCAGCATCTTGAGAAGGTAGAGACCCACCTTGAGTGATGACAAGACCCTCAAGTTCAATTAAGGAAATGGGGCAGTAGTCTCAGGAAGGTGAGATTACACTGAATAAAGTTGTAGCCTGATCAATGACACTGAACCATGTTCCAAGTGGTCAATCAGCGAGCAAGAAATGGCAGTGTCTCTTCTTGCCCTTGCCCAGGGGAGAGAGGCTAATGCTGAAGGCAGCCTGGTGTTCAGTTGATCTAGCTAGTCTAGTAAAGAGTGTGAATTAAACAGTTACCCACATACACGAGCTAAATAGTGCTTAGAGCTATGAAGGAAGACAACAGAGGCCTACGAGAGTTTGGATTTGATCTAGGCTGGGGGTGTGGGAAGTGGTTCAGAAAAGTCTGCTTGGAAGAAATGAACTTTGATCTGACATTTAAAGGCAGTTTGGAAATTTAATAGGCAAAAATTGGGGATGGGAAAAGTGTTACCTCAGGACAAAATAGCCCTGAGGTCATTTGCTGTTCTTCAGACCCGTCTTCAGCACTTTCATGCGTAGGTCTTTGCATTGGCAGTTTTCTTTGCCTAGAAAGCCCTTCCTCTGGATAATCTGATGGCTCACTCAGTGCTCAAAGATCCCTTTCCGGCACTCTAGTGAGCACAGCACCCCTCAACATTCTGTATCCCCTTTCCCTGATTGATGCTCCTTGGCATCACTTGTTCACCACTTGATTTTGTGTTGGAGAGTACTTTGTTTATGATGTATTCCCTCACTAAAAGATAGGCTTCATGAGGGCAACAATTTTGTCTCTTTTGTTCATTTCTATGTATCCACACCACTGTCCAGTATATGGTCTGCCTCAATAAACATATATTAAAAGATTAAACTAAAAGGAGCAAGGTGCTTCTAGGAATGGGAGAAAGGCCAGTGTGGCTGGACTTTAATGAGTAAGAAGGAGGATAGTAAGAAAGGAGGCGAGACAGATAGGCGGGATCCTCATCGCAGGATAGTGTGGACTTTGTTCTAGAGTTTAGGTCTCATTTTATGAGCAATGGAAAGCCACTGAAGGTTTTAAAGAATGGGAGTATTGGAATTACATTTCTATTTTGAAAGACTTTTTTGGCTTCGGTGGGGAGACTATATTGTTAGGGGTAGGGAAATAGGGGGGTGTGGAGACCAGTTAGGAGGCTATTGCAGTTTTTCAGCCTGTGGATAATGTTGTCTCGGACTAGGGTGATGATGGTGGAGGTGAGGAGAATAAGGTGAATGTGAATAATGTTTATGAGGCGAAATTAGTGGGATGTGGAGCTAGATTTGGAGGTGTCAGAGGTGTTTGAACCAGAATGACTTCATCTTGAATAGGGGCTGGATAAAATAAGACTGAGACCTGCTGGGCTGCATTCCCAGGAGGTTAGGCATTCTAAGTCACAGGATGAGATAGGAGGTTGGCACGAGGTATGGGTCATAAAGACTTTGCTGATAAAACAGGATGCAGTAAAGAAGCTGGCCAAAACCCACCAAAACCAAAATGGTGATGAGAGTGACCTCTGGTCGTTCTCACTGCTCTTTATATGCTAATTACAATACATTAGCATGCTAAAAGACACTCCCACCAGCACCATGACAGTTTACAAATGCCATGGCAACATCAGGAAGTTACCCTATATAGTCTAAAAAGGGGAGGAACCCTCGGTTCTGGGAATTACCCACCTCTTTCCTGGAAAACTCATGAATAATCCACCCCTTGTTTAGCATATAATCAAGAAGTAATAATAAATACAAGCAACTGGGCAGCTGAAGCCACTGCTCTGTCTCTGGAGTAGCATTCTTTATTTCTTTACTTTCTTAATAAACCTGCTTTCGCTTTATGGACTTGACTCATACTCTTTCTTGTGGGAGATTCAAGAGCCCTCTCTTAAGGTCTGGATCAGGACCCCTTTCTGGTAACAGAGGTATATACAGAGAAGGAGGTGTCAAGGATTAGCCCCAGGTTTCTGACTTATGGAACTAATGGAGGGCAGTCCATTTACTCAAATGGAACTTTGAAGGAGTGTGTATAAGGGAAAGAGAGGGTCAGAAAGATTGGTAAAAATCAGACTACACCAGGAGCTGAGATACTGGAGTTTAAGATTTGGAAGGTGGGGCAGGTCTAGGGAATGGCCATGCCTGGGGAAAACTTTGGGATTTGGTGGATTAAGTCACTGGAAAAATATTTATTGAACATCTGTTATGTTTCAGGCACTATTTGGACCATAAGCCTAGCCTACAGGGGCAAACAAAGCCTTTGCCCTCAGCTAGGATAGTCAGATTGAACTATTGTCCACTTCTTAAAAACCTTTAATTCCAGATGGTATGAAGAAAAACAAAGCAGAGTAAAGGGACAAAGGGTGGAGTTGGGGTGGAGTGTATCTAGGCAGGGTGGTCAGAAAGACCTTCCTGAAGGTAACATTCAAATGAAGCCTCATAAGGTGAGAAGGAGCCATTTGTACACAGATCTATGGGAAGAGCATTCCTGGTAAAGGACACAGTGAGTGCCAAAGCCCTAAGGTGGGAAAAGCTTGACGTGCTTAAGGAAGAGCAAGAAAGCTGGTATAGCAGAAACGAAGTGGCAGAAGCACTTGCAGAAGACAGGATAGGAGAAGTAGACAGGGAGCAGGTATACAAAAAGGTGCTCCATATCACTAATCACCAGAGAAATGCAAATTAAGACCACGGTGAGATATCACTCCATATCTGAGAGAATGGCTATTATCTTTTTTCTTTTTTTTTGAGACGGAGTTTTGCTCTTGTCACCCAGGCTAGATTGCAATGGCACAATCTCCTGCCTCAGCCTTCCAGGTAACTGGGATTACAGGCATGTGCCACCATGCCTGGCTAATTTTGTATTTTTAGTACAGACAGGGTTTCTCCATATTGGTCAGGCTGGTCTCGAACTCCCGACCTCTGGTGATCCACCCGCCTTGGCCTCCCAAAGTGCTGGGATTACAGGTGTGAGCCACCACACCAGCATTATCAATAAAATTAAAGATAGTTAAGTGCTGGCAAGGATGCAGAGAAAAGGGAACCCTTGAGCATTGTTGGTGGGAATGTAAGTTAGAACAGCCATTATGGAAAACAGTATGGATGTTCCCCAGAATATTCAAAATGAACTACCATATGATCCAGTAATCCCATTACTAGGTATAGATACAGCCAAAGAAAAGGAAATCAGTGTGTAGAACAGATATGTGCACTTCCATGTTTGTTACAGCACTGTTCACAGTAGCCAAGACATGGACTCAACCTAAGCACCCGCCAACAGGTATATGGATAAAGAAAGTGTGGGATACATACACAATGGAATGCTCTTCAGCCTTGAAAAAGGAGGAAATTCTGTCATTTGAGACAACATGGATGAACTTGGAGGTCATTATATTAAGCAAAATAAGCCAGTCACAGAAAGACAAATACCACATGATCTCATTCGTATGTGGAATCTAAAAAGGTGGAAAGGGGAATGCTGGTTACCAAAGGCTGAGGGGGTGGGGTGTGGGGTTGGGGAGGTGTTGGTCAAAGCATACAACATTTCAGTTAGGAGAAAGACATTCGAGGAATCTATTGTACAACAATAGATTGACTATAGTTAATAGTACAACAATAGGTGACTATAGTTAATAACAACATATGCTTGAAAATCATCAAGAGAGTAGATTTTTTTGTGTTCTCACCACAAAAACGGTAAGAATGTGAGGTGGGGCATGTGTTAATTAGCTCAATTTAGCCATTTCACAATGCACACGTATTTCAAAAGGTAATTGTTGTGCACAATAAATAGGCATGATTTTTATTTGTCAATTAAAAAATATAAATACATTAATTTTTCAAAAAGAAGAAGCGGGCAGAGCAGGTCAGGTCAGCCCTTTTCTGTCCATGTTTAGGACTCAGAAACTATTCTAATTGCAATGAGAAAGCGTCGGTGGGTTTTAAGCAGGGAGTGCCTTCATCTGACAAATGTTTTTAAAGGTCACCCTCAGTGTCGTGTGCAGAATGGATTGGAAGAGGCAAGAATAGAGAAAGGCAAACCAGTGAGGATGTTCCCACCGGGATCTGGGGGAGAAGGGACGGTGACCGGGTTGCGGGGGTCAGGTGGGATGGAGCTGACCAGCTGGCCTGGGGATGCCTTTGAGGGTAGTGCTACCAGGACTTGCTATTGGGGGAGGCATGGGGGTGAACGGGAGTGGCAGTCACTGTCTGCCTTGCAGACCCTCACTGCATTTGAGGATATCAAGGTGCTGGAAAGGCATAGGGCTTGTTGAGCCCACATGGATGGTGAAGTTGGCTGGCTGAAGCAGAGCAGCGCGAAAGACCCTGAGCCAGGGCCAGAGCCTTCAGGGAGGCAGAGGTATGACTTTGAGGTCAGCTGTGGCAGCCATGGGGAGGGAGGTTGTGGCTGAGCTCCTAGGAAGGCATTCCCATGGAGACAGTGACTGAGCTGAGGAGGGCACAGGACTCTTCCAGCGCTGCCCACTCCTCCTACCTGGTAGCCCATGGGGTTTTAGAGAGTGAAGCCAGGAGGAGAGCCAGTTTCAGCCACCCTGGAAGTGGAGGGAGAACATAGGAAAGGGAGAGATGCAGAGCCTGTTGCTGAGGAAAGGGAATGGGGTGTGTAGGGTGGGGGTCCATTTGGTTCAATGGAAAAGTTGGCGGGGACAATGGTAGGCACATCTGACATCTGCAATGGATCAACGTTTTTTTTTTTTTTTAATTTGTAAAAAGCAGGTAATTATTGTATTAGTCCATTAGTGCTGCTATAATAAAATATCTGAGATGGGTAATTTGTAAAGAACAGGAATTTATTTCTCACAGTTCTGGAGGCTGGAGGTCCAAGATCAAGGTGTTGGCAGTTTGGTGTCTGGAGGGTCCAGTATCTGCTTCTAAGTTGGTGCCTCGTTGCTGCACCCTATGGAGGGAAGAAAGGCTATACCCTCACATGTCGAAAGAGTGGAAGGGCCAAAGGGTATAGCTAGTTATCTCCAGGCCTTTTATTTATTTTTAATTTTTAAAAAAATGTCCATAGGTTATTGGGGAACAGGTAGTGTTTGGTTACATGAGTGAGTTCTTTAGTGGTGATTTGTGAGATTTTGATGCACCCATCACCTAAGCGGTGCACACTGTACTCAATTTATAGTCTTTTATCCCTCACCCCTTTTCTACCCATTCCCCCTGAATCCTCAAAGTCCATTGTGTTGTTTTTATGTCTTTGCACGGAGTGGACCAACTTTTAAACAGTCTCTCTCTTCTATTTGACACAATTATTTTCAGTACTAATCATGAAATGAAGCCAGTAATCATAATGACCAGAAAAGAAACTCAGTAAAATGTTTTTTTTTATTGAACTGCCTATATAAACCATGCCAGTAATATAAATAAAAATAAAGTATTATAATACAAAATTTAGAAAGTAATGGATTAACAGTTTGTAATTACAGCAACATATGTTTTGAAAAGGGGAAAGCATATACCTACTTACTTGTCTGTCACAATAACAAATGATAACATTACAGTTTCTGTTTCCTTGATTCCTTCTTTCATTTTAAAACAAGCAACAACTAAGAACGTAATTAATTTTAATGTTAAAGATACGATTCATGTCCAGTGAAATAGTTCACGTGTGATCTAAAACTGGCACTTCCAAACAAAAGATGGTTCACCTTGCAGTTTGCATTCTGCGTTACTGTTTTAAAAATTTATACACAAATAAAAATTCCATGTGGCCCCATAGAATGACAAAATTGAAGGAACTCAAGTTCTGTTTCTTTGCTTTACCATCACTGTGCTCTCATTGTTTATTTAGAAGCTCCTCTTTAAACACAGGAATATGTGGTGTCTCGGGAGTTGGAGACATAAACCAGTCCTGAAGTGAGCTTGAATGATTCTGAATGTTGGAACACTCTGGAAATGAACACGCAGCTGAGTCCCCATGTGTAGGGGTCCACTGTACAACCGAAAGGGCTCAGTATTAACCTCCTGGGAGAATTCAATGTTCATTAAGGGATAAGAAACCAAAAAGGGCTGATTCGAAAATATATTATATACATATATATTAAATATGTATTAAAACTCAACAGTAATCTAATCACTGCACTTGTGAGCATTTTACCAACAAAAGAGTATTTTTGGGGAAGAGTATTTTAATCACTGACAATGTTTAGAATTGCCAGTACCTGGTGATCAGAAAAAGAGGCTGGTGCTTACCGGGCTTGAGCGGTTAGAGAGAGGGAGGATGGGGAAATGTGGGTAAAAGGATACATAATTATGGTTAGATAGGAGGAATACATTTCAAGAGATCTATTGTACAGTGGAGTGACTGTAGTTAATAACAATGTGTTGTATTCTTGAAAAATGTAGAGTGGATGTTAAGTGCTGTCACTACAAAATGATGACTGAGTGGGGTTTATTAATTAGCTGGAATTAACCATTCCACAATGTATATGTTCTTTAAAACATCATGGTGTACATGATAAAAACATGCGATGTTATCTATGAGTTAAAAATCCAAGAGACTCCATTTTGTTACTGTGTTAAGAATCTCTGCAGACAATACGTCCCCTATTGCTTGCCTCCCAGGGTGTACCCCCTTCCCCTGGCACCCACTGGTTGGGGAGCAAGTCCAGGGCAGGCGTGGTGAGGATGAGGTTTGGGAGAGGGCAGCTGATGGGATCCTCCTGGATGGGCTGTGGGTTGGCAAATGATGTTTGGGGTGGGAGGTCTTCTCCAAGAGGCCCTGCTGGGAGACTGGTGGGGGAGGACCTAAGTCCTATGTCTTTTGTGGCCTCTGCAAGCAGGTGAGAGGGTGCCATGGCAGAGAGACACAGCACTATGTTTTTGTTTTGAGACAGGGTCTTGCTCTGTCGCCCAGGCTGGAGTGCAGTGGAGTGATCTTGGCTCACTGCATCCTCGACCTCTTTGGCTCAATTGATCCTCCCACCTCAGCCTCCTGAGTAACTGGGACTACAGGCGTGCAGCACTGTGCATGGCTATTTTTTTTTCTTTTCTCTTTTTCTTTCTTTTCTTTTTTTCTTTTTTGGTAGAGATGAAGTTTTGCCATGTTGCCCAAACTGATCTTGAACTCCTGGGCTGAAACGATCTGCCCACATCAGTTTCCCCAAATGCTGGGATTCCAGATGTGAGCCACCATGCCCGGCCACAGCCCTTTTTGGGACCAGAATTCCTGTCTGTGTCTCTCTGTTCTCTGTCCCCTTCTCATTACTTCGCTCAACACTTTTTCCTGTCCTTCTCTCTTCCTCTCTCTGCCTGTCACTCCCTCTCTGCCTCTCTGTATCACCCCCCGCCTCTGTATCTATTTTTCTGCCTCTCTCTCTCTGTCTTGGGCTCTCTTCCTATTCCAGCTGTTTCCTTCCCCACCTTGCTGTATCGCCTTCCCTCTCTCCCTCTGATTCTCATGTCACTTGTCCATTGCTCCTGTCTCTTTCTATGTCTTGGCCCCTCTGTACACAACCCCGTCTCTTAGATTCTCTACTGGAGAACTAAGAGGAGTGAGGGGAACAGAGCCAAGATGATTCTCAGTGCTTGCCCACCTTCTGTTGGGACACCCTTCTCCTCTTAGTCCCTCCCTTGGGGTGTCTCTAAAAGCCAGAGGTTTGCTGTACCCTGAGGGTCAAGCCCCAGGAAATGACAGCCATTTCTCCAGCCCAGGGCTGGCCGTGCCTGGGCCCAGCTGACGAGGTCCCACCTTGGGAGTGGGGGGGGGGTTGGAAGTTTGTAGACTCCTTGGCCCCGGTGGGCAGGCAGGCAGTGGAGGGATCTGGGTAGATATGGGCAGAAGAAAGCCATAGTGCAATTTCAGAGTTGGGTGCTTAGTTGGAGTTTGAGAGACACCTTTTGCAGCCCTATCTTTGAGGGATCCAGGCTCCCCTCTTCTGTTGGGGTGAGGAGGGACAAGTGCCCACTTTTGAGGGGTGAGACTCCTTCTCCTCACTGACTTCCTCATCCAGTCTCTTCCTTCCCTAACCAATATGGCAGCCCCGGGGAGTGAGGAAGCTGACTTGACCTCCTCCCTATACTCTTCTTCCCTTCTTCCTCCTGGCCAGCAAGTCATGTCCAGAGAATATGAGAATGGTCCCTTGCTTCTCTTTCCCCAGACTGCACCCTACCCTCTCACTCCCCTGCCTGCTCTGTCCTCTATCCTGTGAGCCCCTGCCTTGGCTTCCCAGTACATTGCCCCTTGGCTTTTACGTGAGATCTGTTTTACTCAGACAGAACAAAACTCAGACCCCAGGGGAGAGGGCAGTGGAAAATAGGCATGAAGTATCCTGGTCCCCAGGCACCTGGGAAAGTTGCACCCTTTATATAGGTGAGGAGACAGAGGTATAGGAAGATGGCCCAATCAGTCCAGTTGCCCTTTTCTCACTTCTTTCACTGGATCCTTAATGCTCCTCAAACACCCAGAATGCCTCTGCCTCAGGGCCTTTGCACGTGCTGTTCCCTAAATATCTGAATCTCTTGCTCTCTCACCCATTCAAGTCTTTGCTCAAGTATCCTTCAATATTGTTGAGTAAAGACTCAAATATATCTTCCCTGACCATCTTTTTCTTCCAGAACTCTCTACTTAATTCCCTTTTCTGCTTTATTTGTCTGCACAGCATTTATCACCTAACACACTATAGAGTTAGTTATCTATTTTTTTATTGTCTGTCTTTCTCACCAGCATGTAAGCTTCCTAAGGAAAGGAATTCTGTCTATCTTGTTGAAGGCTGTCTTCCCAGCTTCTAGAACAGTCTGGCACCTCGTAGGCATTTGTTGAATGAGTTTAGAGCTGAATCCTACCTACTATGTAATATACCAGCATTTATAGGGAGATGGCAGTGTTCCTGACTCAGCAGGATGCCTGGCATCTCGGAGCTGGTGCTCTCTTTTGCCCCTGGCTGGAATGCCCTTTCTCTGGTGACCCAGGAGAATCCCTGCCTAACCTTGACACCTCTGCCTGTGCTTTCCTCAAAGCCCCTCCTTACTCTTTTGATCTTTCCCTCCACGCTCCACCTGCTCCCCCTTCACACTCCACCAGACACCTGCCGCTCTTGAATGATCATGAGCTTCTGAGTCCAACTGTGATTCATGTCCTTGCTTCACCTCTTCTTGGCCGCTGACAAGTGGCTTAACTCCTCCAGGCCTCAGTTTCTTCATGCATAAAACGAGTCTGATATAATATAATGTAACATGCTTCTGATAGAGCCGTTCCGATCCTTAGTAGCCTTTTGTGAGATGGACCTAGGACTGTAGGCTCAACCCCGTGGGCCAAGCTGGTGAAGGTGGTACATTCTTGATAGCAGCAGCATCTCCAGCCCAGGTTCCTGGGCTGTACTTGCCAATAGTAGGCCATGAAACAGAGATGTGGCAGTGTTTAAGAAGCACTGGGCTATGTGAGGAGGACGCTGCCATGGGTGATGTGGGCACCCATGGCGTCCCACTCCTGACTCTGTGTCTGCCACTTCCACTGGCTGCCTGTGTTGCCACATGTCCTGTGAAACCTGCCATGGGCACAACATCACCCCATTTTCTACATCTACAGGTGAGCCTTGCACACCCACCTCCCTGTCTTCTTTGGGGTGGTAGGCCTTGGCTGAGAGACAGAGGACTCTGAGGGGGCACTGAGCCACTCTGAGCTGGTCAAGAGGAGTCTTCAGCCTCAGTGGGCTATTTTACCATTTCTAGGAAACTGGATTTGCCAACTTTGAACATTCCTTCCAATTCTGAGAATCTATAGTTCTAAGAATATTTATCATCTATATCCAGCCAGTTTCTTTTTCCAACCTTTTTTTTTGTTGCTCTCCTGTCTTCACATTTGAAAACTGGAAAGCAAGTGCTCAAGTCTTATGTACTCAGAGGCAAGTTCCTTCTCCTCTAGTGTCCTTTCAAGCCCGGGAAGGAATTCCTGGTCAGCCATGAGCAACAGGCTTCTTAGAACATTGATAAATCAAAGGCGGTTTGGGTGGGAGACAAAATTGGACTCTGGTGTGTATTCAGTTAAAGAGAAAATGCCCAGTGTCTTTCTCAACTGAGCATCTTCTCTGTAATGATCTTGTGCCTGTGAAACCAACAAATGTATTCGCTTGGAAAGTATTTTAAAAATTCTTTCAATACCATGTATTGAGCGACTACTCTGCTAGGTGCTAGGTTGAGTACTGAGAACACCATGCGCGCAAGACCAGATACAGAACCTGTCCACTCAGTGCTTGCTTTCTAAGGGGGTGTGGACATTTTCACCAGTAGAAATTCCAGTTCTTGCAGGAAATGGCAGTCAGCTGCCTTCCTAGAATGGGATGAAGACAGCCCTATGTTTCTATCAGAGGGCCAATGAATGAAATAATCAGAAGCCACTCAAGTCAGCTCAACCACAGGGGGTTGTTGTAAGGGAACTCACAGACTCTAAGTGTGGGTTGCATGGCCAGGCCTTGTCATCCCAGAAAGTCTTCAGGCAACTATTCTGCCTTTTGGACTCTTTCTGGGGTCATATGGTCCTTCTTCTACAAGGGCCATGATAACTGCCCCCAAATTGTGATCTCGAGCCATGAAATCTATGAGCCTTTCCAGTTTGGCTCCCTGTATTGTCAGGGGTCCAACATGACACAAATGTCCTGCTCAAAAGTGTGGTCAAAGAGAGCTTAGAGAAGGGATGATTTAACCACTGCAAGGTTCAGGGAAATCTGCAAGAGATGCTACAGCATCCTGGGGCTGGCAACGTGGAAAACCCATCTCCTGGAGACCTGGAGGAGTGAGGGGGAGGGAGTGGCATTACTGAACCTAGCAATGGCTGTATGGATGGGAGAAGTCATGGCTTCAGGTAGAGGAACTCAGCCACTGCCACACCATGGCCTGGAAGGGAGGGAGCAGTAGGAATAAATTTCTCTTCTTGTCTCTTCTTTCACTCATCCATATCCTCCTGGTGCCTTGTGTTGGCCAAATCTGACTTGAATCCAGAAGGTCAGGGAGGCCAAATGATGAACCCACAGACAGAGGTCAGCATCCCAGAACACAGAGCAGGGCAGCAAAGGATGAAGGGTGGAAGTGGAGGGGCAAATGGACAATATCCATAGCTCCCTTATGTGATCTCTCCATCCTACTTTTTTTTTGAGACAGGGTCTTGCTTTGTCACTCAGGCTGGAGTGCAGTGGAGCAATCATGGCTCAGTGTAGCCTCAACCTCCAGGGCTCCCATCTCAGCCTCCCGAGTAGCTGGGACTACAGACGCCCACCACCAAGCCTGGCTAATTTTTGTATTTTTTGTTGAGATGAGGTTTTACCATGTTGCCCAGGCTGGACTCAAACTCCTGGACTCAAGCAATCCACCTGCCTCAACCTCTCAAAGTGCTGGGATTACAGGCATGAGCCATGTACCTGGCCCCTTATACTTTCAAATGCCCTAGAGAGAGAATCTAGCTGGACCAGCTCAGACTGAGGCAGCAGCAGAAGGAGGCTAAGCACCATCCTCATTTTTAGGAAGAGCAAATGGAGGCTGACAGAGGGAAACATGCATGCCCAAGGTAACACAGAGAACCAATGGCAATGCCTCTGAGCTTTCTTTTTTCTTTTTCTTTTTCTTTTTTTTTTTTTAAAGAAATGGGGGTCTATGCTGCCGAGGCTGGCCTCAAACTCCTAGGCTCAAGCGATCCTCCCACCCCTGCCTCCCAAAGTGCTGGAATTACAGGCATGAGTTATTGAGCCCAGCTGCCACTGAGTCTTAAATGACCAAGAGCCATGAGCTCAAGGGAGCTGTCCTCCTTGGGTTGTTCTCTCAGGAATATTTCTGGCCTGGGCTTAGGGGTGCACCTGCCACATCTCTCCCAGGTGTTTCAACAAGTGCTACATTCAGGTGTCTCTTTAAAAATCACCAGAAGAGTTTATTTTTTTATTTTTATTTTTATTTTATTTTATTTTTTAATTTTTTATTATTATACTTTGAGTTCTAGGGTACATGTGTATAACGTGCAGGAAGAGTTTAAAGATCGTGAAGACTTAGGTATGAATGCATGTGTGTCACTCAAAGTCTGTTCCATCTCAGCAGGACACTGTTCCTGACATTTTGCTGGATCTGCTGTGGGCTGTCTGCTCTAGCATCCTTAACTCCTCTGACGCTTCTCTCCACCTGCTCTGACTCCAGTGTTCATATTTGCCTGGGTTTGTCTGGAGGGGCTTTGGGAATGTGGAGTCTCCTCACCACTGTCACTACACCTTCATGAGGATCACAGCCTGACCTTCACAGGGCCCTTGCTCTTGAGGTAGGCCTAGGCATGCTTTTGACCTTGCTGTGCCTGAGTCAGCACTGGCACCTTGAAGGTCAAAGTTGCTCCAAAAAGTCTCTGAGTAGAACCACACTCACACACTCTGAGAAATCTGTTAGTACTTTCTTTTCTGAGAATCTTAAAGGAAGAGGTTTGTTATGGGAGTATCTGAACCTCTTGTGGCTAGGCAGCTCTCCTAGGCATCTTGCCTTGTTCCCTCCCAGTGTAATTTAGTCTTGTTTTGTGTGGTGAGAACAGAAGAGTGACTGGGGTTGTGTTCAGAGGCCAGTGCAGACTGCTATATACACAGCAGAGAGCAGTGAGTAGCTTCCAGCTGGTACAGCAACCATTCTGGGGTGCCAGCTGTGTGAAGTAGGTGCTGGCTGTGAGGACCTGGATTCCAACCAGCTGTGTGAACTGGGCCACCATCTGTGGGCTGCAGTGCCAGCTGTGTGCACTGGGGTGCCAGCCAGGTGTTGGGACTGGGTGCCAGCTGTGTGGACTGGATACCAGCCAGAGATGTAAACTGGGTTCTAGCTGTGTAGGCTAGGGTGCTAGCTGTGAGAATAGGGGTGCTAGCATGGGCCAAGTTGAGGCTGAACTCCTCTCAGCTGCTGGCTTACTGCATGTGCTTCTGTTTATGGCACAAGCAATTTCAATAAATCAAGGTCACTGAATCAAGTCGACTTTACCCAGAGACTTTTGTTGCAGAATTGAAAATGTGTTTCTTGGATGGGTAGAAAGGAGAATATTCTTGAGAATAATAAAAGCATCATTAGGAATGGGTCAGATCTTTCAGAATCACATTTGCAAGAGAAAGAATATTTATATCAAGATGCTTATTTGTTCAACAAATATGGTGAACACCTACTATGTTGAAATTTGTTGAACGCCTATTACGTGGCTAGACATTGTATAAATTATCCCACTTAAAATAGGGGACTAGGGGCCAAGCTAAAGTACCTGCAGAGATTTTGATATTTGTTACATTCTACAAGGGAGGATTCCCTGGCTGAGGCCAGAAGGGGTGGGGAGGGTCTTACATTTATCCTTTTTTTTCTTCTGGGAAAAAATCTTCACCCTTAATTTGTCAGGGCCCAGCCATTAGAACTGGGTCCATTCAGGAGGAGCCATGAAAGACCACAATAGAGGCAGCAATTGCATGCCATGGGATACTGGGTGGTGCTGATTGTGACAAGGGCAAGAGATGTGGGAAGGAGCTGAGAAGACCCGAACAGTTCTGCAATGGGAGACAATTCCCTGGCTTATCTAGCTAACTAGCTTGATTATTATTTCCACACTTATTCTATATCATTCCTCTCTTTCAGCCACATCCTGGAATTTTACTCTGTTACCTTGGAAGTAGTACATTTGATGGTTGTTTTGAAAAAATAAATGAATGAAGGAGGACTACTTCATATTACCCTTCAAAAAGGCATAAGAAAGATATATACATGTGCATGTATCCATATACATACCACACACACACAAACATACGTATACTGCTGGATATGGTTTGGCTATGTCCCCACTCAAATCTCACCTTGAATTGTAGTTCTCATAATCTGCATGTATTATAGGAGGGGTCAAGTGGGATGTAATTGAATCATGGGATCGGTTACCCTCATGCTGTTCTTGTGATAGTGAGTGAGATCTGATGGTTTTATAAGGGGCTTTTCTCCCTTTTGCTTGACACTTCTCCTTGCTGCCACCATGTGAAGAAGGACGTATTCGCTTCCGGTTCCACAATGATTGTAAGTTTCCTGAGGCTTCCCAGCCATGAGGAACTGTGAGTCAATTAAACCTCTTTCCTTTGTAAATTACCTAGTCTCAGGTATGTCCTTATACCAGGGTGAGAACAGACTAATATACCGCTCACATTTGTTATTCATGGAAATTATGTTCTACAAAGTTGCCACAACTACCGAATTAGCAAGTAATGAATCATTGCTCCTAGGAGAAATACAAGGTTAGGTTTCTGTAAGCTTGCGGTTGCAACATTTCTATCAACTGATTAATATGTAACCTTATTTTATGTGGATTTCTCTTTAAAGATAGCTTATTTAATATATATTGTTGATTCACTAATATTGAACTCATGGCCAATAGCACTATAACTCATGCCTGAAAGAAGCTTAACTAACACATGTAATTTCTCTGAAAGGCACATCACAGCCTTCTTATACTTAGGAACACTAAAGAGCATTCTAGTGCTATTCTTGGAGGCCATTTTAAATGGGGAAATCACCAAGAAAGAGCATAAAAATGCAAAAAAAGTGACACTAAACCGACTGTGAAAAGGACACTTGTTTACAGTGTGAGAGCTAAAACAAGAAGGCAGAAAGTCACCTGTCTGACCTTAGCTGGGAATGTGTGTACATTGGGTGACTTGAAATTTTTCCTCCTCGGCACATGTCCACAAATGACTGTGAAAGCACTGTGAATATTGAAATTGATTTTGGGGTTACAAACAAATTTTAGCATGTAAGCAAATTCACAAACATGGAGTCTGTGAATAATGAGGATAGACTAGACATATGTGTGTGTGTATATATATGTGTGTGTGTGTGTATATATATATATGTCCTTATACCAGCATATTATACTAGAGTATTATTACTCTGAGGCTAGAGACTCCACCCAGAGGCAGAAAACACCAATTCAAAGTGACCTGGCACTTCAAAACAGAGACATGGGAACATGAGTTCACCTGAGATGGTCTCTACACTGCATTTCGTTAAGCATCTATAAGTGACCCTGGATCATAGGGGCAGTGCACATTGAAGTGTCTAAATCTGCAGTTCTATGGAGCTTGTTGGGACCTGCAATACTAAGTTGTTTAGGATTCACTCTGGGAAGACCTTTCACGTCTTCTCAGTCAGAAAACACTGAAGTAGGGCCTGTTGTGAATGTATCACATTTATAAAGGAAAAGTTATAGCAGGTTCCAGGCCTTGGGATGGTCCTGGATGTGGGAGTCAATGTAGATTCTTAAACAACTCTGGTGTGATGTGCTGTCAAGATCAAGGTGGCTGGTCTTGGTCTAGGCAGCATCCTATCACCCACCCAGATCTACCAAGTTGGATACCTGAGATTTACCCTCAACTAATTTGTGATTCTACTTCCTTTGTATCTCTTTATCCAGACCATTGGCCATTCTCTGGCCATCTCAAGTCAGAGGTGACTTGATCTGTCACCCAGCTGTGGCCCATGAGCATTATCTAAGAGGGAGGAACACTTTTGCTTATGTTTCCAGTGCTCTACATAAGCCCTAGGCCCTGGGTGAGTAGAATGACAGAAGAAAACTGTCTTTGGTTGATATCTTTTCCTATCATGATCTAGGAGTAACAACCAGTGATCTATCACTATCTTTTCCATTCAACTGAAATATGTGTTGAGAAATAATGATTATGGTGATGATAATAAAAATCAAAATACAAATAATGATGATAACACAAATAACGATAGCAAACATTTTTAAGTGATATATACTCCAGGCATTGGGTCAAGTGTTTTATTTTTAAATTTTAATTTTAGCAGAGTAATACATGTACCTAGTTTCCCCCCAAATGTTTTATTTTGAAGTGCAAATTAAAACTACAATGAGATGCCACCTTATACCAGTCAGAATAACTGTTATTAAAAAGTAAAAAAATAACAAATATTAGTGAGGTTGTGGAGAAAAGGGAACACATATACACTGCTGGTGGAAATGTAAGTTAGTTCAGCCCACGTGGAAAGCAGCTAGGAGATTTCTCAAAGAACTTAAAACAGAGCTACCATTTGACTCAGAATCCAATTATTGGATATATACACAAATAAATGTAAGACATTCTACCATAAAGACATATCCACTTGTATGTTCATCACAGCACTATTCACAATAGCCAAGACGTGGGATCAACCTAAATGCTCATCAATGGTAGGCTGGTTAAAGAAAATGTGGTATATATACACCATGGGATACTATGCAGCCATAAAAAAGAAGGAGATGAAGTCCTTTGCAGCAACATGGATGGCAATGGAGGCCATTATCCTAAGCAAACGAGCACAGGAACTGAAAACCAAATACTGCATGTTCTGAGCTATAAATGGGAGCTAAACATTGAGTACCTATGGACACAAACAAGTGAATAATATACACTGGGGCCTTCATGAGGGTGAAGGGTGGGAGGACGGTGAGGATCGAAAAACTGCCTATCAGGTGCTGTGTTCATTACCTGGGTGATAAACTCTGTACACCAAACACCTGCGACACGTAATTTACTCACGTAACAAATGTGCACATGTACCCCTAACCTAAAATAAAAGTAGGAAAGAAAAAAATAAAATTTAAAACGTTGACAGAAAAGTTTAAAGAAAGGTGCAATGAACATTTATATATCATTTATTTAGATTTTCCAGTTACCATTTTGTCACATTTGCTTTATTTTCTCATCTACTTACCTATTTTTGATGAAAGATTTAAAATTATATTGCATTGTATTACTTTACCCCTAAACATTTTATCATGTATCTCCTAAGAATGAAAGACATTCTCCTGTATAATCATAATACCATTATCAAAACTAAGAAATTTAACATCAATTCATTGCCATCATCTAATATGTAGCCCATGTTTAAATTTCATGTACTTAGCTTATTTTTATTTTTCTAAAACTTTTATTTTATGTTCAAGGGTTCATGTGCTGGTTTGTTATATATGTAAACTCATGTCATGGGGATTGTACAGATTATTTCGTGACCCAGGCGCTAAGCCTAGTACCCAATAGTTATTTTTTCTGCTCCTTTCCCTACTCCTACCCTCCACCCTCTATTAGGCCCCAGTATCTGTTGTTCCCCTCTTTGTGTCCATGTGTTCTTGTTGTTTAGCTCCTGCTTATAAGGGAGAACATGTGGTCTTTGGTTTTTTGTTCGTGCATTAGTTTGCTAAAGATAATGGCCTCCAGCTCCATCCATGTTCCTGCAAAGGACATGACCTCATTTTTTTTTTTGGCTGCATAGTATTCCATGGTGTATATGTATCTCCTTTTTTTTTTAAATTATACTTTAAGTTCTGGGATACATGTGCAGAACATGCAGGTTTGTTACATAGGTATACATGTGCCGTGATGGTTTGCTGCACTCATCAACCTGTCATTTAGGTTTTAAGCCCCACATACATTAGGTATTTCTCCTAATGCTATCCCTCCCCTTGCTTCCCCACCCCCTGATAGGCCCCAGTGTGTGATGTTGCCTTCCCTGTGTCCATGTGTTTTCATTGTTCAACTCCCACTTATGAGTGAGAACATGTGGTGTTTGGTTTTCTGTTCCTGTGTTAGTTTGCTGAGAATGATGGTTTCTAGCTTCATCTATGTCTCTGCAAAGGACATGAACTCATTCTTTTTTAAGGCTGCATAGTATTCCATGGTGTATATATGCCACATTTTCTTTATCCAGTCTATCATTGATGGGCACTTGGGTTGGTTCCAACTCTTTGCTATTGTAAATAGTGCTTCAATAAACATACGTGTGCATGTCTTTATAGTAGAATGATTTGTAATCTTTTGGGTACATACCCAGTAATGGGATTGCTGGGTCAAATGGTATTTCTGGTTCTAGATCCTTGAGGAATCACCACAGTGTCTTTCACAATGGTTGAACTAATTTACACTCCCACCAACAGTGTAAAACTGTTTCTATTTCTCCACATCCTCGCCAGCATCTGTTGTTTTTTGACTTTTTAATGACCACCATTCTAACTGGTGTGAGATGGTATCTCATTGTGGTTTTGATTTGCATTTCTCTAATGACCAGTGATGATAAGCTTTTTTTTATATGTTTGTTGGCCGCATAAATGTGTTCTTTTGAGAAGTGTCTGTTCGTATCCTTCGCCCACTTTCTGATGGAGTTGTTTGTTTTTTTCTTATAAATCTGTTCAAGTTCCTTGTAGATTCTAGACATTAGACCTTTGTCAGATGGATAGATTGCAAAAATTTGCTTCCATTCTGTAGGTTGCCTGTTCACTCTGATGATAGCTTCTTTTGCTGTGCAGAACCTCTTTAGTTTAATTAGATCCCATTTGTCAATTTTGGCTTTTGTTGCACTTGTTTTTGGTGTTTTAGTCATGAAGCTTTTGCCCATGCCTATGTCCTGAATGATATTCCCTAGATTTTCTTCTAGGGTTTTTATGGCTTTAGTCTTACATTTAAGTCTTTAATCCATCTTGAGTTAATTTTTGTATAAGATGTAAGGAAGGGGTTCAGTTTCAGTTTTCTGCATATGTCTAGCCAGTTTTCCCAACACCACTTATTAAATAGGAAATCCTTTCCCCATTGCTTGTTTTTGTCAGGTTTGTCAAAGATCAGATGGTTGTAGATGTGTGGTCTTATTTCTGAGGCCTCTGTTCTGTTCTATTGGTCTATGTATCTGTTTTGGTACCAGTACCATGCTGTTTTGGTTACTGTAGCCTTGTAGCATAGTTTGAAGTCAAGTAGCATTACGCCTCCAGCTTTATTCTCTTTACTTAGGATTGTCTTGCCTGTATGGGCTCTTTTTTGGTTTCATATGAAATTTAAAGTAGTTTTTTCTAATTCTGTGAAGAAAGTCAATGGTAGCTTGATGGGAATAGCATTGAATATATAAATTACTTTGGACCATATAGCCAATTTCATGATATTGATTATTCCTATCCATGAGCATGGAATATTTTTCCATTTGTTTGTGTCCTCTCATTTCCTTGAGCAATGTGTACCACATTTTCTTAATCCAGCTTACCACTGATGGGCATTTAGGTTGATTCCATGTCTTGGCTGTTAAGAATAGTGCTGTGATGAACATACACGTGCATATGTCTTTATGAGAGAATGATGTGTATTCCTTTCCTTTGGGTATATACTCAGTTATGGGTTTGCTGGGTCGAATAGCCCTTCTGTTTTCAGCTCTTTGAAGAATTGCCACACTGTTTTCCACAATGGTTGAACCAATTTACACTCCCACCAAAAGTGTATAAACATTCCCTTTTCTCTGCAACCTCACCAACATCTATTATTTTTTGAATTTTTAATTATAGCCATTCTGACTGGTGTGAAATGATATCTCATTGTGGTTTTGATTTGTATTTCTCTAATGATCAGTGATATTGAGCTTCTTTTTTCATGTTTGTTGGCCACATGCATGTCTTCTTTTGAAAAGCGTCTGTTCATGCCCTTTACCTACTTGTTAAGGTGGTTGTTTGTTTTCTCTTGTAAATTTGTGTCTTAATAGACGCTGGATATTAGACCTTTGTCAGATGCGTAATTTGCAAATATTTTCTCCCATTCTGTAGGTTGTCTATTTACTCTGTTGATAGTTTCTTTTGCTGTGTAGAAGTTCTTAAGTTTGATTTGATCCTATTTGTCAATTTTTGCTTTTGCTGCAATTGCTTTTGGCATCTTTGTCATGAAATCTTTGCCAGGTCTTATGTCCAGAATAGTATTGACCAGGTTGTTTTCCAGGGTTTTTATAGTTTTGGGTTTTACATTTAAGTCTTTAATACATCTTGAGTTGTTTTTTTGTATTAGGTATTAGGAAGGGGTCCAGTTTCTATCTTCTGCATATGGTTAGCCAGTTATCCCAGCATCATTTGTTGAATAGGGAGCCGTTTCCCCATTGCTTATTTTCGCCAGCTTTATCAAAGATCAGGCAGTTGTAGGTATGCAGCTTTATTTCTGATCTCTTTATTCTGTTCCATTGGTCTATATGTCTGTTTTTGTATCAGTACCATGCTGTTTTGGTAGCCCTGTAGCATAGTATGAAATTAGGTAGCATGATGCTTTCTGCTTTATTCTTTTTGCTTATAATTGACTTGGCTAATCAACATCTTTTTGTTTCATATGATTTTTAAAATAGTTTTTTTTTTCCTAGTTATGTGAAGACTGTCATTGGTAGTTTGATAGCAATAGCATTGAATCTGTAAATTGCTTTGGGCAGTATGGCCATTTTAATGATATTAATTATTCTTATCCATGAGCATGGAATGTCTTTCCATTTGTTTGTGTAATCTCTGATTTCTTTGAACAGTGTTTTGTAATTCTCATTGTAGAGATCTTTCACTTCCCTGGCTAACTGTATTCCTAGGTATTTTATTCTTTTTGTGGCAGTTGTGAATGGGATTGTATTCCTGATTTGTCTCTTGGCTTGGCTGTTGTTGGTATAGGACTACTAGTGATTTTTGTACATTGATTTTGTATCTCGAAACTTTGCTAAAGTTACTTATCAGCCCAAGGAGCTTTTGGGCAGAGACTATAGGATTTTCTAGGTATAAAATCATGTAATCGGCAAGCAGGGATGCTTCGACTTTCTCTCTTTCTATTTGGAAACTCTTTATTTCTCTTGCCTGATTGCTCTGGCCAGGACTTCCAATAGTATGTTGAATTGGAGTGGTGAGAGAGGGCATCCTTATCTTGTGCCAGTTTTCAAGCAGAATGCTTCCATTCCAGCTTTCGCCTATTTAGTATGATGCTGGCTGTGGGTTTGTCATAGATGGCTCATGTTATTTTGAGGTATATTCCTTCAATACCTAGTTTGTTGAGAGTTTTTAACATGAATGAATGTTGAATTTTATTGAAAGCCTTTTCTGCATCTATTGAGATAATCATATGGTTTTTGTCTTTACTTTTGTTTATGTGATGAATCATGTTTATTAATTTGCATATGTTGAACCAGCTTTGCATCCTAGGGATAAAGCCTACTTGATCATGATGGATAAGCTTTTTGATGTGTTGATGGATTCAGTTTGTGATTATTTTGCTGAGAATTTTTGCATCAATGTTCATCAAAGATATTTGCCTGAAGTTTTCTTTTCTTTTTCTTTTCTTTTCTTTTTTTTTTTGCTGGGTCTCTGCCAGGTTTTGGCATCAGGATGATGCTAGACTCATAGAATGAGTTGGGGAGGAGTCTTTACTCCTCAATTTTTGGAATAGTCTCAGTAGGAATGGAACCAGCTCTTCTTTGTACATCTGGTAGAATTCTGTGAATCCATCTGGTCCTAGGATTTTTTTGGTTGATAGGTTTTTAAAAATTACTGATTCCATTTTGGAGCTCATTATTGGTCTGTTCAGGGATTCAATTTCTTTCTGCTTCAGCCTTGGAAGGATGTGTGTGTCCAGGAATTTATCAATTTCTTCTAGATTTTCTAGTTTGTGTGCATTGAGGTGTTCACAGTATTCTCTGATGGTTATTTGTATTTCTATGGGTCAATGATAATATCCCCTTTATTGTTTCTAATTGTGTTTATTTGGATCTTCTCTCTTTTTTTCTTTATTAGTCTAGCTATTTGTCTATCTGTCTTAATTTTTTCAGAATGCTGGCTCCTGGATTCTTTGATCTTTTGAATGGGTTTTCATGTGTCAGTCTCCTTCAGTTCAGCTCTGATTTTGGTTATTTCTCATCTTCTGTAGATTTGGGGTGGGTTTGTTCTTGTTTCTCCAGTTCTTTTATTTGTGATGTTAGGTTGTTAATTTGAGATCTTTCTAACTTTTTAATGTGACTGTTAGTGCTATAAATTTCCCTCTTAACACTGCGTTAGCCATGCCTCAGAAATTCTGGTATGTTGTATTTTTGTTCTCATTAGTTTCAAAGAATTTCTTGGATACTGCCTTTATTTCTTTATTTACCCAAAAGTCATCCAGGAGCAGGTTGTTTAGTTTCCATGTAATTGTATGGTTTTGAACGATTTTTTTTTATGGAGTTTCACTCTTGTTGTCCAGGCTGGAGTGCAACGGCATCATCTTGGCTCACTGCAACTTCTGCCTCCTGGGTTCAAGAAATTCTCCTGCCTCAGACTCCTGAGTAGCTGAGATTACAGGCATGTGCCACCATGCCTGGCTAATTTTGTATTTTCAGTAGAGATAGAGTTTCTCCATGTTGGTCAGGCTGGTCTGAAACTCCTGACCTCAGGTGATTCGCCTGCCTAACCCTCCCAAAGTGCTGGGATTACAGGTGTGAGCCACCTAGCCTGGCTGAACAATTTTCTTAATCTCAATTTCCAATTATATTGTTCATACCATTTGGGGTCTAAGAGTGGTTGGTATGATTTTGGTTCTTTTGCATTTGCTGAGGATTGTTTTATGTCCAATTGTGTGATCCATTTTACAGTATATACCATGTGGCAATGAGAAGAGTGTATATTCTGTTGTTTTGGGGTGTAAAGTTTGGTAGATATCTATTAGGTTCATTTGGTCCAGTGTTGAATTCAGCTCTGGAATATCTTTGTCAATTTTCTGCCTTAATGATCTAATACTGACAGTGGGATGTTGAGGTCTCCCACTATTATTTTGTGGGAGTCTAAGTCTAAATCTCTTTGAAGGTCTTTAAAAACATGCTTTATGAATCTGGGTGCTCCTGTGTTGGGTGTGTATATATTTAGGGTAGTTAGGTCTTCTTGTTGAATTGAACCCTTTAACATTATGTAATGCCCTTCTTTGTCTTTTTAAATTTTTGTTGGTTTAAAGTCAGTTTTGTCTGAAATTAGGATTGCAGTCCCTGTGTTTTCTGTTTTCATTTACTTGATAGATTTTTCTCCATCCTTTTATTTTGAGCCTATGGGTATCATTGCATGTGAGATGGGTCTCTTGAAGATAGCATGTCATTGGGTCTTGTTTCCTTATTCAGCTTCCTTTTTTGTGTATTTTAATTGGGACATTTAGCCGATTTATAATACATTCAAGGTTTGTATTGATATGTGTGGATTTGATCTTATCATCTTGTTGTTAACTCGTTATTATGCTGACTTCCTTGTGTGGTTGATTTATAGTGTCACTGGTCTGTGTACTTAAGTGTGTTTTTGTAGTGGATGATAATTATCTTTCCATCCTTAGTGCTTCTTTCAGGAGCTCTTGTAAGGCAGGTCTTGTAATAAATTCTCTCACCATTTACTTGTCTGAAAGGATCTTATTTCTCCTCCACTTATGTAGCTTAATTTGGCTGGATAGAAAATTCTTGGTTGGAATTCTTTTCTCTAAGAATGTTGAATATAGGCCCCAATCTCTTCTGGCTTGTAGGATTTCTGCTGAGAGGTCTGCTGTTACTCTGACGGACTTCCTTTTGTAGGTGACCTGTTCTTTCTCCCTAACTACTTTAAGGTTTTTTTTCTTTCATTTTGACCTTGGAGAATTTGACGATTATGTGTTTTGGGACAATATTTTGTGAAGTATTTCGTAGGAGTTCTCTGTTTTTCTTGAATTTCAGTGCCAGCTTCTCTAGCTAGATTGGGGAAGTTCTCATGGATGGTATCCTAAACTATGTTTTCCAAGTTGCTTCCATTTTCCCCATCTCTTTCAGGGATGTCAAATGAGTCACAGATTTAGTCTCTTTATGTAATTCCCTATTTCACTGAGGTTTTGTTGTTTCTTTTCAATCTTTTTTCTTGTCTGACTGTCTTATTTCAGAAAGTCAGTCTTCAAACTCTGAGATTCTTTCCTCAGCTTGGTTTATTCTACTATTAATGCTTGCTATTTCATTATGAAATTCTCATAGTGTGTTTTTCAGCTCCATCAAGTCAATTATGTTCTTTTCTATACTATTTTGTCAGCTCCATGTCTTTTTATTGTGACTTTTAGCTTCCTTAGATGAGTTTCAACATTCTCTTGGATCTCAGTGATCTTCATTCCTATTCATATTCTGAATTCTATTTGTATCATTTCAGCCATCTCATCCTGGTTAAGAACTCTTCCTGGAGAACTAGTGCAAGCATTTGGAGGAAAGAAGGCACTTTGACTTTTTTGAATTGAATTTTTGAATTGCACTGGTTCTTTCTCATCTTTGTGAGGGTGATGCTCCTTCAGTCTTTACAATTTCTGTCCTTTGGATTTTTTATTTTATTTTATCCCATTTGGTGACCCAGGGGGTTTGACTGTAGTATAAGGTGGGTTCAGTTGACTGGCTTCATGTTTGAAAGATTTCAGTGGGGCAAGGCTCAGTTTGGGACTCCTGGACTGAACTGGGGAACTAGTATCAGACCCCCACTTTGTTCTCTGGCTCCTCGAGGTTAGGAAGCTGCTGTGCTGGAAGGGATGAGGTGCTCCTGGACCACTGGTCACAATACTCCGATGGGTAGTGCCAGCCAAGCCTATGCCCTCCTTTGTGGATGGTGGCAGTGGTATCTGTCCATGTTCACACATGTCATGAGTAACAGCAGCTGCAGCACTCTGGGTTGTATGCTTGTCGACTGCAGCAGGGTGCTAGTGGGTTCTGGGGTGCCAGCCTCCATGTGGGTGTTTACAGCAGTGACTGGCATTGACAGCACTGGCTTGGGAAAATGCCCCTCCCCCATTAACTGTGGGTGTGTGAACCAGCAGTGATGTTAGTGCAGGGGTAGGGCACGGGTTGGTGCAGGACTGTGTGCACACTCTGTATGTCTTCCCATGGGCAGGAGTGGCCACTCAGGGAAGGGGTAGGTCTGCTTTTCTTCATGTCTAGTTTCATGCTGGTGATAGTTTCAGCACAGAAGTGGGCCCTGTCAGGAGGGGGGCTGGTGGGCTCTGTGCCCGACAATGCTCCAACTACAGTGGTGGTTCAGCACATACACAGGCAGCAGTGGCATGGCAGGGTGCCCCTCCATGCATGCTGGAGGGGGAGGAAAGGCAAAGTATGCCTGCACACACACCCACCCACAGAGTAATTTATGGGGTAGTTATGGGTGAGTGCATGTGGGCAAAGGGGCAGGAGGGCAGGCTGCAGTTGGGGGTGAGCTGGTGCCTGTCAACTGAAATAGCTCTGCTGGAGTACTCTGCCCATCAGACCCAGTCCACCAGCACAGGAACTATGATGTGGGCTTCCAGGAGGTGACTTGGGGCCACACTGCAAGCAGGTGCAGCCAGGCTGGGGTGCCTGGGAGAGGCCAGCAGATTGACAGGTGCTCAGATTGGATGGGCCCCCTCTCATGGGCAAGACCATCCTGCAGAGTTCAGGTCCTATAGTTCCCCTAGGGCTAAAGTCTCCTATGGGAGTGAGTTGAACCTAGTGGGATGGGCGATCGTGGCTGTGCTCCACTACAGATGCTCCCACACCAAACACTTGGTTTCTGCTCTGGCTGGAATTCTGCCCCTACCACTTCTCTGAGCAGCTCCCCCTGCCACTTCAAATGTCCGTGGTGGTCAAGGGCTCTCCTGCTGGGATTCCAGAAGCCCGTGGCGAGAGCGAGTTGCTCCTTGTCTGTTCAGCTCCCACCTTCCCCAGGAGTCACCAGGAGCCAGAAATGAGTCCTGGTGCATAGTAGCCCCATGCAGGATTTCCTCCCGCTCCAGCCAAGTATCTGCATCCGCCCTCCGTTCGCTCTCAGTGTCTTCCCTCTGAAGACCTGCTAGGAATGTGCCAATATTCCCAATACCCTGTCCCTAAGTGGGAGACACTCATCCTGGCTGCATCTACTCAGCCGTCTGGCCCCCTTTCCCTACCTAGTTTAGAATAATAAATGTTTACAGAAGGCTTTGAAAGGAAGACAGCATTCTCCTTTCTCCTCATTCCTTCTTCCCCAAAGCAACCATTTTCAAATTTTCTGGCTGTTTCTTCCAGTATTAACTCCATATTTTTAAGAAACATGTTTATTCTACTGTTTTTAAAATTACTTATCATTTATTAATGTCCTTCTATGTAAGAAGAGGATTATAGCTCTCTTATCCCTCACAAACACGTATCCTCCTATCCTCTCAATATGATCATATCATCATTTTGGGGGCAATATTAGTATTCAGTATTTAAATTATTATGATTATATTATTTTCAAGTTGAGTTACTTGGTGTGCCATGATTATATTAATATTTCCTCTACTGTACAACTTTATTGCTTTCCTTGAGTTTTTTCATTGCCCTGATTTGTCACTTACTTGGTTTTCTATGTATCTATTGCTATTTCATGCCTGAGCTCTCTGGAAGAATTATAATTTTCCTTCAAATATGTTGACATGTATCAAATTATGTATTGGTTTAATTCTTTCCTTGGTTCTCCTGCTTTAACCTGGTCTGCCATTCATCTGTCATCCTGGGACTTCTCTTCATCATTAAATCAGGAATTCCCTTGGCCGTCTCCTGTATTAAATTCCTGTTTCCTGGATTCTGGACACCAACTTTCTTAATTTACTCTCTTATCTTGGTGGGGAATATCCTTCAGTAGCTTTCTGCATAAGGATTCGCAGGAAGCCATATTTTGAGATCTTGTACATGTGAGATGATTTGCTATTATATTTCTCACAATTGATTAATAGTTTGACTGAATATAAAATTGTAAAATGGAAATCATCCCCCATTCCCCTCAGGACTTTGGAAGTATTCCTTCATTGCCTCTTCCTTTCAATGTTGATGCTGAGAAGTCAGATGCTTTTCTGATCCCTGATTCTTTGAACATCAGTGAGTAGGGGACGTTTTCCATCCATTGTTCTGGCACTTGGTGGCCCTTTCAATCTAGAAACTCATGTCATGGTTTATTACTTCAATAATTTCCCCCCTTGATTTCTCTCTTTCTGGAGCTTCTGCTATTCAAATAAATACTGGCTTTTTATACTGGTGTTATATATAATCTTACACTTTCTTCCATTTTCCATCCCTTTGAGTTGTGAGCTTTTCTCTGAAGACCTTCTTAACCTATTTTTACAGTCATCTTATTGAGTTATTTCTGTTATAATATTTTTAATTCTTAAGAGCTTTCTGTTAATATTTGTTTTTAAATAATTATGTCTTCTTGTTTAAGGATATAATATTTCCCCCTGTATCTCTGAGAATTATTTGGTGTTTTTTTCCTTTTTACATTGCTTCTATTTCCTCTGATTTTTTTTTCTGCTTTCTTTCCATGATACTGTGGTTCCTCAAACATCTGGCAGACACTGATTACCTTTCATATTTCAGAAGGAGGCACTAAAATGCTCAATGGGAGCTCCATGTGTGCAGGCTTATGGACTGGTGAGTTTCTGTAGGATGATCAAACAGGACTACGCTGTTCAAGTAGGAGTCTCTAAGGTATCTTCTCTTAGATTGGTCAGTTGCTGCCCTCTCCATCCCCAAGGCCAGCCATACCCTGCCCTCTCTGCCCCTTCCCCTACCCAAGTACACTGGCTGCCCTCCAGCCATGCTCCCACTCCTGCTTGACCCCTGGAAGTGAGCAGCTGCAAGCTTCTGTGTGGATATTTGCCAGGAATGCCTTTTCTCTCTTTTCAGCTCTTACTTACCTAACAGGGCTGTGTTGCAATCACTTCTTTTGCCTCCACACTTGTTCCTCCGCTCCCAATCCCAAGGCAGAGTCAGCCTCTCCTTGTTGTAGGTCCTCACAGCACCTGGTGGCTCTCCATGGGAATCACACTCTGCAATAGCACGATTTCCTGCTTGTCTCCCACACTAGCCTTCAAGCCTTTCAAGGAGCTCTCTTATTCTATTATCTGGGCCTGGTCTGGCCTATTCCTTTACAGTGGTGATACTTTAGCATCTTGGGGTAATACAGAGAGAAAAGAGACACCTTGGAAGAAATCAAGGAATTTTTATGGATCTACCATCATCACAGACATCTAAGCCCCACTCTAAGCGCTACGTTTTGACCAAGACTCAAAAGTTTTAACACCCCACAAACCTTTCCTCACTCCACACTCTCCTAGTCTCTTCTCAGTATGGTCAGCAGATATACTCTTATCGCTATCTATCATGCCCCATGACCTGTGTGGACCTATTATCTGGAAAAACAGGAGGAAAATGCCCAGTAGAGGGGTCAAAGAGGAGACCTTTGACCTCTCTCTGAAAACATCTGTCTGTGGAGGTATCAACAGGTCAGCAGAAAGTCCCAGATGGACTTGGGTTATCCCAGAGTCTTTACATTCGGACTTCTTGTATATCCATTAACATATCAAGAAAAGGTCAACACCGCAAGAATACATATTCACTAGAGTAGGGATGGCAATTATATTTCATCTCCATTGTAGCTCCACCTGATGACTGGTGGCTGCCTCAAGTGCTTGTTATGGGTTCTGAGGCCTTCACCAGGCTCAGAGTGAAAGAGTCTTGTGATCAATTAATGATGTCTGCCATTGGCAGTTATTCACTATCCCAGAACCAGGGGAAAGATGAAAGCAAAATGTTCTAAGACAGTGTTTCCCTAACTTGGCTTATGATAAGAATTACCCAGAGGTACTTCTTAAAAATAGATTCCAGATTCTTCTCTAGGAGATTCGAATCCAAGAGGTCTGGAGTGAGGTCTTTAAATCTGTACCTAGCAAGCACCTACATGACTCATATGATCAAGCAAGTCTGGAAACACTATTTGAAGCGGGGGTGGGTTTCCAGGACTCCCTACTTAAGAGAAGGAAATGCAGAAAGATGGAATATCAGAACCCAATCCTGGGGGAAGAAAGGGAAGAATGGCAAACTCAGGCAGACAGGACTCCAGTCCCCTATACTTTCGTGAGAGCTTTGTATAAACTCTGAAGTCCTAACTGGAGTCCCATGAACATAACAGTGTTGGAGAATGAGCAAATCACTGAGTTTTAGAAATATACATCTCAGTATCTTGTTTAACTTTCACATGTTAGGCACACTCAGATCCCTGTGCCTTGCTTCTGTCACATCTGGTATAAGGTGATCTAGAGAGGCCTCAGAGGAATGGTACATGTAACCATATGAAGAAGTCACAAAGGTCTGCATTTGTCAGTCAGAAAACCAAAGGCTGAGGAGGAGTGGGATCTCTCCTGTGCAGCGTGAATGTCTTCTGAGGAGGCTTACCACATCCCTGACATGAGGGATCCCCTGAACATCAGTTAGTTTAGACACATTTTAATAAATCCCATCTTATCAGTGGGGTTCAGTTCCTGAAACTAGTCTCCCTATCTTAATAAAATAAGAGCTCCTATAAATAGGCATGACAAATGTGGACCAAAATCCCAACATCAGCAGTGTGTGCTTATGCTTTTACGTAAGGAGAGGGTGGGTCTTGGATACATATTCAATGAAGAATCTGTACATATATCATATAACCAAAACTGGATAGCTAACATGAACTGAGCACTTACTATGCACCACAAACTATCTTAAGGCTTGTCTTAGTCAATTTTCTGTTGCTATAACTGACTACCTGAGACTAGGTAATTTATAAATAAAAAAATTATTTCTTATAGCGCTAGAGGCTGGAAAATCCAAGGTCTAGGGGCTGCATGAGTGTGGACCTTCTTGCTAGTCAGGACTCTCTGTAGAGTCCCAAGGCAGCTCAGGACATTACATGGTGAGGTGGCAGAGCATGCTAGCCCAGATCTCTCTTTCTCTTCTTATAAAGCCTCGGGTTCAATCATGGGGGCCCTACTGTGATGACCTTATCTGATTCTAATTACCTTTCCAAGGCCTCACCTCCAAATGCCATCAACATATGAATTCAAATATTAAGTTTCCAGCACATGAAATTTGGGAAGCACATACAAACCATAGCAAGCTTTTTTATGATACACTTACTTTATCCTCTCTAAAACCCACAAGACAGGTGGTGTTTTTTTTCTTTTCTTTTCTTTTTCTTTTTCTTTTTCTTTTTTTTTTTTTTTTACCACAAGGTAATATAATACCAAATAATACCAAATTTGATAATAATACCAAATAGGTAAAATACCATTATTTTACCTATTTTATATCTATGAAATTGACACACAGAATTTGTAGGTAATTTGCCCAAGACCACATAGCTGATATGTGCCCATATTAGTTATCTATTGCTACATAATAAGTTACCCTCAAACTTAGCAATTTAAAATAACACAATGTATCCAGTCTCTGCTGGTCAGAAATCTAGGTGTGGCTTCGCTGGGTTCCCTAACTCAGGGTTTTTCACAAAGCTGCAAAGTGTCTTCAGAGCTGCACTCATTTTAAGGCTCGATTGGAGAAGCATCTACTTCCAAGCTCATTTACTGGCAATCGGTAGCATTCAGTTCCTTGGGCTTTTTTGTCAGAGGGTCTCTCTGTTTTTTGCCATGTCAGCCTTTCTGAGGGACATGGCAGTTAGTTTCCACTACAGTGAACAAGAGAGCAAGTAAGGAAGAGAGAGCAAGATGGCTGCTAAGAAATCTTTCTGCAGCTCAATATTGGGAGTGACATCCCATCATGGTTGCTATATTCTTTTCATTAGAAGAAAGTCCTTAGGTCCAACCCACATTCAAGGGGAAGGGATTACATAAAAGCATGAATACCAGGTGGCTGGGATCACTGGAGGCCATTTTAGAAGCTGCCTACAACAGGAGCAATGATCTAGACAGTGAGGCTCCAGAGCTGCCCTCCTAATGCCAACAAGCATGAGAATGATAAACGCAGAATTCAGGAATATGGTTATTCCCTCTGAGGGAAAGAAGAAGATGGGATATAAGAGGAGCGTACAGGTGAACGCAACAATACTGATGGTATTCTAGTTTTTAAATGGATAGTCACTTTATTATCATGCTATATAATTCACATGTAGGTTACGTGAAATCTTTTGGATGCGCCCAATATTGTATGATAATTTAAAAACATTATTTGCTTATTTTATTTGTGAAAAGTGACAAGAACAAATGCTAACTCTGAAGAATCAAGAATATTTGTGTGTTTAGATTGGTGATATGCAACAGGACTGCGTATAAGAAATAACTGGGGAACATTTAAAATAATAGATTTTATTTTTTAGAGTAGGTCAAGGTTTATAGAAAAACTGGGTAGAAAGTACAAAGAATTCTCATATCCCCTCTTCCCACTCCCAGTTTTTCCTATTATTAGCATCTTGCATTAGTGTGGTACATTTGTTACAATTGGCGAGCCAATATTTACACATTATTAATAGCTAAGACTGTAATTTACATTAGGGTTCACTCTTTATGTTGTGCATTCTATTAATCTTGATAAATGTTTAATGGCATATGTCTGCCATTATAGTACAATACAAAATAGTTTCCCTGCTTTAAAATTCTTTATGCTCCACCTGTTCATTCCTCACTCCTCTCAAACTCCAGGAAACCACTGATCTTTTTACTGTCTCCATAGTTTTGCCTTTTCCAGAATATTGTATACGGTAGTTGGAATCATACATTGTGGAGACATTTTCAGGTTGGCTTCTTTCACTTATTAATATGCACTTAAGATTTGTCCATATCTTTACATGGCTTTGTAGCTCATTTATTTTTAATCACTGAAAAGTATTCCATTGTAAGGATATGACACAGTTTGCTTATCCATTCAGGTATTGAAAGATATCTTGGTTGTCTCTAAGTTTTTGGAATTATGAATAATGTGCTATAAACATTTGTTTGTGCAGGTTTTTGTGTGGACATGTTTTCAACTCATATGGATGAATACCAAGGGACATGACTGCTGGATCATACGGTAAAGATATAGTTAGTTTTGTAAGAAACTGCCAAACTGTTTTCTAAAGTGGTTTTATTATTTTGCATTCCCACCAGCAATAAATGAGATTACTGTTGCTCCTCATCTTGTCAACATTTGATATTTCATCTCCTTGTTTTAATTTGCAATCCCCAATAATATGTGATAATGAACAGCTTATTTGTCACTTGTATATCTTCTTTGGTGAGGTGTCTATTCAGATTGTTTGCCCATTTTTTAATTGGGGAAGTTTTTTCCTTATTGTTGAGTTTTAAATGTTCTTTGTATATTTTACACGCAATTGCTTTATCAGATATGTGTTTTGCAAATGTTTTCACCCAGTCTGTGGCTTATCTTTTCAGTCTCTTAGCAGTGTCTTTTGTCAATTAGAAGTTTTTAACTTTGGTGAAGTCCAACTGATTTTTTTTTTCTTTCTTTCATGGATTATACTGTTCTGTTGTATCTAAAAGGTCATTGTCAAGCCCAAGGTCATCTAGTCTTTCTCCTCTGTTATTTTCTAGGTGTTTTATAGTTTTGTCTTTTACATTTAGGTCTGTGTTTCATTTTGAGTTAACTTTTGTGAAAGGTATAAGATCTGTGTCAAAATTCAGCTTTTTGCATACGGATATCTAGTAGTTCAAGCACCAGTTGTTAAGAAGACTGTCTTTTCTCCATTGAGTTGCCTTTGCTTCTTTGTTCTTTTAGAACATATTTGTCTCCCCAAATAAACTCCATGCACTTTAGTAGTCTCTCCTTATATGTCCCTGCCTCCGACTCCAGTCTTAGGTAACCACTAATATATTTTCTGTGTCTATCGATTTTCCTATTCTGGACATTTCTGGACATTTTATATAAATGAACATTTTATATAAACAAAATATATGGTCTTTGTGACTTTCTTCTTTCTTTTTTTGAAACATCAGTATGTGTTCAAGGTTCATCCATATTGTGGCACATATTAGTACAATGTTTCTTTTTTATTAAAATAATATTTTACTGTACAGATATACCACATTTTATTTATCCATTTACCAGTTGATGAACATTTGTATTGTTTCTACTTTTTGGCTATTATAAATAATGCTACTAGGAACATATTTGTACAAGTGTTTGTATGAATGTACGTTTTCATTTCTCTTAGGTATATGCATAGGAGTGAAATTGCTGAGTAACTTATGTGTAACATTTTGAGGAACTGTTATATTGTTTTCCAAAGTGATTGCACTATTTTACAAATCATATTGGCAAGGTATGAGGATTCCAATTTCTCAACATCCTCACCAGCACTCGTTATTGCTTGTCTTTTTAAATTATAGCCATCCTAATGGTTGTATGGTGGTATCTCATTGTGATTTTGATTTGTATTTGCCTGATTACTAATGATGTCGAACATCTTTTTATGTGCTTCTTGGTCATTTGTATATCTCTCTTGGAAAAATGCCTATTTGGATCCTTTGTCCATTTTAAAATTGGGTTATTTGATTTTTATTATTGATTCATAAGAGGTTTTAAAAATACATGCTGGCTAAAAGTTCTCTATGAGATAGATAATTTATAAATATTTTCTTTCATTCTGTGGGTTATTGTTTCACTTTCTTGATGACATTTTTCATAGCATAAAAGTTTTTAATATTGATGTAGTCCAATTTGCTAGGTTTTTTTTTTTCTCTTACTGCTTGTGCTTTTGGTATAGTATATAAAAACCATTACCTTAAGAAAGCAGAAAAACAAAAGCAAATTAAACCCGAAATAAGAAGAAAGAAGGAAACATTATCTAATCAAAGTTTCCTAGGATTTACTCCTAGTTTTTGTCTAAGGGTTTTAACACTTACATTTATGTCTATGATCCTTTTTGGGGTTTTTTTGTGTGTGTTTTTTGAGGTAGGAGTCCAAATTTATTCATTTGCATGTGAATATCCAGTTGTTTTAGTTCTATTTGTTGAATGATTGTTCTTTCTCCCTTGAATTGTCTTGGCACTCTTGTTGAAAATCAATTGACCACAAATGTAAGGATTTATTTCTGTACTTTCAATTCAATTCTATTGATCTTTATGTCTGTCCTTATGCCAGTACCACACTGCTTTAATTGCACTGTAATTTTGTAGCAAGTTTTGAAATCTGGGAATGTGAGTCTTCCAACTTTGTTCTTTTTAAAGATTGTTTTAGCTATTTTAGGTCTCTTGAATTTCCATATGATTTGAAGATTGGCTTTTCCACTTTTGCAAAAAAGACAAGTTGGTATTTTGACAGGGACTGTGTTAACCCTGTAGATCAATTTGGGAGTATTGCCATCTTAACAATATTAAGCTTTTCAATCCATGAACATGGATGTCTTTCAATTTGTTTAGATATTCTTTAATTTCTTTCAACACTATTTTATAGTTTTCAGTGTACGAATCATGCAATTCTTTTGTTAAATTCATTTCTAAGTATTTTTTGATGCTATTGTAAATGAGTGTGTTTTCTTAACTTTATTTTCAGGATGTTTATTGCCTGTGTATGGAAAGAAAACTTATTTTTAAATATTGTTCCTGTGTCTTTGCTGAACTTATTTAATTCTCATGCTTTTTAGTGAATTCTTCAGGATTTTCTATCTACAAGACTGTGTCATCTGAAGTACAGATAGCTTGACTTCTCTCTTTCCAATGTACATACCTTTTCTCCCAATTCTCTTGCCTATTTACTGTGGCTAAAACTTTAGAACACCAGAACAATGTTGAATAAAAATGGCAAAAGTAGACACTCTTGTTTTATTCCTGATATTATGGAAAAAATACTTGGATTTTCACCATTAAATATATTGTGAACTGTGGTTTTTTTTCTCACATGTCTTTTACCATGTTGTGGACGTTTTCTTCTCATAATTTGTTGAGTATTTTTAATTTGAAAGGACATTGAATTCTTTCAAATGCTTTTTCTGCATTTTTTGAAATGATAATTTTTGTCATTTTTTTCTGTTAATATGGTATATTACCTGAATTGATTTTCAAATATTAAACCAATTTGCATTCTTGGAATAAATCCCATTCAATCATGGTGTATAATCCTTTTCATATGCTGCTGCAATCAGTTAGTTTATTAATATTTTGTTAAGGATTTATGTAAGTATATGAGTAAGAGATATTAGTCTATAGTTTTCTTTTATGTGATTTTTAAACTTTTAATATCAGGGTAATACTGGCTTCACAGAATGAGTTGGGAAGCAGTCCTCTTCTATTTTTGGGATGATTTTAGGAAGGATTGGTATTGCTTCTTCTTTGAATGTTTGGTAGAATTCACCAGTGAAATCTTTTATGACTGGGCTTTTCTTCATGAAAGGTTTTAAAACTATTAATTCAGTTTCTTTACTTGTTATAGGTATTTTCATATTTTCTATTTCTTCTTGTATAACTTTTGGTAATTGATGTCTTTCTACACATTTCACCTAATTTATTTAATTCGTTGGCATTTAATTGTTTATAGGATTCTTTTATATATATTTTTTATTTCTGTAAGGTTGGTAGTGATGTCCTCTCTTTCATTCCTGATTTTCATAATTTGAGCCTTCCTTCCCTCCCCCCGTTTTTTTGATAACATTAGCTAAAGGTTTATCAATTTTGTTGATCTTTTCAAAGAACTAGCTTTTTTCTTTATTGTTTTCTATTCTTTATTTCATTTTTTTCTGATCTAATCTTTCTTGCTTCCTTCTTTCTGCTTGTTTTGGGTTTAGTTTGTTCTTTATTTTCTGGTTTCTTGAGGTGGAAGTTTATCAATTTGAGATCTTTCATATTTTTTAAATATAGGCATTTTCAGGCATAGATTTTCCTCTGACCACTACTTTAGCTGCATTTTATAAGTTTTAGTATGTTGTATATTTGTTTTTATTTATCTTGAAGAATTTTTTAATATTCCTTATGATTTCTTCTTTGTCCATGGGTGATTTTGCAGTGTGTTGTTTAATTTCCACATATTTGTGAAGCTCCCAAATTTTCTTCTATTATTGATTTCTAATTTGACTCCCCTGTGGTCAGAAAATGTATTTTACTTTGTATAATTCCAAACCTTTTAAATTTATTGAGGCTTATTTTTTGGCTTACTTTAAGATATATCCTAAATTAGGTTCCATGTGTGCTTGAGAAGAATGTGTATTCTGCTGCCATAATGCGGAGTGTTCTATAGATGTCTTTTAGGTCTAGTTGGCTTATAGTGTTGTTCAAGTCTTCTATTTCCTTCTAGCTCTTTTGCCTAGTTGTTCTATCCATTATTGAAAGTTGAGAGTATTGAAGTTTCCAACCATTATTACTGAATTGCCTATTTCAATTCTGTCAATTTTTGCTTTATGTATTTCGGGTGGGTCTCTGTCGTTAGATGCATACATATTTATAATTGTTATATCTCCCAGATGGAGAGACTCTTGCCAATATAAAATGTTCTTCTTTAGTAACATGGAAACTTTTTCCTACAAGTAAGCTAGGGCTGGGGCTGGGGCTCCAGTATTCTTGGCCTGCTGTGGTTAGTATAGAGCTTCTCTCCTATGAATGGGTCTGGGTGGGGGAAGGGAGGCTGGTCTTCTCTGCAGTGTCAACCATAATAGAAATTCTGCAACATGGGGCTGGGGAGAGAGATTAGAAAGGCCAGTGGTCAGCCCCTGCCAGGGTGGAATCCTAGTCCCAGACTGGCAGCTGAGGGGAGTGGGAGCCTTCTTCTCGGCCACACCAGTTTGAGGTAGAGCTTCTGTAATATGGAGTTGGGTATGAGGTTGTGGGGGAGCAGGGAAGGGGATCAGTTTAGGCTCAGATGCCATAGACTCTCACTGTTCTTACGAAGATTAGGTAGATTTTCCTGAATGACTGTTTCCCCCTTTGCCTTATACCCTTAGGGCAATTTCCAGATTATTTCTAAAATACATTTTTCACCAAATTTTTGTTTCTTTGGGAGAAAGTCCGCCAAGATTTTTACCCTGCCTCTCTGAAAGTTCAGCCCTCCATGACAAATTTTTTAAAGAATAAATAGGACTAGGTAGAGTCTGTTTAGTTTGAATACCACTTAAAACTCCTGACTGTTGAGGTTGCCATTTCCAGAAATGAGGAAAAACAAGACATAGACCTTGGCAGTACTAAATTTTAAAGAAATAAGATTTGGCTGCTGAGTGGCCACATATTTGCCTTTCACTTCTCTGAGAGATCAATCTCATTACTCAGCAACTCAAAATTACAGCAGCAATAAAAGCACAATTGCATTTGTGTGAAGGCCTAATGCAGCTCAGTGTTTTGGATTGCTTATGAGCTCTGTGGGCAAATGCCAAGGCAAGAGTCTGATTAGCAGGAGACCATAGATTTTTTTTGAATTCTAATTATGTAGTTAAAAGGGACAGTAGAACTTGGTAGAAATAAATAAAGAAATGCCATTCTCAAACTGAGTGATGCTTGTCAGAAGATGTAGTGGTGAGCTGATGTAGACTGGGGAGGTCTCAGATCCAGAGGTTAGACGTGCTTACTGGGCAAAGGTATTTAAATGGTGGTATAGTATTAGAAGGCCAAAGGCATCCCACCAGCCAGGCAAGGAGCTGCTGGAGATGCTGGGAGAGGAGAGTGATGAGTAGTCTTGGCACGTGGTCAGCGCCTGGGACATCTAGCTGTTTCCCATTCTTCAAAGCCCTAGGAGAATGGAGACTGAGGCATGAGCCAGATCCCATTGTTGATGGGGCACAAAGTCAGAATAGGACCCAGCACCAGGCTGGCAAGGATGAATCATGAACAGTAAGCTACAAGAATCTTAACTTCTCCCAAGTACCTAATGATTGGGTCTGGAGCTTGAAGTGAGAGCTGATTAGCTATAGCTATAGGCATTCGAGACCCTTAGTGGAAGAGAATTATATGGAAGAATGCAGCTCTCTTTACTGGACAACTCAGATAATAATAATCATGATAGTAATAGTGGTAGTGTCTGCAGCAGCACACACTTATATAGCACTTACAATGTGCCAGTCTCTCTTCTTGACATATATTTAATCTTTACAAAAAGTAAAGCTAGCATCACCCCCATTTTAGAGATGAGAAATCTAGACACAGAAAACATGTAAGTATCAGCATGTATTGGAGCCAGAGTTCAGGTCCAGGTAATCTGGCTTTGCCGTCCATGTCTTAACCCCTGCACACTATCACATCAGATGTCTAGGAATCTATTTTCTCATCCTTAGGTAGGAAGAACAATAGATACCTCCTCAGACTGTAGGTGGGAGTAAATGAATGTGGAAGCACATGTAAGTCAAGAATTATGGCCCTTATGCTTGTTATTGTTTATAATACCCCCAGCCAGCCCTCAAATACAATCCCTTTTGCCAGCTTTTTGTAATAATTGAAAATGAACTGGCGATGGAAGGCTTCACCTCTGTAGTAATGTTTTATTGTTTAAGATGGGTAGGGCACACAGGTATTCATTGCATTATTCTTTATACCTTTTTGGTATACCTCAAATATTTCACAATAAACTAAAAAACCAAAATGAGTATATGCCAGGCTGGGGTAAGGAGAGTGGACATCAGAATACGTAACTCTAGCATGGCCTTAATGCCAGCTCTGTTGACTTGACACTTGGCTCTTGGGCCACTCTAGTTTTGTAGACATCGTCTGGAAACATCTGGAAAGAAAACAAACATTTCAGGCAGGGAGATTTCTATATTGGGAAAAGGAGGCTGAGAAGGGGAGGACAGAAAAGTAGGAGAAAAACTAGCCAGAGTATTATGTGCTAGAAAAAGCCAAGGGAAGAGGGTAGAGAAAGGCTTTAAAGAGGCTGAGCACGACGAGAAGCAGGGAAAGGTCACTTAATGAAGCAAGTAGAAAGCCCCCAGTGATCTTCCAGAGAGTAGCTTCAGAGTTTGTCAATAATTCACCTCTTTCTACAGGAGGATTGATCTATTTTATCCACACATAATTTATATTTTTTATATGTGTTTTATATATATCCACAGATAATTTATATATATAATATGATACGTAAAATATATTATTCAATTGGTTTAGTAAAGGATAGATCCCAACGAAAAATTGGCACCAAGGATAAAAGAGGAACTATTAATAAAACACGATCATAACAAAGTTTAGCTTAGCATCTTGGAATTCCAGGCAAAAAGTGAAATACAGAAGTTATAAAGCTCAGATAATTAGAAAGAAACCACAAGCCTGTCCCTTAAGATAAGCATTTTTTCCCCATCTAGAGTTGGCCTTTGATACTTCAGGATGCTTGAAAGTAGAAAAGGGTAGTTTAAATTGCCCTTAAAAAAAGGAACCCCTCCAAAAAGAGATCAAAGTTAGAATGCATCTTAAAAAATAAAATATTATTAAAATAAGTTTATTTTATTTTACACTTAAAATTGAAGTTGTATATGTATCTATCTGCCCACTCTTTGAATGAGTAGGGTGAACCAACTGCTGAATATTTTTTGGTAGAATTTTTCCAACAAAAGTATATAATAGAATAAAATAGCATTCTCAAATTCATGTTTGACTTTGGCTGCATAATCATAAAAAGGGTGTTTTTTTCCCCCAAAACTCTTTGAACACTCTATCAATTTTCTCAAGAGCTTCTCTTATTCCTTTGATATTCAAACCATTCTCTTTCAAAGTCTTCATAGTATCATCGCCCTTGCTGTTTTCTCCTCTCGAGTTGTTAACTGCTTGAACTCTTCCAAATACTGATTTGTGAAAGCCTTTGCATATGATGCCAGCAGTCCTTCCCCTTCACTTTTGTAGACTTTATGAAATCTTGCTCCCTTTTTTGCAATATTTTCAATTATACTTTTGCAATCAACTTGCACTGTGTTCCTGGGATATTGATCATCTGTCAACGAGTGAGAGGCTGAGCAATGAAGACGTTGATGGGACAGAAAGGAATAGACCCTAGTGGGAGTGTGGGAGGGATGTGAAAGACTGAGGACTCATGTCCCAAGTGGGGACCTCTGCTGCCCTAGGTGACCTAGTCATGGCAGGGGTTCAGGTAATGAATGCCTAAGTAAGAGCAACCCCTATCCTAAACTCTTAAAGTGTTTGTCACATGGCTCCTTACAAAGATGACCACCAGGGTAAAGAAGCAGTAAACAGGCTGGGAGTGGTGGCTCACACCTGTAATCTCAGCACTTTGGGAGGCTGAGGAGGGTGGATCTTGAGGTCAGGAGTTTGAGACAGCCTAGCCAGCATGGTGAAACCCCCATCTCTACTAAAAATACAAACATTAACCAGGCGTGGTGGCGCGTACCTGTAGTCCCAGCTATTTGGGAGGCTGAGGCAAGGGAATTGCTTGAACCCAGGAGGTGGAGGTTGCAGTGAGCTGAGATTGCACCACTGCACTCCAGCCTAGGCAACAGAGCATGACTCCGTTTCCACAAAAAAAAAAAAAAAAAAAAAAGCAGTAAACAATATCAATATGCTTAACAGCAGGTGTACAGCAAAATTGGTGGCACATTTTAGATGGCTGTTTCTCATCACCACTGCTGATAAAAGTTGGGGCAGAATGTCCAAACACAGTTTAGTGGAGGTGCTTCTTTGAGGGGCTGACCTTAATATGGTCCAACAGGTAATCTGCCTGTATTGGTTATCTATTGCTGTGTAACAAATGACTCCCAACTTATCGAATTAAAACAAGAGACATTTATTATCTCACAGTTTCTGTGGGTCAGAAATCCAGGAGCAGCTTAGCTGTGGGTCAGCCAGGGCTGCAGTCATCTGAACACTGCCTAAGTCTGGAGGATTTATTTCCGAGCTCATTCATGTGTCAGTTGGCAGAAAGTTTTAGTTCTTGCTATGTGGGTCTTACCCTAGGGTTTCCGATGACATGACTTCCTCCAGATGGAGTGATCCAAGGGAGAGAGAGGGGAAGCAACCAAGACAGAAGACAGTGTCTTTTATAACTTGATCTTAGTAGTGACATACCATCATTTCTGCAGTATTCTATCAGTCACCTGGTACAATGTGGGAGGTGTCTGCAGAAGGGTGTGAATTCCAGGAGGTCGTAGTCATCTCTGGTAGGAGGCAGTCTTGGAAACTGACTACTGCACTGCTCCTGGGTTGATTGACCATGAGGTAGAAGCAGTTTTAATATGGAGCAAATAACTGGGAAGAGGCAAGAGGTAGAGAGAAGGGGAAAGGGAGGGAATAAATTGAAAGAATTCATGGAGTAAGAGGTGTGGAGGCTGTGGCAGGGCTGCCCCAGACAGTTGTGCTAGCTGTGCATTGCACTATTTTAGAAGGTTCCATTTACAGACAATATATTAGGTACCCTGAGTGAAGGCAAGCACAGCATCTTCTCGGCAGAAGTTTGACGTGGAAGGGGCTTCACTATAGACGCTTCTTCTCCATACAGAAATGACCCAGATGTTTCTGGAAGCTGGGTTTGTGGGGCCCATTCTCTGTCTCAATCAGGTGGGAGGTGGCCACTCAGTGAGGGGGTCTAACTGGCATCTGTGAACTCTTGGCTCTGGTGTGATGCTCCTCTCTTCTGCTGAAGGAGCCAATGGAGGTGAGTATTATGGAGGTGTCACAGGAGATCTGGCTGCACTTGGGGATGGTGACATGACTCGCTAAGGAGGAATAGTAAGGCAGAGCTGCTGTTTTTCTTTTTTAGCGTCTGCAGTTCCATTTACACCTCTGTCAAAAAGAGTTGACAGAGACATGATGATGCTGGAATGAAGCCCCAGAGAATATCAAGCCAGAGATGGGAAGCCAGAGAATACCAAGTTATATTTCTGTAACCATCAATGACTTGCTGTATTGCTCTGTGTGACGGGATGAAATGGGTACCCCTAAGATTCATATGTTGAAGTCTTAACCGCAGTGTCTCAGAATGTGACTGTATTTGGAGACAAGGTCTTTAGAGAGGCAATAAGGTAAAATGAGGTCATTAGAGTGGGTCCTAATCCCATATCGCTGGTTTCCCTGTGAAGAGGAGATTAGGATGCAGACACCTATGGAGGGAAGACTTTGTGAAGACACAGGGAGAAGACAGTCATCTGGAAGCCAAGAAGGGGGGGCCTAAGTAGAAACCAATCCTGCCAGCACCTTGATCTTGGACTTCTGGCCTCCAGAATTGTGAGAAAATAAATTTCTATCATTTGAGCGACTCATCCTATGGTACTGTTATGGCAGCCCAGCAAACTATGATACCCTGGACAAGTCTTTACCCTCTCTGTGCTCTGGTCTTGCAGTGTGTATAGTGATGGTACCTCATTGGTATGGTGTGTGCACATAATGGATATCATGATGAATGTTGCACATATGGCTGCTGCTAACACATGTGGTGCTTTTGTGTAAATTTAAAAAAGATGCCCTTCTCCCAGGTGGCTGCAGTCTTACACTGGTGTGCTTGGCTTGGTGAGGTAAGCATGGGCTAGATTCCAGTGCTCCCTTGCCCCCAGACTAGGCACACTTGTGCTGGGCACAATCTGCATATCCACACATGGTGACTGTGCCCGTGCAAGGAGCTCTGGATGCCCAGGAAGGAGGGTGGGACACTGGCTCTGACTGGAGCAGCCATTCATGCCACTGTTCTCAAGGGGAAAGGTTGAGGTGACATCCCTTTCTCCTCATTGCCCTTTCCTAGAATAAACTCAGTGAAAAACTTCAGCAAATGATGCATTAAACTTTTAAATTTACAACACACTTAGCAAGTCTACTATACCTTAATAATATAACACACCAAAAGGTTGGAGAGAGCTCCTTTTAAACATTTTATGAATTCATGGCTCTGTACTCACTGCCTCATTCTCATTCTCAACCACTGATACTTACAAACCTAGAAATTTGCATATTCATGTATATAGAAATACCGCCTAGCTCTCTATATAAATACATTTTAATATCATTTTGAGGAAATTTGTAGACCTGGCTACCTTGTCACAGGTTAATGAATATTTGGTTAGATGAAACTGGCTCTTCCTTGACAAATTTCCTCCTCTGAAGCCAAAAGCTCAGGAGATGCCATAATTCTTTTCTCTTTACATGGCACCCTCAAGGCAGCTCAGAAGAGCTGGAGAAGCTCAGGAAGTGGAGTCAAGCAGCCTGAACGGGGACTTGGTGTGGTCATGGGTGGCTGGGGCAAAGTGTTAAGATAGATCTGTGCCCTTCTATCCGAGACTTTCTGTAGTTGAGGGTGCTGCTTATGGCTTACAGCTGCCGATACCTGCAACTCTGTTCCTGGGACTTTCCCCAGAACTGCGGGAGGCCACTTTGCCTGTGCTGGAAGAGCAACAACCCCTGGGAATAGCCTTCAACCAATGATTGTTGGGGCTTGTATATAAAACACCCCAGCATCTCTGCTGGGTATGTGTACCTGTGAATCATTCTGAGTCATGTGTTTTACAGCATTTTCCAGAGTTTCCTCATGGGATTATGTGGCGGTCCCTCACTGTGGGAGCTGGCTTAATAACACACAAATGTTGGTTGCTTGCCTTTTCCTGTGTCACTTTCTCATTCCTCTACTGGTGTTTCTGGGGCCTCTCAAAATAAATTATTAGTACTTAAGTTCTGTCTCAGGGTTGACTTCTGGGGGAATCTAAACTATATCCCCCTCCATATTATAAAATCTCTACTTCAAACTTTAGATAGAGTCAACTAATTGCTCTGACCCAACGAGCTTGACCAGAGTGGTTCCCACTGCTAATTTGCTGCTGTAGGGTACATTTATGGTTCACAGCCTGAAACACATCCTGTGTGTTTTACCTATTATGTCCGTAATATCCTATGGACTGGATATTATTATCCCATTTATAAATTCTTGAGGTTAATAGAGGAGTGAAATTTAGGAAGTGGAGGGATGGAAAAGCAATTCACAGCCATTACATACGTATTATAATCTAGATCAAGCTTATCCAACCTGCAGCCCTGGACGGCTTTGAATGTGGCCCAACGTAAATTCATAAACTTTCTTCGAACATCATGAATTTTTTTGCATTTTTTTTTTTTTTTTTTTTTTTAGCTCATGAGCTATCATTAGTGTTGGTGTATTTTATGGCGGCCCAAGACAATTCTTCTTTCAATGTAGCCCAGGGAAGCCAAAAGATTGGACACCCCTCCTCTAGGTGCTTTATATACTTCAAATAAAAACTTAATTTTGAAAGAATAGGAAAGTTGCAAAAATAAGATAAAGCATTTCTGTGTATTTCTTACCTTACTTTCATCTTATAAAAACACATGGTTGGTGTACATACATTTATTTCCTAGCTCTGTCTGATGAAAGCAATGAGGCTACAAGCAATGACACCTCAGTAGCAATAAGTATGTCCAGCACCCCAATCTTGGTCTCTAGACAACGTTCTCCATTAAACAGAACCAGGGTTCCTAGGGGAAATAGCTGATTCCAGGGCTGAGAATGGAAAATACAAGACACGCCTAGAATATCTGGAGGCTTGTCAAAAGAACACAGGAGCCAACCTGATGGAGCTCCTAATGGCTGAAGCTGAAATAACTTGAGAAGCAAAATATTAATGTTGGTTTCGGACTTTCAGCCAGATAATAAACATATACGTTAAAATTTTAAACTTTTTACAACCCCATGAATAGATATTATTATCCTCAGTTAATAAATTCTTGAGGTAATGGAGGAGTCAAGATTCAAATCTAAGTTCAAATAAGAACAAAGCTCCACTGTACAACATGCCGTCCCCACTGTGGAAGGGCAAATAGAGTCTCTCCAGGAATTAAAGCTTTCACTTCTGCTTTGAGCTGAGCAACATACAAACCTTTACCCATGCGAGAGTGGGTTCTATTTTCTTTCTCCACCTTTCCATCTTTCCAGCAAACCTTTCAATCCTACTGGCCTCACACTGACCTCACAGAGTCACTGTTTTGTTTACTCTACCAGCTTAAATCAGAGGTCACTTGGCAACAGCTTTACAATAATCCCCCTTTTTAAAGTCTACTGATGTTCCAGTTGTTTTAGAGCAACTCTTCCATTCTCATCTATAACTCAGATACAGTCTCAGGTCTTATCTGGGGAATTCTAGGGGATGGGAGGGAGTTAAAATAAGAAGTAGAGAGGGCAGGGGGGTGGAAACTTGACATCCCATTCTTAATCACCCCTCAGTGCCTTGATGCCTTCCTGATAGCATGTGTACTGATTCCTTATTTGTTCACATTTCCTGGGGGGTGGTGAAGAGAGCCGACTACTCCCACACGACTATAAAAATAACGAGGGTGATGAATGGCCCCAAACAACAAGGAAGGGAAGAAAGGCATTCCTTTCCCGCTTTTCCTGGGCTGTAGATAAATCACATCTGTTGTGGCTGGGGCCGTGGAGCTGTAGCTGTGATGTAGTTGGGGTGGCTAGCTGCCAGACCCTCCTCCCTTTCCAGCAAGGAGGGGGACCCTGCTGGCTAATTTTGAAAAGATAAAAGGAAGCAGGGGTCCATTCCTCTTAACAGCTCAAGGCCCCAACTCACTAGGGCCTCAGGGCCTTCACCTCCACACTGGCACTGCTTCCTTGTGGATAGCAGAGCCAACCTGTGTGCTCAGGGCATGCCTGCCCTTTGCTGCCCCTGCAGCTGACTGCTTAGATGGGTTGAATGCAGACTGGCCCAGAGGCGGAGGGATGCATGAGACGACCTCTGACAGGCTCATTCCTGTCGCAGATTTGGATCGCAAGATGGGTTTGGAGTTCTGGCCCAGAATCAGTCAGTGATAAAGCTTTGCCATTTTAGAACTATAAAGGGAAGTGGTGGGTCAAAACCTGGGAGTCACCCTTGACTCTTCCCTTCCTTCCCATTTCCTATGTCCCATAGGATTCCCTATCTTAACAATTCAATCTCTTTAACACCTCCTGCTTGGGCCTCTCTCTTCCCAGGGCCCTCGCATTAGGGCATCCCCCTCCTCTCTGCCTGAATTGATGTCAGGACTTTCTGGTGGTCCCCCGTCTCCACTCACATTTTCTCTAATTTACATTCTACAAACAGCCGGAGCAAGCACTTGCCTCAGTACCCATCTCCCCCAGTTAAAACCTTTCTATGGCTCCCGTTGTCACAAAGACGAAATCCACTTTTGACTGCATGGTGTACATGGTCTTGCATGACCAGGCCCCTGCTTATCTCTCCAGCTTTGTCTCTCACTGATCTTGAGGAACTCTAACCTCTGAGATGGCTGGACCTCCCTGTGAGTCCCTAAATAAGACTTGCTTTTTCTTGCCTTCAATAGATGCTCAAACATGTTCCTATTTATCGTTAGAGCTTCAGCTGCAGCGTTACTTCTTCTAGGAAGCACTTCTAAGGCTAACTTAAAGAGGTCTTCCTCTGCTGTCACAAGGAAACCTCCTGACATTATCCATCTTGCAATCTCATCAGACTCCTTAATAATAAGATTCGTCCGGGCGCTATTCTAGCATGTGAGCTGACTAATTGAATGCTCATACCCATCTTCTGTTTAGCATCTTCATTTTACAGATGATGACTCTAACAGATAAAGCAGTTCAGTGACTTCCCCAAGGTTTCAGAACTTGTATGTGACAAAGCCAGGTTTGAGCTTAGCCCATGCTCTTGACCACTAGGCTGTACCATGCATGTTAAGTGACTAGCAGAGAGGACTGCTTTCTCACAGTCACGTAGTTTTCCTTTGAGCAGCTGGGCTGAGCTCCTGAAGCTGTAATCAGAATTTCTAGAGTTGCACCTGAACAGGAAGGCTTTCCAGATTGGCAAGTTACGCCCTGAGCACGGACCACCTGCTTTTGTAGATAAAGTTTCAATGGGACACAACTACATCTGTTCATTTACAGATTGTCTGTGGCTGCTCTGGTGCTACAATGGCAGAGCTGAATGGTGACAGAGAACTTATGGCCTGCAAAGCTTAAAATATGTACTATTTGGCCCTCTAAGAAAAGCTTTGTAGACCCCTGTCAGACAACCCCATATACTTAGTAAATGGCTGAGCTGGGATGGGGACAGAAATCTTTCAGGCTTCCAAGAACTTCCAGATGCTGATTCCAGAACTTCCAAATGCTGCACACCAATTTCCAAGGCATCTCCCTGTAGCCAGGTCCTGGCACAGGTTACACACAGTAGCCACAGGAATATGGAAAGTGGGAACAAGGAGCATACATACCTTGACCTCCATCAGCTGCGTTCCTCCTTCTTCCCTACCCACCTCTCTGTGTTGTCCCCGTCCCACTCAGCGTCTGATGTCTTAGCTGAGGCTGTTGGTCTGCAGCACTCATGGGCCTCTGTGTCAGAGTCTCCATCCTCTTGTTAAGCCCAGTTCCTCCTAGAACAGCTGGGCAGCCTCCTTTTGCCTGGTGCCAGCTCACTCCCTCTAGCCAGGTGCCAAGAATTGAAGTCCAGATCTCCTCCAGCCTACTCCCTGCTCTGGGTTCCATCACTCCATGCCGGAGAGCCACAGATGGAGTTGGTTATAAAAGTGCATCAATAAATGGAATTGGGGGCTGGGTGCAGTGCTCATGCCTGTAATGCCAGCACTTTGGGTGGTCGAGGCGGGCAGATCACCTGAGGTCAGGAGTTCACGACCAGCCTGGTCAACATGGTGAAACACCATCTCTAAAATACAGAAATTACCTGGGCATGGTGGCAGACGCCTGTAGTCGCAGCTACTCAGGAGGCTGAGGCAGGAGAATCACTTGAACTTGGGAGGCAGAGGTTGCAGCGAGCCGAGATCTCACCACCGCACTCCAGCCTGGGAGACAGTCCGTCTCCAAATAAAATAAAATAAAATAAAATAAAATAAAATAAAATAAAATAAAGTAAAATAAAATAAAATGAAAGGAATTGGGGAAAGAGAAAATCCCTGGCACAGAGAAGAGCTTGTGAGTGTGTGTGTGTGTGTGTGTGTGTGTGCATGCATGCAAGCGCAGAAGTGTGTGTCTAGGGGCACTCAGAAAGATGGGAGTGGAAGGAGGGCTTTACAGAGAGAGAGAGAGGGCAAAGGCCTCAGGAAGGGAGGATTGTGTGGGGCTGTCAGAAGAAGGGAGATTTAAAATCAATTTTCTGACCAAGAAGAATCACTCTTGCCAGGGTGAAATATAATGTGAAATAGGAAAGAAAGGCAAGCTTGGGCTCTGCCACGATATGCCTCTAGCCTTCCTGCTTATGAAGCAAATAAATAACCTTCTCCATAAGGCAGCCAGTCCAGCTGTGTTATCATAGCAGGGGCAGATGCAAGGTGCAATTGGCTTTGGTCACCAGACTGGGGACATCAGACTCAAGAAGGATAAGACCCACGAGGGCGGCCCTGGCCTTGCATGTGAGTGGCCTTAGCATCAAATCATCTTAGATACCAGACTCATTGTGAACTCATCCTTTGGACTTCAATTCTGATATTAGAATTATTCTGATTGCCAGTGACAGAAACCCAATTTGATTTCGTTTAGGTTACTAGTGGCTCTTGTAACCTATTTGGTAAATGCCGAAGTTACCATATCTCAGACCTGGCAGGGGCTCAGACACTCCAATGACCTCTGTCTCTCTGGAATGTCAACTGAATTCTGCCAGGTGGGCTTCCTCTATTGGCTACTCCTGACAAATCCTAGGATTCATCACTAGAGAGGCAAATATTCTATTTCCTTGGTTTTAGTTGGAGAAATCCCAGGGGGGATTCCAATTGCCCTAGCTTGGACTCATGCCCTCTTCTGGTCTCACTGAAATGAAACAGTTGGGGTTGAGAGAGGGAAATTATCCCCAAAGAAGTGCGAGTGTGGTTTCCAGAAGAAGGAAGGGCGCACCAACCGTGGATGTCCACCACAGTGCCTGAGTTCCCGCCTTCTGCCTCTGCTGCTCCAACTTCCCAGCACCTAAGTCCTGCCCTTAAATCTTAAAAGTGTTGTCTACACTCCCTGGGCCCTCATCCCTCTCTCCTCTGCCCTTTGCAGTCTGACTTCTGCCCCACCGTGCCATAGAAAATCTCCTTGGAAGGATCTGACCAGAGGAATCATTAGACACAGCGCATGGTCTCGTCTCATTCTCTTGGACTCTCTGTGTATTTGTACGGCTATTAGCTGCCTGTAGCTGTGGGACAGTAAGAGACTGTCCTACTTGTACCTGGGAAATGTGCTTTCCACCAATCTCTTGGATTGTTCCTTCTCAGTTTCCTTCTCTGGGTTTTCTTCTTTAGCCCATCCCATAGTTACAGGATTTTCCCAAAGTGCTGCCTTCTTTCTGTCTTCATCTCAGCACTCACCTTTAGTGATTTTTAATTACTCTCAGGGCTACATTAATAGAAGCTTAGTAGATAGAGAAAGGGAGTTCATGTTTCTGCTCTGTAGGCAGACCCTGTCTGTGGTAATAGTCTTCAATCTGGACAGGGTGTTTTTAAAGGAGCACTGAAAGACTGATATGTGTTCACAGGGTTATAACTAGAGTGGTGAGAAGACTCAATACTGGGTCATATGGGGAAAAAGGTAGCGATTGGAAATACCTAACCTGGCCAAAAGAAGCACAGGAAGGCTGCTTCTAGGGTTGTCAGCTTCATGGGTGGGGTGGGGTGGGTCTTAGAGCATTGCCAGAAATTCCAGGGCAGCTAATATCATCTCTGCATCCTTGGGGCTCATCTAGGCTTCAGCATCAGAATTAGGGCTGTACATAGACTAGTTCTGCACCAGCAGTCTAGCTGGGCCGTTCTGAGTGACAGAGGACTATGCCCGCTCTCCCCATCCTGTGAAGCAGGCTTGCAGAGATGGGCAGATATGATTTACACCACTCTCTGGAGGGGTGGTAGTCTGGGGGGAGGTTTGGCTTTCTAATACTTACAGGTCCTCTGATTCTCAAGTCACTGAGACTGTCTGGCTTAGCGATGAGATTTTATGAGGGGCAGGGGTCCTCTCATTCCTAAAGGACATCGGGTGGAATCAGTGAGCACCTCCTCCCAGGGTCGCCTGGGGCTCATTCTGTGTTCAATCTCATCCTCCGCCCGAGCCTCGGGGGGCCTTATTTCTCTGTTTATTTAATTGTTCAAACAATATCTATTACTGTTATTATTATCTATTGTTATTATAGCCTACCTGCTATAGGCCACACAGTGTTCTAGGTACTAGGGACACTCTGTATGTAATAATTAGAGTAACAAACATACAATAATAACAATAGCAGCACGCATAGAGTGCCTGTTATGTGCTAGGAACATCAAGGTAAACAAGTCACACAAAGTGTCTGCTCTCATGGAGCTCATATTCCAGCAGAAGAGATAAACACTAGCAGGTAAAGGCACTTTCATCTTAATAATTGCTGTGACGAGAATAAATTGGGTAATGAGAGGAAATGGGATGGGGATTAGGGATGCAGAGGAATATCATTTACCAAAGGTGTTCAGGGAAGTCCCTGTAGAGAAAGGGTTTTAACTGAGACCTACAGGAAGAGGAGAATCCTGCAAAGAGATGGAAAAAAAAAACAACACATTCTAAGTAAGAAACAAGGACCTCGACTGCAAGTGCAAAGGCCCCAAGGAGAGGCAGATTTGGCTTGTTTGCAGAACAGAAAGAGGCCAGACTGGCAGAAGCTAATGAGTAGGAGAAGGGTGGTGTGAAGTGAGGTCAGCGATATGGGGATAAAACAATGCAGAGTTGGGAAGGCCATGCAAAGGAATTAGGACTTGAATATGGAGACAATATGATCAGTGATGCATTTTTACAAGACCATGTTTGCCTGGAGGGTGGCCAGACAGTAGATGGGGAAGAAAGGTGAGGATGGAGCCCAAGTGCTGGGTAAAAGGCCATGGCAACAACCCAGGAGGGAAGAGATGGCTGCCTGGACTAGGGAGGTAGAGGCAGAGATGGGCAAAAGTAGACTGGGCTATATTTTAGAGAGAAAGCCACAGATCTTCATGGATTAAGTGGAGAGAAGAGAAAGAGAAGAATAAAAAATGAATCTATGGCTTGGGGCCTGAGCAACAGGGTCCATGGTGGTAGCATTACCAAAATAGGAGTTCCTGGGGTGGAGGAGGATGAGATGTGGGGAAGTGAGAGGTAGGCTTTGGCTCATGGTGCCACCACCCCAACACTGGTCATCAGTAATCAGGGCTAATGGCTGCTACTCAGAGACTCTGAAGCCAGTTCTGTGACTCAACAGGGATAATTCCAAAGCTGTCCTGGGGCCTTGGACACATTTCCAGCAGGATAGAGTCCAAGGTCCTTCATGTCACTGACATCCTGTAAGATCTGGTCCCTGCTCTCCTCACCACCCCATTGTCTCTCATTCTCCCTAAGTATTTGATAGCATAGCCAGACCTAAGGGAGCCTCCCAAATTCTATGCTCCGTCCAACACATTTTTGGGTGCCTACCATATACTGTATTGGGAGCAGAAAACATAGAGAAAAAAAATAAGATGGCCCTGGACCTAAAGAGCTCATTTTCTGGGGTAAATAATTATTATAGAACAGCATGGTGAGGACATGGCAGAGGCACCCTCAAGACTTTGTTGGGAGAAAGAGGAGAGGTAATGGCTCAGGTTGGGGCAGTCTGTACAATCTGCTTCCTCTTCCTGATCATCTTCAAGAACTGCTTCTGGGAAGCCAGTCTTGACCTCTCCAGGGCTCTGCACACTCCTCTGTTCTTCCTCCCTCCTCAGCCTTTCCTGAGTATGACCCCCCATGATAGTACCTGGGTTGTACTTCATCTGTTTCTCCATATGTCATTCCTACTGGTCTTCAGTTCCTCCAGAGCATCTCCAGGGACCTGGCCTGCCACAGCTTCCAAGTCTAGCTGGTGCCCTCCCCCCTACCCAGTGCCCTGCAGTGGGAGACGGAGGCTCCCACTTGGCTATTGAAGAAAAGACTATTTCATGGCTGCCAGCCTATGCATCCTGCCTGGAAGACGTCTCTGCTTCTTCAGCCTGACAGCTGCTCCTCCTGCCTCTGGCTGCCAGAAAAGTTCAGGCTGCTTTAAGGAGGGACCAGACTTTCCACTGAGGCCAATACATAGGAAATGTAATACATAGGAGTTGAAAATGTTTACATACACAGAAAACAGTCAAAGACATAATATCCAGAGAACATGATGGTTTTAAACTTGTTTTTATTTTTTTTGGTTAGGAGTTAGCCTAAGTCTGTGTGTACTGGGGATAGGGGGCAGCACAAACCACTTCAAGCTTAACCTAATTCTCCCTAATTTGTCACCCATCCCACCTATTTACTTGGGGCCCTTCTCATCCTTAAGGAGAGTCATACACAGTGTGGATGGGTGCAGAGGGGATGTGGGAGGCAGCACCCTGACTGGCATCATCTTTCCACATTTAAAATTCAAGTTTATGGGCTTTGTCTCTTTAGCTTGTGGTTTTCTCATTGTGGAGCTTACATTTTTATTTGCAGGAATAAAAGTCAGTGGCAGCTGATGTGGCCCTCTGGAGTTGGAGGCAATAACCATTGTGGGCAATATAGCCTGGAAAATAATAATAATAATAAACAGCACAAGGGGAGACAGCTTTTTGAAGGTGGTTGATGAATAGCTATTGACTCCATAATGTCTCTCCACCACCACCACCGCCAACCACATACACCCAACTTCCCTGCAACCTTGCAAGAATTCCACCGACAAGCACAGCACAGATACTGGTACAAAGGAGGGAAGCTGAGAAGATTTGCTCAGGGGTCCAGCAACTGGGAGGTGAAAGCAGCTGCTAGGATGAGCGGGTGACATCACATCTGGAACAGAGAGGGAAGGGAGATGAGGCTCTCCGAGCCTCAGTTTCCGTATCTGTACAACAGGATGAGCATGCCTGCCTCAAAAATGTTTGGGCGGCTTGCATGAGATAGCATATGTCAAGCATCTAGTACAGAGCCTGGCACATAGTAGACCCTCTATAAATAATAGTTCCACACTTTCCTCCCATTCCAAAGCCAGAGATGGAACCAGTAATGCTTTTTTCAGCGGAGTAAGGAAGAGAATCTCAAAGGAAAATCATTTGGGTTTGATCCGGTCCTTTAAACTTGCCCACTGAAAAAAGATTCTGAAGCTGCCACCAAACGCTGGTGGAATCCCTCCCATCCAAATTCCTTCCCCTCCGCTTTCGGAATACCCCTGCTCTCCCAGCCTGGAGCCCTTGTTTACTGCCGGCATCCCTTCTGCTATTCTCATCATACCCTGTCTTTCTCCTGTCTGTGTTCTGTATCCCCCGCCCTACTGTGTGCAGGGCCTTGGTAATGATAATGTGAGATCTACAAAGATGACTACTCTTCTTCCTTTCAAGGGGAGGTGAACTGACATTTTTGGGACCTTACATTTGCTATGTAAGTCATGTTATGTTACTATTTTTTTTTCTAATCCATAAAACAGCCCTGGGAGGCAGGTATTTAGCTCTCCATCCTATAGAGGAAAATAACTTGGGTTCTGAAGAGTTGAGTTATTTGCCTGCCCCAGGCCATGCTGTGAGTGAGTATGAAGTAAGGGGTGAGTGAGGGGTCTGAAACCCAATCCTGTCAGAATCCAGAGCCCAGGCTCTTTTGACGGCTCCAGATTGCCTCTAATGGGGATAAAGAGACTGGAGCTTTAACAGGCATTCAGTTAATAGGCTGAACTGAACCCATCTGTCCCCACAAGATCTGGGACACCCTTCCTACTGAGTGCCCAGACTCTGAGAGCCTCTTGGTTGGAAGGCAAAGAGCATTTGGTTGAATCCTCCCTCCTCTTACCTCTGTGACCAACAGTCATTCAACTTCTGCTTGAACTCCTGCAAAGACAGGGAACTCACTCCTCTCCATGGGCAGCATATTGTAGGATAGGGTTTTTCAAAGCATGACATCCAGAACAGCAGCTTCGAGATCACCTGAAATCTTGTTAGAAATGCAAATTCTTGGGTTCTACCCCAGAATCAGAATCAGGACTTTTGTAGGTGGACCCAGGGACCTGTGCTTTAACAAGCCTTCTGGGTGATTCTGATGCTCCCCAAGGTTGAAGCCCAGTGGCTTCGTGGAAAGGGAAAAGGGCCATGAGATCATAGAGAGCTGAGCTCACAGCCCTGGTACTTACCATCTATGTAGCTCTGGGCAAGGTAGCTGTGAGGACTTTATAATAACATTACTGACATTTACTGAACCTGTGGAAGGCTGACTAATGCCCCACCCCCAAGGATACCCATGTCCTGTAAGTTACATTATTCGGCAAAAGGCACTTGTAGATGAAATTGAGTTAAGGATCCTGGGATGGGGAGGTTAGCTGGATGGGCCCAATTTAACCACTGGTGTCCTTATAAGAGGAAGGCAGGAGGACCAAAGAGAGAAGAAGACGATGTGACAGCAGAAAGAGAGAAGAGTGATGTGGCTGTGAGGCAGGAAACACAGGCAGATGGTAGAAGCTGGATGAAGAAAGGAATGGATTTTCCCCTGGAGCCTCCAGAAGGAATTGTCCTGCCAACACCTTGATTTTCATCCTGTAAAACTCACTTTATACTTCTGACCTCCAGAACTGTGAGAGACTACATTTCTGTTGTTTTAAGCCACGAAGTTTAGGATAATTTTCTACAGTAGCAGTTGGAAAGTAAATATAAGTCTTTGCTATATGCCAGGCTCTGTTCTAATTGCCTTAGCTATATGAAAGACAAAATGAGTTCTCTATTATTATTAATAACTCATTTCATCCCCACAACAGCTCTGTCATGTGAATAATGTCATTAGACCCTTTTTACAGGTGAGGGAACTAAGGCCAGAGAGGTGTAGTTACTTGCCTGAGGACATACAGCTAGCAAGTCACCTGGCTGCAAGCTTGTCTCGTGTGGTGGGTTCGATGTTTGTCCTCCCAGGCTTGCCTCTACACATTCCACCTGCCTGCCCTCCTTCTATTCTGAGCAGAGCTTCAATGCTTCCTTGTAGTTATTTTATTCTTGCAGCAAAGCTTTGACTGATTCTGGGGCAAAACTGTCTAAGCTAAAGCATTGACCTCCTCTGAGCAGCCCTGTGTCTCTTTCTAATCTTCTCTCCAACCTGGAGGAACCTTAGCTTTGGGGTCTTTCCCAGATGCTGGACTCAGCTCTCAGAGGTTCCAGTTGTGCCCTTCTTGCATGCAGTGGAAGGAACCCCAGGAAGGAACTCCAGTGCTATGACACTGAACCTTGGAGCTGGGTGGGCCACAGAGACTAGCCTTGGGAGAGCTGTCTGAAAACCATACCCAACCAGAATGCCCTTTCTGGCGAGATTCCAGGGCTCTCTCTAAGGTTTCCATCTATCCCGCAGTGAGATCTACATTCTGGCTCTTGTTTGCAATGTATACACGTGTGTGGGCTGCATTTCATTCATGCCAGAATCTGACACATAGGCAGAATTTTTGTAGCAAGCATATGGCTGAAAACCCTCAGATAACGTGCTCAGTGGGGACCCATTTTGAACCGAGATTTTGAGTGAAAACATAAGTCAGCAAAGAAATGAAGGCTGTAACAGGCACAGAAGAGTCATTAGCCTTCGAATGTAGACTTCCAGTGTGTGTGTGTATGTGTGTGTGAGAGTGTGCAGTGTATGCTTGACAGCGTATGTTGGAATGTGTCTGAGTATGTAGTCATATGTGATTGCATGATCACTTGTGGGGTGTGTAAAGTCTGAGGCTAATTGCGAACCTGTTGGTGGGTGGATTGTTGCAGGGTGTGTCTGCGTGGGTATGCATTTGAATGTCTGCTTACCATATTTTCTGAATGCAGGTGAGTACGTATCTTGTGTGAATACTAAAGTGGAGTAAAGGTAGGTGTATCTGGGTATTAGAGCACTATGCGCATGCCGAGAGGGTTTATGTGACCATATGTGCCTGAGTATGAGCTTACATGTGCATATGAATGGTGTCAATGTTAAGGCATGTACATGCTTCTGCATCTCAGTGAATTCTCCTGGCAAAACAGACTTAGGGTTGCCTCTCTAGCTCCTGTTTTCAGAGCTTGCTGGTGTTTTATGACTGAGCCTCCCAGGCACAATTTATATGATGCCCAAACCACGAGGCTATTCAGCAAAAGATCCTGACAGATGGACCACAAGTTCCCTGTATCCCAACCCCATGGTTGTGCAGCTGATTTAAACTCTTCCTTTGGCCATAATACTATGAGCAGCCCTCCCCCAGGGCCTTTTGGCCTGAGATGCCACTGTGCATACCAGATCCGCGAAGGGTATTCCATTTCACCTGGTGCCTTACAGCAACCATGGGATCACCAGAGGTGGAGATGGGGGTCTGGTTCCTCCGTCATGGCTGTCTTGCTCTGCAACTGTTTGCAACATACTAAACCATCTTAGTATGTTGCCAACAGGGTGGGCACAACAAACAGGTCACACATTTTCCGAATGAGAGATATTCTCCATTCCGTAGCTGTGATGGAGAGCTGGAGATTGAAGCTGAGAGGGATCCCACATAGGGAGTATGGCGTAGGAGGAAGTGGTGGAAAAGGACAAGTGGTGTATGCCCACGGGAACAGCTGAAAGTGATTGCTCCTCAAGCTGTGGTTGTAGTTTATAAAGCGCTTTCACACACAGCACCACATTTTGCTCTCACAACAATCCTGGGAAGTATGGTTCACATTTTATGGGTGATGAATCTGAGACTCAGAGACGTTAAGTGACTTGTTCAAGGTCACAGAGCTGTCAACTGCTAGAGCCGCATTGGAGTTTGGGGGATAAGATTGTGCATCCATCATATGTCCAAGCAAGAGCCCCAGCCTTAGGACAGGTCATATCGCTGTGCTTTCACTCCACGGACACATCCCTACTCAAGTCCTGTTTTTTTCCCTCATGTTTTCCTTGGCAGTCTCTCCATCATGGTGCTTCTGACTCCGATAGAGGGCAAACAAATCAAGACAAAAAGTCAAGTCAGGAGCTATTGATGGATAGCTGCTGTGGGCCTGCTCTGTACCAGGTATTGTGAGTGTTATAGAAGGAGAAACCGCAATGTGTCCTTTGCTGTGATCTGCTCAGAAGGCTAGCCTCAAGCACCTGTCACTTCCTTGCTGGGTGACAGTGGGTAAGTCATTTGTTCATTTACTCACTCCCTGACAGGACCATCTGTTATTTTGGCTCTCCAGTGACCACCCTGCCTACCTCTCCTAACTATAGCCCAGATTTCCTCAGGAGAATCTCTCCTCCCTCACCATATGGTGTGCTTGGTGGTGCTTTTTCCCCTGATACTCTGGATAGAGTGTTTGACTCAGGCGTGGCTCATCATAACGTTGTACTCCCTTGGCCACAGTGACTGGCTCAGGGATGGGCATGAAACTCAGGCAGAGCCAGTGAGGTGTAAGGAGGCTTTGGCTGGAACAGCTGGGAGGCAGGTATTTTCTTCCTGACTGGACAGGGACTATGAGAGGCTGGGCCCTCTAGGGAGTGTGTCCCCACCTGGAGCCTGAGCATGGAGCCAAGGCATGGCAAGGGGCAGAGTCAGGCTGAAGGCAGAGCTCAAGAACTGATGACATTGCTTGAACCTCTGAAACCAGTTATGCCTGGAGCTGGCATATTAATTAGTGTGCAGACCAAGCTGCTATAATGAAGAAATTGACATATGCAATGATGTAAACAAAATACATTTCATTCTCAGGTAATAACCCAGAGATATGTGGTCCAGAGATAATAAAACAGTTCTGCCATCTTCAGTTCATAGTTTCTGTTCCTAGGTCCAAGGTGGCTACTCTAGAACTTGTCTTCTCCCTAGTGGGAGGAAGAAAGGGAGCAAGGGAAGTTTTTTTCCAACATCGTTAATCAGCTTTATTGAAGTATAATTTACATCTAATAAAATTAACCTATTGAGGTGTATGGTGCTATGATTTTTGACAAGTACGTAATATCATGTAACACTCACTATAATCAAGATAATAGAACATTTCCACTCTTTACAGTCAATTTCCTACCTAAACCCCATCCCCAAGAAACACTAGCCTATTTTCTTTAAAAAAAATTTTTTTTCTAAAAATAACCAGGGATACACATACAGAATGTGCAGGTTTGTTACATAGGTATACGCGTGCCACAGTGGTTTGCTGCACCTATTCACCTGTTCTCTAAGTTCCCTCCCCTCACCCTGACCCCCAACCCCCGAACAGGCCCTGCTGTGTGTTGTTTCCCCTCTCCGTCTCCATGTGTTCTCAGTGTTAAACTCCCACTTTTGAGTGAGAACATGCAGTGTTTGGTTTTCTGTTCCTGTGTTAGTTTGCTGACACACCATGGGATACTATACAGCCATAAAAAAGAATGAGACCTTGTCCTTCGCAGGAACGTGGATGGAGCTGGAGGCCATATCCTTAGCAAACTCAAGCAGAACAGAAAAGCACATATCATACGTTCTCACTTATAAGTGGGAGGTAAATGATGAGAACATATGGAAATAAAGAAGGGAAAAATAGACACTGGGACCTACTCGAGGGTGGGGGGTGGGAAGAGGGAGAGGATCAGAAAAAATAGCTATTGGGCACTAGTACCTGGGTGATGAAATAATCTGTACTACAAACCCCCATGACACAAATTTACCTGTATAACAAACCTGCACATGTACCCCTGAACCTAAAATAAAAGTTAGAAAAAAAAGAAATTCAGCCACACTGTTGCATGTATCAGTCATTGTTTGTTCCTTTTAATTGCTGAGAAATATTCCACTTTATGGATATGCCATAAGTTTTTTTCCATTCACCAGTTGATATTCATTGAGTTCTTTTCCATTTTCTGACTGTTATGAATAAAGCTGTTATGAACACTTGAGTACAAGTGTTTGTGTGAATATATGCTTTCATTTCCCTTGGATAAATATGTATCTAGGAATCACATTGCCTGGCCATAGTTAAGTGTATGTTTAGCTTTGTAGGATACTGCCTTATTGTTTTCCAAACCCAATGTGCAACTTTGCATTCCCATCATTGATGTATGGAAGTTCAGTTTGCTCTTCCACATATTTGTCCACTTGGTATTTTTAGTTTTTAAATATTATTATAATAATTAATAGGTATGTAATGATATCTAATGGTGGTTTTAACGTTCATGTACCTAAAACTAAATATATTCAGCATCTTTTTATGTGCTTATTTTACATCCATATGTTTTTGGTCTTCCAATCTTCTACCATATGCAAAAAATAAGCTTCATTCATACTTCACATCATATATAAAAATGAAAAAATGGATCAAATGGGCTTTTAGTTATTCCAGTACCACTTTATTATTATTATTATTTTTAAAAAGACTACCCTGTCTCCACTGGAGTTATTTGGCACTTTCATTGAAAATAAATTGGCCATATATGGAAGATCTATTTCTGGATTCTACTATGTTTCATTGGCCTATGTGCCATTTACATATCACAATTCTTTATTAAAGTAGCTTTATAGTAAGTCTTGAAATCAGGTAGTGTGAGTACTGCAACTTCATTTTCCTTTTCAATATTGCTTTGGCTATTCTGTCTGCTTCATTTTTCCATGTAAATTTTGAAAACAGCTTCTGAATTTCTACAAATATTATGCTGGGATTGTGGTTAGAACAGTGTTTAATTTATAAAACAATTTGAGAGGACTAACATCTTAATAATATTGAGTCTTCTAATTAATACACATGATACATATCTCCATTTACTTAGGTCTTCATTTTTTTTTTAACCAGTGTTGTGTAGCTTTCAGCATGCAAATTTTGCACATATTTAGTGAGATTTATATATATAAATATTTTAGATTTTATGATGCTATTGTAAATGGTATTTTTAAAACTATAATTTCCACCATTCATTACTAGCATATAGAAATAAGGGGATTTTTTGCATATTTTCCTTGTCCTATAGTGTGGATATGATTTGTTTGACCCCACCAAGCCTTATCTTGAAATTTGACCCTCATTGTTGGAGGTGGGGCTTGGTGGGACATGTTTAGATCTTGCAAGTGGATCCCTCATGAATGAGTTGACGCCATTCTCTCAAGAGTGAGTGAGTTTTTGCTTTTTAGTTCCCATGAGGCCTGATTGTTGCAAAGATGCTGGCAACTCCTTCTCTGTCTTCCTTCCTGTCTTTCCATATGATGCCTGCTCCCATTGGCCTTCTACCATGAGTGGAAGCTTCCTGAAGCCCTCATGAGAAGCAGATGTTGGAGCCATGCTTCTTATACAGCCCACAGAACCATGAGTCACAAAAACCTCTTTTTAAAATAAGTCACCCAGCCTCAGGTATTCTTTTACAGCGAAGCAAACAGACTAGGACACCTTGTATCCTGTGACCTAGCTAAACTTGTTTATTAGTTCTATTAGGCTTTTGTAAACTCTTTGGGATTTTCTACATGGATATTTCGTATATCCGTAATCTGGTCTATGTGTCTGTTTTTGTACTCATACTATGCTGTATTGGTTACTCTAGCCTTGTTGTATAGTTTGAATTTGGGTAATGTGATGATCCAGCTCCATTCTTTTTGCTTAGGATTGCTTTGGCTATTTAGGCTCTTTTTTGCTTTCATGTGAATTGTAAAATAGTTTTTTTTTTTTTCTAATTCTGTGAAGAATATCATTGATAGTTTCATAGGAATAGCATTGAATCTATAAATTGCTTTGGGCAGTATGGCCATTTTAACAATATTGTTTCTTAAGATTGGTATTATTCATTCATTAAAGTATTCAGTAGAATTCAGCAATGAAGGCATCTGGTTCTGGAATTCTCTTTGTAGTGAGGTTTTAAAGTGCAAATCTAAATTTAAAAATAGATATAAGAATTTTCAGAACACATATTTTCTTTCGAGGGGGTTTTGTAGTTAGCATCTTTCAAAAAATTTGTCCATTTTATCTAAATTGTTGATATATAGACATAAAGTTTTTCATAATACTCTCTCACTGTGCTTAACATCTCTAGTGTCTGTAGTAACGTCTTTCTTTCTTGACATTGGTAATTTATGTATTTACTATTTTCTTGATTATTATTGTCAGAATTTATCAATTCTCTTGATCTTTTGACTGAACAAATTTTGTTTTTTGTTTTTTGATTTTTCCTTTTTCTCCTGTGTTCTTTTTAATTGGTTTTAGTTCTTATCTTTTTTGTTCTTTTTCTTGTATCTTAAGGTAGGGGATTAGACTGTTGATTTTAGACCTTTCTTCTTTTTTAATACAAGCATTTTAAATATAATTTTCTTCTATGCACTACTTTATCTGCATTTCACATATTTTGATATGTTATGTTTTCAGTTTCATTAAGTTCAAAATAAATTTCAATATCCCTGTGATTTCTTCTGACTCATATTTTATTTAAATGTGATATTTAATTTCCAAGTAGTTAAGGTTTTACAGATGTCTTTCTGTTATTGATTTTTAGTCTAACTTCAGTATGGTCAGAGATTGTTACACTTTTAAATTTATTATTGATTATTTTATGGCCTAAAAGATGGTCTATGTTTATGAATATCATTTGTTCACTTGAAAGGAATGTATATGCTGATGTCAAGTGGAATGTTTAATAAATGTCAATTAAGTCAAATTTTTGATAGTCAAGTTCAAGTTATACTGTCCTTTTTGTGATTTATGTGTTCTTGCAATTACTCAGCTTAGTGTGTTATAATTATTGATTTGTCTATTTTTTCTTTCAGTTATATCAGGTTTTACTTAGTTTATTTTGAATCACAACCAATAGGTGCATGCATGTTCAATATTGTTATATTGTCTTAATGAATTGACCCTTTTATCACTATGGATTGTCACATTTTAGAAGAGATATTTGGAATATTCTTTGCCACCAAGTATTCTTTATCTGATATTAGTATAGCCACCCAACTTTTCATTTGATTAGAGTTTCCATGGTCTATTCTTTTTCCATCTTTTAGTTTCTAACCTATCTGTGTCTTTATAATTAAAGTGGATTTGTTTTAGGCAGCATATCCTTGAGTCTTGGTCTTTTTATTTAAGATGACAATCTCTGCTTTTTAATTGGACTGTTCAGGTCATTTGATGTAATATAATTGTCAATGTGGTTAACAGGGTCAATTCATTAAGACAAGATTTAAATCTCCCATTTCTCTATTTCTCTTTGTATGTTTCATATATTCTTTGTTCCTTTCATTTTTTGTGCCTATTTTTAGATCAAATAATTTTTATGATTCTATTTTCATTTCAGACTTGACTTATTAGCTACATATCTATGTTTTGTTTTACTGATTGTTTTAAGGGTGTACACATTTACCTATCATAGGTTACCTTTAAGTAATATATTACTTCATATTAACGTAAGAACTACTTGCCTGCGATCTGCAATTGTCATATAGTTTACTTCTATGTGTGATATAAATCAGAAATTTGTTATTATTGTTTGTATTTTAAACAGTCAATTTTCTTTTAAAGTGACTTTAAAAATAAGAATTTTTAAATGTTTATCTATATTTACCATTTGTGGGGCTCTTTATATAGATCGAGATTTATTTCTGTAATTTTTCTTCTGCCTGAAGGGCTTTCTGTATTATTTCTCACAGTCCTCGTGTTGTTGGTAAATTTTTTATGCTATTATATGCCTGAAAAATATCTCTTTTATTTTTATTTTTTGGAAGATATTTTCACTGGGTACAGTGACATTATTTCTTCCAGTATGTTAAAGACACTGTTGCACTGTTTCATAGCTTGCATTTTTTCTGTTGAGAAGTCTGCTGTCATTCTTATCTTTGTTTCTATTTTCATAGTGCCTTTACTCCCACTATGGTCAATTTAAAGATTTTCTCTTTCACACTGATTTTAATCAATTTGATGATTATGCTCTTTGGTATAGTTTTTTTTTTTTCCCCACATTTCTTGGTATTCATTAAGCTTCCTGATCTGTGGATTTTTCAACAAATTTAGAAAAAAATAGACTTTTCTTTTTTCTTTTTTTTGCCCTGCCCCACGCCCATCATTTTTGGTAAGTCCGGATTGCTGGGCTGTTTACTATAGTCTCACAGTTCACTAAGCTCTGTTACTTTTTTCAGTATTTTTACCTTTCTGTGCTTTATTTGAGATATAGTTTTGATTGGTATATCTTCAAGTTAACAAATTTTATTTTTTTCATTGTTGAGTTTGCTAATTTTGCTAATTAGCAAATTAACAAAATTAGCAAAATTAATTTGATAATTTTGTCCAGTTTACTTTCTATTTTATACTTTTTATTTATAGAAGTTTCATTTGAGTTTTTGAAAATATCTTCTATTTCTCTTTCTATATGTGGTTTTCCTCTAAGTATCTCAGCATATTTATAAAATTTATGATAGCAATTTTAACATTCTTTTCTTAATCCCATAATGTCTTCATTTCTGGGTCTTTTCTCACTTACTGATTTTTCTCCTGGTTATGAGTTATACTTACATGCCTGGTAATTTTTGACTGGATTCTGGATATTGGGTATATTACACTTTTGAATGTTAAATTTTGCTTGCCTTCAAAGAGTTTTGGACTTTTTCTGATACAAATTTAAGTTATTGAGGATCAGTTTAAACATTTTGAGGATTATATTAAGCTTTGTTAGTGAAAGTCCAGAGAAACCTTTACTCTAAAACTAATTTAAGCTTATGATGAAGGCCTGAACTTTCTGAGGGTTCTACCCATAATTTCTCTCCACTCTGGCTTTTGGGAATGTGGACTATTCCCAGCTCCATGTGAGATCTGAGCATTTTTATTGCCTACTGATTACTGGAAGTTCTTTCTCTGGCCTTGAGGAGTCTCACCCCAGGATTCACAGATTGGTACTCAGCCAAAGACTTAAAAGAAACCCTTTGTAGATCTCTGGAACTCTCTCTGAGTGCAGCTTCCTCCTTTCTGGTACTCTACCCTATAGAAGCTAGCTTCCTCAGCTTTCCCAATCTCTGCTCTATCTCCTCAACTCAGAAAGACCACCAGGCTCTGCTTTGACTGCTCCTTCCTATACTGTATCATGGAAGCTGCCTCTGGGCAGTAAGCAAGAGTCATCACTGTGCTGTCTCTGCTTATTCCCCTTCTCTCAGGGATCACAGTCCTAATGCATCTGTTGCCCAGTGTTTTGTAAAAGTTTTAAAAAACGTATTTTGTATGTTTTTCTTGTTGTTTATGGTGAGATGGCAATTTCTGTAGCATTTAATCCTTCATGGTCAGAAGCACAAGTCTTCCAGGGTCAAGCTTTTGAGGGAAAGACTCAGAAGTCTCCCACTTTGCCTCCACTAATATTGGATTATAAGATTTTAGTTATTCAGCAACACTTAGTTGTAAGTAGGTAGCCTGAATAATGAAGTCTAGTTAGGCCTTGTGCCCAGTTAAATTGAGTTACTGTAGAGGAAGGGAAAAATGCATGATCATGTCAGTTATGTGCATCAGTTTGGAGTTGGGCTTCTGTTTCTGTAATTTAGAGTCCTGACTGAGAGAGCTGGTCAATAGATGGAGGGAAACATATATTCAATAACATGGAGATTGTGTTAGTCTGGTTTTTGTGTCACTATAAGGGAACACCTGAGGTTGCATAATTTGGAAAGAAGAGAGGTTTAATTGGCTCACAGTCCTGCAGGCTGTACAAGAAGCATGACTTTGACATCTGCTTGGCTTTTGATGAGGCCTCAGAGAACTGTTACTCAAGGCAGAGGGCAAAGGTGGGACAGGCACACCACATGGCAAGAGAGGGAGCAGGAGGAAATGAAGACTTTTCCAGAGTCCCAGACTCTTTTAAACACCCAGATCTCTTGTGAACAAACTGAACAAAAACTCACTTATTTTCCAGGAGATAGTGCTGAACTATTCAAGAGGGATCTGCCTCCATGATCCAACCACCTCCCAGCAGGCCCCACATTCAACACTGGCAATTACATTTCAACATGGTATTTAGGGGGGACAAATATCCAAACCATATCAGAGACATTAATTTTTTATTTAATCTCTTTGGAACTTAGTTTTTCTATTTGCAAAGTTGGGATATGTTATTCATCTCTCTGTTTTTTTTAACTTAAGTTTAATAATTATATAAATGAGAAAGTCCTTTGTAAGCTGTCCAGTACCATACAACCATATCTCGTTATTTGTCAATCTTTTTCTAACCCCCACGTTTAGTTTTTTCAACTATGATACACTCTTAAAAACACCTGGTCCTTGTTCCTATAGTTTATCTGAATTATAGTGGACATTTGTATACTTATTTATTTCCAGATCCCATTCCCCAACAGACTGACAGATGCATTGGATGTTCAGAGAGTTGTTTCTCTTATTCACAGCAGTATCAGCAGCCCATTGTACAGTAACTGGCATTTATTGAACTCCCAAAGAGTATTTAAGTGAATGAATGTCAACAATGTAAGATGACAAATCATTTTCTGACTTCTAGAGACTGTGTATTCCAGGACTTAGGGAGAAAGTTTTCTTTTTCTTGGTCCATATGAATGTTAAGACTGTGAGGACTACGCTCAGGATTGGGGTCCAAATATGGAATGTGAGATTATTTTAGGAGTACATCCCTTCCCTGAATGATCTGCTTTTTCCTCTCTGTTTCATATATCCTATTTACAAAACTATCCTTTGACCCCAGATGTCCCTCCAGTTACTGTTCTCTTTCTCTACTTTCTTTTGCAAAAATCTTCTTGAAGGAGTTGATTCTGATTACTTCCTCCATATCGTCAAAATGCCCTTCATTTCAGCCAGCATTCTGCCCCAACCACACTCAATTGCAATGGTCCTTGTCAAAGTCACCAGTGAAATCCAATGATCACTTCTTGTTCTTTCTAACTTGTTGTCTAAGCAATATTTAACACAATTGATCCTCTCTCCTCCTTGAATCACTTTCTTTTGCTGTCTTCCATGGGACCACATTTTCCTGGTTTCCCTCCTACCTCAATAGCTTTTTTTTTTTTAGCCTCCTTTGTTTGTTCCTCATTCTCTATCTTGCCTTTAAATGCTGGAACATTCCAGGGCTAAGCCTTTTCACTCTCTATTTACACACTGTCTAGGTGACATTATCTAGTTGCATAGATTTAAATTTTACCTATATGCCGAAGACTCTAATCTTTAGTGGTAGCCCTGTCCTTTCTCTGGAACTCCAGGCTGCTCTATCTAATTGTGTACGCATCCAAATGGATATCTAATAATGGTATTTCAAACGGAGAGTGTTGCAAATACACCTCTTGTTTCTCAAATCTCTCCTCATTTTCATCATCTCAGCAAATAGCACATCTCCTAGTTGTTCATGTTATCCTTAACTCCTTTCTCTCACCTCTCAAATTCAACTAATAAGCAAGTTTCACATACTCCACCACCCAGTCTGCAGCATCTCCCCCACAGTTCAAACCTTTTTCATTTCTTGCCTGACTACTGACTGCAATTATATCATAACTGATTTTCTTGGTAGCCAGAATTAGATTTTTAAAAATTAACAAATAAAAAATTTCCTTCAGTTGGCCTTCCATATTTGTGAGTTCCACATCTGTGGATTCAAACTGCTGTGAATCAAAAATATTTGAAAAATAAAAAATATAGCAACAAAAATAATACAATGTAGTTTAGCCACTATTTACATAGAATTTACATTATATTAGATATTATAAATGATCTAGAGATGATTTAACATATATGAGAGTATGTGTGTAAGTTTATATGCAAATGCTACCTTATTTTATACATAGTACTTGAGCATCTGTGGATTCTGGTATTTGAGTGGGTCCTGGATCCAATCTCCTGTCACTACCAAGAGAGAACTGTATGTTATGGTGCACAATGTAATGTTTTGATATACGTATACATGATAGAATATCAAGCTAATTAACATATCCATCACCTCATAGCTTTATCATTTTCTTGTGATGAGAATATCTAGAATCGATTCCCTTAGCAATTTTCAAGTATGGAATAGATTACTAGCTATAGCCATTGAGCTGTATAATAGATCTCTAGAACTTATTCTTCCTGTCTAGTTGAAATGTTGTACCTTCTGACCAGCATCTCTCCATGTTATGTCTCTCCATCTCCACTCCCCACCCCAGTCCAGTCCTTGGTAACCACTATTCTACTCTTCAATGAGTTTGCTTTTTTTTTTTTTTGAATCTACCTGTAAGTGAGAACATACAATATTCGTCTTCCTGTGCCTGGCTAATTTCACTAAACGTAATGTCCTCCAGTTTATCCATGTGGCACAATGGAATACTATTCTGCTTTAAAAAATAAGGAAATCCTGTCATTTACAACAACATGGTTATACCAGAATTAGATCTGTAAATCTCAGATTTGATTCATGTCAAACCTTCTTTTAAAAATGTTCCTACATCTTCTCATAACATGAGAAAAACATTTGACGCTTTTTATCCAGGTTTCCAAAATTTCATGTGATTTGGACTGCTTTTACCTTTCTGAGTATATCTCATGCCACTCTCCTCTTTTCCCTGTGCTCTCACTGTCCTGGTCTGATTTCTGGTTCTCAAACTTGCCAAACTTGTTCCCACTTTGTGGCATTTGCACTAGCTTGTTCCCCCTACTTGGAACAATTTCCCCCCAATCTTATAATGACAGGCTCCATCTTCCTTTCCTCTCTTAGTCTAAATGTCAATAACTTAGAGAGATTCCTCCATATAAATTAGCCATCTGGTTTCTATCACATCACCCTATTTTACCTCTCTTTGTTGCATCTTTTTACTATCTGATGTCAATCTAGTTATTTTTTCTGTCTCTGTTCTTTTCCCCACTAGATTGTAAGTTTGAGAGTAGAGAGAGTATCTCTCTTATTCTCTGTATGAATTTATTACTTAGAGTCCCTTATGGCATACAGTCAGTGTTCAACAAGTACCTCTCCGACTCTGAAGTCAGACAGCTCATTTGTTTTAGTATATGTTGTCCAAATCTGTCTCTATCTAGGCAAGGTGCTTTTAATAGTAACCCTTGGTCTAGCTGAACTCATCAGATCACAGTGAGGTTTAGAGCCTTTAATAATGACCACAATTTTGATAACCCCTGGCATTTTTTTGCCTCCCTCATTAAGTTATGGCAGCACAAGGTGTCTGGTGGAAGGCTTGGGGCTCAGGAAAAACATAGAACTTCATCTAAATTAACATTTGGTAGAGTCAACAATGTTTAGAGTTCCTGGTTCCCTGCCTTTCCATTCCAAGCCCTAACTACTTCCTCTACTGCGCTCACCTTTGTTAGAATTAGCAACACTAGCAGTATTGGAGGGACAGTGGATGGGTCAGAGAAGGGAATATTAGCCTGGCTTGTAGTTTTCAGGGACTACAGCTGAGCCACGCTAGGATTAGTATAAGTAGATGACTGAAGAGTGCTGACAAAAATGTGGCAATGGAAAAAGTAGAGCATTTCTGTGAGGGAGTAAGAAGACTTCTGAAATACCCAGAAACACTAAATCAAATTTAAAAATTGTAGGGTGTGGAATTGGGGAATGTAGAGTGTTATTGGGCCATGTTCAATACTCATTTCTTTGAACACCATCTAAAAATCTAAAACAATTTTATGATTTAAGGCATCATAAAATTTGACAGGCCCAGGGGACCCAGGATTCCATTTCATTAGCTTCTTACCTTAGGCAAGAATGTCCTGTACCATGGAGCGAAAAGGTGGCCATTTGGCTTCTAAAATACTGAATACTAGAGAATGCACTTCCACATAAGGAAGCCCAACTAAATTGTAGAAGGCTGACTAGTAGAAATATCTTCCTTATATTATTAAAGACTTAAATGTAAGACCTGAAACTGTGAAAATTACTAGAAGAAAACTAGATAAAACTCTTCTGGAGATGAGTCTAGGCAAAGAATTTATGATAACCGCAAATGCAAATTCTACAAAACAAAAAATAGACAAATGGGACTTAATTAAACTAAAAAGCATAGCAAAAGAAAGAATCGACAGAGTGAACAGACAATCTGCAAAATGGGAGATAATATTTGTGAACTATGTATCTGACAGGTGACGAATATCCAGAAAGATCTCAACTCAACAACCAAAAACCAAATAACCCTATTAAAAAGTGGGCAAAGGCCATGATTAGACATTTTTTTTAAAGAAGACACACAAATGGCCAAGAAGCATGTGAAAAAAAATGCTCAGCATAGAAATTTAATTCACATTTCTCATCAGAGAAATGTAAATTAAAGCCACAGTGAGATATCATCTTACACCAGTCAGAATGGCTATTATTAAAAAGACATCCCCTCCAAAATAAACCACCAAAACCAGATGTTGTTAAGGATGTGGAGAAAAGAGAACACTTATATACTGTTGGTGGGATTATAAATTAATACAGCCTCCATGAAAAAAGATTTCTCAATGAACAAAAAATAGAACTACCATTTGATCAAGTAATCCCACTACCAGGTATATATCTCACCAAAAAAAAAAAAAAAAAAAAAAAAAAAAAAAAAAAAAAAAAAAAGAAATTTTATCATAAAGATACCTGCACTTGCATGTTTATTGCAGTGCTCTTCATGAGAGTGAAGATATGGAATCAACCCAAGTGTCCATCAACAGATGATTGGGCAAAGAAAATGAGGTATAGATACACAATGAAATACTATTTAGCCATAAAAAAGAATGAAATCATATCCTTTGCAGCAACATGGATGGAACTGGGAAGTTAAGTGAAACAACTCAGAAACAGAAAGACAAATGCCTCATGTTTCACTTATGGTGGGAGCTAAATAACATGTACACACAGACAGTGAGTGTGGACTGATAGACACCAGAGACTTGGAAGGGTAAGGGTTGGTGGGGTGGATGCTGATAAATTACTTAATGGGTACAATATACTTTATTTGGGTGATAGAGACACAAAAAGCCCGGACTTCACCACTATACGATGTATCTCTGTAACACAATTGCACTTGTACCCCTTAAATTTATACTTTTTTTTTTTTGAGACGGAGTTTCACTCTTAATGCCCAAGCTGGAGTGCAATGGCGTGATCTCAGCTCACTGCAACCTCTGCCTCCTGGGTTCAAGCAATTCTGCCTCAGCCTCCCGAGTAGCTGGAATTACAGGCATGCACCACTACGCTTGGCTAATTTTGTGTTTTTAGTAGAGATGGGGTTTCACCATGTTGGTCAGGCCAGTCTTGAACTCCTGACCTCAAGTGATCCACCCACCTTGGCTTTCCAAAGTGCTGGGATTACAGGCATGAGCCACCATGCCTGACAATTTATACATTTGTCTTTTTAAAAATAGATTCCTTATATTGAACATACGTTTCCGTGAATTGGCTGTATAATGGTCCTTGTTTTAGTCTCTGGAGCATCACAGAGTGAGCCTAAAACTCTTTCCCACCTAACAGTCTGTTGCAGACTGAATTGTATATCTCTTCTACCTTGCCCCAGTTTGTATGCTGAAGTCCTGACCTCAGGACCGACCTAGATATGTGACTACATTTGGAGATAGGGCCTTTAAGTAGGTAATTAAGGATAAATAAAGTCACGAGGATGGGGCCCTAATCTGATAGGACTGGTGGCCTTATAATAAGAGGAAGAGATTCCATGGGCATGTGTACTGAGGAAAGGCCATATGAGGACACAGTAAGAAGGTGACCATCTGCAAGCCAAGGAGAGGGGCCTCCAGATATATCAAACCTGCTGGCACCTTGATCTTGTACTTCCAGCCTCCAGAACTGTAAGAAAACAAATTTCTGCTGTTGAAGCCACCCAGTCCGTGTTATCTGGTTAAGGCAGCTTGAGCTGATGAATGCATAGTCTTTGTACACCTCAGGGAACAGTGAAAGCTCTTTGAAAACTTCTCTTATTCAAGTGAAAAGTTATTCTCTTTTCAACTGCTCCTCCTCAGAGCAGAGATGTCCATCAGAGGGAGGCCTTTTAAAAAGAGTAATGAGTAGAGTGGAACCTAACACCACAGTAAAGCAGGATGGGTGCTGGCCAGAGAAGTAGGACTATTACTTTACTTATTCTATAGATATTATTTTTATAATAAATACAACTGAAGACCCATGCTCTAGCTATTGACTAAGATTGACTTCCAAGAGAGTTTAAAGTACTCTCTCAAAGGTTTTGCTAATAGTCTGTTGGCTTTGTGCATTAAGTGCCTGACTTAATATCAGTCTGGTTAGATTTCATCACGTTAGATTTGCCTCATTTTTTAATCCATCCAAATATACTCACTGTCTGCCCCAAATGCTTATTATTGGAAAATCAATGCCCTTCTTCAGACATTTCATAAGGCTATTGAGTGGGAAAGGGTCAAGAATAGAATCTGGTATTTTGAATGATAATAATAGCAACTTACATCTATATAGAACTTTACAGGTTATAGAGCTTTCTACCAGTTTAGGGATTCTGGCAAAATAGGAAATGAGTTTCATCTTTCATGACCTTTTCTTTATGAGTTGCTCAGTGTGATGGAAATGCATTGTGAACCAGGAGCACTAATCTCAGCTTTGAAGCCACATTACCTCTCTCAGCTTTGATGTTCACCTACGAGTGAAGGAAAAGGCTTGATGATCTCTGAGATCACTTATCTTCAATACTACACAGCATACTTTTTTCCATATATATATATGCTCTTCCATTTCAAGCCAAACATTCCTGGTTCCTTAACTAAAGCTGTCTGGTAAATCCACACCAATTTCCAGGCTCCACGCTGTATCTCTAAAGTATTCAAAAAACTTTTCATTAGTTAATAGTTTGAGAATCCACCTTTTTCTTCTTTTCTATGTTAATGACCTTTCTCCATCTGCAGCCATCAGCATCTCACCCATTTTCCCTGATACCTCATAGAAATCCAAGAGTGGCTTAGTGACTGCATCTGCAAGTCTCCCCAGGACTGTGGGGTGAAATTCTTCTAGCGGAATCTTTTTTGGCTTTGCAAGAGCAGCCAGGTGCTCTCTTGCTCCCTGTTCACCCATTGTGAGTTCTCCTCTCAGCACTTTCATCTGCACATTTCATATTCATGTCTGCCATATCTTTATTCAAGGTGCCAATAAAAATGCATTATGCATGACTTGGTTGGCTAGAAAATGATCATGTTTTGTATATTTAGGGATGTAAGAGCTTATAAAGAAGCAAAAAAATTTGCGGGGGGATGTATTATTTCTTGACAAAAAAACTTCAGAAAAATGATGGTTTTACTCTTCTCCATCAACTGCCTTCTCACCCAAATCTTCGCATCTTACCCTAGAGCACACAGTGCCTGAGGGGAAGGAGAAGAGGAGAAGGGGTTAAAGTTGGATGGATGGAGTGGATGAGGTGCAGCCTGGCAGAAGTAGCCTGGAAAATAAGGCCAAGACATTCAGACTAAGTACAGCAGACAATAGGTAAGCCTTTGCAGTATTTTAAGCAGAGATGTAATGCAATGGTAGTATGTTTTCTATTTGTCTTTAGATGGTGCTAATCAGTCCAGGTCACTGCTTTCCTGGATTCTCATAGCCAAAGCAGATGTACACTTTGGCGCTTGCTGTTTTTTTTATTGACCAGCAGAAGCTTTAAACTCTTCTCTCTCTCTCTCCCTCTCTCTCTCTCTCTCTCTCTCTCTCTCTCTCTCTCTCTCTCTCTCTCTCCCCCCTTCCCCACCCTCTCTGTGTATGATCTGTTAAAGTATAGATTATTAATGGAACCCACCCTCAGAGGTTTTGATTCAGTAGGCTTGAGGTGGTGGCACTGGGAATTTGCATAGTTAACAAGTTCCCAGATAATATTGATGCTGCTGGTCCAAGGACCCCGCTTGATAAACCACTGCTTTAGAGAACCACGTATGAGTCTTTTCCTGACCTCTCTTCATTAACAAGAAGCAAGCAGCAGCATGGGGCCCACACGGGGCCACTGAGAATAATTACATTTTTTTTGGGCTCATGGTAGGACTCAGAGCTTTACCTTGGCATATAACAAGACACTTTTCCTAGTGATGCTTGTCTTCAGACAATGGGTCTTTATAGCCTGTAACAGTAGAATTTGACATTATGATTCATCTACGGAAATTTCCCATCTCAACTGAATGGGCCAATTCATAGATGTAATGCTCATCAGATAATCTCCATCTTCCCAAGATGTTAGATTATCCTCGGGAGGATTTAGATTAGGTACCAAGAGAATCTTCTGATAATGAAAGCTGCTAAATACCCACAGGGCTTAAGAGAATATATTACATCTCTCGTCTGGGCAATAACTGAAAACAAGTTAGATTTTCCTCAATGCACACAGAGTTCTGAAATCAGAGAGAACATGGTTGGAATAATTTTCTGCCTCTTTTTAAGGTAATCTGCTCTAAATGAGTCACTTAATCTCTCTGAGCCTCTGCTATGGCATACATAAAGTAGGGATTATCGGGGCTTTTGTAAACTTTGATCAAAATAAAAAGTGTAAAATGCTTAGCACTTTGGCTTATAGTAGATGCTCAACTAATGTTAATAACCTCCCTTCTGATGTCTTCTTTCTGTAATGGAGGCCATTTTACTATTGCATATTATGGATTAGTCTGAAATATATCAGAAAGGAAAACAAAGAGCTAGGCTTGGAAAGGGAGTCATTTTCAGAGTCAGCTTCATTGCTGCCAATTTGGAAATTAAACTTTCTCAATGGTTGGAGAACATCAGCATAGTAATAGGCTTACTTAAAAACTGCAGAGAGAAATGGACACTGCAGGGGACCACTCATTCAACACCGGGTGGCCCTGGAAACCCGTTTCCTGCTGGCAGAGGGCAGCCAGCAATAAGCACGGCGAGTGTCAGCACCGTGGACAGCTACCCAAAGGTCCAGGTTCGTCAGCTGGGCGCTCACTAGGCCTGGGTAATGATCCGTGGCAGTCTTGTTAATGGCCTTAGGGTTTCATGTATTTCTGTAATTATTCAATCATTTGAAAGTTTTGAGTTTCTAATTATTAGGCAAAAATTAAAATATCCTCTATAATTCAGCTCCCTCAGGCCTTGAACTAGTGGTGTCTGGTTCTGTCGGGTTATCCTTCTAGTGAATGGCGGATGATGGCAGTTGCAGTCACCTTCCTTGTTATTTCTTTATGTATTTTACCTCCAGGACGTCCTCTTTGCCATCAGGTCTTTAAATTATCACACTGGTGTGCCCGGTGATAAATACCAGGTGCTGCTCATTCTAAGCCCAGCACTGGCTGCATATTAAAATCACCTCAAGAGCTCTTAAAATGTCTATGCAACCCCCTCCCCAGATAATATAATTTAATTTGTCTTTATCCTGGGAGAGGCACAAGCATCAGTATTTCTTAAATGATCCCCAGGTCACGGCAACGTTGCAACCAAGGTTGAGAACTACTGGTCTAGAGATGAACGTTTTTTATCCCCTAATGTCTCCCTGGTGTTAATCTCAACTTCTTACCTATGATTCTCTTGGGACACCGACTGAACCCAGTTTCTAACTTATTGATTTCCAGCATAGGCATTGCCAAACTCAGCAATGCAGCCTCATCTTCCCCAAATGTAGAGTAGGGATATCTTTATTTCAAAAATCTGCCCTATTTGTCTCGACAAGTTTATCACAAAATTAAAGAAAATGATGTGAAAGTTGAAAATTTCAAATAAAAATAATTAGCATTCATATATGGTTGGAAGAATCTGGAGAAACAAAAGAAAGACCCTGAATTCTGGTGCAGTCATTCAAGAACTCATTTAATGAAATTAAATGTGTACATGGCCTGTACCAGAGTTCAGTGACCTGGCAATCTTATTGTGTCCATACCTCGGAACATTCCAGGCGTAGGTCCATCAGAACATGAACAAAGATGTTCAGAGCAGCATTGTAGGTGATGGCAGGGAGCTTTAGGCAACCCAGGAACCTGTCACTAAAAAATTAATAAGCAAAATGTAGATGATATTTTTATGGAATACAGTATAGAAGTTAGAGCAACAAAATGGGTATATACACAGCAACATAACTAGAACTGTAAAATAGAGTGATAAAAAAGGAAACAGCTTGAAATCAGAAGCACACTGCCACTTATGTACATTTAAAACAAATTTGTTCACAAAGCAATATTACAGATTTTTCATGGATACACTCATATCCAAGGGCATTTACCAAACACAATATAGTAAGTGCTTATGGTAAATAGGCCTGGGGAGTGGAGATGAAGGAAAAATATTGAAACAAAGTCTATCAAGAGCAGAACCTTAAATAGGCAGTTGCTGATGATATCTGCTGTGAACCAAGAAGTATGATTAGTTTAGCTCTCTGCCCCTTCCAAAGGGGGAAAGGGAGAAAGAGTGAAGCAGAAAGAGGGAGCTCGGACTGGTTTACAAGTGGGAACAGGAGACTCTAGGAAGAAAAATGAGACCTTGGGAACAGGAAAGAGAACCAGGAACCTGCCCTGGCCTGCAAAGAAAAATCTAGCTTTATTGTTCCCTGTAAGGGATTGGGAAAGGAAATGAAAAAGGCTTGCCAAGTTAGAAATAAAGGTATTCACAAAAGCCCTGAGACAGAGGGGGAGCAATTTAAAGGCTGGAGTAGAGAAATTGCATTTCTAGGCCTAGAAAGAAGTTTTATGTTAAAGACTCAAGGATGTTGCTGCTCACCCAGGTGGGAGAAAGGCTCTGTTCCTCCTAACATTCTGGGTGTGCCTAAGTTTCAGAAAAAGGAAGTTTCCAGAAGTGAAATATCCTCCCCCGATAGACTGACCCATAACTAGGGCCTCTTTTTAGACTTCTCCGGGTACTGATCCAATCGTTGAGTCATTCCACTAAGATTGATGCTACAGGCCTGCCATGTCCTAGGCAATGGGTGTACAGAGAAGGGTGAGGCTTGTCCCTTGCTTCAGACAAGGCAGATATGGATATTGAAGCATCCTTCAATTTGCCTGAACACTGAGCTGGGGCTGTGCAGAATTTCTTCTCTTGCTGGCAGCAGGTGGTCCTATACCTATAGAATAGAAACCCCAGTGATCTATTCACTGTAAACCCAGAAAAACACATACCTTAGCAGAAAGCCTTTTCACCTGTATTACTGATAAAGAATAATTAATACATAAGTTAATATATTACGGAAACACAATTTGAGTTTGTTTTCTACTAGGAGTTGAAGAAGAGCTATGCAAATCCCACCAACTTATAGTTGAGGACAACTTGTACATCGGATCAAACTTGTGTAATGGTTATATCAGGTCTTGCTGGATGTGGATTGCATTGTACAGTTGTGGGGACTAGGGTTCAGTAAGATCAAGTTTATACTCCCAAAGCAGGACAAGGAGGCTGGTTCTTGGGGAACCACTCCAGATGACCCCTTGAAAGTCACAGTGCGGTGGCTTTGAGAGGAATCCTCTTGGTAAAACAGCTCTTACTTTGCATTTAAGATTGTCCTCCTGAAGAGGTCATGTGTAAATCAAATTTAATAAATCAAATTCCACACTTCATACCTTGGGGAGGCTCTCTCTTCAAAGGAAACTGTGAGTGAATCCCTTTTTAATAGAAGTAATCAGCTCTTCATTTATCTGATTTGTAAGGTAAGATTTTTATGTATCAGATTTTCTTGAGATCAGCAGAGTCTTCATTTCGTTGGTAGGAAACCCAACACAGAATAGTGTAAGTAAAACAACAACAACAACAACAACAGCAACAGCAAAAATAGCAAATTACGGGCTCACACAGCGAAAAGGTGTAGGGATACACTGGCTTTAGACAGGGCTATATTCAGGACCCAAACAATGACGTAGGATTTTGGTTTTTTTTCCATCTCTCAGATCTGCCTTTGCTTGACTTTGTTCTCAGGTGCTACCTGAATGAAGCAGCTGCAGCATCTTTTTCCTGCCAGTTTAAAGCCAACAAGGAACATCACTTGCTTCTCTTCCCAGCAGTCTCAGAATTGGCTGTGAGTGTGTCTCCTGCCCATCCCTGAAAGAGTAGGGTGTGACGAACTGATTAGCTTAGGCTGGTCATGGGGGGCTTTCCATAAACCAGATGGGCTAAGAGTGGGGAAAGGGAGCTTCCAAGAAGAAAATCAAGCAGTTATCAGGAGAACTAGGGAACAATGCCGGGGTGCAGGGGGAACATAAACTCAATTCTTCCTTTCCCTCATCCTCATACCCGATCCATCACCGGGAGTGTCTATCCTAGGAGTGTCTCCCAAGGAGTTGTCTGCACAGCACTTGCATCAGAATCACCTGGAGGCCTGTGAAATGCAGGTTTTAGGCTCCTATTTCAAATGTAGTGAATTTCAGTATCTTGGGGTGGTTCTCAGACTCTGCAATTTTAGATCATTTCCCAGGCGATTTAAAAAAATGTACACTGACATTTAAGAACCACTTCCCAAAGCTGTTTCATTCTTTCCATTTCCCATAGTTACTGCCTTTGTTCAGGACTCACCATTTCTCACCTGCGCACTTCCAAATGCCTCGTTGCTGGTCTTCCCACCTCAATTTCTTCTCTGCCAGCCACAGTCCTTTCCTCCACCACATCTGCTCATGCTGATAGCCTGGACATTCTACCTTAGACTTAGCTCTCCAGCCTCCTAACCCATCCTGGCTCCCAGCCTTTCCGGACGTCTTTCTCATCCATTCTCTAAACATTTCGGGTTGTTTCCCCAGATCTACTCTGCTGTACATAACCTTCCCTCTGCACCAGACATGATTCTCCTTTTATTTTATTTATTTATTTATTTTTGAGATGGACTCTCCCTCTGTCACCCAGGCTGGAGCGCAGTGGTGCTATCTCGACTCACTGCAACTTCCGCCTCCCGGGTTCAAGCGATTCTCCTTCCTCAGCCCCCTGAGTAGCTGGGACTACAGATGTGTGCCACTACATGCAGCTAATTTTTTTGTATTTTTAGTACAGATGGGGTTTCACCGTGTTAGCCAGGATGGTCTCGATCTCTTGACCTTGTGATCTGCCCGCCTCAGCCTCCCAAAGTGCTGGAATTACAGGGGTGAGCCACCACACCCGGGCCCATTCCCCTTTTCCGACAAATGAAAACTCCTGTGTTAAAGGCCAGCTTAACTGCCACCGCTCCTGTGCAACCTCCCTGTGCCTTCCCTCCAGAAGAAATTTGTGGCTACCCACTCCTAGCCTCTGGTTCTCCTCTGGAATCCTGTTCATGAATCTCTTTTACAGCAGTTTAGCACACTGTGTGAAACCTATGAATGTATATGTCTGTTTTTCCCTCTGGCACTACTAACGTGTTCAATAATATTTAAGTGCTAAAAGCAAGCCTTTGGAGAAAGACGAACTAGGCTCTCATCCAGCTTGAGATATTTACAAGACGTGTGACCTTGGGTAAGTCTATTCACTTTTCTGAGCCTTGGTTTCCTAACGTTTAATGGGAATTTTCATACTTACCTTGTGGATTTGTGGATGGATTCAACTGAGCTAATAAACAGAAATCTCTTCACACAGTGCCTGGCAATGTAATCTGTGCTCAGGGAACGCTAAAGTAAACAAAACAAAACAAAAAACAAAAAAAAACAAAACCGTTGAGTCAAGGGAGGAAAAAGCCTCAATACTGTATATACCTCAAATTCATGTTTATTTAATGCTAAGCAACGGTTCCTAAAAACCACATTCTGAACTAATCCTGTAATGTTATGTGGGTCAAATCTGGAAGGCTGCAGATAGAATCAAGTCTTCAGACTATATTTGCATGTCTCTGCCACCTGCACACCCCTCTCTATCTTCTCCTGAGCTCTGAGCTGCTTTAAGTCCATCCCTCAGAAATAATCACTTTTAGAACGTGGAATGCTGACATGAGAGTAATGCAACTCCCCAGCAGTGCAATTTCTCTGGAGCATAGAAATGTTTTAGCTTTGTGAGAATGAGAAAGGGTAAGGCTTGGTGGTGGACAACCAGTTCAGAAGTGGCAGTGTTGAGCTCGCATAAATAAAAACCATTAAAGCTGCCTGAAGTGACAAGAATGGTCCAGGAATCCAAATGAACTGATAAGTGTGGGAGAGATAAACATTTCATTTAAGTGAGCAGCAGGATGAATTTCAAGAAATTTAGCCCCTCTTGTGGTGACTGTTTCCTGCTTGCTTTATAATCTGCCTGAAATTGTCACTCCCCTTCATAACCAGGCATCTTACACTTGGCATGCAAGAGGCTATGCAAAAGGGATCACAAACAGAAGCTGGGAAAAAATGGGCAGTTCAAGAAAATAAAATGACTGCAAATTCCTGGTTATCTGCAATGCCCACTGCAATGTAGTGGAATATCTACATGGTGCAGAGCTGATGTATGAGAAGAACCCAGCACAGTAGCTGGTGCTTTGTAGCTACTGTTGCCAGTGTTGATTTTCTTGTTTCCTTCCATCCATTTTGAAATTTAGTGGGTAAGAAATGGAGGAGGTGTGTGTGCGGGGCGTGTGCATACAAGAGGATACAAGAAATTGACTTCTGTGTTTTTGTAGATTGCTCAAAATTTAGAGTGTAGATCACAGTACTAATCTGATTGTGTTTGTCTAGCCAACACGTTAGATACTATTCTGAACACAACCCTGCTCCAGGTGCAGGGAATATGAAGTTTAACAAGAAAACACAGGACAAATCCTTGCCTTCCAGGAGCTCATGATTACAACATAAAAATAGACAAGTAAACAAACAAAACATAAGATTAGGCTCCCTTGAAGCCAGAAATTATGTCTTATGCATCTTTGTTTCCCTAGGTTGTTTCATAACCTTCATAGGCCTTAGGTACTCAGTTTTAGAGGCCTGTCTTATTAAAAAATAAAACACACTATAATACCACTGCCATACTAAATATACAGTCAGGCCTCCATATCCATGGGTGTTGCATTTCTGGATTCAACCAACCAAAGATTTAAAACATTTTTTTAAAACTAGATGGTTGTGTCTGTACTGAACATGTACAGACTTTTTTCCTATTATTATTCCCTGAACAATAAAGTATAAACCATTTACAGAGCATCTACATTGCATTAGATATTATAAGTAATCTAGAGATGATTTAAAGTGTACAGGAGGATATATGTAGGTTATGTGCAGATACCACAACATTTTATATAAGGGACTTGAGTATCTTCAGATTCTGGTATCCTAGGGAGGTGCTGGAACTAATTCCCCACAGATACCAAGGAAAGACTGTAATTTATATGTGTAACCCTATAAGAGTTGTGTTGAAAGGTATTTGACTGGCTGACATAAGGTTGTACTTTGTAGACATTCAAGTAGATGTTTGTTGATTTAATTTTGCAGTCTTTGTATTTTGGAGATGATTATTTTCAGGTCTCAAATATTCTCGTGAACACTTGAAAAGCTCATGAATCCTAGGAACTGTTTTAATGTTGTCTGATAGAATAGGTGACCCTTGAAACTTCACACATTACCTGGCACACAGTGAGTCTTTCATTCAAATATTTGATGGCAGAATAAATTAACTAAGGACATCAGATAATGAATAAATATCATGTGTTATAAAGTTCAGTTCCATGAAGCAAGGATCTTATCTCATGGCTCTAGATTCCATTCTGGTTCCCAGTTCTGATCCCTTTGAAAGCAAAGGCTATTGGTTGCTAAGGGATTATGGTGGCTGGGGAGAATATCTCCTCTCCATTGTAAAACTAACTTACAAAGCCTGGTCCTCGAGATTTTAGCAAAAGACATGGAATGATCCAATATGCACAGTGTGAAGTTAAGCATTGTGGAAGTAAGTGGGTTCTTTAGTCCCCATTCAGAAATGAAGTGGGTGATGGTGTTGTGCAAAGTCAGAAAACCCAAGGCACTAGAGATAATGGATATGAGTACAAGCATTGGATACCAGACTGCCTGGTTTGAGTCTTGGCTCCAGTACTCCTGATTGTGTGCCACTGGGCAAATTACTTAGCTTCTTTCCAGTTATTTATTTCTTATTTTAATCTAAAAAGGGGGAATAATTATAGAACCTATTCCATAGTGAGAATTAAATGAGTTTTGCAAAATGCTTATCACAGTGCCTGACATGTGGTAGGCACCCCCAAATTTTCACTATTATATTTGTCCCAGTGTTACCAGAGATTAGCCACATGATCTTAGACAAGTCTCATCTACTGACAATCTTCTGGTTTTCTTTCTTTTGTACCTTTCCTAATGCATCAGACCCAGGTTGTAAAGACTGGATGAGATCACAGAGTTGGCATAGAATTAATGGTACACTAAGCCAGCTCATGCTAGCTCACTCAAGTCTACCATTAATTTTTTAGGAATCCCACAGGTTGATTATTAAAGACAGACATCTAAAAATTAATTATATAAGTTTATAATAATTATATTTGTAAACAAAAGTAACAAATATTCAAAACTTACCAACTTCTAATTATTTTAGCATGTTTTACTATAATCTATGCACTTGTAGTTATTTATTTATGTCTATTGTATCTATATGGTAAAAATTCTACATAATGTTGTGCCAGTCTCTTCCCAATTCCACATTCAGAGCTGTTACACTGGCATCTTGAAATGAGTTATGGTAGGGATATGTACAACACAACATGGAAATTGGCAAATACTTCAAATACGAGCTTTTCTCCTTCTGAAGAGCCAGCTGTTAAGCATTTACCAGTATACCACTGCACCATTATCCATAAAATAGTGGTCCTAATTTCTGTCTTGCATGCATAGATTCATAATGCCTTCTGGGCCATCCAAAAGTTCTGGGCAGGACAGGACTACATTGAGTGCAGTAGGAAGATCCTTACATTAACACAGCTACTTACCGATGCACTATCCTTAGGTAAACCTGCGCTTAAGGATAGCATCAGTGACCTTGTCACATGCCTTGTTGAGTTACAACTGTCTACACACTCCTTTGTTGTACCAGCCTCATGATCCTATTAGAAAGAGAGAAGAGATTGATTCTGTTGGACTCATTCTTTTATCATTAACTTTTAAGTTCAGGGGTACATGTGCAGGATGTGCAGGTTTGTTACATAGGTAAACATCTGCCATGGTGGTTTGCTGCACAGATCATCCCATTCCCTATGTATTAAGCCCAGCATCCATTAGCTGTTCTTCTTCATGCTCTCCCTGCCCCCATTACCAACAGAATCCAGTGTGTGTTGTCCCCCCTGCATGTGCCCATGTGTTCTCATCAGTCAGCTCCCACTTATAAGTGAGAACATGTGGTGTTTGGTTTTCTGTTCCTGTGTTAGTATGCTGAGAATAATGGCTTCCAACTCCATTCATGTCCCTGCAAAGAACATGATCTTGCCCCTTTTTATGGCTGCATAGTATTCCATGGTGTATATGTACCACATTTTCTTTATCCAGTCTATCACTGATGGGTATTTAGGTTGATTCCATGTCTTTGCTATTGTGAATTGTGTTGCAATCAACATACACATGCATATGTGTTTATAATACAATGATTTCTATTCCTTTGGGTATATACCCAGTAATGGAATTCCTGGGTCAAATGGGTATTTCTGCCTCTAGGTCTTTGAGGAATTGCCACACCGTCTTCCACAATTGTTTAACGAATTTACACTCTCACCAACAGTGTAAAAGCATTCTTTGTTTTCCTGCAAACTTGCCAGCATCTGTTGTTTTTTTTGACTCTTTAATGATAGTCATTCTGACTGGCATGAGATGGTATCTCATTGTGGTTTTGATTTGCATTTCTCTAATGATCAGTGAGGTTGAGCTTGTTTTCATATGTTTGTTGGCTGTATGTATGTCTTTTGAGAAGTGTCTCTTCATGTCCTTTGCCCACTTTTTAATGGGGTTGTTTGTTTTTTTTCTTGTAAATTTGTTTAAGTTCCTTGTAGACTCTGGATATTAGACCTTTGTCAGATGGATTGATTGCAAATTTTTCCTCCCATTTTGTAGGTTGTCTATTCACTTTGATGATAGTTTCTTTTGCTATGTGGAAGCACTTTAGTTTAATTAGATCCCATTCATCAATTCTCACTTTTGTTGCAATTGCTTTTGGTGTTTTTGTCATGAAATCTGCCTGTGCCTATGTCCTGAATGATATTGCTTAGATTTTCTTCTAGGGTTTTTATAGATTTGCATTTTACATTTAAGTCTATAATCCATCTTGAGTTAATTTTTGTATAGGTGTAAGGAAGGGGTCCAGTTTCAATTTTCTGCATATGGTTAGCCAGCACTCCCAGCACCATTTATTATTTAATAAACAGGAATCGCTTTCCCCATTGCTTGTTTTTGTCAAGTTTGTCGCAGATCAGATGGTTATAGGTGTGGGGTCTTATTTCCAAGTTCTCTCTTCTGTTCCATTGTTCTATATGTCTGTTCTTGTACCAGTATCATGCTGTTTTGCTTACCGTAGCCCTGTAGTATAATTTGAAGTCAGGTAGCATGATGCCTCCAGCTTTGTTATTTTTACTTAGGATTTTCTTGGCTATTCAGGCTCCTTTTTGGTTGCATATGAATTTTAGAATAGTTTTCCTAATTCTGTAAAGATTATCAATCATAGTTTAATAGGAATAGCATTGACTCTATAAATTACATTGGGCAGTATGGCCATTTTCACAGCATTGATTCTTCCTATCCATGAGCATGAAATGTTTTTCTATTTGTTTGTGTCCTCTCTGATTTCTTTGAGCAGTGGTTTGTTGCTCTCCTTGAAGAGGTCTTTCACTTCCCTTGTTAGCTGTATTTCTAGGTGTTTTATTCTTTTTGTAGCAATTGTGAATGGCAGTTGATTCATGATTTGGCTCTCTGCATTCCTGTTGTCAGTGTCTAGGAATGTTAGTGATTTCTGCATATTGATTTTATGTCCTGAGACTTTGCTTACATTGCTTATCAGCTTAAAAAGCTTTTGGGCTGAGATGATGGTGTTTCTAGATATAGGATCATGTCATCTGTAAACAAAGATAATTTGACTTCCTCTCTTCCTATTTGAACATGCTTTATTTCTTTTTCTTGCCTGATTGCCCTGGCCAGAACTTCCTAGGTTGAATAGGAGTAGTGAGAGAAGAATCCTTGCCTTGTTTTCAAGGGGAATGCTTCCAGCTTTTGCCCATTCAGTATGATACTGGCTGTGGGTTTGTCATAGATGTCTCTTATTATTTTGACGTATGTTCCTTCAGTACCTAATTTATTGAGAGTTTTTGATATGAAGGGATGTTGGATTTTTCTCAAAGGGCTTTCCTGCATCTATTGAGATAACCATGTGGTTTTTGTCTTTAGTTTTGTTTATGTGATTAATCACATTTATTGATTTGCATATGTTGAACCAACCTTGTATCCCAGGATGAAGCTGACTTGATCGTCGTGGGTAAGTTTTTTGACGTGCTGCTGAATTTGGTTTGCCAGTATTTTACTGAGGATTTTTTGCACTGATATTCATCAAATATATTTGCCTCAGGTTTTTTTTTTTTTTTTTTTTTTTTTTTTTTGTATCTCTGCCAGGATTTGATATCAGGATGATGCTGGCCTCATGGAATGAGTTAGGGAGAAGTCCCTCCTTTTCAATTTTTTGGAATAGTTTCAGTAGAAATAGTATCAACTCTTTTTTGTGCCTCTAGTAGAATTCAGCAGTGAATCAGTCTGGTCCTGGGCTTTTTTTTTTTTTTTTTTTTTTTTTGGTTGGTAGGCTATTTATTACTGCCTCAATTTCAGAACTCGTTATTGGTCTATTCAGGGATTTAGTTTCTTCCTGGTTCAGCTTTGGGAGGGTGTATCTGTCCAGGAATTTATCCATTTCTTATAGATTTTCTAGTTTATGTGCATAGAGGTGTTTATAGTATTCTCTCATGGTAGTTTGTATTTATGTGGGGTTAGTGGTGATATACCCCTTATCACTTCTGATTGTGTTTATTTGAATCTTCTCTCTTTTCTTCTTTATTAATTTAGCCAGTGGTCTATTATATATTTTTTTTTTTCAAAAAACCACCTCCTGGATTCTTTTATTTTTTGAAGTGTTTTTTGTGTCTCTAATCTTTCAGTTCAGCTCTGATCTTGGTTACTTCTCATCTTCTGCTAGCTTTTGAGTTTGTTTGCTCTTGGTTCTCTAGTTCTTTTAGTTGAGATGTTAGGTTGTTAACTTGAGTTCTTTCTAGCTTTTTGATACGGGTATTTTAGTGCTATAAATTTCCCTTTTAACACTGCTTTAGCTGCATCCCGGAGATTCTTTTGTGTTGTCCTTTGTTCTCATTAGTTTCAAAGAAGTTCTTGATTTCTGTCTTAATTTCTTTATTTACTCAAAAGTCATTCAGAAGCAGGTTGTTCATTTTCCATGTAGTTGTGTGGTTTTGAGTGAATTTCTTAATCTCGAGTTTTAATCTGATTGCACTGTAGTGTCAGAGACTGCTTGTTATGATTTCAGTTCTTTTTCATTTGCGGAGGTGTGTTTTATTCCCAAATATGTGTTCAATTTTAGAGTAACTGCCATGTGATGATGAGAAGAATGTATGCCCTGTTGAATTTGGGTGGAGAGTTCTGTAGATATCTAACAGATCCACTTGATCCAGAGCTGAGTTCAGGTCCTGTGGACTCATTCCTAAGGTGAATTTTGAGAAAAAGTGGTTTTACATTTTTTTCCCACTGCAGTTATATGGAAGCATTGCTTTCAGTGTACATGTAATCAATTAGTACCTCCAGAGCATCTCTTCTGTGCAAGTTCAGGTACCCTGCTAAGCACTTTGTGAAAAGACAGTAATGAATGAGACTATAACTTTGCCCTCAACTAGTTCACAATCTAATTAGGAGACACATAAACAAACAACCACAGTTGACCATGATGTCTCTGGAAGATGAGGCAGCACAGCATGCTATGCAATTCAATAATTGGGAATGAATATTTTGCATACGTGTGTATAGAAGGGATGATTGGTGGAAGATGGCAGGAAGGTGGAGATGTGGAAAGATTTCAGGGCAGGGAGGGTGTATCAGTCAGAGCTTGTAATCACAAAAAACATAAATCAGTCTCAGCTAGTTAAACAGAAGAAGAATTTAGGAGATGTATTAGAAAGCATGAAGAACCTCTAGGAGGGCCTAGAGACTATGCATTCAGAAGCAACACCCAAAATTGTGCTGCAGAGCTAGTTCTGTTGAGTCACATGGATGTCCAACTGGTTGCAGATGCAGTCGTTCATGACCAACTCTGCTGATGCCAAGCATTGGACACTGCCATTAGGCTTCTTGCTGCTGATGTCTTTTGCAACTGAATTTAGTTGCTGCCACTAAATTCTACACAATACTTTATTCTACAAGTCACAAGCTTCTTATTCAAAGCCTAGTTGGATGTATTGTTGAAGCCTCAGTGACATCTTAGTGTCTTAGCTGCAAGAGAAGCTGGGGAAAATCTGGCTTCTATTAAAGGATTTAGAAGATGAGTAACTCTCCAAACATAGCACAGATGTTCAAAGAGCTAATCAGCCCAAATAACGACAAATCCCCATTATAGTGTGACCATTTGGCTTTGTTTAGCAGAAAGTTTAGAAGTGTGTCAAATTAAAAGATTTTGATACGGCATGCTAAACATAGAGAACAGCATATTCAAGGGCTTGGTGGCCTGGGGAACCTGGTACAGATAGGTAATTTCAAATATTTTAGTCTGTCTAGGGTGAAAGTTCTGTGTATGTGTGTGTGTGTGTGTGTTTGTGTATGTGTGTGTTTACCAGAGGTGATGGCCAGCGATGAATATGAAAAAATAAAGTGAAGCTCAGAATGATGAGTTTTGAATTCATGGTAGAAATTTAGGACTTTAAGACTTCATTTTTTAGATGATAGTGAACCACAGAAGAGTTTAAAATAGGAAAATAACTTGGTCATATTTTTCAGGTGGCTCAGCATCTATGAAGGATGGGCAGAAGAGAGAGCTCCTGTGTTAATGCTTAAAGAAATTAATACAATAAAAAACAGGATTTTAACTTTATCCACATATTTTGTTTTTCCTAAACTCCTAATTTAAAATTTCTATCTGTTATAATTGCTCTCAAAAATATCTTTATTTCACCTTTAGTTTTGGAGGATGTTATCTCTACAAACTATTCTAGTTTGACAGGTTGTTGTTGTTTTTTTTTCCTGTGTAGCAACTAAAAGAGGTCATTCCATTTTCTTCTAGATTTCATTGTTTCTGATGAAAAGTCGGCAAAAATTGTGTGTGTGTGTGTGTGTGTGTGTGTGTTCTCTAGCTGCTTTAAATATTTTCTTTTTCTTTTCACTGTGAGGTACTTAGGTGTAGTTTTTATTATATTCATCCTGTCTGGGATTTGCTGAGCTTCTTGGATCTCTGGGTTAATTTTTTAAAATCACATTTGAAAAAATTTAGACATTATGTCTTTTCATACCTTTAAAAAAATAACTGTTCTTTTTCATCTCCCCTTCTGAGACTACACTTAGGTGTGTGTTAGATTATTTTATATTATCTTACATGTAATTGATGTTCTGTTCAGCCATTTTCTTTCTGTGTTTCAGTTTGGATAATCTCAATTGACTTGATTTTAAGTTTACTATTCCTTTCTTCATTGTGTTCAATCTGATGTTAAGCCTGTAAATTAACTTTTAAATTTCAAACAAGTAAATTTTCAGATATCCAATTTTCATTTGGTTTTTTAAAATTTTTAAATAATTTACCCAGCCTGGGCAACACAGCAAAACCCTGTCTCTACAAAAGACACACACACACACACACACACAAACACACACACACACACACACAATAGCTGGGCATGATGGCACATGCCTGTAGTCCCAGCTACTTGGGAAGCTGAGGTGGGAGGATCACCTGAGCCTGGGGAGGTCAAGGCTGCAGTCAGCCATGAAACTGTCACTGGACTCCAGCCTAGGCAACAAAGTGAGATCCTGTCTCAAAATAATAATGATAATTTTTATTTCTTTCTTGTTATTTTATTTCACTTCATGCATTCTATTCATCTTTTTTTTCCACAAATTTTCTGATGGGTTCATAATAGTTATTTTAAAGTCCTTGATTGACAACTGTGATATATTGATTTTCTGTGAGTTTCCTTCTATTGGTTGTTTTTCTCTTGATTGTTGATCACATTTTTTATGTTTTCTAGTTTTTTACTGTTTAAGTATAATTTTTATGGGTTTTTAAATGGATTGATTCATTAAATTAATTAAATAATTTTGCAGAGGGCACAAGTCTTTTTCTCTGTCAGGTGAAATTCATATTTCATTAAGAATGAAATTGAGCTGAAGCCAGGACACAGCTTTAATTATATTGAGTTCACTTCTGGTTTCAAATAGGACCAAGAATGTCTCTTTGCCTTTTATCTGAATTCATTACCTTCCAAGGGAGTGATCTCTTTGATACTTGATGATTTGACCTGGGAGCAAGTTGGGCTGCAGCTTCAGAGAGATTCGATCACTTTGGGATTTACCTCCAGCATGGCCCCAAAGTTCAAAAATCACAAGTCTTCACAAACTTCTCTACTTTCCAGCTGTATTTCCTCTGTTAACTGTTCAGCAAAATTTCAGAATGGGGCCAAGTGATTTATCTTTGTGTTTGGGACTCCTCTAGATTCCAATATTTCCTGCCTTATCACATTGACATTTGAATCTTGGCTGGTTTCTCCTATTCTTAAAAATTCTTTCTGTCTATGGCAGACCTGATTCTCCATCCACTTTCTTTCTTTTTTATAAAATAGAGTTAAGATCTTGCTCTGTCAACCAGGCTGGAGTACAGTGGCTCAATCATGGCTCAGTGCACCTTCTAACTCCTAGGCTAGAGAGATTCACCTGCCTAAGCCATGTGAGTTGCTGAGATTACAGTTGTGAGCCACTGTGCCGGCTCCATCCACTTTCATCAAGATGTGGTCTTTGCCTTCAGGTATGGAAGCCACCATCACTTTCTGCTCACCCATAAAGGACTTATTTCTCTCCGGAATTCAGTTTATCAAGACTTCCTTGTATCTACTGCTCTTTGATATTTGCATAATTTGTTAGTTTTTTTTTTTTCTTGTTATCATGGGAATATAGGTCTTTTACATACTAACCAGAACGAAAAATGATTGTCCCTCTCTCCTCATTGCAAAGTATTATCTTCCCTTTTTGAGTCTCTGCTTAGAGATGGAAGGAAGGCCTATGACCCTGGATGCCCAGAGACCACTCACTTCCTATGTATCAGTTATGTAGGAAAACACCACTCTTCTTCATGCAAAGACTGATGCTACCTTCTTGCTAGATGCCATGAAATGAGCTTGGGAAGATGTCTAACCTCTCAGTGATTTCAGAACATCCACTTTGCACACTTTCATCTACTCCCTTTTCATACCCAACAGATGTATTTATATAAATTTGCAAATTTTACAGAATTTGCTATTTGTAATTTCTTTTGTGACTGACTTAGTTGTTAAATGCCCTATGGGAGTTTTCTTTTTAAAGGAATCTTGTCGTTAATCCTTTCATAACATGAATAATGAGAGTAACAAGTCACCCTCTACTCTTACACACCCATCTCCATTCCAACTGTTGAGTATAACATAAAGAGCTTGGACACTGGAGTCAGGTAAATCTGAAATCAAACCCTCTTTCAACCACTTAGTATGTGTCTAACCTTAACCTCTGTTTGCCTTAGTTTCATTATTATTCAAATTGTTCTTATTGCTAAATATTTTTTCTTTCCTTCTTCCATAGTTAGATTCCACTCTTTCTTCTGATCTAAACTGAAGTCATTTCCCTGACCCCCTCGACTGGGTCATATTGGCCTGTTTTACATACTGAGAGCCACAGGTACCTGTCACTTACAGCAATTGCCACAATAACAACTTTATTATTTATTTATGTGATTATTGTTTAGTATCTTTCTTCAGTCTAGAATACAAGCTCTTCCTTATGGAAGGGGACATGGATGTATTCCCAGTGCCCAGGCCTTCACAGAGTAGGTGTTTGATGAATGAATTCTCATTCATTGAGAATGAGAGTGATGAAGCTTACCTCTACAGGGCTGCTGTGAGGGCTAAATGAGCTAAGGTAAGGGTACTTTGGTTTGGGCTCCTTCTAAAACAAGGATTTAGGTACAATAATTTTATTTTGTTTTGATACCAACCAGAATAGCGAAGAAGTGAAAGAGAGAGACAATGGAAGAAGCAAAAGCCACAAAGGGTGGTGCCTTGAGGAGGAGGTTACACTGTAGGGAACAGAGCTCTGTCTTACTGGGGACTCTCTGAGAAACTATGTAGAACCTACTCTGGAATTTTCCAAGTGAGGGTTGATGAAGTTGAGTTATTTATTCAACCACTTCTGTGTTTCATTGCTTGGGGGGATCTCTCTCCAAGGCATTCTCTCTCCAGTCTCCAGAGCATGTGTTTGGGCAGAAAGGTTCAGGAAGCCAGAGCTGTGTATAAGGGCACTGAATGCAGAGGACCTCCAGGGTAGGAGGGGCACCTTTGATGACCTCTGCGAAGTTAAAGCACTCTGTGCAGTGTCAGTGCAGATTAAGGCTCCTTCCAGAAATTGTTCTTCCCTCCCCCTATCTGCTATAGCCACTTTGACCCCAGCAGAACCGGGCACAGTGACAGAGCTCGTGCCAGGGCCTCAGAGTATGCCTGCTTTTACCACTGACTAAAGAATCAGGACAAGTGGACAGGCTTGCCCTGGGTCCAGGCCCCATTTTACCCTGAGGGAGCTCACCTCTCAGGGTGACCTTAGGGACAATTAGAGAACACAAGCAAGGCTGCGTTGGTGCGAATTCTCTGAAGAGAGGTGGGATATTAATCCAACCCTTGCCTGGAATATGGTTACACAACATGTAGCCAACATAAGGCCTACTGTTTCCACAGAGCATTCCACTCAGCTCAGTCCAGGTCCTGCACCTGGGAGGTTTCTAATTAATGCCTATTGAATAAACACTGAATCCTCCCCCAACTGAGGTCACAACAGAAGCAGGGCCATCATGGTAAAAATACACTGATATTTTAAAAGGTTAGTAGCATAGGAGTCATTTGTGAAAATAAAAAACTCTTTTCCTTGAGAGATGAGATGGGATGATTCCAATTCTCAGAATATAAAATTAAGGGTTCTTTACTTTCACAATGAGATGAGGATTTCTAGAACATTTGTGCTGCCAGATTTTAGCTCTGATTTAAAACACCTTTATCACAAATAATGCTGGCTGAGCATAGTCTTTTTAGACTGTAGAGAGCTGATTCAGCCCTCCCTCCCCAAAAGGAGTAGAAGAGAGGAAAAGTGGAAAGAGAGAGAGAGGGAGAGAGGGAGAGAGAGAGAGGGGGAGAGAGAGAGAGAGAGAGGGAGAGAGGGAGAGAGAGAGAGAGGGAGAGAGGGAGAGAGGGAGAGAGGTAGAGAGGGAGAGGGAGGAGAGAGAGAGAGAGAGAAAGAGAGAGAGAGAGAGAGAGAGAGAGAGAGAGAGAGAGAAATTTCTTTTTCTAGCGTTGCAAATGCCAATGTTGCGTTTTCATAGCCATGTGTATCTCCTCACTCATGGAGTTCACTTGTTATTTCTCTTTGACAACAGAGAAAGGATGGTTCCATCTCTTGCTTTCTGTTGTCTTTGCCTTTTACCTCTGTGTGTCCCTGCTTCCCTGCCCTTCTGTCTCTGAAGCTTTTCTGTCTGTCTAGTCATCTGCCCACTGCTCCTTTTCTGCATCTTTTTTCTCTTTCCCTGGTCCTCTGGCATCGTGTTCTTCCCTTTTCATGTCTTTTGGCGTCTGCTTTCTTTCTTTCTATGGTGTGTCTCTCTATTTCTGTTCTTCATCCTCCTCATTCCTTTTCTCTCTCTCTGCACCTGGGAGGTTTCACTCTCTCTCTTTCTTTCTGTCTGTCAAAATCACACACATACACACACATAATTTCTTAAAACAAACACAAAGGTATTTTAAGTTTCATCAGAAGAGGAGTGGAGTATCTTCAATCTGCCTCCTTGAAAAATGAAACAGGAAAACAAATCTAGCTTGCCTGGCTTCCTCTTTCTGTGGCCCTGGGTGAGGCCCTTTGCAGACCCGTAGAAAAAGATTTGCTCTTGCTTGTCTGACCTGAACTGGCTATTTCAGTCTGTGATTTTTTCTTTCAGCATGCTCACTCTGTTCTGGGCTCTGGACTGAATTGTTGGGGATCCCTGAGTCAGGCAACCCCAAGAAGTCTCCCAGTGGCTAGGGTTGGCCATGCCTGTCCTGGGCGTTGTCTCATGTGTTTGAGGTTCCCCAAAGGTTCAAGGAGTCTTTGCTTTATTCTGAGCAAGTCACAGCACAAGTCAGAAGTGTTGGTTTGAGGGAAACAATGAGTTGAATCATTTTTTCCCTCCCATCCTGCATCCAAGTTCCAGCACCTACTAGCAAGTCGCAAGCAGATCCCTTCACCTCTTGGTGCCTGGGCTTTCTCAGCTGTGGAATGAGGATGAAACCTAGGTTGAAGTTTGTTTTCAGAACTTGATAAGGTAAATGGATGCGAAGCTCTCAGCACAGGGCTGAAAGCTAAACCACAGGTACAGTAGGAAAAATAATACTGCCCTGTCTGCTGCATACAATTGCTTTAGGGGTCAAATGAAGTGAGGATGGAAAATGTGCTTTGAAAAGAGTATCATTTACTAAATAAAGTTTATTCTTATTATTGAGGTAATTTTTTTATAGCTAGCAGTTATTGAATACTTACAATAATAATTTTAAAAATTATCTGGAGTGGGGATATCTGTGTTTTACAGATTTGGAAATGGAAGTTTGGAGAGGTTAAATGATGACCAAATCACACAATAAAAAGAAATAAAAATTTTAAATTAAATGCTTACCATGTGACAGACATCACACTAAGGCCCTTACATTTATTATCTCATTTAGTTACACAATTGCATGAGATAGCTATTTTCTCCATTTTAAAATATATATATTTATTTATTTTTATTAATTTCAACTTTTATTTTAGATTCAGGGGTACACGTTCAGGCTTGCTGCAGGGGTATATCATGGGATGTTTAGGTTTGGGGTACAACTCAACATTGCCCAGGTAGTGAGCATCATACCCAATAATTAGTTTTTCAACCCCTTTCACCCTCTCTCCCACCCCCCTCCTGTAGTCTCCAGTGTCAGTTGTTTCCATGTTTATGACCCTGTGTATCTAATGTTTAGCTCCCACTTATAAATAAGAACATGAGGTGTTGGTATTTGGTTTCCTGTTTCTGCATTAATCCACTCAAGATAATGGCCTCCAGCTCCATCCATGTTGCTGCAGAGGACATGACTACATTCTTTTTTGTGACTGTGTGGTATTCCATGGTGTATATTTACCACATTTTTCTTATCCAACCCACTGTTAGTGGGCACCTAGGTTGATTTCATGTCTTTGCTGTTGTAAATAGTGCTGTGATGATCTGCTGAAAGAAATCACAGATCACACAAACAAATGGAAAAACAATCCATGTTCATGGATCGGAGGAATCAATATTGTTAAAAATGTCCATATTGCCCAAAGCAATCTACAGATTTGGTGATATTCCTATCAAGCTATTATAGCAATGTCATTTTTACACTATTCTAAAATTCATATGGAACCAAAAAAGGGCTTGAATAGCCAAAGCAATCCTAAGCAAAAAGAACAAAGTCAGAGGCATCACATAACCCAACTTCAAACTATACTGCTAGGCTATGGTAACCAACACAGCATGGTACTGGTACAAAAACAGACACAGACTAATGGAACAGGTTAGAGAACCCTGAAATAAAGCTGCATCCCTGGGTTCATTTATTTTTAGATGAGAAAACTAAAGTTTGGAGAAGTTAATTTGCCTAAGCTCAGGTGGGTAGAGGCAGAATTTGTCAGATACCAAAACTTGGTCTTGAAACTTCTTGCTATCCCACCTCAGAGCTCCTAAAGGGCAAAGCTTGGCTGAAGCCCGGGTCTTTCTTCTGGGGCTGCTGGTGGAGCAGTGTGTGTTGGGAGGTGGAGGAACAGGGGTGAGAGGGTGACTCATGGTGTCCCAGACAAGGGACTATTATCTGAAATGAACTATTATCTGAAAGAACAACAGTGTGTCCAAGTTTGCAGTCAGCTAGGCATGGGCACTCTTGCCTCTGGAGCGTGAAGTAGGGAATACAAGTGATTCTCCTCTTGCCTTCCTCCTTCCTTATTCCTCTTGCTCCCTTCCTTCCTTTTCTTCCTCTCCACGTGCCTCCTCCAATACCTCTCTCATCTCTTTCCCTCCTCCTGCCTTCCTTCTCCCCCTCCTCTGCCTTCCGCTTTCCTCCTCCTCGTCCTTTTTTGCCCTCTCCCCTTCCACTGACTTTTCCTCTCCCTTTCCTTCTTTTTCTCTCTCCCTTTCATCTTCCCTTTCTTTCTCCCCTCCAGATTTCTCCCCAACCCCTCCTCCTCTTGCATCGCCCCTCCCATCCCCCCAACCCCTTCTCCCCTCTTCCTACACTAACTGATGCCTGAAGAGTGTGCTGCCTGCTGTTGCCATGGAAACACCTCAGCCAGTGTTGCAGCCTTTTCCTGGATCTCGGCTGGCCAAAGACCAATACGAGAAGCCTAATGAAGTGGCCCCAGCATTTTCTTCCTCTCCTCTCCCTCTCAGAGACCACACTCTCTGAAGGCTGGAGCCGCCTATCCCTGGAAGTGTGAAGGGCAGAAACATATGGGGTTGTGGAGAGCTCTGGGGTGGCCTCAGGCGTGAGATTGAGCACCAGTCACCTTCCTTGGCACCACCAGCTCAATCTCAAAAGACTCTTCTGAGCACCGTGTGCACGATACAGCGTAAAAAGAATCACTCTAGCACCCAATGCACATAGAGATCTCCATAAGGTTGATTTGTGCCACCCCTTCCCCTGCTAAATGTCAAGTTTTAACCAAATGCTGTATTTGCTGGTCACTTTGTCTTGGTGAAAGGGGTCCCAGCCAGACTTCAGGGGACCTGCGTTTGGCTTCTGCTCTTGCTGGGTAACTGGGAGCTTCACACTTGTCTGTCACTTGGAGAGGTCCCATTTACCCTACGACCCTTCAGGACACCATGGGAGCCAAATCTATAGGACCGCATGGGTGCTGGTAGCTTCTCCCTCTTTTCTCCCTTCAGGAAATCACTGTCTACACACTCATTCTACTTCAGGGAAAAGCACTTTTGTCTTCAGTCTGTTCTCTGCATCTGCTGGAACCACCCAACAGGGAAGAAAAACTCAAAAGACCTTGGCCACTTTCTCCTTCCTTTCACTCCTGAGTTCTCTGTGGCTTCATTATTCTGATTTCAATTTAGAGAATATATATTGATCACCAATTATGTATAAAAGTGCATTGGGCAGTATAAAGCCTACCTTTACAGCCAAATGCATTACTACTTTGCAATGCAGCAAGCTCATATTATCCTTTCCTGTTTCTGTTCCATCGGAGTGGGGGAAGGCCTGGCCTATCCCCTGCCTCTGGGACCATGTCTGCATTAGCCAGCGTTTCCTGTGGCAACAGCCTCCACCCACTCCTGCCAAATCTCAATGCCTTACAACAGCAAGCCTTTATTTCCTGCTCCCATTATGTGAGGGTTGCTGGTCAGCAGGAGCTGTCCTTGGTTCTTCTGGGATCTGCTGGGCCTGGCTCAGTGCCACGGGTCTTCTCTTATTCCAGGACCCCAGCTGAAGGGGCAGCCCACATATGCAGCATGCTGTTCTTATGGCAGAGGGCAGAAGCTCAAGGGAGAAAGAGCTCAACCAGAAAGCACGTTGAAAGGCTCTATTCAGATGTGGAGTGAGTCCTAGCTGCTGGGACACCACTGGGCAAAGCAAGTCACATGGCTCAGCCCAACATCAAAGGAGCAGGAAGTAGGGCGGCTTACAGGGAAGCCAGGGAACAGATAATTACCAACAAAGAATAGAAGTTGCTACAATGCCTAGACAATCCAAGACAGGAGTCAGCCTTTTCCTAGGACTCTTCTCATTTCACTTTTGAACTGTTATCTGAAAGAACAACAGTGTGTGCAAGTTTGCAGTCAGCAAGACACGGGTTGAAATCTGAGTTTTTCAGTTTTCTAGCTATGTGGCTTCAGGATGGGGAGTTACCCTCTCTGAGTCTCAGTTGCTGCATCTGTAGAGTGGCAATACTAACAAAGATTTCACATGGTTGCTATAGGGATCACATGGTGCTAGGCTCATAGTAGGCACTCAGCAAGTCGCAGTTATTAACCCTGTTAGTATATTAAAATGAATAAATTATTTTGGTCAAAGTAAATAAGTAAGGTGTAGCTTTGCTGTCTCCTGATTTTTCTACTTATGCAATCTAGGTCATAATAATTGGCCGGTGATGTGAGGGAACAATAATAGCAATGTTAACGGTTAAATGGCACTTGCTGTGTGTGAGATACTATTTAAAGGCTTTACATATTCTAACTTACTGAATCCTCACAAGTCTATGAAATACTGCAACTCTTATCCACATATTACTGATTATGGAACTGAGCCCAGAGGAACACAGAAGGAGGTTAAGTGGCTTATTCATGGCCATATAGCTTCCTAGCAGCAGAGCCAGGATTTGAACCCAAGTAGCTCAGCTAAAAGCTCATGTTCTTAGCCATTGTGCTATGGGAACTCTGAGCTTTAGTAGTCAGTGTTTAGACAGGGATGATGAAGAGCCATGTGACTGTGGCTATGATGCTTAAGCCTGGTTTTTTGGGCAGAAAGAAAATCTGGTGAGTGACCGGATTTAATACCTACTTGGACATGAAATGAAGGAGCCCCTGGAGGCGAGGGCAAGATTTAGAATCTACAGGCCAGCCCCTAGTCATTTAGCGTGGAACGTGATTCTAGGTATGTGTGTGGGAGAGTGAGGTGGGTTTTCTGGAGTGGAGGGTGACCCTTTTTCTTCCATTCAAATGCTGCAGGCCTTGCTCTCCAGCTAGGTCAGCTGCCCTTTGGGAGGCAGATCTTTGAGATTCCAGTGTCTGACAATACTGTGACTACTCTGTCCATTTCTGCACATAAGGCAGTAGGATGGACATTTCTCTGGGGAGCATCTTCACTGCCCTTTCCCAAGGCAGATGAAAACATCTTCAGCCCAACAGACCCACAGTCGCTGTGACATCTGCAGCAAAGGGGAGGGCTGATAACACTGCAAATGGTGCTATAGCCAGTGAACTTACTCATCATCTTCTGTTACGCCAAGAGCTGACCGCCAACTTGCAGCCCTAGCAACTGAGGATAAAAACGGCAGCAAACGTCTGCCTGAGACTGGGCCTTTAAATGAGGCCAGCCCACACTCTCACACCCACGGGACCTTCAACAGGGGTGCTCTGGGCATCCTGGTCTTGTTGACAGCAGAAGTCCTTAACCTGCTGCTGGCATCAACTCACTATTTCTTGCCTTTTGTTCTGCATCTTTGTTTGCTCAGCTCCTCGCATTTTTTTGTTTTGTTTTGTTTTTATTTTTGTTTTTTGAGACAGGGTCTCACTCTGTCACCCAGGCCAGAGTGCAGTGGTGCCATCTTGGCTCCCTGTAAACCTTGCCTTCGGAGTTCAAGAGATTCTCCTGCTTCAGCCTCCCGAATAGCTGGGACTACCGGTGTGCACCACTACACCTAGCTAATTTTTGTATTTTTAGTAGAGATGGGGTCTATTGGCCAGGCTGGTCTCAAACTCCTCACCTCAGGTGATCCACCCACTTTGGCCTCCCAAAGTGCTAGGATTACATGCATGAGCCACTGTGCCTGGTCCCCTCACATGTTTTTTTAACTTCAAGATCCAAAACCAGGGCTGGGCACGATGGCTCACACCTGTAATCCCAGCACTTTGGGAGGCTGAGGTGGGTGGATCACCTGAGGTCGGGAGTTTGAGACCAGCCTAACCAACATGGAGAAACACCATCTCTACTAAAATTACAAAATTAGCCGGACATAGTGGCACATGCCTGTAATCCCAGCTACTCAAGAGGCTGAGGCAGGAGAATCACTTGAACCCGGGAGACAGAGTTTGTGGTGAGCCGAGATTGTGCCATTGTACTTCAGCCTGGGCAACAAGAGCAAAACTCCATCTCAAAAAAAAAAAAAAAAAAAAAAAATCCAAAACCACATTTACCCCTTAAATGTAAGGACTGTTTGGGCTTTCTTTGATTTGATTCATGAGTGTGGTTTTGAAGTCACCTTCAGGATCTAGCCCCAAGCATCAGCCTGCTTTGCCAGAACCCCTGGGCTGGCTTGAGCCTCGTGGGGGCCAAACATGGCTCTACCCTGAGTCAGTCATTGTCCTTGGATTTCACTGAGGTCTCCTTTGGTCACTGGTAATGTGGGAAACAGGGCCTGGACTTCATGCCAGTCAATGTAGAAATAGCATTAGCTCAATGTCGTTCCTTTGAGCATTGCTGTGCCCACTCTCACTCCCACCTCAAGACTAGAAAAGGACTTGGTTGGAAGGAATCATCTAGATGTTTTCTGGCAGAAGGTGTTTTCTTCCTACTTGGTAGATCCAGTTGTCAAGAGTAGAGTCCATGCCTGCTCCTGCTGTGTCACCTGCCCAGTCCTCGAGGCAATGAGGGCCCAGCCTTAAAGGCCATCCGGAATTCCTTGCCTATAGCTCAGTCGGGTCTTCAAATAATCAGTTGCCCTTACATCCAGTGTGCCCAGCGCACAGGGGTGTTTAGCCCCAGGGTACCCAGGGAGGCATCAGGCTGCCACCTCAGTAGCTTCCATCTCGAGTCTAACTGCCCTCTGTTCAGCTCCCTTGTTCCTAATTTTGCCCCAGGGCTTCTTGTCTAGTCGTAGAAGTCAGCCTTATTATTGAAGCCCCTTGAATCTCTTTCTTATATACCTTGCATTGTATATACAGGATATAGCATCTCCTTGACCTGCATATTGCTTCTGCTAGCCCTCCCACTAACTCAGAGTCCCCTTTCGAATCTATGACTTAGATACGTATCAGATGCCAAAAAGTGCAGTCATCTAGAAAGTCCACGCAGGGGCGGAGCAAGATGGCCGAATAGGAACAGCTCCAGTCTCCAACTCCCAGCGCGAGCGACACAGAAGACCAGCGATTTCTGCATTTTCAACTGAGGTACTGGGTTCATCTCACTGGGGAGTGCCAGATGATCGGTGCTGGTCAGCTGCTGCAGCCCGACCAGCGAGAGCTGAAGCAGGGCGAGGCATTGCCTCACCTGGAAAGCGCAAGGGGGAAGGGAATCCCTTTTCCTAGCCAGGGGAACTGAGACACACAACACCTGGAAAATCGGGTAACTCCCACCCCAATACTGCGCTTTAAGCAGACAGGCACACCAGGAGATCATATCCCACACCTGGCCGGGAGTGTCCCACACCCACGGAGCCTCCCTCATTGCTAGCACAGCAGTCTGTGATCTACCGGCAAGGCAGCAGCGAGGCTGGGGGAGGGGCGCCCGCCATTGCTGAGGCTTAAGTAGGTAAACAAAGCTGCTGGGAAGCTCGAACTGGGTGGAGCTCACAGCAGCTCAAGGAAACCTGCCTGTCTCTGTAGACTCCACCTCTGGGGACAGGGCACAGTAAATAATAACAAATGCAGCAGCTCTGCAGACGCAAACGACTCTGTCTGACAGCTTTGAAGAGAGCAGTGGATCTCCCAACACGGAGGTTGAGATCTGAGAAGGGACAGACTCCCTGCTCAAGTGGGTCCCTGACCCCTGAGTAGCCTAACTGGGAGACATCCCCCACTAGGGGCAGTCTGACACCCCACACCTCACAGGGTGGAGTACACCCCTGAGAGGAAGCTTCCAAAGCAAGAATCAGACAGGTACACTCGCTGTTCAGAAATATTCTATCTTCTGCAGCCTCTGCTGCTGATACCCAGGCAAACAGGGTCTGGAGTGGACCTCAAGCAATCTCCTACAGCTACAACCTACAGCTGAGGATCCTGACTGTTAGAAGGAAAGCTATCAAACAGGAAGGACACCTACACCAAAACCCCATCAGTACATCACCATCATCAAAGACCAGAGGCAGATAAAACCACAAAGATGGGGAAAAAGCAGGGCAGAAAAGCTGGAAATTCAAAAAATAAGAGCGCATCTCCCCCGGCAAAGGAGCGCAGCTCATCGCCAGCAACGGATCAAAGCTGGTCGGAGAATGACTTCGACGAGATGAGAGAAGAAGGCTTCAGTCCATCAAATTTCTCAGAGCTAAAGGAGGAATTACATACCCAGCGCAAAGAAACTAAAAATCTTGAAAAAAAAGTGGAAGAATTGATGGCTAGAGTAATTAATGCAGAGAAGCTCACAAACGAAATGAAAGAGACGAAAACCATGGCACGAGAAATACGTGACAAATGCACAAGCTTCAGTAACCGTCTCGATCAACTGGAAGAAAGAATGTCAGCGATGGAGGATCAAATGAATGAAATGAAGCGAGAAGAGAAACCAAAAGAAAAAAGAAGAAAAAGAAATGAACAAAGCCTGCAAGAAGTATGGGATTATGTAAAAAGACCAAATCTACGTCTGATTGGGGTGCCTGAAAGTGAGGGGGAAAATGGAACCAAGTTGGAAAACACTCTTCAGGATATCATCCAGGAGAACTTCCCCAACCTAGTAGGGCAGGCCAACATTCAAATCCAGGAAATACAGAGAACGCCACAAAGATACTCCTCGAGAAGAGCAACTCCAAGACACATAATTGCCAGATTCACCAAAGTTGAAATGAAGGAAAAAATCTTAAGGGCAGCCAGAGAGAAAGGTCGGGTTACCCACAAAGGGAAGCCCATCAGACTAACAGCAGATCTCTCGGCAGAAACTCTACAAGCCAGAAGAGAGTGGGGGCCAATATTCAACATTCTTAAAGAAAAGAATTTTAAACCCAGAATTTTATATCCAGCCAAACTAAGTTTCATAAGTGAAGGAGAAATAAAATCCTTTACAGATAAGCACATGCTTAGAGATTTTGTCACCACCAGGCCTGCCTTACAAGAGACCCTGAAGGAAGCACTAAACATGGAAAGGAACAACCGGTACCAGCCATTGCAAAAACATGCCAAAATGTAAAGACCATCAAGGCTAGGAAGAAACTGCATCAACTAACGAGCAAAATAACCAGTTAATATCATAATGGCAGGATCAAGTTCACACATAACAATCTTAACCTTAAATGTAAATGGACTAAATGCTCCAATTAAAAGACACAGACTGGCAAACTGGATAAAGAGTCAAGATCCATCAGTCTGCTGTATTCAGGAGACCCATCTCACACGCAGAGACATACATAGGCTCAAAATAAAGGGATGGAGGAAGATTTACCAAGCAAATGGAGAACACAAAAAAGCGGGGGTTGCAATACTAGTCTCTGATAAAACAGACTTTAAACCATCAAAGATCAAAAGAGACAAAGAAGGCCATTACATAATGGTAAAGGGATCAATTCAACAGGAAGAGCTAACTATCCTAAATATATATGCACCCAATACAGGAGCACCCAGATTCATAAAGCAAGTCCTTAGAGACTTACAAAGAGACTTAGACTCCCATACAATAATAATGGGAGACTTCAACACTCCACTGTCAACATTAGACAGATCAACGAGACAGAAAGTTAACAAGGATATCCAGGAATTGAACTCATCTCTGCAGCAAGCAGACCTAATAGACATCTATAGAACTCTCCACCCCAAATCAACAGAATATACATTCTTCTCAGCACCACATCGTACTTACTCCAAAATTGACCACGTAATTGGAAGTAAAGCACTCCTCAGCAAATGTACAAGAACAGAAATTATAACAAACTGTCTCTCAGACCACAGTGCAATCAAATTAGAACTCAGGACTAAGAAACTCAATCAAAACCGCTCAACTACATGGAAACTGAACAACCTGCTCCTGAATGACTACTGGGTACATAACGAAATGAAGGCAGAAATAAAGATGTTCTTTGAAACCAATGAGAACAAAGATACAACATACCAGAATCTCTGGGACACATTTAAAGCAGTGTGTAGAGGGAAATTTATAGCACTAAATGCCCACAAGAGAAAGCAGGAAAGATCTAAAATTGACACTCTAACATCACAATTAAAAGAACTAGAGAAGCAAGAGCAAACACATTCGAAAGCTAGCAGAAGGCAAGAAATAACTAAGATCAGAGCAGAACTGAAGGAGATAGAGACACAAAAAACCCTCCAAAAAATCAATGAATCCAGGAGTTGGTTTTTTGAAAAGATCAACAAAATTGACAGACCACTAGCAAGACTAATAAAGAAGAAAAGAGAGAAGAATCAAATCGATGCAATTAAAAATGATAAAGGGGATATCACCACCGACCCCACAGAAATACAAACTACCATCAGAGAATACTATAAACACCTCTACGCAAATAAACTGGAAAATCTAGAAGAAATGGATAATTTCCTGGACACTTACACTCTTCCAAGACTAAACCAGGAAGAAGTTGAATCCCTGAATAGACCAATAGTAGGCTCTGAAATTGAGGCAATAATTAATAGCCTACCAACCAAAAAAAGTCCAGGACCAGATGGATTCACAGCTGAATTCTACCAGAGGTACAAGGAGGAGCTGGTACCATTCCTTCTGAAACTATTCCAATCAATAGAAAAAGAGGGAATCCTCCCTAACTCATTTTATGAGGCCAACATCATCCTGATACCAAAGCCTGGCAGAGACACAACAAAAAAAGAGAATTTTAGACCAATATCCCTGATGAACATCGATGCAAAAATCCTCAATAAAATACTGGCAAACCGGATTCAGCAGCACATCAAAAAGCTTATCCACCATGATCAAGTGGGCTTCATCCCTGGGATGCAAGGCTGGTTCAACATTCGCAAATCAATAAACATAATCCAGCATATAAACAGAACCAAAGACAAGAACCACATCATTATCTCAATAGATGCAGAAAAGGCTTTTGACAAAATTCAACAGCCCTTCATGCTAAAAACGCTCAATAAATTCGGTATTGATGGAACATACCTCAAAATAATAAGAGCTATTTATGACAAACCCACAGCCAATATCATACTGAATGGGCAAAAACTGGAAAAATTCCCTTTGAAAACTGGCACAAGACAGGGATGCCCTCTCTCACCACTCCTATTCAACATAGTGTTGGAAGTTCTGGCTAGGGCAATCAGGCAAGAGAAAGAAATCAAGGGGATTCAGTTAGGAAAAGAAGAAGTCAAATTGTCCCTGTTTGCAGACGACATGATTGTATATTTAGAAAACCCCATTGTCTCAGCCCAAAATCTCCTTAAGCTGATAAGCAACTTCAGCAAAGTCTCAGGATACAAAATTAATGTGCAAAAATCACAAGCATTCTTATACACCAGTGACAGTCAAACAGAGAGCCAAATCAGGAATGAACTTCCATTCACAATTGCTTCAAAGAGAATAAAATACCTAGGAATCCAACTTACAAGGGATGTAAAGGACCTCTTCAAGGAGAACTACAAACCACTGCTCAGTGAAATCAAAGAGGACACAAACAAATGGAAGAACATACCATGCTCATGGATAGGAAGAATCAATATCGTGAAAATGGCCATACTGCCCAAGGTAATTTATAGATTCAATGCCATCCCCATCAAGCTACCAATGAGCTTCTTCACAGAATTGGAAAAAACTGCTTTAAAGTTCATATGGAACCAAAAAAGAGCCCGCATCTCCAAGACAATCCTAAGTCAAAAGAACAAAGCTGGAGGCATCACGCTACCTGACTTCAAACTATACTACAAGGCTACAGTAACCAAAACAGCATGGTACTGGTACCAAAACAGAGATATAGACCAATGGAACAGAACAGAGTCCTCAGAAATAATACCACACATCTATAGCCATCTGATCTTTGACAAACCTGAGAGAAACAAGAAATGGGGAAAGGATTCCCTATTTAATAAATGGTGCTGGGAAAATTGGCTAGCCATAAGTAGAAAGCTGAAACTGGATCCTTTCCTTACTCCTTATACGAAAATTAATTCAAGATGGATTAGAGACTTAAATGTTAGACCTAATACCATAAAAATCCTAGAGGAAAACCTAGGTAGTACCATTCAGGACATAGGCATGGGCAAAGACTTCATGTCTAAAACACCAAAAGCAACGGCAACAAAAGCCAAAATTGACAAATGGGATCTCATTAAACTAAAGAGCTTCTGCACAGCAAAAGAAACTACCATCAGAGTGAAGAGGCAACCTACAGAATGGGAGAAAATTTTTGCAATCTACTCATCTGACAAAGGGCTAATATCCAGAACCTACAAAGAACTCAAACAAATTTACAAGAAAAAAAAAACAACCCCATCCAAAAGTGGGCAAAGGATATGAACAGACATTTCTCAAAAGAAGACATTCATACAGCCAACAGACACATGAAAAAATGCTCGTCATCACTGGCCATCAGAGAAATGCAAATCAAAACCACAATGAGATACCATCTCACACCAGTTAGAATGGCGATCATTAAAAAGTCAGGAAACAACAGGTGCTGGAGAGGATGTGGAGAAATAGGAACACTTTTACACTGTTGGTGGGATTGTAAACTAGTTCAACCATTATGGAAAACAGTATGGCGATTCCTCAAGGATCTAGAACTAGATGTACCATATGACCCAGCCATCCCATTACTGGGTATATACCCAAAGGATTATAAATTATGCTGCTATAAGGACACATGCACACGTATGTTTATTGCAGCACTATTCACAATAGCAAAGACTTGGAATCAACCCAAATGTCCATCAGTGACAGATTGGATTAAGAAAATGTGGCACATATACACCATGGAATACTATGCAGCCATAAAAAAGGATGAGTTTGTGTCCTTTGTAGGGACATGGATGCAGCTGGAAACCATCATTCTTAGCAAACTATCACAAGAACAGAAAACCAAACACCGCATGTTCTCACTCGTAGGTGGGAACTGAACAATGAGATCACTTGGACTCGGGAAGGGGAACATCACACACCGGGGCCTATCATGGGGAGGGGGGAGGGGGGAGGGATTGCATTGGGAGTTATACCTGATGTAAATGACGAGTTGATGGGTGCAGCACACCAACATGGCACAAGTATACATATGTAGCAAACCTGCACGTTGTGCACATGTACCCTACAACTTGAAGTTTAATAATAATAAATAAATTAAAAAAATAAATAAAAAAAAAAAAAAAAAAGAAAGTCCACGCAGACCCCTAGAATGTAATAGTAAATGAATCAGACTCCACTTGACTCCAGCTCTTGGATTTAATGGTTTGGGCTGCCAGCCTCTTCCTCCAGGGAGACAGCTGTCTTGCCCTAGGTGATTTATCTGAGAAGAGTCTCAGCAAGCTCTTCTTCCCCCAACACAGGCTTTCAAAATCTCACGGCCCTGCCAAGACATGCAGTTATATCATTTCCCGATAGGGGGCCTTTCTTGGGTTATTAAATTGTCAGAGTTAACAAGAATGAAACATCAGGTCTTTCCCATCAGACTGGCAAAAACGAACATGATTAGCAATGGATAGAAAGGGCACAGGAAAACAGACACTCTCAGACAGCGTTCGTGAGAGTGTACATTAGCACACCTTTTTACTCCTTTGGAGGGCAGCTTGAACATGTGTATCAAAATTTTTACCTTGACAATTTTTCTTCTAGGAATTTATCAAGGAGTTAATTAAACAAATTTGCAAAAATACATAGGCAAAAGAACGCTCCTTCAGTAATGTTTCTGATAGCAGAAAAATGTGTAGGATTTGTTAGATAATTTATGTTATATGCATACACAGCAATACAGTATAGCTGTTAAAGAGCTTGCTATAAAGCAACACGCATTAATATGTCCACACCACACTGCTGAGTAAAGAAGCAATTTGTACAATAGTTTGTCTAAGACAATCCCAGTGAACAAATGTCATATATGTGTAGTGGGGAGGGGGAAGTATGTATACATATACTTGTGTTTGCACACATACACATGCATTCAGGGAAGCCACAGTCTGGCAGTGATGGCAGGCACATACAAAAAAGACAATTGTGGAATTACATGGCATACAGGTCATTAAAGAAAAGGAAAGAGTGATTCAAGGAACTCTTCCCAAACAGAGTGACAGCTAAGCTGAGAACTGTAGAACAATTGAGAGGTTGTCAGGGGAAGATGCAGAGATCCTAGTAAATGGTGGGGTCTATGGGCTCCAAGAATAGCTATGACCTAGGTGTGGAGAGTCTTCAGGTCTAACCACCAAGATCAAGCTACAGAAGCTTCAGGAAGCATCACTGAAATGAGTCATATAGTGGGGCCATTGGGCAAAAGGTAGACTTGGGGGGAGCATTGAACTTTGACACCATGACCATTGTTTGAGGCACAGAAAGGCTCCACCTTTTTCAAACAACTTTCAAAGTTCTCCTTCCCTTGCCTGCCCTGCTGTGCCCTGCAGCAAAAATGACACTTGGTCATACAATCCATTCCATAGTTAAACTTGCACTTTATTAAAATTGCTCTGAATAACTCTGGGGGGAAAATTGTATCCGTCTCCATTCATCTTCAATGGCTTTTACACCTCACTCGACATAACTGTCTCCTTTGATTAAATCTCCATTAGGGCTCTGTTCCATATTCAGCAGCTCTATAAGCCAATTAACCCACCATTCCATAGGTTAGGACAAAGAGCAGTGCTTCTTCAGAGAGGGAGAGAGAGGGAGAAAAAGAGAGAGAGGGGGGAAGGGAGGAAGGAAGAGTAATACAGCAAGAGAAACTTACCTCCCCTGCTACAGCTACAACTAATCAGTGTTTTTCATTATACTCTCATTTCCCCACATTTAATCTAAAGGAGATGGGAGGGACATTGCCAGCAAGATGCAAGGTCAGGCCTGGAAAATCCATGCTTGGCTTATTCATTATGCCAGGCTCCGTAGATGACAACATGCAATTTCTTTTTTTCTTCTTCTTCTTCTTCTTCTTTTTTTTTTTGGTAGAGACAGGGTCTCACTATCACCAGGGCTGGCCTTGAACTTCTGTACTCAAGCGATCTTTCCACCTCAGCTTCCCAAAATGCTGGAATTACAGGTGTGAGCCACCAAGTCTGGCCGAGATGCAATTTCTTAAATTGAATAGTGTTTGGGAGTGCTCAAACCTGTCAATGCCTTCCTCATCCTGATCAACCAGAATCCCCAAGGATGCCTACCCCTAGGTTCAGCCCCTCCAGACCCTGCCCAGGTCTGCATGTTAGAAGGCCATCTCCACTAGTGTGAATCTAGTCTAGTCTCATGGCCCTAAGCCTGGCCCCAGTGGGTGTGGAGGCAGGGCCTGGTTGTTCACAAATCCTCACGTTATTCCCTGCCCATGAACTACCCCCCTCATCTCCACTTACTGGAACATGTTATAGGATTGACTTCTGTCTGGAGACTTGGCCAACATTTGAATCCTCTTTAAGGATTCAAATCTGGAGCTCCTACATGCCTTTGATTCGCCGGCTGGTCATCAGGGACCCTATCCCCTAGCTGGTTCTGCTAGTTCCTTTCCCTGGGGGATGACCCCAGTGGATGAAGTTTTGCCCTGACAGGACAGCATCTGTTCACATTTTGGTGTTGCCCGAAGCTGGAAAATCCAACTGATTCCCAGGGCCGCACTGACTGAGTACGTGCACACCACTTATGTGGAACCCCAAAAGTCCCAACTACCTGGATCCATGGCTGGGCTGAATGAAGTGAACTTGAATAAGGATTCATGTCAGGCCTGTTCTGAGCCCGGATGCTCACGATTAGGGCTCAGAGTTGAAAGGCAGAGGTAAGATTGGAGGTGAGCACAAGCCCAGGATGAGAGAACAAGCTGATTCAGACTTGAGTCCATCCAGCTGCTTAGAAAGGATCTGCTTGTCCCAGTCTGCCCACCTCACACAGGGATAATGGGAGCAGAAAATGCGTAGCAGGCTGTCCAGACCTCTCTGCCGTCTAGCAAATGGCCTCCGGAAGATGCTTGCTTCTGTTTTTATATAGAAGTGAGGTTTTAAGGAAGCCACAGGGCCCATAGGGCGGTGGCAGCATTGGGTGAATCTCCTCCAGCCTTCTGCAAGGGGCTGGGTAGAAGGGGCCTGGGATGGGCATCTGGAATCCTTCAGCCTAGTCCTCTAGTCCGGTGATGAAAGCCCAGCCACTGTTCCCAGACCAGCAGGGATATGTCTATCCCCTCTGGGTCACCCATCCTTTTCCCAGGCCATCCTCCCTTGATTCACACAGACTTGCCTACCAAGGCGGGGCTCTGTTCCTGCTTTGCTGGTCACCTCTGCTCTGCCCCCGATTCCACTTCCTGGACCAGGGCTCTTGAGACCCTGAACATTTCTACAGGTGGGGGCTTGTGCATGATCCTGTCCCTGGGACTTGGGAATTTTTGACCTTTCACCAGGATAGCCTAGAGGAACCCCTCTTCCATCTTAGTGTTTGCTCTCCCCACCCGCCACCTTCCTTTCAGAACTAATGGGTCCCAAATGTCATATGCTCATCCCCTGTGGCTCAAGTCAACCTCCTCCTGGGATCCATTCTATCTGCTGTGGCTGCCCATGAAACCAGTGAGCTCAGAGGCAGCATTAGTACAAGTACAGCTTCTGGAATGAAGGAGGTGACTCTCTCCAAGCTGAGCCTTTGTGCTTGTGGAGGGTGTGTGGTATTTAGTCTTGGAAGCCACCAAAGGAAGAGCAAGACAGAAAAGCCCAGTGCACATGGTGAGGATATTGGGGAGTGGAGAGTGGGGGCAGGATTTCACAGGTTTGCTGTCACACATACCTAACTTTCCATCTCAGCTCTGTTGCACACCAGCTATAGGATTTGGGGAAGTTAATTCATCCCTTTGAGCCTCGGTATTGCCAGACATAAAATGGGAAGAACAATGTCTGCTTCAGAAGGTTGTAGATCAGATGAGACCATGTACATTATCTGGCACTTGGTAAGTGCTTGACAAATGACAGCCATAGGGTGGCAGAAAGACTCAAAACCATTTTTATTAGAAATGTTTGGGAGGACCGGGATGATCAACCTAGAAAAGTCTAGGGGAGACGTGATGGGGATTTTCAAACACTGGGACTGTGCTCAGAGAAAGGGATTGGAAATGATGGAGCGCCTGGTGTATTTGACATCTAGAGAGGATAACGTTTAACAACCCCTTCCTCTGTCCAACGCAAAATGAAACAAATGCCAATGGCCACAAAGGAAAAGCAGGCAGAGAAAATTTTCTTTTGTTAAACTTAACGTATATAATCATGCCAGTAAAAAATACAACAAATATTACAGAATACAGGAGAAAAAACTAATGGATTAATATTTTTATTATGTTAGTATAGCTTTTGAGAAAAGGGAAAACATATCTACATTCTGTTGCAGTAATAAATAATAACAATTACAGTTTTATTTTCCTGATTAACTCTTCAGTTAAAAAACAATTGGCACTTCAAAAAGAATGATGAATTTCAGTTTTAAAGATATTATTCAAATTCAATACAGATAAACTAAAAATCACACTTACAGAACAAAAAATAATTGTACCATGCAGTTCTCACTGTTTCACTGCTTTAAATTAAAAAAATAAAATAAAAATTTCAGGGCTCACATAGAATGTCAGAATTGAAGTAACTCATTTTCTGTTTGTTTTTTGTTTGTTTGTTTTTTGTCTTCACCATTGTGATACTTAGTTCAAATTTACCATTTAAACTCAGGGATATGTAAGTACCACAGGAGGTGGAGACATGAACTGTGCTTGAAACAAACTGGAATACATTCAAATCTTAAGAATTTACTCTTGAATGAGCATTTATAGCTGAGTTTGCATGTGTTGGGGCCAGTTGTGTAACTGGGGCTTCTCCAAATTAGTGCCCATGTAGAATACTATGTCATTAAAGGAAAAGTAATAAAAATGTGCCAAATGGAAGCTTATTACATCTATTATTATTATTATTATTAAAATGCAACAGTAACCATAACAATTACTTAGTACTTGACCAACAATAGCTTTTGTTAAAGAGGAGTATTTTATCACTAACATTGTTTAGAGCTGCCAGAGAATGGTGGCAATAATAAAAAGCAGACTGGCTTGTAGCCTGTTTTATTATTGTTTTCACATTCTCTACAAAAAACATTCCCTCTATTTTCTGCACTTGGGGGGACTGCTACTCGAAGCCACCCTTGATGTGCTCTGATTAAAGGGGTGACCCTGATGAAAAGCAGAGCTCAGTTGGGGCTCAGCGTAGGGGAGAGTGTTCCAACTGCCAGAGCCTCCCAAGATGGACTGGCCTGCCTCTGGAGGTAGTAAATCTCCTGTCACAAAAGGTGCTCAAGCATAAGATGGCCTTTAAGTTCTCTCCAACCTGAAGACTCAGTGACTTCATGAATCAGGAATGACAGAGCTTCCTTCAGTCATTGGGAGAGAGTTGGGAACTTAGCTGTGTCTGGGGCTGGTATATCGGCTATGTTCTGCAGAGGCACAACCCCAAATTCTAGAGCCAGCTCCACCCCCACCACCACCCCCACAACTCCTGCTTTTACCAATAAAGGCAGCACTGTCCATGGCCGGAGACCAGAAAATTCCTGGTTGCTGGTCAGAGCACAGGGAGACCAGCTGGAGCATCCTGCAGGGCCGTCATAAAGAAGATGGTTAGTGGACTTTTCTGGATGTTACCTCTTCTCTGGCTTAAGTCCTCCCCTCTGTCTGGGGCTCCTCCTGCCAGCCCAGGGAGGGCTGGTGTGTTTCCTGCTGTTTGTATCTCAGAGGCATGAAGCCATTTTGGAGGAGTATTGGCCCTAAATTCCAGTCATTTTTTAACCCCCCTGTGGGAGGTTCCCATTATCTCTTTAGCATAAAACACATTATTAATGGATTATGCTTTCAACAGTAAAGGTCTTTTAGAAATGATTTTAAGAATTCCAACCTGGACTTTCTTTTCAGAAATACTACTTTCATGGCTCTGGCTATGAACGTCAGCATATAGAGAATGGATCACTACCAAAGAAGGCACCCAAATGTATCTGTCTCATCCTGGGGAAACTCATTCATCTGCATATGTACTCAGCAAGTGTTTGCTGGCATCTGCTCTGGGTCACAGGGAGTGCTGGGCCCTGGAAGCTTAGAGATGTGAAAGAAGGCTGGACATTCAAGATATGCACCCACACCTGCCTAGGGTACTCGGTATGCAAACAAACAAAAGATCACAGTGCAAGCTGATAAATACTGTGATAGATGTGTGGGAAGAAATGCTCCAGGAGCTCAGTGGATTGGTGAAGTTTGCTTTATTCATTTAAGCAATTAAAAATGGATTCTGGATACATTCAGCAAAAGATGCTTTGGAAGGCAAGAAAAATCTTGATCACCAAGCTTATGTGCTTGATCTTGTGCTATCCAGAGGGCCTCTGGCTAATTCATTGAACTTAAAGATGAGAGATACAATTTTCTTTTACAAAAAGACAAGTTTTCCAAATTTGCTGACCTTTCCAGTGATGACAGGTAGCTGTTGCTATTAGATATTTTTGAAAAAGTAAACATCTGTAATCTGCCCTTTCAAGGTAAAGGCGATATTTTTTAACAATGAGTGAGAAAGGAACTGTTTTTTGAAACAGGTTTGTGTGCACAAAAGATAGAACATTTTAAAATGGATGTTTGAAGTGTTTCCACCATTACATGATCCTATTGCCTAAAATTTTGTCAGGGTGTCACTTATAAAAACTGTTATATCTGTGTTCTATAAAAACTTGGAAACAAAATTTTCTAAAGTGTTAAAAAATCTCCTACATAAAAAATCCTGGAGGACTTTGTACACATTTGTTCAAAATATATAAATGCTGCATCTTCCAATTCATTAGCAGAAATGAACAATTGATACGTGGAATATGGAGATCTAGTAGGCAAATGTTCACATCGTCTGTATAATTGGTAGATGGGACTGAAAATGGGTCTAACATGTACAAAGTGCAGCCAATAAGTATGTCTTCCACTGTGGTCTCCATGTCTTTTGCATGCCTTTCAGCCTAAGTCATGAAAACCAGGTACTAAATAAACATACTTTCAACTTGACCTTCAAATGATTATATCAAAAAGTGTTAAGCTAAGATTTTTTAAAGTATCAAAGCATTTATGATGACCAATTACACAGCTCTCATTATTTTATTTAATGGTTGAAAATTATACATAAAAATATAAATATGTTTTATAATTTTCAACCATATGTATCTTCTCCCTTAAAATTTTCTACTCTTTGTGCAAAATTTCCATGCTACTTAGCACATTACAGGTATCTAATTTATAAATAAATAAATAGGCAGACATGTTTATGTTGAAGGTGAATTCTCAAAAAGTTTTGATGGATGGGATGTTGATCATGAAACTGGGAAACTTCTCCCATCCTCAATGGGGTCACCCTAAAGGAAATTAACATACGGGAGTGACAGGACATACTTTTGTCTTAGAGAGGTGAGTTTTGCAACAGTGTGGAGAATGATTGGAATCAAGGAGACCAATGAAAAGGGTGTTTTGATAACTCTGGTGCCATGTAATGAGGGTCTGAATTAAGGTTGAACAAGTGGGAAGGGAGAAGCCACTTAGAAACAACTCTCCATCTGCTGCACCTGCCTAAGTCACGTTCTATTCATCCTACATCTCATGCCTTGTCATCTACACCAGGAAGCCTTCCCTGATTTCCCAGGCTGGCGTGGGTGCCTCTCCTTTGGGCTCCAACAGCACCTGTGTTTTTTACAGTGTCCCTTTCATCACACTGTTTTGTAATTGTTTCTTTAGTTGTCTGCCTGCTACTCTGTGCACCAGAAGCAGAGAGCTAGTTAGTGCCTGACTTTTGTTTCTGATTCATGGTAGGAACTTTGTCAATACCTCTGAAAGAACAATGCAGAATTTGACAAGACTGGATGTTGAGGAAGTAAAGAGAGGTTGGAAAATTTCTGAGATCAAATTTTTCAAAACAGAGTTGTTCTACTGGGCCCATGGACACTTTTTCTTTGCCTTCATGTTGCTCTCAAAACTTTTTAATTAGCTGCCAACCCTAAAAATTTAGAAGGTTGCATATTAATATCTGAATTTCCAGCTTCTTTAAAAAAATCAGAGGAGCAGGCAACACCGGGTTCATATTTCTATATGGCAGCGTTAGCTGCAGTTGGCAATCTGCTGCCCCTTTTAACTGGGCATGCATGCCTCCCTGCAACCCAGCACTCTTCATTCGAGTTACTTGCCTGGCCTGATCAGGCATTTTAGCTAGTGATGACTGCTTTCTGAGGGTGTGCATTTTAAAAGTGGCAATGCTTAATACAAGAAAGAAAACTACTAAGCGGTTATTTCAAGCACCTGAAGAGAAAATGTTTTATGGAAAGGGAGCTTTCTGCTCCCTAAAAATTATATGATAGAGATGATCATTTGTAGATCAAACAAATCCGCCTATCAACCTCCCAAGGAGTGTACTCCTTTTCATTTGTAACTAGCCCTGCCTCTCACAGAGCCTTCAAAGTAAAAATTGCTTCCTCCCTCCTAAAGAGAGGTAGCTTTACATCCTTTCTCTCTGACAAAGTGAGCTGGTCACTTTTTGAATCCTTTCATAGCACTGGATCTCCTAACTCCAGGATTCCCTTGCTTTCATCCCACAATAAGAGAACTAAGGTCAAGGAACAGAGAAGATTGTCTCCCTTCTCATTCTCTGTTCCAGGGAAGTCTGTCCCAGTCTGGGTTTTCCCAAAAGCAGAGCTTGAGACATGGGCATATGTATATGAGTATTTTAGTGAGGGATATGATACCAGAGAAGAGAAGTGAAGGATAGGGGAAAGGAGGCAGGGAAAAGAGAGTCAATATAAAGATGCATTATTAGGATGACCACTACTATGGTTGACTAGTTGGTTGATTCCCCCAAGACCATCACCAAGCCATATGAAATGTGATTAAGACCATCCGACTAGGGATAGAAAGAGAGAAGTATTTATACATTATCTTCTTGTTACTCTTTGCTCGAAAGTTTGCCTCACGGGGCATTAACTCTGCCACACTTCTAGGTTGCACCTGCCTAGGTACTGAATGCATTTCCACAGTAGCCCACACTGCAGCATCAGCAGAGAGCCTCAGGATGGGAGGCAAAAAGTGTACAGCACAGGCTTAGGGTAAGGCACTCTTAAGTTGCTCTGTGTAAAGCTGAGTGGGGTTCTGTGGGATGTTGAGCTAAAGGAAGTCTCGTCTGTGGACCACCCTGTGACAGACAACTGGAGGGTCAACATCGTGCCAGCACAAGCAAAAGCATGCTGTTGTCCTTCCCATGTAAAGATAAACTGCTTTTGATCATCCTAACTGATCAATATCCAGAATAATGTATTTGACAAATTAATAATCACATACAAATACTAGATAATATGTTGATCTGCTCAATAAAGATACTGCGTGGCAGCTGGGACTGGGACTCCCACCTTATTAAGCGTAAGGCAGTTCACGTTGATCTGCCAGGATCCATTTTCTTGAGAAAGTAGAATCGCAGAGGAGAACATCTTTACATTTTTGTGGTGGCATTGAACTCTGCGATTCCTCCAAGGGTGCAGGAGAGCATCTGATTTACTACTGTATTGGGATACTGGAGTTATAGATCAAGGTTTTTTTTTATGGGCAAGATAGATAGAGAGATAACCAAGTATGGCTTCATTTGTATAAATTTAGGGGCTTCCAGTTGGTCCTTATTACAGTAATGACAGTTTATAGGCTGTAGAGGAAAAATGTCCCTGAGCCTTCTGAACCCTTCCTTGATACTATGCCAAGGCAATCCCAGAATTTTTGTCTCCTTTATTACAGGCTGTGGTGATTTCCAAGCTCCAAGTAGTCATTCCAGTAGATTGTTAGGAGGGGCTCCACCAGTCTTTTCAGAATACTGAACCCCAAGCTATAGCTAAGTTCCCCACGTCAACAAATTCTCCACTATTCCACCTTATATTCTAATACCCGCTCTAGTCTAATACCCTTGAGATCCAATTCCACTAGTGTTCCCCAAATTCCTGCTTACACATATAATCTGGGCCCTGATATTTTCTTTTCTTTGTTTTTCCTTTTTTTTTTTTTTTTTTCCTGAGATGGAGTTTTTTGCTCTTGTCACTCAGGCTGGAGTGCAATGGTGCAATCTCAGCTCACTGCAACCTCCGCCTCCCAGGTTCAAGTGATTCTCCTGCTTCAGCCTCCTGAGTAATTGGGACTACAGGCATGCACTAGCACGCCCAGCTAATTTTTGTATTTTTAGTAGAGATGGGGTTTCGCCATGTTGGCCAGACTGGTCTCGAACTCCTGACCTCAGATGATCCTCCTGCCTTGGCCTCCTAAAGTGCCAGGATTACAGGTGTGAGCCACTGCACCCGGCTCCTTGATATTTTCTCCAGGAGCAGGTCTGCGCTTACAGAGGCTCTGTTGAGACCCGACCCTCGTAATTGGTCTGAAGCTAATGAGGAGTGGAAGGGACAGATATTTAGAAGGACAAGCCATGTTTTTCAAGCCCCTGCCTCAGGGGAGGCTATTGCAGGACCTCCAGACTGGAGAAACTGTTCTCCTGAGGCAAGGGAAGAGGGAGACCTCTGCCAGCTTAGAGAGTTAAGGCAAATCTGGAGGTTTAAGAGTTCCAGGTTTTTCCATTCAAAAGCTCCCACCCCACATTGCAAGATTTCACGCCTTTTCCGTCAGGGCCTTGATTTTGATGTAGAAGACCTATTGAAGCCGTACATTCGATTTCCTTTGTAACACCTGTCACTCTTTCAATGAGATCCTGGCCAGGTTTTGGCCCACTCTGCCTCGTGGTTATAGGAAATGAAAGTCACTTCAAAGCTTCCATAAAGGCCTTCTGGTTTTCACAGCATAGCCTGAATCTACAGTTGGAGATCTTTTGCCTTTTGTTCTCTCATTTCAAGGTGTTCAGTGCAGTTAACAAAAGGCTGCCCCACTCTAATCTGTATAATTATTATTGTCTCTGCACATTCAAGTACCGTAAGCACCGTAACCCACACCTCACCTTCCAACTACCTCTTCATCTCCATCAGCCTCAGATGGAAGTCTTAGTTATCAGGATGTCACTGGGTGTCAGGGGTCATCACCCCTCTACTTCCCACTGATGCTAGGGTCCTTATTGCCATTGACTGGCGAGTGATCAAGCACTAAGATCCCACCCTGGGGGGCTGAGTTCCAGGCCACTGTGGGAAACAACCATCTTAGGCTGGCCCCCCTGAAAGCAGAGCCTGAGACAAAACCTTGTGTACAAACACATTTTTGGGACTATGATCCCAGGGAGCAGAAGTGAAGGACAAGAGAGTGGAGCCAGGCAGGAGAGCAGGCCAGTGCAAAGATGCATTAACCTGGCTACAGTCATAAGCAACTGGTCGTTCAAACCCACAAGACCATCTGAAAAGTCCTCTGAAATGTGTCTCAGCCAACACACTTATAGGCATAAGAGGGACATTTATCTACCGATTGCTGTCACCCATGGGTCACGGCATTGCCTCAACGACATCGATTCTACTGCACCTCCTGGTTGTCCACGTGTGGGGTGCTGGGAAAGTTTCCCATAGTATCACACATCAAGAGATCAGAGAGACGCTCAAGGGAGATAGCCGAGAGGTGCACAGTGTGGCTTGAGCCAGGAGCTGTCAATTTGTACCTGCATAAAGCTGGCCAAAGCCTGTGATTTGGAGACAGATAAGGCCAGGAAGATCTGAAGTATAGCATAGAGGTGTCTGTAAGGTCAGCTTGGCAGGGACTTGTGTTAACTGAGCACCATCTAGACCTGGTGGGGGTACAGCAGGGAGTCATTGTCTACCTATTAGGCTATGTAAATCTCCGTGAAAGGAAACATGCAAGGAAGCTGTGGGGCATGTGAGTGTGTGTGTGTGTGTGCGTCTGTATGCTTTGTGTTGCATATGTGTATTTGCATGGAGAGGCAGTGGCAGATGCAGAGGCCTTCAAAGATGTACCTGCCATGTGTCTGATAGCACCACCAGAAAGATACCCACAGAAGGCTGCTCATTAAGGGAGCCCCATCTCCGGGTAACAAGATCACCCAGTTGAAGCCAGTTAGCCAGCACAGAGAGAACCAGTCCTTATCTGCTGTTGCTGAAGCAGCAGCTGCTTTAAGAAGCTGAGTGATACTTCAGCAGTTTTCCTCCCTCCCAGATCAATAATGATAATTGGGAACAGAACCTAGCTGAGGAGCATGAACAGAAGGTGGTCAGATGTTGATGCTGAATTCTTTGAAGTCCATTTCCTGGAAAGTTCTTTGGTAAGACACAAGCTCACTTCCCTGCCTCCAGCCATGCAGAGACTCAGGAAGACTGTGGACTTCTGTTTGTGCCAGACATATGCTGGATTCTGCGGTGGGGAGAACAGGGGTGGATGGGATCGAAGGACAAGATGCAGCCTGATAGGAGGCCCTGAACCAAAGACCAAGAGTCGTGCCTTCCCTTGAATTGGAACAAGCTCTTTTTCTGGATCAACTACCCTCTCATTGTGGAGCCCTAGGCACAATACTCTCCAATTTGGGCTTCAGTTTTCTTATCTACAAAAGGAGGGTACTGGGCTGGGTTGTTGTTTCCCACCCTATGTTCTCAGTGATACACAAGATGCCAGTTCTCCAGACTTACGTGGTGCCAGAGGCTACCAATTGCTGGGAACCTCCTTTGTTCAAGACGTGCTGAGTACACTTTGCTCCTGATCTCATTCAATGGTTACAGAAAGCTTCTGAGAGTTCTGTTATTGTTTCTATTTTACAGATGAGAAGTCCGAGGCTGGTAAATTAGAGTCCAAGGGCAGAAAGTTGGTAAGTTACACAAGCAGGATTCTTCAAACTCAAGTCTGTCTAACCTCAGAGACTTAAACACTTTAACGCTGTGCTAGATTGCTGCGTCAGAGTTTTGGAAGGTTACTCATGATGTAACTGGGCAGTATTTCCCAGTCTTCAAAAACCCAATGCCCTTTTTGTTAGATGTGGAAATCTCACACTTCCCCCCCAGAGATTCTGGTATCTCCCCCTAAAGTGGAATACTAACTTGGTGAGAATCACTGGGCCAAAACATCTCTAAAGTCCATTTTAAATCTTATAACTCAGTGAGAGAGTTCATCTAAAGGACACAGTCCTTGACACATAGCAGGTCCTCAATCTCTGGCAGCTTTAGTAGTCCATGGCTGCCTGCCTCCCTAGCATCTATTTCCCCCCTCCTTCTTTACAAAGGGATCCCAAATCTTCCATTTGTCCATGGATGTAACCACTTCCAGCTCAGGGGTGGGCCCTGACTGGCTGAACATGAATGACGTGATCTCTCCCACCTGCACAACACATTCTTCCAGCCACGGTTCTCAGGGATATCCTTGTGACCCAAATTGGTCCGGTTAGAGAAAAATCCCAGGACTTTGTTCAAAATCTTCTATTTTTAATAGTTGTGAATATTATATATCTCCAGGTATGTAATAAAATCTCCAAAGGAAAGATTTGGAAAACATTTATGACACCATTTTTACCCGAATGGGAGACCACAAAACCATGAGGAAATAATATGGGTCCTACGAGTTGGATAGGAAGGAGTGCCATAGCAGGGGTCTTTCCCCTCATCCCTCTATGTCTCTTCCTCTGCCCTCTCGCCCTCCTTACAGCTGAGCCAAACTAAATGTGCAGTCCCATCTCTCCCAAAGATCCTAGGCCAGCCTGAGCTGAACGCAAGAACTATTTAAGAATCCTCAGCTCCTCTTCACTCCCAGGTGTGAGGGGTTAGGGGTGGGGAGTAATGATCACTCATCACTCTCAGATCACCTTCCAGTGTGACTCAGGGACCCAGAGCCCTTGAAATGTTACCAGAGTCACAGGTTACTTCCTCTTGAGACCCCAAGGTCCCTGCCATTGTTAATAACTGCCCCCACCCCTGACACCACCACCACAAGGTACAACTGACCTTTAGCTTTCAGCCCTCTTGAAATAAGTTCCCAGGGATTCTTCCAGTTCCCAAGACCCTGAGGGGACTCAGGCTGGGCCTTGCCTAAGACCCTGACCCTGAACTGTACCAGGCACCTGCTGCATATGGACTGACCTCCCTGCTGATGGGGGATGCCTGCCTGGATATCAGCAAACCTTGCCCACTGCTCCTGGGATAACCCTGAGGCTTGAACCAGGACTGGACACTGCTATGCCTTATGTTGCTGTATTTTCTATCCTCCCCCATCTCTGAACTGCTACCTCCCAGTGTTTCTATATTCCTCACACCTATGGTCCTGGGCTCCCCCGCCCCACCTCTGGCCTTGCAGTATCTCACTGTAGATAAATGAGCATGTGTCCTCATGGTGATGGGTGATGGTGACAGGTATAACCTGCCGAGGACACACTGAGATGGGGTGGGTTCAGATATCCCCAGGTGAGAACATAGGCTGGTATAAGAGCAAGAAACACTTTGAAAGGAGATGATGGATGCTAGTTCGAGGAGCTGGGTTGTGCTGGTCTAAGCTGGCAGCAATTTTCCTGTTTCCCTGGCTTTAAGACGGACAAGCTTGAAACAGGGCCTGGCACAGTGGCTGGTCAGCTCAAGTGCTTTATTTTTATTTCTTATTCTCAATCAACAATTGTACTGCTTTTATTAGCAATCAGTGCTCTGACTGGAGTGCTGACGGCAAGAGACTCGGTGGTGAGTCGAAGTGGTTGGCTCTCAGGCAGAGAGTTGGCTGAAAGGAGGAGAAGGAGGACTGTTATTCCAACAGGCTGAAGGGAGCAGATCCTGTGGGGCTGCCAAGTCAGGAAGCTCTGCAGGGCTCTAGGTGAGCAGAGTGGGGATAGAGGGGCTGCCTTCTATCCACAGCCCATTTCTCCCGACCCCTGTCCCAGCCCCCCGAGTCTCGGGCAGTCATGGCCTTAATGGGGACTCAGTTTCCTCCAATGTCTGCAGCAGGGTGATATTTCTAGAATGATTCCTTGTTCCTTTTGCCTAGGAAGGGTAAAGGTGAATGGACACATTTTGATCAGAGACCACAAAATCCTGTGAAGGCATTAGAAATGGAAGAGCTCCAGGGTGAAAAGAGCACGCTTCCGTTCGGGAGCTTGGAGCCTAGATTATGGCCCCAGTCCTCAGTAGCTCCATTCGCTTTTCTTTTCTTTGTTATTTTTGATAGCCACAAAAAGGTTCTAAGTCTTGTTACAGCTGGAGAGCCAACCACTTGGGGATCTGAGCAGAAACTCAAATTCTTACTTTTCTGTAGAGCCATTAAAAAGAAGGAGCCTGGGCTCAGGCCCACCTCTGTCTGCATCCTGACTCTGTCCCTCATTAGCTGCATGACCTTGCACAGATGACTTAACTTCTCTGACCCTGGGCCTCTTTATTAGGAATGTGGAGGGTTAACTAAGAACCAGGAGGCAAGTTGGCAGAAGGGCCCTGGGCAGTCATGTTCAAAGACCGGCAGGAGTTCAGAGCCCCGTTCTGCCACCTAGTGGTGGTATGTCCTTGGGCAAGTCACTAAGTCACAACCTCTGGGCCTCAGTTTCCTCATCTGATGACAACTGTAACTTCCTCCTTGGGTCTTTGTGAGGGCTAAATGTCCGTGAAACACTTAGAATAATGTCCGGCTTATAGCAAGCCCTGCCTGAGGTTAGCTAGGTTAGTAATCTCCTAACATCATGCTTGGTATCATAGGAGATTGGTAGGTGTGACAGCAGCCGTGACGTCATTAACTAAGAGGTTATCTGGGCTCTGCATCAGAAAGGGAGTGGCCAGCTGTCCTCATCACAATGTCTAGTAGCAAAAACGGTTTTCCTCCCCCTGCCCTGGAGTCTTCTATCACTGACTGTTAGAAATGGGGTCTTGTTGGACAACTTGGAAAGGACACGCCAGTTGCCAGCACTCTCTATGAAATGCCACACTGCTACGAACCCCCCATAGCACCCACTCGGTGGCATTTACCCCACTCTCATGTCACTGCCTGTTTACTTGTCTCTCTTACTGGCCTGTGGGCAACTTGAGGGCAACATCTATCTCAGTCACTGTGGAGAGATGGCAGAGTGTCGTGGTGAAGTGAGACAGCCAGGCCCCAGTCCTGGCTCTGCCACTTACTAGCTGTGTGCGACCTCGTCTATGTGTCCTAACCTTCCTTTGAAGATGCTTCTCCAAATTTCATTATGTCCACATAGTCACTTGGGAATCTTGCTAAAAATGCAGATTCTGATTCAGTAGGTCTGGGGTGGATTTGCATCTCCAATAAGATCCCGCTTCTAACAGTAGGTGATGGAGGGCTCCAGGGCTGGGGGCAGCAAATCTTTTTTTTTTTTTTTTTTTTTGCCACCAGATATTATGATGACCGTTGGCCACTTGCTATGCCTCAGTTTTTTCCTGCATAAAAAGTGCAAAATAATAGTCTCTATCTCACGGGGTTGTTGTAAAGATTAAAGGATTAAATGAGCACCAGGCAGGTGCTGAGTATTCAGTCAGAGTTGGCACCTTCTATTGTTATTGCTGCTGTTGTGTTACTGTTGTCGTTGTATCCCTAGTACCCAGCCCAGTGCCAGGCACCCAGTAGACGCTCCACAAACATTTATTGAATAAATAAATGACTTCAGCTGGGTGCACATTAATGTTTTTCACACCCTTGACATCAGCAAGGCTTTTTCCAATATTGAACACTGAACTCTGTTTCTGTTGTGTGACTTGAATTCCCCAGGGAAGATGAGTGATTGGGAGCAGACTCTCAATGTCCTCTGAAAAATAACCTGCTGAATGGAGAAAGCCATGGTGACCTCCGTCTTTGGGGCCAGGTCAAGGAAGAAACAGGACTTAAAAAAAATATGGTGATTATGGTTTAGGGAGGCAGACCTTTAGAGTCAAGTAAGCACAATCTGGGTAAAACAAATGTCGCTTATTTACATGTAAGGGGCAACGTTTCCATCCAGCAGGAAAGTGTCCTCTTGCTCTTGAACAAGACATTGTGCTTCCAAATTTTATTCTTTTTCATCCAGGGTCGATGGTTGGAGGAAGAAATGAGAGGATCTCCATACCGAGGCCTTGGCTTCTATGTCCTTTCTCGAAGTGGTTGGAGTGCAGATTTCTGATTCTGTGCCCAGCCTCCAGGGACACAGTACACAGTATACTGGGAATGATGGTGGGTGTTTGAGGTACATTACTTCCAGACAAAACATGGCTGCAGAGGGATACCAAAAGCGTCCTCTGGTGGCTGAAGCCCTGTCTGCACAGGTGTCTGTGTTCTTCAATGGTTTGGGCAAGCTCAGACAGACCCTCTGCTTCTCTTAACCTGAGACACTGGTTTTCCCAAGAACTTTGAGCTGAAGGTAGGAACCTTCAGCTGTGTCCCCTACCTGGCTGTGAGGACTTGGAGGATAATTATCCTATCTTATTTGTTGCTGTGCTCCCAGAGTCTTGGATGGAGCCTGACATCTAGTCAGTGTTAGTAAATGTTGATGTGGATTGAATTTTGCAAGGATCTTCAGCCCTGAGAAGAGGGGATACTTCTTGGAAACCACTGTGGGCTAAATTGAGGGTTAATGACAGGGACTGGAAGGCAGAGATTCCAGAGTGATAACCACAGTAGTTACCATTTCATGAGAGCCTCCATGTGCCGGCCTCTAAGCTAGGCCCATAACATGCATTACCTCTTGTCCCCAGTTTACAGAAACTAAGGCTTAGACAAGTTAAGCAACTTGCTAAAGATCAAACAACTCAGTATGTGTTGGAGTCAAATGAATGCATTTTTTTCCGTTTCTCTCATTTACTCCACTAATGACAGTACTTAAATTGTAGACTAGGAATTAAAATAGTAGAAGCCTGACCTGAGAGGGCAGAACCCTTGCATTCGAATGCCTGAAAGTCAGTCATGGGTGGAAAGAACAGTCTTGTAGCAGAGCTCTGGGGGAGGGAGGAGCCGTGAGCAGGTGGACATGAACTCACTGTGACAACTCTCCACCAGTGAAAGCAGGTTCCCATGGAATCCAGGGACATTACTGAATAACTTTCAACACAAAAATGTGTGCTAGTGAGCCGCAGAGCCTCTATATCCCCCCAAAACATAGTATGGGGGCAGGGGTGGGGAAAATTCTGAATTTGTTGTTGTTGTTTTGAGACGGAGTTTTGCTCTTGTTGCCCAGGCTGGAGTGCAATGGCGCCATCTCAGCTCACCACAACCTCTGCCTCCTGGGTTCAAGTGATTCTCCTGCCTCAGCCTCCCGAGTAGCTGCTGGGATTACAGGCACGTGCCACCCATGCCTGGCTAATTTTGTATTTTTAGCAGAGATGGGGTTTCTGCATGTTGGTCAGGTTGGTCTCGAACTCCTGACCGCAGGTGATCCACCCACCTCGGCCTCCCAAAGTGCTGGGATTACAGGCCTGAGCCACTGCGCCTGGCCTAAGTAAATAGTTTGGCAAGTTGCATCCAATAGTCTCTCTTGAAGATTCACAACACACCCTAGCCTGATAACTATTCTAAGAAGTCCTGGGAAAAGAATGCTTGTTTGACTTTCTTGAATCCAGTGTTGCCCACGTTTATTTGACTAGTGAGGAGTTTGTTTGTTTGTTTGTTTTTTAAGTGACACTTTTTAACATTCTGAGGCAGTAATATTGCACTGAACACATGGGGAACCTTCTGTGGAAATCTGGCCTGGAGTACGTCCTCTGTGTTCCTTCTTGCCCTGTGGCTGAGTGAGTATGCTGTAAAAGCTTAGTGACGGAAAGTCCCACTTAGCCTATTTGTAATGATTTCCTAAACTGGATAAAAAACTCATCTGAATGGCCAAAGTGATAAAGGCGCAGGAGAAGAAGATGCTGGAGGAAGTGTTGCGTGTCCTGCATGTAGGTACCGCTTCACCTCCCAGCAAGGCAATGCTGATAGCAGTGTTTTCCTTGGGTGCTGAATTTTCCATCCTGCCATTATGTCTTAAGCCATAGATAAAATTCACATCCATGTTTCACTCAAGATAAATCTAACATCATAATAATACAGAAGATTAATTCATTGGGGAAAAATAGAGGAAAATTGCTCATGGCTTAAAGAGAAGTCAACACTTAGAATGTGTAGAAGGGGATTTCTTCTGGACCACACTCTGTCCTCAACAGTGGCATGTGAAACTGCATGTGGTTCGCTTTAGCACAAACATGTTTGTGCATGTCCCACTGACACACCCACAGTGTGACCCACAGAGGTCCACTTTTAAGGCCCCTAACTGTGAGTCCAACACACCCTTTTGGACTCACTGCAGTCATTTCTCTCTGAAGTCTTCCTTGACAACCTAGGCATCATCAAGTTTTATCTTCTATGATCATCTTAGAGAGTGTATCCATAAGCTATAATCACAATCATGCTGCATAACAAAACCAAAAACTCAATGGCCAATAACAATTAACATTTATTTTTTGTTTTCATGTCTGCAGGCCAGCTGGGAGGTGGCTGATCTAGGCTGGGTTTTGCTCTAGGTTAGATTTGGTCTAGGTCAGCCTCACATGTCTCTCATTCTTCAGGTGTCAGGAGGCCACCATGGGCCTGATCTTCAGGGCAGGATGCCTCTTAAGACCTGGGTTTTGACTCATACACTGTTACTGCCACCCATGTCCTGTTGGTCAAAGCCAATTTCATGACGAAGTCCAAGATCTGTGGAGTAGAGAAATGCATTTTGAAGGGGAGGGAGTCAATAGTTAATGAGCACCATGATGTACCACAGAGCATTTGTAGTCATGTGCCTGATTTAAACACTTGGTGGGGTATCTCTGTGCTCTTAGGAATTGTGTCTCTCTGTCTATCAGAGGTGGTAACATTGGAACTGAGCCTTTCAGGCCGGGCACGGTGGCTCACGCCTGCAATCCCAGCACTTTGGGAGGCTGAGGCAGGCGAATCACGAGGTCAGGAGATCGAGACCATCCTGGCTAACACAGTGAAACCCCGTCTCTACTAAAAATACAAAAAATTAGCCAGGCGTGGTGGCGGGCACCTGTAGTCCCAGCTACTCGGTAGGCTGAGGCAGGAGAATGGCGTGAACCAGGGAGGTGGAGCTTGCAGTGAGCCGAGATTGCATCACTGCACTCCAGCCTGGGCGACAGAGTGAGACTCCGTCTCAAAATAAATAAATAAATAAATAAATAAATAAATAAATAAATAAATAAATAAAAGTTTCCTCAAACACCTCTGTGGTGCCTTCTCTTCACCACCCACAGTAGCACTGAAGGAAGAAATGTAGTAACATGTGAAGTGCATAGGCAGCCTAGGGAGTCATGCATCCTAGTTCTGCGAGGAGAGTGCCCCTAGCCAGCCCTTGATTGCCTCCCAGTGTTGGAGTTTGTAAGAGTCACAAAGAATCACACTTCCCTCTCCTCAGAGTTCTGAACCAACTAAAAATTATACATGGGAGTTTGATGGGGATGAAAATATGGACTTTATAACTGGTAAAAATGAATTTGAGAACAGCTTGGACCTGAAGTTGAAGTGGTTTCCTTGATACTTTTTATCTGGATCCTATAGTCCACCTGAGGATAGTTGTGGGTCTTCATAGTGGACTTTTAGCCAGATGCATGAAAAATTGTGGCCAGGAGAGATGCCACACCTGACAGGGACATTTACACATGAGAAACATAGACCAAAGGGTGTCAGTGTCTTGCCACTTCAACAGTTATGTCAATTTCTCCTCCACACAAATGAAGGAGAGAAGAGCTAAGTGTGAAAGGAAAGATGGAACTCTTTCCTCCCCATCTCATCTGGGATGGAAGCTGTCTGTTGTAGGGACCGGCATGAGGTGGGGAGGAAGGAAGAATGACCCTGGTGATCTAGAAAATGGGACTGATGCTATTTAAAAGGCTGACATCACTGAGTCAGAGGGTGCGGGCCGTTTTTTTTTTTTTAATTATACTTTAAGTTCTAGGGTACATGTGCACAACGTGCAGGTTTGTTACATATGTATACATGTGCCATGTTGGTGTGCTGCACCCATCAACTCGTCAGCACCCATCAACTCGTCATTTACATCAGTTATAACCCGATGTGTGATATTCCTCTTCCCATGTCCAAATGATCTCATTGTTCATTTCCCACCTATGAGTGAGAACATGCGGTGTTTGGTTTTCTGTTCTTGCGAAAGTTTGCTGAGAATGATGGTTTCCAGCTGCACCCATGTCCCTGCAAAGGACATGAACTCATCCTTTTTTATGGCTGCATAGTATTGCATGGTGTATGCGTACCACATTTTCTTAATCCAGTCTGTCACTGATGGGCATTTGGGTTGATTCCAAGTCTTTCTATTGTGAATAGTGCCGCAATAAACATACGTGTGCATGTGTCTTTATAATCCTTTGGGTATATACCCAGTAATACGATGGCTAGGTCATATGGTATTTCTAGTTCTAGATCCTTGAGGAATCACCACACTGTTTTCCACAATGGTTGAACCAGTTTACAATCCCACCAACAGTGTAAAAGTGTTCCTATTTCTCCACATCCTCTCCAGCACCTATTGTTTCCTGACTTTTTAATGATTGCCATTCTAACTGGTGTGAGATAGTATCTCACTGTGGTTTTGATTTGCATTTCTCTGATGGCCAGTGGTGATGTGCATTTTTTCATGTGTCTGTTGGCTGTATGAATGTCTTCTTTTGAGAAATGTCTGTTCATATCCTTTGCCCACTTTTTGATGGGGTTGTTTGGTTTTTTCTTGTAAATTTGTTTGAGTTCTTTGTCGGTTCTGGATATTAGCCCTTTGTCAGATGAGAAGATTGCAAAAATTTTCTCCCATTCTGTAGGTTGCCTGTTCACTCTGATGGTAGTTTCTTTTGCTGTGCAGAAGCTCTTTAGTTTAATGAGATCCCATTTGTCAATTTTGGCTTTTGTTGCCATTGCCTTTGGTGTTTTAGATATGAAGTCCTTACCCATGCCTATGTCCCGAAAGGTATTACCTAGGTTTTCTTCTAGGATTTTTATGGTATTAAGTCTAACATTTAAGTCTCTAATCCATCTCGAATTAATTTTCGTATAAGGAGTAAGGAAAGGATCCAGTTTCAGCTTTCTGCTTATCGCTAGCCAATTTTCCCAGCACCATTTATTAAATAGGGAATCCTTTCCCCATTTCTTGTTTTTCTCAGGTTTGTCAAAGATCAGATGGCTATAGATGTGTGGTATTCTTTCCGAGGGCTCTGTTCTGTTCCATTGATCTATATCTCTGTTTTGGTACCAGTACCATGCTGTTTTGGTTACTGTAGCCTTGTAGTATAGTTTGAAGTCAGGTAGCTTGATGCCTCCAGCTTTGTTCTTTTGGCTTAGGATTGTCTTGGCAATGCGGGTTCTTTTTTGGTTCCATATGAACTTTAAAGCAGTTTTTTTCCAATTCTGTGAAGAAAGTCATTGGTAGCTTGATGGGGATGGCATTGAATCTATAAATTACCTTGGGCAGTATGGCCATTTTCACGATATTGATTCTTCCTATCCATGAGCATGGTATGTTCTTCCATTTGTTTGTGTCCTCTTTTATTCCATTGAGCAGTAGTTTGTAGTTCTCCTTGAAGAGGTCCTTTACATCCTTTGTAAGTTGGATTCCTAGGTATTTTATTCTCTTTGGAGCAGTTGTGAATGGAAGTTCATTCATGATTTGGCTCTCTGTTTGTCTGTTACTGGTGTATAAGAATGCTTGTGATTTTTGCACATTAATTTTGTATCCTGAGACTTTGCTGAAGTTGCTTATCAGCTTAAGGAGATTTTGGGCTGAGATGATGGGGTTTTCTAAATATATAATCACGTCATCTGCAAACAGAGACAATTTGACTTCTTCTTTTCCTAACTGAATCCCCTTGATTTCTTTCTCTTGCCTGATTGCCCTAGCCAGAACTTCCAACACTATGTTGAACAGGAGTGGTGAGAGAGGGCATCCCTGTCTTGTGCCAGTTTTCAAAGGGAATGCTTCCAGTTTTGCCCATTCAGTATGATATTGGCTGTGGGTTTGTCATAAATAGCTCTTATTATTTTGAGATACGTTCCATCAATACCGAATTTATTGAGCGTTTTTAGCATGAAGGGCTGTTGCATTTTGTCAAAGGCCTTTTCTGCATCTATTGAGATAATCATGTGGTTTTTGCCTTTGGTTCTGTTTATATGCTGGATTATGTTTATTGATTTGTGTATGTTGAACCAGCCTTGCATCCCAGGGATGAAGCCCACTTGATCATGGTGGGTAAGCTTTTTGATGTGCTGCTGGATTCGGTTTGCCAGTATTTTATTGAGGATTTTTGCTTTGATGTTCATCAGGGATATTGGTCAAAAATTCTCTTTTTTTGTTGTGTCTTTGCCAGGTTTTGGTATCAGGATGATGTTGGCCTCATAAAATGAGTTAGGAAGGATTCCCTCTTTTTCTATTGATTGGAATAGTTTCAGAAGGAATGGTACCAGCTCCTCCTTGTACCTCTGGTAGAATTTGGCTGTGAATCTATCTGGTCCTGGACTTTTTTTGGTTGGTAGGCTATTAATTATTGCCTCAATTTCAGAGCCTGTTATTGGGCTCTTCAGGAACTCAACTTCCTCCTGGTTTAGTCTTGAGAGAGTGTATGTGTCTAGGAAATTATCCATTTCTTCTAGGTTTTCTAGTTTATTTGCATAGAGGTGTTTATAGTATTCTCTGATGGTAGTTTGTATTTCTGTGGGATCAGCAGTGATATCCCCTTTATCATTTTTTATTGTGTCTATTTGATTCTTCTCTCTTTTCTTCTTTATTAATCTTGCTAGCGGTCTATCAATTTTGTTGATCTTTTCAAAAAACCATCTCCTGGATTCATTGATTTTTTGGAGGAATTTTTGTGTCTGTATCTCCTTCAGTTCTTCTTGCCTTCTGCTAGCTTTTGAATGTGTTTGTTCTTGCTTCTCTAGTTCTTTTAATTGTGATGTTAGGGTGTCAATTTTAGATCTTTTCAGCTTTCTCTTGTGGGCATGTAGTGCTATAAATTTCCCTCTACACACTGCTTTAAATGTGTCCCAGAGATTCTGGTATATTGTATCTTTGTTTTCATTGGTTTCAAAGAACATCTTTATTTCTGCCTTCATTTTATTATGTGCCCAGTAGTCATTCAGGAGCAGGTTGTTCAGTTTCCATGTAGTTGAGTGGTTTTGATTGAGTTTCTTAGTCCTGAGTTCTAGTTTGATTGTACTGTGGTCTGAGAGACAGTTTGTTATCATTTCTGTTCTTTTACATTTGCTGAGGAGTCCTTTACTTCCAACTATGTGGTCAATTTTGGAATAAGTGCGATGTGGTGCTGAGAAGAATGTATATTCTGTTGATTTGGGGTGGAGAGTTCTGTAGATGTCTATTAGGTCGGCTTGGTGCAGAGTTGAGTTCAATTCCTGGATATCCTTGTTAACTTTCTGTCTCGTTGATCTGTCTAATGTTGACAGTGGGGTGTTGAAGTCTCACATTATTATTGTATGGGAGTCTAAGTCTCTTTGTAAGTCTCTAAGGACTTGCTTTATGAATCTGGGTGCACCTGTATTGGGTGCATATATATTAAGACAGTTAGCTCTTCTTGTTGAATTGATCCCTTTACCATTATGTAATGGCCTTCTTTGTCTCTTTTGATCTTTGTTGGTCTAAAGTCTGTTTTATCAGAGACTAGTATTGCAACCCCTGCTTTTTTTTGTTCTCCATTTACTTGGTAGATCTTCCTCCATCCCTTTATTTTGAGCCTATGTGTGTCTCTGCATGTGAGATGGGTCTCCTGAATACAGCAAACTGATGGGTCTTGACTCTTTATCCAATTTGCCAGTCTGTTTCTTTTAATTGAAGCATTTAGCCCATTTACATTTAAGGTTAATATTGTTATGTGTGAACTTGATCCTGTCATTATGATGTTAGCTGGTTATTTTGCTTGTTAGTTGATGCAGTTTCTTCCTAGCATCAATGGTCTTTGCATTTTGGCATGTTTTTGCAGTACTGGTTGTTCCTTTCCATGTTTAGTACTTCCTTCAGGAGCTCTTGTAGGGCAGGCCTGGTGGTGACAAAATCTCTCAGCATTTGCTTGTCTGTAAAGGATTTTATTTCTCCTTCACTTATGAAACTTAGTTTGGCTGGATATGAAATTCTGGGTTGAAAATTCTTTTCTTTAAGAATGTTGAATATTGGTCCCCACTCTCTTCTGGCTTGTAGAGTTTCTGCTGAGAGATCCACTGTTACTCTGATGGGCTTCCCTTTGTGGGTAACCCGACCTTTCTCTCTGGCTGCCCTTAATATTTTTTTGTTCATTTCAACTTTGGCGAATCTGACAATTATGTGTCTTGTAGTTGCTCTTCTCAAGGAGTATCTTTGCGGTATTCTCTGTATTTCCTGAATTTGAATGTTGGCCTGCCTTGCTAGGTTGGGGAAGTTCTCCTGGATGACATCCTAAAGAGTGTTTTCCAACTTGTTTCCATTTTCCTCCTCACTTTCAGGCACCCCAGTCAGACGTAGATTTGGTCTTTTCACATAATCCCATATTTCTTAGAGGCTTTGTTCATTTCTTTTTCCTCTTTTTTCTCTAGACTTCTCTTCTCACTTCGTTTCATTCATTTGATCTTCAATCATTGATACTCTTTCTTCCAGTTGATCGAGTCAGTTACTGAAGCTTGTGCATTTGTCATGTATTTCTTGTGTCATGATTTTTGTCTCTGTCAGTTCGTTTATGGCCTTCTCTGCATTGATTATTGTAGTTATCCATTCTTCCATTCTTTTTTCAAGATTTTTAGTTTCTTTGCGCTGTTTACCTAGTTCCTCCTTTGGCTCTGAGAAGTTTGATCGACTGAAGCCTTCTTCTCTCGACTCATCAAAGTCATTCTCCATCCAGCTTTGTTCTGTTGCTGGCGATGAGCAGCGTTCCTTTGAAGGGGGAGATGTGCTCTTATTTTTTGAATTTCCAGCTCTTCTTCCCTGCTTTTTCCCCATCTTTGTGGTTTTATCTGCCTTTGGTCTTTAATGATGGTGATGAACTGATGGGGTTTTGGTGTGGGTGTCTTTTCTGTTTGTTAGTTTTCCTTCTAACAGTCAGGACCCTCAGCTGTAGGTCTGTTGGAGATTGCTTGAGGTCCACTCCAGACCCTGTTTGCCTGGGTATCAGCAGCGGAGGCTGCAGAAGATAGAATATTGCTGAACAGCGAGTGTTGCTGTCTGATTCTTGCTCTGGAAGCTTCGTCTCAGGTGTGTACCCCACCATGTGAGGTGTGAGGTGTCAGTCTGCACCTAGTGGGGGATGTCTCCCCGTTAGTCTATTCAGGGGTCAGGGACCCACTTGAGCAGGCAGTCTGTCTATTCTCAGATCTAACCTCCATGCTGGGAGATCCACTGCTCTCTTCAGAGCTGTCAGACAGGGTCATTTACCTCTGCTGAGGTTTCTGCTGCTTTTTGTTTAGCTATGCCCTGTCTCCAGAGATGGAGTCTATAGAGACAGGCAGGCCCCTTGAGCTGCGGTGGGCTCCACCCAGTTCGAGCTTCCTGGCAGCTTTGTTTACCTACTTAAGCCTCAGCAATGGCAGGCACCCCTCCCCCAGCCTCACTGCTGCCTGGCAGTTAGATCTCAGACTGCTGTGCTAGTAAGGAGGGAGGCTCTGTGAGCGTGAGACCCTCCTGTCCAGTTGTGGGATATAGTCTCCTGGTGTGCCATTTGCTAAGACCCTTGGTAAAGTGCAGTATTAGGGTGAGAGTCACCTGATTTTCCAGGTGTTGTGTGTCTCAGTTTCCCTTGGCTAGGAAAAGGGATTCCCTTTCCCCTTGCACTTCCCAGGTGAGGCGATAGCTCACCCTGCTTCAGCTCTTGCTGGTCAGGCTGCACCACCTGACCAGTACTGATTATCCGGCACTCCCCCATGAGATGAATCCGGTACCTCAGTTGAAAATGCAGAAATCACCCGTCCTCTGTGTCGCTCGTGCTGGGTCTGGAGCTGGAGGCTAGAGCTGCTCCTATTTAGCCATCTTCGAGGTTGGTGTGGGCTTCTTTATGCACTTGCTGGAAATGAGTCATCAGGCCACTCCTAGTGTGCCCTGGAGCAACTTGTTCTTGTCTCCAAGTCCAGATGGAGAACACCTAACTCCACTCCACTTCATCTCCAGTCCCAACCCATCTTCACTCATTTCCCACTGAGCCAAGCCACCTGAGTGTGTTGACTTCACCTGTGTGTTCTTGCCAACTCCTGGGATGGAGTCCCCACAAGTCAGAACACTTGAACTCATTGTGTAGAACCAGATTCTTTCTCACACTTTTCTCTCTCCTCTCAGAGGCCAATTTGTTCTGCAGTCAATTCTGCAGAAGTTAGAAATAAAGCATGGTGACCAATAAGAGATGAAAGAGGGTGTGGTTGGGCTGAGAGTCACTTTTCAGAGCTTATGAAAAGCTGCAAACCTGGCGGATGGCTTACACTCTTTCCTCAAGGCCAACACACTGAGTGAGAGGGTGCTGGAGGGGGACCCTGGAGAAAGGAGCTTGTATTCAAGGAGGCCCGTGGTGTCATTATTTACAGTGTCACACCTGATCCTTCCAATGACCACATCTCTAGGCTCTGGAAATTAGTGGTTAAGAGCACGGCTTTCAGGATTGTTCACATACCAGTTGTGTGACCTTGGCAAGTCCCTGTGCCTCAGTTTCCTCATCTGTAGAATGTTGGTAGAGGAGGATATTAAGAGTAACTACCACATAATGGTGCTGGGAGGATAATATGATTTAATAGATGTGATGGGCAGCTATGGGGATGGCTCCCAATGATCCCTGTCTCCAGGTATCCATGCCCTTGCTTGGATATGGCAAAGAGAATATGGCAAAATTGATAGGCTGTCCCTTCCGAGATCAGGTTACAAGAGACTATGAACTCCCTCTTGCTTACTTTCTCTTACTCTCTTATTCCAATGGAAGCCAACAGCATGTTATGTGTTGCCCAGTGTAGAAACCCACACTACAAGAAACTGTGGATGGCCTCCTCTGGTCAATAGCCAACTAGGAATAAGGCCTTCATCCAACAGCCCATGAGGAACTGAATCCTGCCAAAAACCACACACGTGAGCTTAGAAGCAGATCTTCCCCCAGTAGCACCTTGAAATGACTGCTGCCCCCGCCTGACACCTTAAATGTGGTCTGTGTGAGACTCTGAAACAGGGGATCCAGCTAAGCCATGTCCATATTCCTGACCCAAAGACACTTTGAGATAGTATTGAATAAATACTTGTGGTGCTAAGCCACTAAGTTTTAGGGTAATTTGTTAGACAGTGATAGATAACTAATACAATACATTAACAATTCTTAAGATACCACCCAGTGGATAGTAAACCTTCAATAGATATTGACTGTCTTTATTATTAATATCTCAGTTTCACAGATGAGACAAATGAGGCTCAGAGTGACTTGCTCAGAGTTAGACAGTTAATATGCAGCAGAGTAGGGGCTCTGCCTTTGTTCTATCTGACTTCAAAGTCAGTGCTCTCAAAGCATCACTGTTTGGAAGACTCAGTTCCTTGAGGTGCCTAAGCAGGATCTGTAGAAAAACAGAAGGCAGATTTCCATGGGATGCCTTAGATAGGTGAATGACCCCTTAAGGCTTCAGAGGGCCAGGCCTAGGGCTGGGGAGAGCCATGGTCAGCCCTTCGGGGAGTCTATATGGGTAGGAGGACTAGCTCCTGCACCCAACCTTTGCTAGGGGCTAGGCCTTCCAGCACATAGGAGAATCAACACATGGCTGAGTCTGTTCCAAGAGTTTGTACGATGCTGTGGACTGAGGAATGGAGCTCTGGTCTCTCTTTGCCCTCCACTATAGTTTCCATGTGTCCCCCAGAAAGCATGTGTTGGAAACTTAATCCCCAATGCAACAGTGTTGGGAAGTGGGGCCTAATGGGAGGTGTTTAGGGCATTCATTTATCCTCAAGAATGGATTAATGCTGATTATAAAAGGGCTTGTGTCTGTGAGTTCATTCTCTTGCTCTCTCCCACAATGCTGTCTTGCTCTTCCACCGTGAGCCATGGGATGATGCAGGAATCATCCCATGATTGCTGGCACCTTAATATTAGACTACATTGGACTTCACGGTCTCCAGAACTGTGATAAACAAATGCCTTACCTGTTACCATGCCTCTGATATTGTGTTATAGCAACACAAAACAGACTGAGACTCTTTCTCTTATTCCCTCTGGGAGCTCATGAACCAGGAGCCTGAGTTAAGCCCCATTCAGAGGAGTCTCATCTGAGCAAAGGCCATTTTTGTTGCTATCCTATCATGCTGTAGACAGTGATGATGAATCAACTTAACTGATTGGAGGGCAGTCATCACCATCAGGAACAACATGTCCTCTTAGTACAGTAACTGCTGGGAATATCTACAAGATTCTTCAGGGTGTATAGGCAACAGACACAGGGAGCATGCAGAGAGGCAGGTGGCACAGTCCCTGATATCTGCAGTGGTGAGAAGCACAATGGGAGCAGATTCAAGCTTCACCACACAGACATTCAAAGAATCGACAGATACATGGAAAGACGCAGGCACCTGCATTAATACCCATAAACTCCCAGACACACAGCAACACTCATAGACAAACCCACAGAATGACACACTCAGATATTCAGTGAGAAAGACACAAATGCTCAAATAAATGCCCAGATGGTAGGGAGGAACATTAAAACCCCACAACTCATGTTTCCAGGGAGGGGAGGGCTTTTCCATTGCACCATGCAGGAGGGAAAAGTATGGAAGGAACGCTTATTACCCTTGTCCATCCCCTCACCCATTTCTTCCCAGAGGAGAGATGGTGAGTTTGGGGGAGGAACAGAACATGCTCAGTCTAGCCTCCCCTAGGGCTTCTCTGTCTTTTACCCTGCCTTCCTGCAGAGGGGAAACAATATTCTCATCAATCCTCTGGTACTGGGTGGCCTCTCAGGGTTGGTTTGGCCCCTCTGGGGAGTTGTCTGGTGTGACCAGTGCCGAGGGCTACGTCTATCTAATTCATTGGGGAAGAATTTGCAGACCCATTTGGCTACATATCCAAAGCCACATTCTTTACTTGACTGTACTCAGTAATAGGGCTAATATTCTGATCTTCACCTCTGTCTCTGGGGCCTTATTTCTCAGTTGGTGTCAAACTTGGGATTCCCCCATCCCAACACCAAATATTCCCACTTTGAGGAGAAACAAATACGTGGACAGACATTCAAAGACACAGCAGAGAAATAGGCGAGATGGCACATTTGCTCTCCTGAGTGGAGGGAGGGTGGTTAGAAGAGCAGTTCATGAGCCTGGCTGGGTGTTAGAATCACCTGGGAAGAGTTACAAATAGGTACTGATGTCTGGGGCCTACCCCAGACAAACTGATTCAGAATCTACTGGGTCAGGGCCTGGGTAGTGGTCAATTTTAAAGCTCCCCAGGCGATTCTAACAGGCAGCTTCCCTACTCCCCAACACTCCATGAGGAGCAAAAGAGTGTTGGTGATTGGGGGCCTAATCCGTGTGTCACAGACCTCCCTCAGACGTCACTTCCAGCTACAGCTCCAAATTTCTCTCCTACAGACATTCTGGGGATTCTAGTAGCAGCTGAGGGCTGTGCTCTAAGTAGGCAATTGCCTGTGGCTGCTGCTCTTCTGATTCTTCTAAGTCTTCTGATGGACCATGGGGGCTGTTTCATCACTCTTCAAAAAGAAGTCCCTCACTCCTGCCTCGGATCCCCAACATGTACGGATGCTTAGGTCGACATGGTATTTTGCCTCTTGCTTTCAGTCTAGCTTCCGTTGCATCTCTGCTGGGCTGGACCCTGGCAGTGCAGGTGCAGAGGACACTGAGTGGAGAACTGACCCCAGTGATAGTGGCTCGGCAAATTCTGTTCATCCCATAGCCAAAGGCACTTTCCTTGTGATGGATGGAGGCCAAACTCCTCTGCCAGCAACAGAGAAGCAAGGCCAGGCTGATGGCTGCAAAATGGTGAGGTTCACTGACCTTGAACCTGGAGCTGTCCAGATCCTTCTCTGCCTTTCTCTATGCATTGGAGGGAGCCACTGGAATTCTGATCAGGAATCTGATTTTCTTCATCTGCCCCTTGCTCTAGGCCCATAATTCTCAAACTTGCATGTATCTGAATTACCTAGAAGGCTCATTAGAACACAGATTGGTGGGCCTCACTTCTAGGGTTTCTGAGTCAGTAGGTCTGGGGTGGGCCTGATAATTTATTTGTATTTCTGACGAGTTCCCAGGTGATGCTGATACTGCTGGTCCAGGGATCACACTTTAAGAACCACTGCTTGAGACTACTTCTCCTCTGGCCTGCTTGGCGTGTGTGTGCGTGTGTATGTGTTTGTGTGTGTGTGTGTGTGTCTGTGTGTGTGTCCTGCCATCTGAGGATCCAGGAGGGAGGCACCTAGGTAACTTCAACAAAAGGGATCATGATCAAGTTCCCTCTATTGACTCCTTACTATAAGCCAGGCACCATGCTGAGTGCTTAATATGCATTATCTTACAGAATTCTCCCAGTTGCTCTGTAAGGAAGGCACTACTATTTCCCTCATTTTATGAATGAGGAGACTGAGTTTAGGTATTTGACTCAAGGTAACATAATGCAGAGTTAAGAGGTAGCTGAGCTGGGACTGGAACCCAAGCCAGTTATAGTTTTAAAATACTCATTCATTCATTTGTATATACATAATGAATGTATTTGACAAAAATTTCTTAAACATCTTCTATATTACCAGCACTGTTCTAGGTCCTAATGATGCAGCAATGAACAAGGCAGCGCAGATGGCTGCTCTCAGGAAGCTTAAATTCAAGAGGAGGAGGAGACAATAACTCGTGTATTTTTAAAACGCACATGAATTTTGATCAATTGTTCCTTTGTGATTCACGATGAGGGAGGACTTGACTCAGAGTGAGGTCAGGGCTTTGGGAGGATCCTCTGGGGTGGAGTAGTCAGTGTGATCTTCAACTGCCCCTGGACTCTTCCAGGTGAGGTTGATGGGCAGCACCTGGGTCAAGCCCAGCCTTGGGGTCAGCAGTTATCAGCCCCCATCTCAACACAACTCCATCCCGGTCAGAGAGCCGCTGGGTTCTCTCCAGACTAAGAGATACTTTGTCCTTTGGTAAATTGCAGCCCCGGTCTTGGCAATATGGCTCAGTCTGGGCAAAGATCATCTGATATTCATAGTATAAACAGAAATGGCTTATTGAGCTGCTTCACTGAACTCATTCACAGGGTGAGCAGGTGAGGGGCCTGCCATGTAGCTTATTTTAGAAAGCAGCCATCAGCCTAATCTTTATACAACTCATATTGAATACCCATGCAGATGGAGTGCTAAACTGTCCATTGGCTACACCACACCATCATGACCGCCTTCTAGCTCTCTCCATCACTTATCAATATATGTCCTCGAGCTTACTGAGCGTTGCCAATTTAGCTGAACGTCAGAAGTCTGCTACTCAGGGGCTCTGTGAAAGCACTGAATGGATTTTAAAAAATCTTAATTTCTGCAGTGCACAGCAGAGTGCCTGACACTTAGATTTCAATAAATGTTAGATGGATGGATTGATGCGAGAGTGAATGAATGAATGAGATACTCCCTGCCCCCTTGCCAGTCCCTGCTGCCCCTGGGGCTGCTCAGCTGCAGACACTAACAACTTCCAACATGCAGGTTCAACGTTATGACAGTTTGACTGCCTGCGAGGAGCCCAGCCACACCAGCAGTGGGATCTGGGATTAGTTCTGTGGCTCTCAGTGTGGTATCTGGAGGCAGAGGGAGTGCCTGGTCCTGAGTCCCCATCAGCCCCGAGTGCTGCTCCCCTCATTATCCACTGTACCTCCTCCTCCCAGCTTAACCATCTCAGTATGATCGCATGCTGCCTCAGTTTCCCAGTTGCTCACCAGTCCCCTGCAGGGACTAAGAGCTTGCCTTGAAGTCACCTGCTTTTCTAGAACCCTACCAGCCTACTGGACCCCTTTTTTTTTTTTTTTTTTTTTGAGACAGAATGCTCTGTTGCCCAGGCTATAGTGTAGTGGTGCGATCTTAGCTTGCTTCAACCTCCACCTCCCAGGTTCAAGAAATTCTCCTGCCTCAGCCTCTCAAGTAGCTAGAACCACAGGCACGTGACACCATACCAGGCTAATTTTTATATTTTTGGTAGAGACGGGGGTTTTCGCTACGTTGGCCTAGCCTCAAGTGATCTGCCCACCTTGGCCTCCCGAAATGCTGGGACTACAGGTGTTAGCCACCATGGCCAGACTTACCTGGATCTTTTCAGCTCTTTATCTTAGAGGCTGAACCCTGCTTCTGTAATTCCAGCAGGTGGCTGGTGGGACCACCGGAATCACAATGCCCCCAGGCTCCTGCCACTTACCTCTCTGTACACATTGGACCCACAAACACCTCTGGGCTAGAGCTGCTGTATCTCTTCAGACCTCAGCATTAGGACATGGTCCCTCTTCTTCTGCCAAGTTAGGCACCCAAGATACAGTCAGTGGGTTCAACTTTTCTTTTCTCGTGACCCACTGACACGTAAGCCTCTGTGGTTACAGAGCCTACGCAGGTCAAACTATCCTGGTTTCTCATCTTTAGTCACTTTCATGATTCTCCCTCTGGGCCAAGGAAGGTTTGTTGGGTGTCTTCTTTCCCCTTTCTACTCACTCTGGGCCAAGCCCTTTGCCTACTACCCTGATCTTCTATCAATCTGACACGGTAAATGATCTCCTCGATTTCTCTCCTTCTCACCGCAGCTTCCAAGCAGACCCCGGGCCTTCTGGGCACAGTAAGCCATTTCAAGCAAAAATCTGGTCTTCCCAGCATCGAATGTATTCTTGCTAATCTGCTCACAGGTGCTTTTGGCAATCCCAATGAGAAAAAAAAAATACTTTAAATATTTAAGAAGCAGTCAATGTGTCAGTTAACTGCCCCATTTCTGGTGTCAGACTGCTAGGGTTCAAATCCTGGCTCTGCCACTTTCTAGTTATATAGCCAAAGGCAAGCTAGTGAATCTCTCTGGGGATTGACTTCCCCATTCGTAAAATGGGGGTAATAATGGTAACTGCTCTTAGGGCTTTGGAGAGAATATGCCTAATAAGCACTTTATAAATGTGAGGTATTCTGGTATATGTGCTGATTGTGATCAAAGAGCTGTTTATTCATTGATGCAAGGTACAGTTATTGAGAACCTACCATGTGTCAGGTCCTATAGAGCAGTCAAAGATGCATGAGATAGGCTCTGGAGCTCCAGCATGAGGGGAAGCAGACCCAGGCTTACCCCATGCCAAGGAGTGAGTGTGGACATAGAAGAGTGAAGTTAAGGGGACAGGAGGACTGAGGATGGCACAGACCCAGCTGGAGGGTTGCACATAGTGGTGCTGCATGGGGGTGGGTTGGGAGGTGTCAGTGTGTCAGTTCCACTCTGTTCTTGAGGCAGTGTAGAAGGTAAAGAGATCCCTGGGTCTTGTGAGAGGAGATGAGGCTGGACAGGGAAGCTCCTCTCAGCCATGGACTTACGAAGCACCATCCCCAGGGCTCCGGAAGTCATGATCTCAACATGTCATCATGCCTCAAACAATGGAGCATCATTGACTGGCAAGGGCCCAGGGGGACAGTCTCACCAAGATGTTGGTGCCACATGTGGGCTTGTGTAGACTGGAGCTTTCCAGGTCAGTGGATCTCTGGTGTGGGAGCATTTGCCATTACAGGATGGGGCTGATTTCCTATCCAAGGTTTTCTTCCAAGGGACACAAATGTTTCCTCTCCCTGCTTGGCAAGCCCTGCACTCACCCTCCTAGACAAAACACTTTGAAAGGGGCTTTCTTTTATTTGCTCCTCACCTTCTTTTTTGAAGCTTCCGGCATTAGAGGCCTTTTATTTTTTCTCAGAGTTTCATGGAAAAACTATGATGACTGCTTGCCTCTCCATTTTGTTCATGATTTAAGTCAGATTGCTTCTCAGTGTTTACCTTTTCCTGGCTATTTTTTCCGCTCTCTTGAGTCAGCCCACTTCTGTCACCCCTGTGTCACCTCCACCCCTTAATTCTTTTAACAGGCCAGTCTATCTTCAGAGGGCTCCTTGGAAAGGCTTGGAGAGTTAACTCTATCTTGGGGCTGATTCCAGGCCCCAAGAAAAGCTGTCTTAACTGCCAGTGGTAGATTGCTACCTCCATTTACACAGAAGGTGCAGGATGTTAGACCATCCAAATAAACTCAGCAGACAGAAAACGAACATCTCAACAGAGAACTCACAAACATGCAAGGATTTCATTATCCTGAGATGTCCCTAAGAGATACCAGACATCTGGTAGAAAACAGTAAAAGTCGACAATGGCTCCATTGTCAGCAAATGAAGCTTGCAGCTGAGGGTAGACCACCCTTTCTAGAAGTTCCCTAGTGGAAAGAGGAGGAGAACAGGGTGGTAGTTGAAAAATAATTGAAAGAGGATTTTCTTTGTATGGGGAGACTTGAGCCTGCCTAGAGATTGAGAAGGATGCGGAGGAAAGGGAGAAGTAGAACATACATGAGTGTGTGCATGTGTGTGTGCGTGAGTGTGAGTGTGTGTGCATGAGTGTGAGTGTGTGTGATTGATGGATGGGAAATAGGACACAGGGTGCATGTCCTAGAGGTCATCTCTGGAGAGGGGAAGGGGAAAAAGGCCACGAGTCTAATAAGAAGCCATATTTATTTAATTTATCTTTATTTATTTATTTATTTATTTTTTAAATTGTTTTGAGGTGGAGTCTTGCTCTGTCACCAGGCTGGAGTGCAGTGGTGCGATCTTGGCTCACTGCAACCTCCACCTCACAGGTTCAAGCGATTCTCCTGCCTCAGCCTCCTGAGTTGCTGGGATTACAGGTGCACACCACCGTGCCTGGTTAATTTTTTGTATTTTTAGTAGAGATGGGGTTTCACCCTGTTAGGAAGGATGATCTTGATCTCCTGACCTTGTGATCCACCCACCTCGGCCTCCCAAAGTGCTGGGATTACAGGCGTGAGCCACCGCGCCCAGCCAAGAAGCCATATGTATGGAAGGCTCACTGCACTGCAGACACCATGCTGAGAACTTCACATGGATGGTGTCCTTTCATGCCTCAGATGGGCACTGTCATGTCCTCATTTTCCAGATGAAAAACCCAAAGGCCAAGGAGGTTAAGTGACTTTCTCAAGGTCCCAGAGCTAAAAAGTGACACGGCCAGGACTTCAGAGTTCACGTTCCCACTGTGTTATATTTGCTTAAGTGTTAAGCTTCTTGCATAAGAACAATAATCAATGCTCACATTATTTACCTCATACCCTGTGCTAGACACTGTGTTTTATGTGTGCTAACTCATTTGCTCCTCAGCAGCTCCATGAGGTGGAAGACACCACTGCTGTCCCTATTTTACGCATGATGTGACTTGCCTGAGGTCACACAGCTAGTAAGAGGCAGACTTTGCTCTTGACTCTGATGGACTGACTTTAGATCCCAACACTTAATCCATGCTCCACTGACCTCTTCTTTTAAAAAGGGAGCATGGTGTAAAGATGGGAGCAGAGGAGGGGTGTACCCATTCAGTGGCTTTGATGCTTCCATGAATATGGAGGTTAGAGAATCTACTGGAGATGGATGTGGGGTGGAGTGATGTAGGCTAGTGGGAAGTGGAGGTAGCAGACTTTCAGAGAGTAGAGGGGATAGGGAGAACCCTCCCTACAAAGCGTGAGCAAGGGCAAGGGACAAAACAAAGGGTGGGCTGTGAGGCAGACCCAGTTGAAGTTGCCCTGATTGTTTCAGCTTGAAGTTTCCTTCAAAGTCCTCAGCAGAGAGCTCAGCAGAGTTGATGCCTGTGGGCCTGAGCTGGGTGATCAAGAATGCAGCCCAGGCTAGATCTCAGACTCTGGGAGCTTATTAGTATCCTGGGGACCCCATGTTAGCTTTGAGAGCATCCGATGAACAAAAGGAGCTTTGCACAGAAAAGAGACCTTGTGAGGTTTAAGAGGCCATTAACTAAGCAGAAAGACCCCCAAGAATGTGTCCCTGAGGGCAATATGGGTGGTGGCACAGAGAGGGTATTTGTCTTGGCACATTTGACTACTGGTCTCCTCCAGCCTCAGGGAGCCACCCAGACATAGGCTTCCTGATGAGAAGAGTCCCGGGCGTTTAGAGACTCTGCATGCTTGAGCAAACCGAGTCTAAAGTATTCATGGTCTTTAAAATCTTCTGGGTAAGAGGCTGACTCTTCAGAATAGGGTGCAGTAAGAAAGGTTCAGAATTAGTCAGATGATCACAGATTCCCTCTCCCAGGTCTCGCCTCAGTCTCTTTCTGTCTTGGCTCTTTCTCCAGGGGCTGATTTCTGGCTCCTGGACTTGACTGCTGCACCCTTTGGTCTCTATCTCTGGTCGCTCATCTCCTTGGTCTTGGTAGCTCCATGACTTTCTGGAATGATAAACTCAACCTGGTTCAGAATTGGCCACTTCTAGGCCAGGGCCTGACCTACCTATGCTGTGAATCAGTACAGTCATTGCCATTGGAACTTCCTCCCATCCGTATTCAGTGCCCAGAAGAGACAACCAGCTTTGGGAGCTCCAAGAGGGGCTGAGGCAAAGTTCCATCCAATAAGCCTGTGGAATTTCTCTCTGGACAGCTGTGGACAGATGCAAGGGCAGTGACTGTTGATGCATAGCGGTCCCCTGGAGTAAGAGCCTCAGGGGCTTTGCTCAGCTCTTGTCAGCTGGGAAGAGAGCAGAGCCCAGCCACATCCTTGAAAGGAATGGCAGATGTAATGGCCAGAGGAAGCCGTGTGCAGGGATGCATCTGGAGAGCTCAGAGGACTCATTAGAGCATCATCTTGCTCTGATAAGTAGTTAAAAGTTCACCTGGAGGGGCTTTTATTGCATCCCACTGAGAATTCCTACCTCCTGCTAGGAGTGCATATTGGGAAGGAAGAATTTTATAGATGGTATAAATGGCTAAATGTCTGAGTGTTAGTTATTCAAGCCTCACATAATTGTGCTCTTTGGACCTATAGAAACCCAACCCTTTGTTGACTGTGGCAATCACAGGAATAATGCTAGTGCAGAATTAGGGGCTAACCATTGTAATCATAATAACTGTAATAAGAATAGTAGCAGTAATTTGTGGAGCTTCTATATGCTAGGCACTCTGCTTAGCACCTGCAGTAGGCTGAATAATACCCCCTAAAATATCCAGGTCCTAATCCCTGGAACCTGTGAATGTTACCCTATGTGGCAAAAGGAACTTTGCAGATGCAATTAGGTTAAGGATTTTGAAATGGGGAGATTATCCTAGATTATCTGGGTGGGCCCTAAAAGCAATGATTAAGTGTCCATATTAGAGGAAGGCAGAGGGAGATTTGGCATAGAGGGGAAAAGGAAATATGACAATGGAAGCAGAGAGTGGAGGGATGTGGCTAACTGCCAAGGAATGCCACAGCCACCAGAAACTAGAAGAGGAAAGGAGTGGATTCTTCCTTGAAGCCTCCAGAAGGAACCAGCCTGCTGACACCTTGATCTTAGCCCTGCAAGACTCATTTCAGACTTCTGGCCTCCAAGACTATAAGGGAATAAATTTCTGTTGCTTTAAGCTACTAAGTTTGGGGTAATTAGCAACAGCAGCAATAAGAAACCAAACACATATATACCTTGGCTCATTGACTCCTCATCCATCCTGTGAACTAGGCACTATTATGATTTCCATGTACACATGAGGAAACTGCGGTTCAGAGGGGCCAAGTGGATGCTTGAGGTCAACAGTGCTAGCTAGTGGAAGAGGAGAAAATCAAACTCAGGCCTGTCTGTCTCTGGATCTCATGTCCTTCACCCTAAGGCTATATGCCTTGCAACCACAACTCAGTATTGGCCATGGAGAAGACGGCAAAGAAGTTGGGCAGTCTCTGCAAGGCTGGGCCAAGGAATCATGGAGTCAAGATCGAGACTACTTCATGGAGTGTCCTTGGGCACGGACACTGTCACGAGAGAAGCCCCCTGAAGAGAAGGAGGAGACGCAGCTACAGGTGTTACAATCAAGATGTTGCAGGGAGGGGAAGTGCATGGAAGTTAGGTTCTGGGATGGACATGGGGGAGCTCAGCCATGGGGAAATAGAGGTAATTGAGGTACCAAGAAGGATGAGAATGGGGTGGAGGTGCTGATCCAGAAATTGGTGGTGAGCATCAGAATCTCTGTGGGCACCTCTGTATGACTGAGCCAGTGTTAAAGGTGTTATTTCCCAGAGAACCCATGCTAGGAGGGGCTGGGAGTTGTGTGTGACTGCAGCCCCTCAAGTCAGATGGGCACAGTGCTTCCCATCCAGAGAGTGTATTGCCCAGGTGCTGCCTGAGGGATGAATGAGGCAGAACACCAGGTCCACCCTTGGTACGGGGTAGAGCTGACACGGGCCAGTGGGGCGTTAGGGCCTCCTTTTAGTGTTATGGATTTGGGGACAGGGCTCTGGTCCCAAGGAGACAGGTGCTAGTTCAGGAAACCAAGGCAGAACTCAGTTACTTGGGCTAAATACACTCTGCAGAGGCTGGGAAAGCATGTGCTTCACTGGGCATGCAGATGGCCAGGCCCTGTCCCAGGCCACCAGACTCCTCCTGTGCTGGGCTAAACTCAGCAGCAAGTTCAGCCTGCAAGTGAGGGGCTGGGGCTGGGCTTCCTCGTGGGCCCCCAGCTGTACTCAGCACCAGCGCAGAGGAGGATGCTGCAACTGAGTGGTGCAGGAGGGTGGGGAGGAGAAGGCAGGCTGGCAGCAGAGTCCCCTCGGATGGATCTCCCAGGCATGACCATTCAGGAAGGTCTGGGGCACTGGTTCTCAAAGTATGGTCCCAGACTAGCAGCATCAGCATCACTCGGGAATTTGTCACACATGCAAATTCCTGGGCCCCACTCCACATGCACTGAATCAGAAACTCGGACGGAGGCCCATCCATTTGTGTTTTAATAAGCCCTCTAGGTGATTCTGCTACCTGATAAAGTTTAAGAACCTAGACCACCACCTAGGAGATCATGGGGTAGCCCTGGGAATACTGGGGTCATGGACTGATTCTTTGTATTTTCTTCCCCCAACCCAAGCCACGCCGGTGGCAGATTTTTCAAAGATGTTCACAGCTGTATCCAAGGCAATCCTGTGCACAAAAGGAGGCTTTTTATTTTTCTGCTTTCAGGGATGTGAATTCCTATCAGCAGATGAGTATCTCCTTTCACTGGGGCTTTTGAATTATACAGGACTGTGGGAGGAGTTCAGGGAATCAGATATATTAACTAGACCTTGAAATATATTTTTTCCAAATGGATGCATAGTCTTTATTTAAATAGAAAGCATTTCTGGCTAAATTTGGTGGCTCATTTGTAGGAAAACCAGCAAAAACCTGACTTCTGGGAGTCTCTATGATTTAAGGCATGTTAATATTAGCTGCTGGTTGAATCACAGGGAGAAAATCGACAGATTCATTCTCTTGGGGGCAGGGAGGAGAGGGAGCTCCCAGCTGAGCCAAGAATCCGCCAGTGCTGCGTCTGGGTGATTAATGGCATTAGACTTTAGTGCCCTCTTTAGCGGTCCAGCCAGTGGCCTTAGGGAACTCCCACAGCATTGGGCTTGTTTATGTGAAGCAGCTCTGAGGGTCGGGGACAGGATGTAGGGGCATCAGGGAGGAGACCAAGGCAAAAGAAATCATCTCCATCTTCCCTCCCCAGCAGAGCTGCCGGCCTGCAGTCTTGTGCGCCATGAAAAAATGATGACTTGACTTCATTAAAGCCTTGTCATCTTCCCCCTACTGACAGCTTGAAAAGAGCGCTCTCGCCTGAGCAGAACGGGATTCCAGAGGCCACTGGGGGCACAGAAATCACAGACTGAACTTTCAGAAAGAAAAATCCTTCTCTCCCTGTTAAGCAAATAACTGAATATGAAAATGAAGGAGGGTGGGGAGGAAATTTCATCTCAGTTTCAGTGGTGCAGAGGCCTGTACAGCAGGGGAGAGGACTTAGGTATGCCCTGCCTAAGGGGATGCCGTGCCATCAGGCCCCTCTCCTGCCATCCTGGTTTCCTGAAGCTTGACCCTGTCTTGCTGTTTTGATCTGATTTCCTTCCAGCCCTTGTGGTTCATGTTATTGATAGCCACTGAGCATCTAAAAGCCCCATGGTGGGCACAGCCTCATGTCATAGCCCTAATGCCCTCTTTGAAGGTGGTATCATTACCCCCATTTTACAGAAACAGAGGCTGAGAGAAGGGAAAGGGGTAATTTGTTCAAGGTGACACAGTAATGGGATCATATCTGGAGTTCAGGCTTGTCTGACTCCTGTGGGTCTGCAGGTGATTGAGAAACAAGGAAACCCAGAGAGGATGGATGGTCTTGGACAGAAACCTAGAGAGATCCAATGCCCTGTTGATAGCCACTCAGCTCATGAGTGGGGAGACCAGAAGAGACCCCAGATCTGTGGCTCATGGCCTGATGATATTCTCATTTATTTATTTATTCAGCAAGTTTAAAAAATAACTATTTTAAAAATCTTAACTTTTATAAGTGTTTTAAAACAATGTACATGGTTAAAAACAAGTCAAATAATATAAAAAAGTTTATAATGAAAAAGAGCAGTCCCTGACCTAATCATTTTAAACTATTTTGGGGTGTTTTTCCTGGCATTAACTTTACATCTGCATCTCCATGTTGATGCCTATGCAGGACTTCTATTTCTTGATTTATGGGAGACAGAAATTCACTGTCTCCCCACACCCTACTTCATCCGAACCCCAGCATCCTAATACAGCCCTGTTACTGTTTTCCCTAAAGTAAGTGATCAGCATTTACTGTATTTCCCTTCTTGAACAGATTTTGATTTTCTTTAGAGTTAATAGTTGCCTATTTCACTTGCTTATTTTTTCACATATGTCTTTAAAGTTTTCAAAATTAATCAGGTTACAATATAGCTATTATTACATTTTATAAAAATTCCATCATATCACATATTTTGTGATATTCCCCCATTAAAAAAATTGCTGGAGATCTCCACTGTAAAGAAGTTCTTCCTCTTATTTTCAGTTGTACCAGTTAATCTACAGGGCTTTTGCACAGTTATCCTCCATGGACTTCCTTTGCCTTTATCCTGGATTGGATCCACCATTTCTTGATCCTTTGTCTTCCTCCTTCTTAGATTCCTCCCTAAATGTGCTGGAGCACATCCTTCAGCAGTTTATAAAGAAAGGGTACATAAAAGTTATTTTTTTCTGAGTCTTTTAAGTCTTCAAATATTATTTTATCCGCACACAATTTCTAATGTGGCTGAATGTAAAACTTAAGGCTGAAAATAATATTTTATTTAAAAATGTGATGGCATCTAGTTTCCAGTTTTTTTCTTAGGAAGTTAAATGCCATTCTGATTATTATTTTGCATATAGTTTTTTTCTCTTTGGAATCTTTTGGGATCTATTCTTTCTTCCTGGTGTTCTGAAATTTTATATAAGCCCCAAAGTAGAAGATGCAGCATAGTTCCAGGAAATATTATTCGTATCAAATCAATTTTGTGGCAATTTCTTCCTCTCCCTTTTTCTCTGTTCTCATTTTATATTTCCCCCATTAGTCAGATATTGAAATGTTGGATTGGTTTTCTAAAAGCTCTTATGTGGTTTTTAATATTTTCCATCACTATCCTTTTCTTCTTCTTTCTAATAGATTTTATTATCTTTACTATCTATACCTTTTATTTAAGTGTTTTTTTCCTCCTATTCTTAATTTCTTTTAAAAATTTTTTTATTATACTTTGTGTTCTAGGGTACATGTACACAATGTGCAGGTTTGTTACATATGTATACATGTGCCATGTTGGTGTGCTGCACCCGTTAACTCATCATTTACATTAGGTATATCTCCTAATGCTATCCCTCCCACCTCTCCCGACCCCACAACAGGCCCCAGTGTGTGATGTTCCCCTTCCTGTGTCCAAGTGTTCTCATTGTTCAATTCCCACCTGTGAGTGAGAGCATGCAGTGTTTGGTTTTCTGTTATTGTGATAGTTTGCTGAGGATGATGGTTTCCAGCTTCATCCATGTCCCTACAAAGGACATGAACTCATCCTTTTTTATGGCTGCATAGTATTCCATGGTGTATATGTGCCACATTTTCTTAATCCAGTCTGTCACTGATGGACATTTGATTCCAAGTCTTTGCTATTGTAAATAGTGCTGCAATAAACACTTCACAGAATTGGTAAACAGAACAGAAATTTTAACAAATCATCTCTCAGATCACAGTGCAATCAAACTAGAACTCAGGATTTTTCCAATTGTGTGAAGAAAGTCATTGGTAGCTTGATGGGGATGGCATTGAATCTATAAATTACCTTGGGCAGTATGGCCGTTTTCACGATATTGATTCTTCCTATCCATGAGCATGGAATGTTCTTCCACTTGTTTGTGTCCTCTTTTATTCCATTGAGCAGTGGTTTGTAGTTCTCCTTGAAGAGGTCCTTCACATCCCTTTTAAGTTGGATTCCTAGACATTTTATTCTCTTTGAAGCAATTGTGAATGGAGGTTCATTCATGATTTGGCTCTCTGTTTGTATGTTATTGGTGTATAAGAATGCTTGTGATTTTTGCACATTGATTTTGTATCCTGAGACTTTGCTAAGTCGCTTATCAGCTTAAGGAGATTTTGGGCTGAGACCATGGGGTTTTCTAAATATACAATCATGTCATCTGCAAACAGGGACAATTTGATTTCTTCTTTTCCTAATTGAATACCCTTTATTTCTTTCTCTTGCCTAATTGCCCTGGCCAGAACTTCCAACACTATGTTGAATAGGAGTGGTGAGAAGGGGCATCCCTGTCTTGTGCCAGTTTTCAAGGGGAATGCTTCCAGTTTTTGCCCATTCAGTATGATATTGGCTGTGGGTTTGTCATAAATAGCTCTTATTATTTTGAGATACATTCCATCAATACTGAATTTATTGAGCGTTTTTAGCATGAAGGGCTGTTGCATTTTGTCAAAGGCCTTTTCTGCATCTATTGAGATAATCATGTGGTTTTTGTCTTTGGTTCTGTTTATATGCTGAATTACGTTTATTGATTTGTGTATGTTGAACCAGCCTTGCATCCCAGGGATGAAGCCCACTTGATCATGGTGGGTAAGCTTTTTGGTGTGCTGCTGGATTCGGTTTGCCAGTATTTTATTGAGGATTTTTGCATCGATGTTCATCAGGGATATTAGTCTAAAATTCTCTTTATTTGTTGTGTCTCTGCCAGTCTTTGGTATCAGGATGATACCATAATTGGCCTCATAAAATGAGTTAGGGATGATTCCCTCTTTTTCTATTGATTGGAATAATTTCAGAAGGAATGGTACCAGCTCCTCCTTGTACTTCTGGTAGAATTTGGCTGTGAATCCATCTGGTCCTGGACTTTTTTTGGTTGGTAGGCTGTTAATTATTGCCTCAATTTCAGAGCCTGTTATTGGTCTCTTCAGGGATTCAACTTCTTCCTGGTTTAGTCTTGAGAGAGTGTATGTGTCTAGGAATTTATCCATTTCTTCTAGGTTTTCTAGTTTATTTGCATAGAGGTGTTTATAGTATTCTCTGATGGTAGTTTGTATTTCTGTGGGGTCAATGGTGATATCCCCTTTATCATTTTTTTTGTGTGTCTATTTGATTCTTATCTCTTTTCTTCTTTATTAGTCTTGCTAGCAGTCTATCAATTTTGTTGATCTTTTCAAAAAACCAGCTCCTGGATTCATTGATTTTTTGAAGGTTTTTTGTGTCTCTATCTCCTTCAGTTCTGCTCTGATCTTAGTTATTTCTTGCCTTCTGCTAGCTTTTAAATGTGTTTGCTCTTGCTTCGCTAGTTGTTTTGATTGTGATGTTAGGGTGTCAATTTTAGATCTTTCCTGCTTTCTCTTGTCGGCATTTAGTGCTATAAATTTCCCGCTACACAATGCTTTAAATGTGTCCCAGAGATTCTGGTATGTTGTATCTTTGTTCTCATTGATTTCAAAGAACATCTTTATTTCTGCCTTCATTTTATTATGTACCCAGTAGTCATTCAGGAGCAGATTGTTCAGTTTCCATGTAGTTGAGCGGTTTTGATTGAGTTTCTTAATCCTGAGTTCTAGTTTGATTGCACTGTGATCTGAGAGACAGTTTGTTATCATTTCTGTTCTTTTACATTTGCTGAGGAGTCCTTTACTTCCAACTATGTGGTCAATTTTGGAATAAGTGCGATGTGGTGCTGAGAAGAATGTATATTCTGTTGATTTGGGGTGGAGAGTTCTGTAGATGTCTATTAGGTCCACTTGGTGCAGAGTTGAGTTCAATTCCTGGATATCCTTGTTAACTTTCTGTCTTGTTGATCTGTCTAGTGTTGATGGTGGGGTGTTAAAGTCTCCCATTATTATTGTATGGGAGCCTAAGTCTCTTTGTAAGTCTCTAAGGACTTGCTTCATGAATCTGGGTGTTCCTGTATTGGGTGCATAAATATTAAGACAGTTAGCTCTTCTTGTTGAATTGATCCCTTTACCATTATGTAATGGCCTTCTTTGTCTCTTTTGATCTTTGTTGGTTTAAAGTCTGTTTTATCAGAGACTAGGATTGCAATCCTGTCTTTTTTTGTTTTCCATTTGCTTGGTAGATCTTCCTCCATCCCTTTATTTTGAGCCCATGTGTGTCTCTGCATGTGAGATGGGTCTCCTGAATACAGCAAACTGATGGGTCTTGACTCTTTATCCAATTTGCCAGTCTGTTTCATTTAATTAAAGCATTTAGCCCATTTACATTTAAGGTTAATATTGTTATGTGTGAACTTGATTCTATCATTATGATGTTAGCTGGTTATTTTGCTCATTAGTTGATGCAGTTTCTTCCTAGCATCGATGGTCTTTGCATTTTGGCATGTTTTTGCAGTGGCTGGTACTGGTTGTTCCTTTCCATGTTTAGTACTTCCTTCAGGAGCTCTTGTAGGGCAGGCCTGGTGGTGACAAAATCTCTCAGCATTTGCTTGTCTGTAAAGGATTTTATTTCTCCTTCACTTATGAAACTTAGTTTGGCTGGATATGAAATTCTGGGTTGAAAATTCTTTTCTTTAAGAATGTTGAATATTGGCCCCCCACTCTCTTCTGGCTTGGGGAGTTTCTGCTGAGAGATCCACTGTTAGTCTGATGGGCTTCCCTTTGTGGGTAACCCGACCTTTCTCTCTGGCTGCCCTTAACATTTTTTGCTTCATTTCAACTTTGGTGAATCTGACAATTATGTGTCTTGGAGTTGCTCTTCTCGAGGAGTATCTTTGTTGCATTCTCTGTATTTTCTGAATTTGAATGTTGGCCTGCCTTGCTAGGTTGGGGAAATTCTCCTGGATAATATCCTGCAGAGTGTTTTCCAACTTGGTTCCATTCTCCCCGTCACTTTCAGGTACACCAATCAGACGTAGATTTGGTCTTTTCACATAGTCCCATGTTTCTTGGAGGCTTGGTTCATTTCTTTTTACTCTTTTTTCTCTAAACTTCTCTTCTCACTTCATATCATTCATTTGATCTTCAATCACTGATACCCTTTCTTCCAGTTGATTGAGTCAGTTACTGAAGCTTGTGTATTTGTCATGTAGTTCTTGTGTCATGGTTTTCATCTCTATCAGGTCGTTTAAGGATTTCTCTACATTGGTTATTCTAGTTAGCCATTTGTCAAATCTTTTTTCAAGGTTTTTAGTTTCTTTTGTGCTGGGTTCGTAATTCCTCCTTTAGCTCAGAGAAGTTTGATTGTCTGAAGCCTTCTTCTCTCAACTCGTCAAAGTCATTCTCCACCCAGCTTTGTTCCATTGCTGGTGAGGAGCTGTGTTCCTTTGGAGGGGGAGAGGCCCTCTGATTTTTAGAATTTCCAGCTTTTCTGCACTGCTTTTTCCCCATCTTTGTGGTTTTATCTACCTTTGGTCTTTGGTGATGGTGACATACAGATGGGGTTTTGGTGTGGATGTCTTTTCTGTTTGTTATTTTTCCTTCTATCAGTCAGGACCCTCAGCTGCAGGTCTGTTAGAGTTTGCTCAAGGTCCACTCCAGACCCTGTTTGCCTGGGTATCAGCAGTGGAGGCTGCAAAGGAGTGAATATTGCTGAACAGCAAATGTTGCTGTCTGATCATTCCTCTGGAAGCTTTGTCTCAGAGGTGTACCCGGCCATGTGAGGTGTGAGGTGTCAGTCTGCCCCTAGTGGGGGATGTCTCCCAGTTAGGCTATGCAGGAGTCAGGGACCCACTTGAGCAGGCAGTCTGTCTATTCTCAGATCTCAAACTCCATGCTGGGAGAACCACTGCTCTCTTCAAAGCTGTTGGACAGGAACATTGACATCTGCAGAGGTTTCTGCTGCCTTTTGTTTGGCTATGCCCTGTCCCCAGAGGTGGAGTCTACAGAGGCAGGCATGCCTCCTTGAACTGCGGTGGGTTCCACCCAGTTCAAGCTTCCCAGAAGCTTTGTTTACCTACTTAAGCCTCAGCAATGGTGGGCACCCCTCCCCCAGCCTCACTGCCACCTTGCAGTTAGATCTCAGACTGCTGTGCTAGCAATGAGGGAGGCTTCGTGGGTGTGAGACCCTCTGAGCCAGGTGCAGGATATAATCTCCTGGTGTGCCATTTGCTAAGACCCTTGGTAAAATGCAGTATTAGGGTGGGAGTGACCTGATTTTCCAGGTGTTGTGTATCACAGTTTCCCTTGGCTAGGAAAGGGAATTCCCACTTGTGATTCCCGGGTGAGGCAATGCCTCGCCCTGCTTTGGCTCTTGCTTGTTGGGCTCCACCCACTGTTCTGAACCCCCTGTCTGACACGCCCCAGTGAGATGAACCCAGTACCTCAGTTGGAAATGCAGAAATCACCCGTCTTCTGTATCACTCACGCTGGGAGTTGGAGGCTGGAGCTGTTCCTATTCGGCCATCTTGGCGCCGACCCCCCCATTCTTAATTTCTAATAGTACTTTCCTGTCTCCTTATTGTTGCTTCTTTTATAAACCCTGTTCTTTAATGCATCAATATCTTCTCCTATGGCTCTGAGTATACTAATTCTATATTATCTTTAAGGTTTTTTTCTGAGTCCTATATTATCTCTATTTTCTTCAGCTCTTTTTTTTCCTGTTTTTATATTGGTGTTATTTTGTTTATTTTATTCTATTTTTTGTTTTAGTCTTTTCTTAAGTGTCCTTTATTGTCCATTAAGGTAATAAGCACTAAACAGATGATTGAAATCTCTGTGTATGGGACTAAGTGGGGAGGATTATCAGCTAGTGGGATGCACTTTAAGGTGATCAGACACCAAGCTGATGTTTCATTTGGAAATTCTCAAATGACAGTATGTAAAGTCTTTTCTTTGGACCCATTCCATTTAACCTGAAGAAGAATCCTTTTATCTTTTGCCTGCCTGGTAGGGTTTTAGCTTCTAAAGAATTAGACATGGGGCAAGGTATGGACCCACCCAAGGGCTATCACCATTCCATGTGTAGGCTGTTAAAACATTTTTTATTGGGATATAATTTATGTATAGTAAATATAAATGAAAAATATTCATTGTACATTAGATAAATGTTTGTATTTCGACCACCCTGAAAATTCCCTTCATGCCTCATTTGTGTGCAGGCTTTTTTTTTGTTTTGTTTTGTTTTTTGTTTTTTTTTTTTTTGTTTTTGAGACAGAGTCTCACTCAGTTGCACAGGCTGGAGTGCAGTGGCATGATCTCGGCTCACTGCAACCTCTGCCTCCCAGGTTCTAGCGATTCTCCTGCCTCAGCCTCCTGAGTAGCTGGGATTACAGGCATGCACCACCATGCCTGGCTAATTTTTGTATTTTTAGTGAAGACAGGGGTTTCACTGTGTTGGTCAGGCTGGTCTAGAACTCCTGACCTCGTGATCCATCCGCCTCGGCCTCCCAAAGTGCTAGGATTACAGGTGTGAGCCTGGCCTGTGTGCAGACTTTTAATTGATTCCTGTTTTCAGTCTTGTACTTGGCTCCCAGCTTCCCCATACCTGCCATCTCTGAATCCTGGTCCTCTTCTGTTTTCCTTCCCCAGAGAATAACTCCCTCCTTCCCAAGAGTCTAGCTGTAATTGACAGAGACCTAAGTTTCACTGGCTTCAGCAAAAATATCCCACATAGTTGCAAGTTCAAAGGTAGGAAGTGCTCCTCGTGTGATGTGGATCAGTGGCTCAGTGATGGCATCTAGCACTAGTGGTTTTTCAGGCTCTTTGCTTTGCTCTCCTTAGCATATGATTCCAATGAGCTGATTCCTTTCACAACCATAAAATTGTGCCACTAGGACTTGAGCTGTGCCTCTGTCACTCAAGTGTGGTCCTTGAACCAGCAGCATTGGCATCAACCAAAAGCTTGTCATATATGCAGAATCTCAATCCCTGTCCCAGGCATGCTGAGAATAACCTGCATTTTAATGAGATAATCGGGTGATTCAAGTGCACGTGAAAGTTTGAGAAGCACTGGGCTATATACTTTCATGTTTGCATTCAACTGAAGATAACTAGAGAAAAGTCTCTCTCCTAGTACATATTTTCTATGTGATTGGACTAACCCGAGATATGATCCTCCCCCACCCTACCCTATCGGAGCCCATTTCAACTGTCATGTGCTTACTGACTTAAGACAATCAAAATCCATCCCTTAGATCTGAGGATCGCCTCTTCCCTTGAAGCATATGCTTCATGGAAGAGGGACTGACAGTCTAACAAAAGCGGGGATCTGCTAGGAAGGAGGAAGTTACTGAAACGGAAATTTCAGTGAACCATCTGTACAATCCACAGGAGAGTTTGGCCACTAAATGTAGAGACTTTCAACTAATCTGTTTTGTAGCCCTGAGTTTCCGCCACTGCCCTACACCCTGTCTAGGGCCTTCAAGTTATGAACTCTCCAAGGACCCTTGTGCAGAGCAAATCAGCTCTCTTCTCTTTACTCTCATGCGTATTCACCTCTGGAAGGACTTTCTGGTGTAACTTCCTTGTCCCTGATAAAAGTTACTACACCTCCATTTGCTGTGCATTTAAAAAAATTGTTGAAACCTTTCACTCATTGTGTTTTTTCTTCCTGTACTTTTTGTCCTCTAAAAACAATTCATTGCTATCATTTTTGTGGTGTCTGGGGAAGTAGAGAAAATCAACACATGTGACCAACGCACTATCTTTAACTGAAGGAATTCAACACGCATGATGTTGGTGTAGACACTGTGCCACACTGCTTCCTTATGATCAAAACAAAAAGGAGATGTGGAAAAAAGTGTGTCTATGTGTGTATGTGTGTGTATGTATGTGTGTGTCTTGGGGGGAGACAGAGAGAGATACACACATACTGAGAGAAAGAGACAGAGACAGAGAGAACCAGAACAGGTGGCCTGCAGCTTGCCTTGAGGGAATTGTGTGGTATTCCATGAGCAGAAGAGATGATATACTTAAAATTGAGTGCCTAACTGCCTGGAGTGAGAGGGTTTGCCATGCACACAGGACAATCAGTTGCAGCTGACTTGTGTGCCAATACCTGTCCTATAAGAAGTCAAGCAGAGTGTCACATGGCTGAGCCATAGACCAGCAGGGTCAGGATCAGAACAAGGGAAGGGTACAGCTGAGAGTGAGCACCTGAGTACATGGGCATGATTCTGAGACCAAGCCAAATGGGCTGTTCCCCCAGGGTCACAAGTTACTACACTTAAAGGCCAATGCTCCCTTTTCTTCTCATCCTTGCCTTGCTTATCTCAAAACCACAGTGCTTTCAGGTTGCTCCAACAAAAGTGACTGTTTAAATAAATTGTGGTTATGCATGTGTAAAGAGAAATATGATTCATCTATTAAAGTGACAACGTCTATGACTACTGAGATCAAAGATGCATGGGATACACTGATGAGGTGCTAGTGGGGAAGCAGATATCTAAGAAGCAGTCTTGTTCTACTTTTGTCAACTATCAGTTTGTAACTAGGATGTCTCAGACGTCATCAGCCTGTGAGAATGTCTTTCAACTAATAGCATAAATTACAAAGGCTCCCAGTGTGGCTTGGCTGCAGGAACAGAGCCTCCCTCAAAGGGTCATCCAGTCATTTCTGAGGGTGTTCCAGAGCACTGCCTGCTCACATTGTCTTATTGAGTAGGAGGCCACCCCCCGCCCTCAAGCACAAGGAGTGTTCTGAGACATCTGTGCTCCCAAGGTCAGGCCCAATAGCCCTGGGACCTTAGTGCCCCCTCTCAGGCTTACCTGCCCAGGCCTGGCTTGCTTTCCTGGGATCTTTTCTTCTCTGGCAGTTGCTGATGCTACAAATGCTCATTTCTCATTCAGCGGACTGGGCAGGCCTGTCTAATGGCCTCTAAGCAGTCAACGGCATTGAGTACAGTGGCTCAATATCAGTTCATTCCTCCAGGGCTGTGGGAGGGAGTTATTTGCTCAATGTTTTGTAACCAAAAGCCCATTTAAAGGGTTTTCCCAAAATAAATAGTCTACTCCTAAGGTCAAAGTCAGTCCTTTCAGGACAAAAACTGTTTATATCAAAGCTTTAACCATGAAGGTTAAAACAAAACAAAACAAAACAGAAACCCCACAACCAAAACACATTAGGTCTAGAATTTCAGCTGGACATTTATTTATGTATGTATTTAGGTATGGAAAGTTTGCACAAAAATGTTAAAAAGAGGTGGCTATTTCAGAGTAGTGGGATGAAGAGTGATTTTTCTTAATTTTCCTTTGGCCTATCTGCTTTTATCTATAATAAACATGTATTATTTGTAAAAACATGTTTTAGAGTTAGAAAAATGATGAAGCACACTGTTCATGTTCCTTCAACCAGATCCTTAATAAAGACGCTAAATGCTCTGGGTGTGGGTACTGCCGCTTGTTGGCCTTGTGCCCCTAAGAGAATTCATCATGCTTTAGATTTCCCCAACCGTCAACTCTGCAGCTCATTTCAGTCCATTATAATGTCCCAGCAAATGTGGATGGATTTTCAAAAAAGACCTAGCATCAGCAAACATTTATTCTAAAATCTGAGCAGGACAAGGGCCATAGAAATGGAAACAGTACTCTGCAGCAGTGCCCCAGGTTGCCTCCTTGCCTTCCTGCCATCCCCATCCTGGGAAAAGCCTCTAATAGTGGCCACCAAGCCCGAAGGAGAGGAACAACCCCAGAGAAGCCCAACTCCAGGCAACTCCAGGGATAGGGACACTTGGGAAGCCAAGCAGAGATGGCCAGCGCACCAGGAACAGAGAGGGCTTTGTCAGGACTGTCTGAGGGAGGCACAGTCCGGGGCTATGAAAGGGCTTGTGGGATGTGAGCATCACAAACCAACACTAGCCCGACCAACATGGTGAAACCCCATCTCTACTAAATACAAAAATTAGCTGGGCGTAGTGGGGTGCACCTGTACACCTGTAATCCTAGCAACTCGGGAAGCTGAGGCAGGAGAATCGCTTGAACCTGGTAGGTGGAGGTAGCAGTGAGCCGAGATCGTGCCACTGCACTCTAGCCTGGGTAACAGAGTGAGACTCTGTCTCAAACACACACACACACACACACACACACACACACACACACACACAAAGAAAGGAAAAGAAAAAAAAAAAAAAAAAACCAACAGAGCCCAGGTGGCTTCCGTGTAGTTGACAAATGGGGACTTTGGCAGTGAGATCTGAGGGCGAGTCTGAAGGTGCTCAGATGCTCATGCTAGGTCCCCCTCTCTTACCCCCTTTCCAGTGGTTCAGGAAGGTGCACTCCAGCCCTGTCACTTTCCAGTGCTTCAGGATGCTTGATCCCTTGGGGTCTCAATTCTGCAGAGGGTAGCTGAGGGCAGCTTCCCAGCCCAGTTCTGGTTTCCAGAGAGGTCTGGACAGAATAAGCCTGGCAGTTTCTCCTACTCCTCTTGGCTCTGTGTGAGGTGGGCAGAACTCAATTGGGTGGGGTCCACATGGTATTGTGTCTGCCAGTTTCCTCACCATGGGCTCACCATACCATCCCACCTTGTCTTCGCCAAGCCTCGGGCCATTGCTGATCTTTCTCCCATCCTGTTTGTGTGCACTCGGTTTGGGGCTCAAGGGTAGGAGCTATTGTGGATCCTTGTTAATTCTCCTTGCACCTAAATTCAGTCCATCTGTTGTCCCACACCTTTTGGGTCCCAAGCAAGAGGGACTGTGGTGTAGTGGTAGGAACAGATGAGCAATTCAGCAGAAGGTGACCCTAGAAGGCACGTAGGGCTATCTCATTAGGGCAAGACATCAGCAAAACCTGAGGTATGGATTAATGTTCATCCCTAGTGGAGGGACTAGTAGAGCCCAGGGTTCTTGCCAACTGGGACAGGGATACAGGGCAAGGCTCCACCTTTGGTGGGGTCGTGGACACTGGGCAGGACTCCAAAGCAGAGGCTAGTCCTATAGACTGCTCAACAGGATGGTAATCATGGGAAAGGAATTGTCTAGGAGGTGAGGCCCATCCAAGAGCTTGAGGATCTGACTTAGTATGGCAGGAGTCTCCCAAAATCTTTGTGCCTCAGATTGAGACATTAAGAGTGATTCCAATCTCTACATCATGGGTGGGAAAGGGGCTTCTAGTATATTCTCAAGCCTATGAACCAGGCAAAGCTGAGTCAATAGTTGAGAATTTACTATGTACCAGACACTGTTCTAAGTGCTTCACACACATTAACTCATGTAATCCCACCTCATGGGATACAGAATGTTATTATTCTCATTCAACAGATGAGAAAACAGGTTGCATAGATGGCAAAGAAGATAATTTCAAAGTGAATGCCCATGAATAGACTACCATGTTCCTCATGGTGCCCTCTACCCTCTCCTCTGTCTCTCTCTCCTTTCTCTCTCTTCATGCTTCTCTTTTACTTCCTCAGACTTTGGATCAAATGATGATGGAATGGAATCACCTGGGGGTGGCAGACACAGTTGGTGTCTCTAAACTTAGCCTTTCTGCACTCACCATTCCCTTCCCTGCTAATGGTTTTCTTCTGCAAGCACCTGATCCCTCTGCCTGGAGGTCTTCTCTACTTGAAGCATGCTCAACCAGAGGGTAGGACTGCCAGGGAGTTAGTACCCCTGGGAACAGCTCTCAGCCAGGGAAATATCGGAACATAAATATCCAGCTTCTTTGCCCTTGGAAGTGACAAATGTAAGCATGTTCCACACAGTCTCCCAGAGGTTCCCTGTGGGGCTGAGTCCCAGTTGCCCATATTGAAAACCTGCAACTGACTTCCTTCCCTGCCCTGCATTTCACTCTGCACTCTCTTACCTGGAATCAGCTCTCCTATAAACTACTTGCACTCAAATCCTTGTCTCAGATCTGATTCTGCCTCATCCGTCTGCTCTTCATTTGGCATGCCCATTAGGATTTCTTGGGTCACACCCATTATAGTTGGCCTCTTTGTTTCCAGGAGCACTTTCTGGGGGTGAGAAAAGATGGAGGAGGCACAGTTTCTGGGGAGCTGTCAGTTCAGTTCCTGAGTTGAAAGGAATGACAGAACATTATGCTGTCAGAGAGATCTGCTGCTTTGCTCCTCAAAAGACAGATGCAGAAGCGTCCCCTTCCTCACTTGTCTCTTAGGAATATCAGTTCACATCTGATTGAGGTGGTCCGTGAAAGATGTGTGAAGATGAGAGTGCAAAAGGTTTGCTCGGCCATTCAGCAATTTGGGAATGGTGTGCCATCTCTCTAATTTGACTGGGAGCTCAAACTGACAAAACCTAAAGGATATAGAGTCGGTCTTCCTCTTCTGATTTTAACAGGAACTGTAGAATAATAAAGAGGGAATTAGAATTGGATCAGGTTTGCTTAATTACTGCGAGCCTCAGTTTTCGTGTCTTAAACATGGAAAGATCAACCCACTGAGAGCATTTTGTGATATGAATGTACGGAAGTATCTGGCGCACGGTGTGTGTGTTGGGTTGTTTGGGGGATGGCTGGACAAGGTTGTCAGTTTATGTTGGAAGTCACCATGGGAGTTCAGGGTCAGCTGGGGTTGGGTGGGTTTGAGGAGTAAATGAAGGGCCTGTGAAATTAAGACAAATGTTCTTTCAAAGTTCTGTGACTGCAGTTAGACTTCCCTATAGTGAGTGAATGGCAGAGTATTTTTTATTTTTATTTTTATTTTTATTTTTATTTTTTTTTAAATTTATTTATTATTATTAAACTTCAAGTTGTAGGGTACATGTGCACAACGTGCAGGTTTGCTACATATGTATACTTGTGCCATGTTGGTGTGCTGCACCCATCAACTCGTCATTTACATCAGGTATAACTCCCAATGCAATCCCTCCCCCCTCCCCCCTCCCCATGATAGGCCCCGGTGTGTGATGTTCCCCTTCCCGAGTCCAAGTGATCTCATTGTTCAGTTCCCGCCTATGAGTGAGAACATGCAGTGTTTGGTTTTCTGTTCTTGTGATAGTTTGCTGAGAATGATGGTTTCCAGCTGCATCCATGTCCCTACAAAGGACGCAAACTCATCCTTTTTTATGGCTGCATAGTATTCCATGGTGTATATGTGCCACATTTTCTTAATCCAATCTGTCACTGATGGACATTTGGGTTGATTCCAAGTCTTTGCTATTGTGAATAGTGCTGCAATAAACATACGTGTGCATGTGTCTTTATAGCAGCATAATTTATAATCCTTTGGGTATATACCCAGTAATGGGATGGCTGGGTCATATGGTACATCTAGTTCTAGATCCTTGAGGAATCGCCATACTGTTTTCCATAATGGTTGAACTAGTTTACACTCCCACCAACAGTGTAAAAGTGTTCCTATTTCTCCACATCCTCTCCAGCACCTGTTGTTTCCTGACTTTTGAATGATCGCCATTCTAACTGGTGTGCGACGCAATTAAAAATGATAAAGGGGATATCACCACCGACCCCACAGAAATACAAACTACCATCAGAGAATACTATAAACACCTCTACACAAATAAACTGGAAAATCTAGAAGAAATGGATAATTTCCTGGACACTTACACTCTTCCAAGACTAAACCAGGAAGAAGTTGAATCCCTGAATAGACCAATAGTAGGCTCTGAAATTGAGGCAATAATTAATAGCCTACCAACCAAAAAAAGTCCAGGACCAGATGGATTCACAGCTGAATTCTACCAGAGGTACAAGGAGGAGCTGGTACCATTCCTTCTGAAACTATTCCAATCAATAGAAAAACAGGGAATCCTCCCTAACTCATTTTATGAGGCCAACATCATCCTGATACCAAAGCCTGGCAGAGACACAACAAAAAAAGAGAATTTTAGACCAATATCCCTGATGAACATCGATGCAAAAATCCTCAATAAAATACTGGCAAACCGGATTCAGCAGCACATCAAAAAGCTTATCCACCATGATCAAGTGGGCTTCATCCCTGGGATGCAAGGCTGGTTCAACATTCGCAAATCAATAAACATAATCCAGCATATAAACAGAACCAAAGACAAGAACCACATCATTATCTCAATAGATGCAGAAAAGGCTTTTGACAAAATTCAACAGCCCTTCATGCTAAAAACGCTCAATAAATTCGGTATTGATGGAACGTACCTCAAAATAATAAGAGCTATTTATGACAAACCCACAGCCAATATCATACTGAATGGGCAAAAACTGGAAAAATTCCCTTTGAAAACTGGCACAAGACAGGGATGCCCTCTCTCACCACTCCTATTCAACATAGTGTTGGAAGTTCTGGCTAGGGCAATCAGGCAAGAGAAAGAAATCAAGGGGATTCAGTTAGGAAAAGAAGAAGTCAAATTGTCCCTGTTTGCAGACGACATGATTGTATATTTAGAAAACCCCATTGTCTCAGCCCAAAATCTCCTTAAGCTGATCAGCAACTTCAGCAAAGTCTCAGGATACAAAATTAATGTGCAAAAATCACAAGCATTCTTATACACCAGTGACAGTCAAACAGAGAGCCAAATCAGGAATGAACTTCCATTCACAATTGCTTCAAAGAGAATAAAATACCTAGGAATCCAACTTACAAGGGATGTAAAGGACCTCTTCAAGGAGAACTACAAACCACTGCTCAGTGAAATCAAAGAGGACACAAACAAATGGAAGAACATACCATGCTCATGGATAGGAAGAATCAATATCGTGAAAATGGCCATACTGCCCAAGGTAATTTATAGATTCAATGCCATCCCCATCAAGCTACCAATGAGCTTCTTCACAGAATTGGAAAAAACTGCTTTAAAGTTCATATGGAACCAAAAAAGAGCCCGCATCTCCAAGACAATCCTAAGTCAAAAGAACAAAGCTGGAGGCATCACGCTACCTGACTTCAAACTATACTACAAGGCTACAGTAACCAAAACAGCATGGTACTGGTACCAAAACAGAGATATAGACCAATGGAACAGAACAGAGTCTTCAGAAATAATACCACACATCTACAGCCATCTGATCTTTGACAAACCTGAGAGAAACAAGAAATGGGGAAAGGATTCCCTATTTAATAAATGGTGCTGGGAAAATTGGCTAGCCATAAGTAGAAAGCTGAAACTGGATCCTTTCCTTACTCCTTATACGAAAATTAATTCAAGATGGATTAGAGACTTAAATGTTAGACCTAATACCATAAAAATCCTAGAGGAAAACCTAGGTAGTACCATTCAGGACATAGGCATGGGCAAAGACTTCATGTCTAAAACACCAAAAGCAACGGCAGCAAAAGCCAAAATTGACAAATGGGATCTCATTAAACTAAAGAGCTTCTGCACAGCAAATGAAACTACCATCAGAGTGAACAGGCAACCTACAGAATGGGAGAAAATTTTTGCAATCTACTCATCTGACAAAGGGCTAATATCCAGAACCTACAAAGAACTCAAACAAATTTACAAGAAAAAAACAAACAACCCCATCCAAAAGTGGGCAAAGGATATGAACAGACATTTCTCAAAAGAAGACATTCATACAGCCAACAGACACATGAAAAAATGCTCATCATCACTGGCCATCAGAGAAATGCAAATCAAAACCACAATGAGATACCATCTCACACCAGAATGGCAGAGTATTTTAAAGTCACTCACAGATCCCTCATGCTTCAGGGTCACCCATGTTTCTTATGTCCTCCACAGAGTCCCTGGTGGTTCACACATTCTGCTTAATGGCCATAGAGCTGGTCCCACTGCACCCTTTGGATTTAACTGATATTGGACCCATCATGACCTTGATCCATCTATCTGCCAGAGAAACGCCCATCTTGCTGTCAGTGCCTGGGAGAGGCTCTCACGAGCCTCAGCTTCTCAGGGTCCCCTTATGTTCCAACACTTCAACTGGACTTGAACTTGCAGGTCCAGATTGTCCCTTTTCTTTAGGAACTTGGGAAAATCCATGCAGGGCTGTGTTTCAGGGCAGTCTGTGTGGTGCTACACTAGATCCCAAAGTACCCTCTGACCCTCTTCTTCAAGTTTAACCAGAGACAGCTAAATTTTAAATGACTTCCTACTTAAATAAAAACTACACATCCATTTGGAAATATTTATTTCCAGGTCCAGTCAATATCTGGCTCGTTGAACACTTGTATAGATCACCCTCAGTGAATAGAGATATTTGGTTTCAAGATGCCCAGCTCTGTGCCTGGATTTCTGCCTTCTCACTTCTCACTGTGTTTGGCCAATGGAGGATACCAGCAGATGATCCCAGGAAGGAAGTGAGTGAGGATGGGTACATCTTCCCCTGTTTCTCTGCTTATGGGATCATTGTAAGCTGGCTGATACCCTTGATGGAAAACCAGAGCTCTTTCTGTCTCCAGATTTCTTGTTCCTCGGGTCCTGCCCCACCCCCTGGGGCTCCCCTATGCTCTGCCCTCTCCTTTATGAGTAGTGCTTCTACAAACGCTCCTCACTGACCCTAGGTGAGGACCTGACTTAGTGAGGCGGGAGTCTCCCAGAATCTTTGTGCCGCAGGATTAAGACATTAAGAGTGATTCCAATCTCTGTATCATGGGTGGGAAAGGGGCTTCCAAAATATTTTCAAGCACTGGAGGGCCCCTTCCTGCAACCCTCATTGGGCCATATGCCCAGGCAACTCCCATCAGGGAGAAAGCAGGAGCCTCTTGGGGCCATGTTTCCACCTCCCAGGTTATATCTTAAGGAGGTAAGGTTTGCAAGTTGCTGAGCACAAGGCCCACAGTGAGAACTCACTGAGTCTTTTCTATCGTTATTATTATCACTGTGTTTTGAATATAGGTCCTCAAGGTGACAAATTTATATCAAGAAAAACTCACCATGTAATATCATAAAATAAAATTCTACATTGTCATTTTTCTGCATTCAAAGAAAGTTGAAAGCCCATCCTTTCTTGTTGGGGGATGGATATATTCATCTAAGTTTACCAGCTGTTTGTTTTTGGAAAGGATTGTCCTTTACTCTGATAGTATGCCCTCCTGGTTTCTGCTATTAAAATGTCCTTTCTTTCATGAAATAATAGCAATAGTAGGTTTAAAAAACCATCCTGGAGCTGAATGTAGTGGCTCACACTTATAATCCCAGAACTTTGGGAGGCCAAGGTGGGAGGGCTGTATGAGCCTAGGAGTTTGAGACCAGCTTGGGCAACATGAGAAGACTCTGTCTCTATAAATAAATAAATAAATTAGCCAGGTGTGGGTGGCATGGGCCTGTAGTCTCAGTTAGTTGGGAGACTGAGGCAGGATGATCACTTGAGCCCAGGAATTTGAAGCTGCAGTGAGCTATGATCACGCCACAGCACCCCAGCCTGGGCAATGGAGGGAAACCCTGTCCAAAAGAAAAAAAGAAAAAAAATGCTTACAAAGGGGAAAAAAAGGTCATAAGTTTCCTTATATTTAAGTTCTGATTTGGAGGGTGAAGAGCTCTGGGTTTCTGTGGTTTTGCATGAAGGGTAATGGTCAAAGAAAGGAGATGAGGTGGCATGGGCTGCTGCGGGCAGTAGCTGTTCTCAGTGGTGAATTTAAAAATCTCAGAGCCTTAGCCCAAGCCTCTTGTCTCTTGGGCACTGGGGACATTCCAAAGGGTTGTAGAGCATACCTATTCACCATGTGGAGGCGAATGGAAGGCAACCAGCATTACTGTGTTCATTCACACCACAAATATTTACTGAGCATCTACTATGTGCCAGCCTCTGTTCTAGGGCGATAGCAATGAACATAACAGAAAGAAGATTCTCTGTTCTCATGAAGCTCACATTATAATGGGTTTGACAGGTTTTCAGTTTGATCCTCCAACCCTGGTGAGGTACCTATGAAACCTCCATTCTCAGTGTGAAAAAACTGAAACAGAGAGGTTGAGTCGTGACTAGTAGCTGCAGTTTAGTGCCTCGGTCTGCCTCCAAAGTTTCGTTCTTCCCATGGAGCCAGGGCCCCACTGATGGTCATGCATCTGTCATCTGAAGACTCAGCTCCCCAGTGGGTGTGGACAGGTTGGCCTTAGGAGCTGAATTTCTTGATGCAATTTTCACTCCAGAGTTGTTGTATTGGCAGAAGCCCCAGGATTTGATGAAAAGTCAGTACTCCATCCCTTAAACTGGTGTTGAGTAGGAATAAAATAATGGAAAAGTTCTGGCTCTACCCACAGCTCTGCCACTGAGAGCTGGGTGACCTTGAGGCCTTCAGTTGCCCTCCTCATCTTTACTCTGTACATAATATTACCTCCTGGCAGTGTTTTTGCAACTGTTCATAAAGCAGCATATGTGAAAGCACTGAGCTCATTGCCTGGCAAATATAGTTGCTCAATAAATGTTAGTTGAATTGGAATCTGTAAAATCGAGGCACAGGCAGTGAGCCTAATTCCTGAGACTGCAGACTTCATTTGGCTCATTGATTTGCCTTTAAGCAATGGATTTTATATGCCAGGGCACACATCAGGATGGTGCAGGGAACCCAATTTAGCAAGCCCATTTTATCTGATGTTGATAACGATCTGTGATTGAAATAAGGAACATTTCTACACAGGGCATCTGAACGCTTTATATATGGATGGCACAGCACACACACACACCTGTGTATTGTGTGTATCTCAGTGCCAACCACATTGCACTTCCAGTATCAGGCAGGCCCCTCCTGCCTCTCCTCTAAGGCCAGCAGGAGGCTTGGGGAAACACAGAGGTTGTTTCAGAAAGCTGGAGGAGTCAAGCACCTCCTCATCTCTGCTACCTCTGCCACACTTAGGATGACAGCCTGATCTCAGTGAGTGGGAAACTCAGTACCTTCACAGAGCAAAGAGTAGGGTGGTCAGGACACTCTCTTGGTAATTTTTTCGGATGTCCATAAGAATGATGTTGATGGCACCAGTGGGACTCCCAGCCAAGGCGGTGGACTTTATTGTCTTGATGCAAGAAACTGTGGTGGTGCTCCTGGTCAACCTGGAGGGCCTGAGGGACTGTTTATTTGGAAAGAAGGTAGTTCCCTCTTTCCAATGGGTAAGGAGAGAGAGAAGAGGTGCAGCCATGTAGTCCTTCAAACAGACTGGAAGGAGGAGTGCTTCTTATGCACACCTGCAGCACTTGGGAGCAAATGCCAGAATCATGTTGCCAGGAGGAGGGGCCAAAGCTAGCAGCAAATGTCCAAAATGAGCCATCAAGCAAGCAAGCTGGAGGTGGTGTCAGGAGCAGAGGTAAGAAGCTGAAATAAGGAAGAACAGGCAATGTACCAGGAGCTCTGCTCAGTCCTAGCTCCTGCCTGCCCTGGACAGTAAGAGGAACAAATGTTCAACCACTAGCTTGGACATGGGTCAGAGTGGACATGGTGGCCACACAGGCTGGAGGTGGAGACCCCTGAACTCCTGGGCCTTCTAATGGTGATCAGGATTCATCCTGGAGGTGAGGCTACTCAGGTGGCTCTGGCTGAGGTGGCAGCAGGAGGGCAAAGGCAGGTCACCATGCCTGTGGTAGACCGAGGGCCCTGGTGAAGACCTGGGTGACCTTAGGAAGCTCAGGGGTCTTCTCTGGGCCTGGGCAGCACTCAGTATGCTCCAGCTCCTGGAGGGGGTCCACCTCCGGAGATCCCTCACTTTCTAGTCATAGGCTGCCAGTGTGGGATCCCAGATGATCTGATGTCTCTTGCCAGCTGGGGCAGGCAGTATGTTCTGACAGACACCCACACAGCTGGCGGGCTTGGGAAGGTCTACTGCAAGAGACTTGTAAGCGGGTAACTGTTGGGATACCTATCATTTGTCTACTGATCGGAGTCCTGACAAGTTAAGAATGTTCTCCTTTGGTTACCTGGGGACTCAGCAGGAGACCCCTCCTTACTTAGCCTGAGCAAAGCAGAGAACTGAAGCAATTAACCAGATTTTTCAGGCAAAAGTCCCCACAAAGTGGCCATTGAGCTAGGGAAAATGCAAGTGGCACCTTCTTTTTAAAATCCGACATTCTCTACTTCAGTTGATTTAAAGAAAAATAAAAACAAACAAACAAAAAAACCCCTATTGTGTTGAAGTGTCTTTAGATGTAGACTCAGCTGGGAACTCATTGTGCTCCCTCAGGATTCACATCGGCCCCAGCCTTTGCAGCTCCTCCCAGGATGATTGCAGCATTGAGTTAAAATTGAACAGATTAGTAAATAGATTTCCATCTTTGTGCTACACAATAAACAGTATTGGAAAGAACACATGAGACGATTACTGGATAAAAAACCTAATCAATCCAATCAGAAGGAAAGGAGTCTCAGTTATGGCAGAGCACAGGGTGTCAGCAAACACCTGGAAGAGATGAGTTGCTGAAACTGCTGAAGTCTCCTCTGGGAACCAGTGAGTTATCCATCCGGGACCAGAACTTCTTGTCAGTCCCTGCTCCTCCCTTTTCTGACCATTGGGAAATTCTGATGACCTCTCCCCAATAGACTGAGTCCAAGCTGGCCCACCCAGGTCCTAGGTGAATCCCACCAGCTGGACCTGGACTGTGTCTTCCTGGTTCTGGAATGTAGCATGTGCCCATGTGCCCATGGAACTGCACCCTCCCCTGACCCTCCTCCTGTGTGCCCAGCTTACACAACTGGCCTCTGCCTTGAGTCTTGGTAGTATTGTTTGCACGGCCCAATGTGTTTGTAGAATGGTGCCCAGCACAAGGAGTTTTTTTGGTGGGAGGTGATGAGAAGAGATGCATTATCAGGCGACTCCTCTTCACCTATGTCAAGCCCAAACAGAGTGTTGATCTTCACATTCCAACCAGGAATCAGGGGCTCTGGGCTTCGAAATCCACCCTAAGCGTTCAGGATCCTGGACTGCTGGCAGCATGTCTAGGCCTGGATCTGTCTGCTTGTAGGGTTCTCACCCAGGCTGCGATAGGGCAGAATGAGCTCAGAGTCTATGTGGGTAGACAGGCAGTCATCTGAATCTAAAGATAACCATGAAGGTGGCAGGCAGGGGAGGAGACAGTAGGCACACTCTGCCTACTGATCATACAAGCGTGACCCTGAGGATCACAATCAGGACTTCAGCCAGTGTCAGCAACTCCTCCCATCCCAGTGTCTGCCAACACTTACCTCATGTCATATCCTCAAGGTATGGAGGAGTCATCCCAGACTTCTTCCTGCTTAGAACAGACTGTGTTGGTTGAATTTATCTCCAATAATCCTTTAGTTTGCTAATTCTGGAGGTGTCCATTTTCTAGTACAAAAATACGAATCCTCTTACTGGTGTGATCAAATTTAACTCAATATGACAATCACAAGCTCAATGCAAGGGCTGCGTCTCTATAACTTACGAGGTCTCGTAAGCAATTGATTTGAAAGCATGCTGTGTCTTCTGGGTTGAATGTTCTGCTTGTACCCATGCATGTAACTCCTGCATGACCTTCCTACTGGCATGTCCAGCAGAAGATACATAGGGAGGATGCTGTGTCAGCACAGTGACGAGAAGATGATGTTCACATGCTAGAGAGGTCGGAGAGCCACTGGGCATTGGGCCGCCTGAACCCCTTCCCCTGGGCTTTCAGCCTCTCCATCTCAGATTCTGGTCTCCTGTTCCCTGCACTCATACCTGCTCTGGGCCCGGCAGTTTGGTGGCTCCTCCCATCTCTCTGCGTTTCAGAATTCAGCTTTTCTTTGTTCTCATTGTACATTCTTTTGGTTTTGATGTTCTGTGGAGTATCAGGGAAGAAATTCCATCATTTCCTTGCATTCACTGCAAGATAAGAGCTGCTTGGATGCTTCCCAAAACAGAGCTGCCAGTGGACCTCATAGTTATCTCCGTATATGTCTTTTCTGGGCTGCTATAGAGACAGAGAGAGCTCCAGCTCAGGAGTTTAATAAACCTGACTTTACGGCCTGGCTACACCCCCTTATTGCCTTGAGTACCTGGCACAGTATCCTATGTGCTGTGGGTACTGAGAAATTTTGTGCCTAAACAGATGACCAACTGTTTTACTATTAATTTTGGTGAGTCATGGGGCTAGGAAGAGTAGATCCTCAGTTTTCTTTACCAGATGTAACAGACATCTCTTGCTTTTGTCTATTCAACTTTCCTTTTCCCTTCTTGTACAGCCACATCTTCTGTTTCAATGATGAACACATAATTGAAATAAATTTAGTGGCCTGAAACAACCATTTTATCCTTTATGATTCTGTGGATTTACTGGGCTAAGCTGGGTGGTTCTTCTACTCCTTCTGGTATCAACTGGGTTGCAGTTACCTGAGGCTTAACTAGGCTGGAATGTCCAATGTTGTCCCTCGTATGATAGTAGCTGGGACTGGCTGTCAGCTGGAAGTCAGCTGTGGCTATTGACCTGAGCACCTCAGTTCTTCTCCATGTGGCCACTCTATGTGGTTAAGGCTTCTCACAGCGTGGTGGTTGAGTTTGAGAAGAGAGCATTCCAAGTGAATGGAAGCAGGTTGCAGATTTCTTAAGTCCAGCTTTGGTAATAAAATAGCACCACATCTACTACATTCTACCAACCAAAACAAGTCGCAAACTAGCCCAGATTCAAGAGGGGGGAGAAACACATTCCACCTCTTGATGCAAGGCATGCCAAAAAAGTTTAGGCTTTTTAGTCTACCATAACTAACTTTGGAAAACTGCCAGTCAGAGCTCTAGACCCCTGTTCACAGAGATGGACAATTGGTCCACACCTAGACAATCAAAGTTCCTTGTCCCGACTCTCCCTGCTACAAGCCCCATCTTGGCAGTTGGCCCACGAATAGGCACCATGACCAAAGTTGAGTCACGAAGACTCCCTCCTTGAGAACTAATATATGGGCAAAAGGAGAGACATACTTCATTCTTTATTTGGGGGCTAGGTGGCTGGGATGACATGAGCCTGAAGATGTCTGTAGCCAGAGAGCTCCTCTAAGCCACCTATCACAAAAGTTCATCTGCTTTAGGAAACAGTGCTGCAAATGTTCAGAAAAGAGTGGGGAGACAAGAAGGGAGCGATAGAGGTTGAGAGAATGGGATGATGAGGAAGACAGCAACAATGATGATGACAATGTCATTGGTTGAGGCCTGGAGTCCCCAGACTTCCAGTTACAGTCAACAAATTATCTATTTTGCTAAAGCTAGTTTTAGTTGGTTCTTGTCACCAGTGATTGAAAAGGAAGTCATTCGTTAAAGTTTGGTTTCCCATCTAGAGGACAGTGATGATAGTAGGACCTATTATAGGCCAGGTGCTGTGCCAGGTGCATTATGTTCTTTTCTTTTCTTTTCTTTTCTTTTCTTTTAGACAGAGTCTCACTCTGTTGCCCAGGCTGGATGGAGGGCAGTGGCAAGATCCTGGCTCACTGCAATCTCTGCCTCCCGGCTTCAAACAATTCCTGTGCCTCAGCCTTCTGAGTAGCTGGGATTACAGGCATGAACCACTATGCCCCACCATATACTTTTTCTTCATTTAATGTTCACAGGAATCCTGGAGGGTCAGTATTATTATTGTTCCCACTTTACAGATAAGGAAACTGAAGCTCAGAGACTCAGATGTAGAGTTAGCTGGGATCTCACTGTGATCCCCCAGGATTCAGGCCCTTCTCACAATGAACACAACCAGGAAATGGTGTAGCCCTGCTTCCAACTCTTTTGAACAACCAAACCTAGGAGGCATCCACTGCTCTGCACTGCCCCAGGGAGGGCATGTAGGTCAGGCAGGGAAGGCATAGTTAGAGTGAGGCTTAGGGTGACTTTCTGGGACAAGTGTGCCAACAATACAAGGCCATTGTGAGAAAAAAGAAAATAAAAGAAAATCCCATATCTCCTCTAAATTCTTCTTCTTTGGGGGCATCTTCCTAGAATCACAAACTCATGGTCAAAATTAAGCAGATTCAAGCCATAGGTAGTTCTAAAAATTTGAGAAAAGAGTATCTCTTTGTGTTTTAAATTAAGCTTCTAGTCTTAACATACTCCAATTTTGAGGAAGAGAAGAAGGAATTAATAGAGAGTGCAGGTCCTCCTGCCCTAGCTCTGGAGGAAACTCACAAGGTTCTGTCCCAGCTCCCAGCTCCCCTGCTCTGTGTTCTCAGCTATCTTGTGAGAGCCACTTCCTATCTGTTATTTGCAAGTCACTGACAGTTATCAACCACATGGATGCCTAACAAGGGGGTAAGCATAGCAGAGCAGATTAGGGCAGTCTTGCAATTGGACAGTTTGCTAAATATAAAAACAACTCTACCACTTCCCAAACATTTATTTCAATACCCATTACCCATAGGGGTCTATTCAAGGCCAAGATGCCAGAGCTGGTGAATGTCTTCAGAAAGAGAGCAGTGCATTTCACTAATATTTACTGAGCACCTATGATGTACCAGAATTGACCAACAGTAAACCTTTGATGCTGCTTCCTGTGTCAGGAACTTAACCAAAATCTCATCCCTAGGCTGTCTGTTCTCTGGCCCTAGGCAAGAATTATGCAGAATTCAGTTAGCTTCCTGATGAAAATGGACTTGAGGCCCTAGTGGGATAAATAAACACACACTGGATGCATCCAATGCACCTTTTTCTGTCACTCCTGGCTCTGCCTGGGGCTGGACTTGGGCTGCACAGATTAAGGCAACTCTTAAATGATACATGCCCATCCCTAGATACTGGAGATGTGATGGATTACCCAAAATCTCTTACTAGGGGAGGTTCCTATACCCTGGCACTGGAAATGATTGCTTTTGCCATAACTGTCCCCATTCCCCATGCTTCCATTTTACGACCTGAGTTTGGAAATCATCTCTCAAACTCAAGATTCTCTCAATGCCTTTCAGAATAACCTCCTGGGCTCCTTCCACTGGAACCTGGAAAAGCTCTTACTTGCTGAGATGTTAAATCTGGCTCACATCAGCAGTAACTGACCAAGCTTCCTCTTCCCATGGGGGCAACAGTGGGAGATTGAGGCAGGCCATGTAGAAGCAGCAACCTTAGACTGGCAATTGGGGCCTATTGGCAATTGGACTGACTCTGCCCCCATGTCTGGGTGGCTATGGATGTCTACATCTACTGCACAGCCCCCACTGCTTGTCATAACCAGACAGCCTTGTCCAGCCCACCTGAAGAAATAGTTGAAGCTTACTCCCCTCTAGAAAGCAGGCTTTGAAATACCCAAGTACCTATGGATGAATCCATCAGCTGATAAGCCACTGGCCCATCTGCCAGTCAGCCCTTCTGATAAACCACCCTCCCCAAAAGAATGGATCTCTGCACCTCCCTTCTGCCGTCCCTTTCCCAAAGAAGACTGGGATGCTGGCCTTCCTCCAGATCCTAGTGGCCCCCTTTGCTGGAGCCAGACTCTGTTTTAGGGCCCTTCCTTTATTCACCCAGGACACACTTAGCAGAGTGAAGTTAGTCTCTAGAATGGGCTGATCAGGCTGTTGTAACAAAATGCCACAGACTGGGTGGCTTAACAATAGAAATTCTGGAGGCCAGAAGTCTGAGATCAAGGGCAGGATTGCTTACTGGTGAAGTCTCTCTTTCTGACTTGCAGACCTTCTACCTGTGACCTTATGTGGCCTATTCTCTGTGAGTGCATGTGGGGAGAGAGAGAGCATGCTCTGGTGTCTCTTCTACTTCTAATAAGGACCTCTGTCTTATCAGATGGGGGTCTTATTGGATGGGGGTCCTATTGGACTGGGGGTCCTATTAGAAGGACCCACCTTCATGACCAGATGTAACCTTAATTACCCCCATAAAGGCCCTAGCTCCAAATACAGTCATGTTGGGGTTGGGGCTTCAACATAGGAATTTTGGGGAGACACAATTCAGGCTCTAATAATCTCCTATGCTAGGATGAGCCCAAACACTGTTTGGAACTCTGGGGGGCCACTACTCACCCCTCTACGTCCCATCACCTTTCGACCAAAATCCTTAAACATCGAAGCTGAATTTGGGCTTGCTTCATGTCCCTGAAAACTTGATTAGAAAAATTACAGACATTTCTACCACTCTAAAACACCCAGTCCTGACTCGAAAGGTTTCCCTGAGCCCTGAGCAGCTGTTGTGGGACCCTATTTAGCTCCTCAGTCTGACCCCATGACCCTCCACCAATTCCCACCTGCTTGGAGGCAGGGTCGGGTCCTGGGTGCCTGTTAGGAAGGTGCAGCAAACCTCGGAAGCCTCCGTTTCCGTTTGCTTCAATGTCCCCTGTACTTCCCCTTGAAAACTTTCACCTTATAGTGCTGGGGAGGGGACAAGCCAGGAAATGAGGTGAAAACATCAACATATTTTACCCTAAAATGTACTTATTTGATATATTTTGAAGTGGCTGTTCAAAGAACCAGCCAGCAGAAGTAGCCCTGCAAAGCTGTCTTGTCGGGAGGATTTGCATCTGTAGAGAATGTGCATTGATGCAGCCAGGTCTTCCCTTGTCTGGATCTAGGAAAGATTAACTGAGAATCTGACATCTTTAAAGGTCTGAAAGAAACATTTACCATCTATTCTCTCTGAGGGCTGCTACCTTTGAGGTTCCATCTACAGAGCAAGACCACCTTTGCTAGCCAGGCCTCCTCTTCTCTTCCCTCCAATAACCTGATCACCACCATAACCTGGTTTGGGCCAGTCTCTGACCCCTATTCTTTCTGTAATCTCAAAATGGTGTATAAGGTTCTGCACCCCATTGGAGGTGCACGTGTTAAACATTTATGTGCCTTTTCTCCAATTAATCTGCCTTTTGTGAGCTGATTTTTCAATGAAACTTCAGAGGGCAAAAGGGAAGTTTTCCCTTGGCCCCTGCAGGAGTCATACAGATAAGGGTGGAAGGACTTGGGGCTGGGGAAGGGAAGACACTAAATGAACTCTCAGTCTGGGTTTGTTGAGCAGCAGCCCTGTGGGTAGATGCAGCAGGGAGGAAACCAGATCAGGCAGAGGTTGAGAGCAACTGCCTCATCTCAAGCAAGGCCGCCTTTCTTTGCCTCCCCTGGAGCAGGGCTTGCTGTGGTCTGGCTGCCAAGAGCTTTCTCAAGCCAGCAGCTGTGCTAGGGCACATGGTCTCCAGTGCAACGGCTGAGCTCCTTCACTCCAAGTGGACCTCACTTCCCTTTCTCTTGCAAACCCCCGTTAAAGGCTGAAATGTGGCCCTGCCTCATCCTTCCTTGGCTTAAGCTTTTGCCTCTGAAGGGCACCAGAGGGAGACATCCCTGCAGGTCCTGTGGCAGAAGCTTTTTCTCCTGCATCAGGGACCACGTGATAGGCCTAGCGTGTAGCAGCCTGAGATGCCATAGCATCTGGCCCTGCCCTCTTGTCTGCAGGAAACATAAAGACCTTGCTGGCCTCCTGCAGGCCCCAGATAGGTCCAGAATTCCCTGGGGATCTATGAGGACTTCCTGACTTGTCTCCCACTCTGTGTTTCCCACCATGTCCATAGGTATGTTGCTTGAGCCCTAGCTCCCTCCCACCAGTTCTTTCATTATTCATTCACTCAACAAATACAGCACACAGATTCTAACAATGTGCTGGAACTGCAAGAAGGAACAAACGAGATTCCTGCCCTTGCAGAGCTCGTTGACTAACTGAAACAGTCAATGACAAGTAAAGCAACAATAAAAACATACAGGGCATATACCCTATACTCTACCTCATATATGGAAGTAAGGGGTGCTATGGGAACACCGAGTTGGGGCCTGCATCGGTTTCCTAAGGCTGCTGTAACAAATTAACACAATTTTGGTTTAAAACAACAGAAGTGTGTTGTCTCATAGTCCTGCAGACGGGAAATCGAAAACCAAGGTGTTGACCGGGCCCTGCTCCCTGGAGAGGCTCTAGGGAAGGACACATCTTGTGTCTTTCTCGCGGATGACCCTTGGCATTCCTTGGCTGGCAGTTGCATCTCTGTCTTCCTAGACACATGGCATCCTCCCTGTGTGTCTGTGTCCAAATATCCCTCTTCTTATAAGGACACCAGTCATGAGATTAGGGCCCACACCAATCCAGGATGACTGCGTTTTAACTTTATTACATTTGCAAAGACCCAATTTACAGATGAGGTCACATTCACAGGTAGTTGGGATTTTAGGACTTGAACATATCTTTTGGGGGTTCACAATTCAACCTACAATAGGGCCCTTCACCTGGACTTGGATCATCAGGGTAGGCTACCTAGAGGAAGTGAAATTAACCTATGAGAGGGAATAAGGGTTAGCCAGGTAAAGAACGAAGAGGGGAAAATGTGATAAGTCCGGGGCAAGAGAGGGCTTGGAGCATTTCAGATGATAAAGGTAACCTGCAATCTGGCATTGATTGGCAGTATGAGTGATACAGGGTAGAACAAGGGCTTAACGGTGCCCCATGCTGTATGTTAAGGGACTTGAATTCTATCCTCAGGGCAATGGGAAACCACTGAAAACCTTTATGGAAGAGACTGACACAGTCATATTTGTACTATAGAAACATCACTCTTGTGGCTATAAGGAGAATTTATGGGAAGGGGCACTTGGGGACAGGGAGACAGGTGAGAAGTCCTGTGTTATGGTCCAAGGTAAAGAAGATGTTGTTTTAGACTATGGTCAGGGCATAGGAAGTGGAAAGAAAAGAATGGGCTGGGGAGATACTTACGTAGTGGAATCAACAAGACCATATGATTGAAGGGGTGTGGGGAGACACTGCTAGTCCATAGATCCAGGGGTTTCAGGCAGGCCTCTGGCCCAGGGGATTCCCAGAGAGGACAGATCACACCTCTCAGGGGAGCTTATGCCAAGGAGGAAGCCCCCTACATAAAGCATGTACAAAGATGTTTTGGGCTTTGATGTGAAATGCTCACGGCATTTACACAGAATGGAGCCAAACGCCCAGAGGGCGAGGGGCCTGTTGTTCTTCAAAGAAAGCTGTAGTCAGGTTTCCACCAACATGGAGCAGCCACAAATGATGACATTATTTGGAGGAAGCAAGTTTAAAAGACAAAAAACCTAGTTCAGGATCTACCTGTAAGATTGGGTTGAAATGTGGGAACGCCGCATGGGCGGGTAGGGATTGGAGGGGATTGGGGCATGCGATAGGCAGAAGGAGCTCTGGGTCTCCATCCCATATGATCTTCTTCTGGTCTTTTGAGTTCACAACACCTGCCATCTCCCTTCTCCTCCACCTGCCTCACCTAATGCTCTGGATTGATAGTTGTTCTGTCCCTTTCCCCATGTCCCACCCCAGGCTGGCCTGACTTGCCTGTCCCTGGACTACAGCCTCCAGGTCTGCCTAGCTCCTGAGGTGCTCCTACAGGCCTCCCAACCTGGTCACAGGCACTCCCTCCCTGTTCCACGAACCCTCTCCCCCAACCCCAGCTGCTGATCCAGCACCTTTCCCAGCAGAAAGCAGCTGACCAAGAAACATGGAAATGAAGTTACATTTTAAACTCTGAGAATTAGAGAGGTTTTGGAATCCTGGGAGAAAAAAAACACAAAAATCCAGGATAATTGGAGTTGTTATTTATGAAGCCAGGCACTGTGCAAAGAGAATTGCATGCATCATCTCATTCGATCTCCACAATCCCCTGAGTATCACTCTCCCTGTTTTACAGATGAGGCGATGGAAGCACAGAGAGTTAAGTGACGTGTCCACAGTCACACAACTTGCCCAAGGTTATATGACTAGTATGTGGCAAAGTCAAGATGCAAAGCCAGGTCTGTGTGATTTTAAAGCCTGTGCTGATGATCCCTCCACTTCCTGTCTCCCAGCACCTGACTGTGCACGTGGACTGCTCCATCAGGAATCTTTGTTGCACCATGTCCCCTCATGACCTCATCAGTCAGCGTGGGATGCTCCCATCCCCAGATCAATGCCACAGACAGGCTCAATGAGATTTAGAAAAAAATGTCTGGTACAGAATTTATGTTAACCATACTCCTTGTCTCATAGCTCATTATCCTAAAAAGTCTGTGCAAAGCCTTCCATTGTTTTATGGGCTCCTTTCCCACTTTATCCACAGTCCTCACTCCAATTCCTTTTCCTCCCCTAGGTACTCACCATAGGGTATTTGATATATGGTCCTACACACTCATGGATCCTTGTTAAAATCTAATGTTGTTTCGTGGTGTGTATGTGTTTTTAATTTACACTAATGGCGCTGTGCTATAAATCTTATCCTGTTTCTTACTTTTTTTTTCCTACTCTGCACTAGGTTTTTAAGATTTATCCCTGTTGCTCTTTATACTGCTAGTCCATAGCTTCAACCACTTCCCTCATCTCTTCCCTTTCCATTCTCCCAGGCTTCAGCCAACCGGGAACAGTGCCTGGGTGATCATTCTGAAACATGTCCCTTATGAATCTGTTCAGGAAATGCCCTCTGGACTCTCTTCCCAAGAGAATATTTCTGGGTCATAGACTTTATACAAACTTAATTTCACTAAATATTTCCACAGTATTTTCAGAATGACTCTAGACATTTATTTTGTTAGTAGCAACGGTTCCCATCTCTCCATTTTTCTTCCAACACGTAGTTTCAGCTACTTCTTTAATGGTGCGATTGATTGGTACCCAAAGGAGGGGAGCTACAAGATCACAGGGCCAAGTCTGTCACCTGCCCCAGGATAACAGAGCCTCCTTGGCTGCTGGCATTGAGAACTATTCACACACCTTCTATGCCCTGCCCTGTGCCATGTGTGAATCTCCCTCTTTCTCTGTCTGTCTTGACTTGTCTTGCTCTGTTTAATCAAAGCCGCCCAACAGCATCAGGTAGAACTCAGAATTGGTTGTGTGATTTGGTGTTCTTGTGTCTGAGGATGTACTCACTGTATCAATATTCTTCCCAGACCTTGCTTAATGGACTCCAAAGATAGCTGTGCTTCTTTCTCGTCTCCAGTGCCAGCCCTTCAGGGCCTCAGTTTTCCCAATCCTCTCAGTCTCAGCTACTTTTTCCTCCTCCCTGCCTCATATACACCATCTCACCTAGGTGGAAATCCCAGCATGCTGTCCTCCCTAGGATGGATGACTATTTGCATAACTAGCAGAGTAACCTGCAGAGAACTTATTTTTGGCTTTTCAGTATTGTAGAAAGACATTTCCCTAAATTTCCCTATCTGTTGGGAAGGGGAAAATTCTCCTTTGTATGTCTAAGATTGGGTTTCTTTATGACTGGCTACTCCACTGTGGAAGAGAGAGGTGGAAGAACTCCTCTGTGTTCCAGAACTTGACAAAGAAACTGCTCCGAGGCTGGGAGACACTCTTGGGCTGACAGTGGAGTCCTAAAAATCAGTTTACATATAGCATCCATGAGGCAATGTGTAAATGGAAGAGAAAGCAAAGAAGCTGATGTCTAGAGACAAGGATAAGGTGGAAGAGCAGAGTAAAGCAGAAATGGAAGGTCATGAGGAACTTGAAAACAAACAGAAATGGGGAGAATCACTGCTTGACAATAGTATCACCTTACCATTGTCACAAAAACACTGCATAACAAATACCCAGACAATCTCAGTGTCATATGACAAGTATTTATGTAGCCTGTGCATCTATTGGCTAACTGGGATTGGCTGATATAGGACGGGCTTAGCCAGTTGGTTCTGCTGCTTTCATCCAGGCTCACTCTTGCATCTGTAGCTGGCTGGAGACTGACTGATCTAGGCTGGACTCTGTTGGTAGCAACTCAGCTCCACACATCTTGCGTTTTCCTCTTGGGACTAATGGGCCAACCCAGGCATGCTGTTCTCATGGGAGTGGCAAAGTGCAAGATGGCAAGCCTAATCGTGCACGCACTTTCCAAAGCTGTGGTGTTGTGTAGCTTCAAAACAATTCCAAACACTTGTATGGTTTGCTACATGAATGATATATGTGCTACTATGATAAGAGCTTGGAGTGACCTCCCTCTGCCTTTGGGATTGTTACATCGCATCTTATCAGACGCCATATATGAGCTACTGACCTGAACCAGTGGACTTCACAATACATGGAAACCTATGAGTTTGACAGACCTTTTGCGAGCTTAGGCTGCAGCAGACTACACTGTTGGCTGCTTTTCTGAAGACAGAGCCTACACTGTACCAGGATGCACTCTGTCAACCTCTTCTCCAAGACCCACAGCTCAGGCTGTGTGCGACAGGGCCACACCCTGTTAGCCTTGCCTGCCGATACCGCACCACCCTCTAGGAGGAAGAAAGCACTGGCATGAAGTGGAGCCAGGGGTTAGAATCCAGCCGATGAAGCTGGGAGTCAGCTTCGGGCCCAAGTTCAACTGGCCCAGGGCCATGGGATGGAGACTTCATGCATGTGTGTGTGTGTGTGTGTGTATTTTCTCATTGTACTTCAATGAGGCTGAGGCAGGTAGGTACTACAGAAGCCTGGGCATCCAGGCAAGAGCTTCCTCTACTTCTTTCCCTTCCTCCCTCCTTCTTGGAGAGTGGGAACCGTCTGGGCTGCCCTCGCTGCCTGCCACTGCCACTGCAGAGTTATGGGTAGCCCCAGTGGCCCTATCCCTCACTTACAAAAACTGTTCAGGAGCCAGATCTTTGGGAGTTTTATGGGTGATGAGAATGTATGAACCAGAACAAGTTTGACTCCTTGACCCCCCACTGAACTGGCAACAGGAAAAGTGAAATCAATTCTGGTAACCTGAGCAGCAGGAGAAAGCAGGCAAGAGTAACGAGAAACCATCAAGGCCATTTTCTCACCTGCACAACAGGGAAGAGGAGAAAAAACCGAGCCAATAACAACCCAGTGATTGTGTATCAATGCCTGCCATGTGGCAGACACTGGGCTGAACAATGGGATGCACAAGTGCATGTCCTGGAACTGGTGCTAGTCTGGTTGAGGGTAGGGGATACACATACAGAAACATAAATACAGCATGCTGAGATGGGATGAAAGACAGAGTGCTGTTTGAGCCTACAGAAGGCAGACCAGGCAGCTTGGGCGAGGGGTCCACATAGGGAGTCCTAACATGGGCGAGGTTCCACCGCAGCAACAAACCACCTCAACTTTTAAGGTTTAAAACCAAGGTTTCCTTCTCCATTGTGGGTCAGCAGGGGACTCTATTCCACACTATCATTCTTACTCTGGGACCCAGGTTAAAAGAACAGCTGGCATCTGGCTGTTTCTGGTCACCATGCCAGGGGAAAGAGGATTCTAGAGAGCCTCACATGGGCAAGCAAATGCTCAGGCCCAGAACTGACAAGTGTCACTCTCACCCAAGACTTACATCAGGGCTTGGACATGCAATCCTATAGTGTGCCCAGTATGTGTGGAAAATGAGAAATCTGGTGAGTAGCACTCAGGGATGCCACAGAATGTTGGAGATGCTTCCGAGAGGAGAAGAATTTTGGGATGGGGTTTAATGAAGAAGTAGGCAATGAGGCAGAGAAGGGAAGGACCTTCCAGGCTCAAAGGCTCCATGGAGACATAAAAATGTAAGGTGAGTTCCAGGAAGCCTAAGGGTGGTGGATGGTGGAGGAAGAGAGGCAAAGAGTGGCCTCAGTGTAAAGCTTCTTGTAAGCCTTGCTTGGTGATTTGGAGTTTATCCTCAGCAATGTGCAGGCAGCAGGCATCTCTGAGCAGCACAGTGCCGAGGATGCTTAAAAGGGAAATGCCCGGGAGGATTTGGGGAGAGCTATATCGGGCACTCAGCTTCCCAAGCAGAGGCCTGCAGTCAGCTGGCCTCAGCCTTCATTTTCTTTGTTTCCCTGGATAATGCTTTTTATAACTCTGCAATATCCAGCACTTGCTCTTATTTTAAAGATTTTGAAAACCTGCTGTTGTGACTGGGGCAGTTTGGGTGAATGAAATCATGTTTTTTGTTGGACTGTGGAGACAACATATATAAATGATATCATTGGCGCTGAAAGCTTGGCAGCTCCCGGATGTATCAGAGGTCGTTCTTAGAGCCCTCATTAGGGCTGTACATCACAAGTCACCACAAGACCGAAGGAGGGCAATATGATTTTGTGATGAGACTTCTGAGGACAAATGTCTCTGAAGAGGGTGTACAGCTGCGTTTTCAAGTTCCCATCTCCCATCTCTCTAGATAATTCCCTCGTCAACATAAAGAGAGGAGGCTGGGCAGGGAGGGAGCTGTGGAAGGAGTTGCAATGTGGGAAGGGCTTAGCCTAAAATTCCTTTGTCAAAGTTGAGTCCTTGGAACCATGTTTGAAACACTGCACTGCTACAGAGGAGTTTTCACATATGTTGCCTCCATTGGGGAGAACCCTTAGCACTCTCTCCTGCTTGAACAGATGAAAGAAGACTTCAGTTCTGATTCCCGAGAGGGATACATGTTGGAGAAAACACTGTTGTCCTCCCTCTTGCCTCCATTACTGTGCTCACTTACTCTGGGATCTATATCCTTTCTGTTGGTGAGTTTGACACTGTTGGCCAGGGTTCTAGGGAGCAGGATCACACAGCAGTGCTGGTCTCTCTTTCATGCCATGATCTCTCACACAGACACAGCCTACCTCAAAGAGAGATGAGAAGAGCCAGGCCCCCTCTCTTCTTCCTCCATGCTGTTAGCTCACCAGGGCAGATCTTGACCTCAAAGAATGCCATCTTCCTTTCTGGAGCCGGTCCTGTGATGTGAACCTGGCTATCTTCAATTCACAGGATAGGGACTAAGACATATCATTTTGGCCTCAGGTCCAAGCCACCTTCTTCAATGTAGCTACTACTAAAGAGCCCACAAGGAAGCTAATAATTGGCTCCCCATTTGGCAATTTGTGTCCCTTTTCAGAGGGAGGAAGGGTTAGTAATCAGCACTTTTAACTACCAGCATGCAGCATTAACAAGTTCTCAAGGCCAGCAAACCATAGCATTTCTGTCTTCCCTATATTGGCCTTGTAACCCCTGACCATAATTAGGTTAAGAGTCAAGAGAGTCCCAGGACAGGAAACAGAAAACATCAGATTTGTGTTCTGGAATGAACCCTCTTTGCTGGATGTGGTAGCCTGTAATTCAGCACTTTATGAGGCCAAAGTGGGCAGATCACTGGAGCCCAAGAGTTTGAGACCAGCCTGGACAACATGGCAAGACCTCATCTCGACAAAAACTACAAAAATTAGCTGGGTGTAATGATGTATGCCTGTGGTCCCACCCATTTGGGAGGCTGAGGTGGGAGGATCCCTTGAGCCCAGGAGATCAAAGCTACAACAAGCTGAGATCATACCACTGCACTCCATCCTGGGCAATAGAATGAGACCCTGTCCCCCTCAAAAAAGCAAAAACATTAAAACAAAACAAATAAATAACAAGGAAACAAAAAACTCGAATAGAATGAACCAAATAGATAAACCTGGATTCATAAACCAGCTTTGTCACTTATCAATCTGTATGACTTTGGACAAGTCCTTTAAGCTCAGTTGTACAATGGGAACAAGGATAGTACCTACTCAGGATGGTTTGGAGGAGCAGGGTTGAAGGATGGTTTGAGGAGCAGGGTTGAAAGCAAGGGGCCCAGTTAGAAGACTATGTAAAATCCAAGTCAGAGATGATGCCTGGGAAAAGGTATGCATCAGTCAGGGCTCAAAGAGAAAAGCAGAACAGGTAGAAGATGTATGTAAGAGATTTATTGCAAAGAATTGACAGACATGACTGTGGGGGGCTGGCTAGGGAAGCTCAAAACCTGCAGGGCAGACCATTGGAAAAGACAGGCTGGAACTCCTAGGTGTGGGGTGGAGCTGCTGCCCACAGGTGGACATTTGTCTTCCTCAGGGAAGCCTCAACTCTGCTCTCAAGGCCTTTCAACTGATCAAATCAGGCCTACACCAATATCTAGGGTGATTTACCTTACTCTGAGGCCACTGATTATGGACTACACATCTACAAAATATCCACCTAGACTTGTGCTTGATGGAGTAACTGGGGACGGCAGCCTAGCCAAGTTGATGCAAAAAATGACCACTCCAAAGGGCTTTGTTCATTCGCCGTATAGCAGAGACCACGATAATTTCGAATAAGACGTATAGAGAGGCTCTTTGGCTGTGCCTTGATGTGGGCCACAATAGCATAAAAAGCTCCAGCTGACTGGTCGTCAGTCACTACCTAAAGTAGCAAGAAGCCAACTTAGGCAGCATGGGTGGCTTGTTATCCATTTGCCCAAAAGTCCATAGAAGGATTTCATGGCCAAAGGCAGAAGCGACAAAGAACTGGGCTCCCTGTTGCCACAGGTGTAACATGAGGATACCGATACCCACTTCAGAGGGTGTTTGTGAGGATTAAATGAGCCAGAAATAACTTGTAAACTGTAGCTATACGTATGTATCTGAGTTTCTGATAGAGACTATGAAATAATTTATATGTGTCAGCCTCCAAGTCTAAATGTCTGCACTGGTAAGACTAGGGTTCCTCACTAATTACCAATCAGCTATAGCAGTGTTAATAAACTAGCTTCCAACAACGTAATAACAAAGCTCAACTTTAAAAAGCATGAATCAGTATTTTAGAAAGTTATGTGAAGCTATTTCAAGAAGTGTGGTAGGAATGACATTTATGTGACTTGTTTCATACATAATCTTGGAGAACGCCTACTTATCTTCTCACATGTAACCGAAATGTTGCGTCCTTGGTGAAGGCTGCCCTAATGTGCCCAGGCCTGGTTATGGGCCTCATCACAGGGTGACCACTGATGATGGATGTCCAGAGACAGACCTAGCCACACGCAGCCTACCTCAGCTGTCACCACCTAGCATGCACCTCCAACCGCCATCTCCAAATCCTACAGTCCCGCCTGTTAGTGTATTTACAGCCCCCTTCTGTTTGGTGAGTGGGATGAAGGGGTTCTGGAAACCTGGTCCCACCCATCACATCTGGTGTCTGTTGTCCCTGAGGACCTGAGCCCTTGGACTGAGCTGACTCTCCTTTCCTCCAATGGGTGAGCCACCATGCTTTAGGCACTATGCTAAGTGCTGTACATGAATCATTTCAGCTAACATTTATATATTTACTGCCTCTTACATTTTAGCCACTTTCCTAAGAACGTGGTATATATTAATTTATGTAACCATCAAAACTCTATGAGTAGGTACTATCCTTGTTCCCATTGTACAACTGAGCTTAAAGGACTTGTCCAAAGTCATACAGATTGGTAAGTGACAGAACTATGTTTATAAATCCAGGTTCATCTAACTCCACGGCCAATGTCCTTAGCCATGACCCCATATTGCATCCACAAAACAACCTAGATATTCCTGTCTTTATTTCACTCTGCCACCTGCCCCCCTACACACACACACACACACACACACAAAACACTTTCAGGCACCTGCGATATTACTGTAGTTTGGAGTTTGTGGTAACCTTAACTTTGCAATATGGGCCCCTGAGTCCCCTCAAGCAACCTAGTTAATTCCTCAGTTAATTCCTAATCTTCTGTTCACCTGTCTTACTCTCTCATCCCTTCCGTCAGTCCTCCAGCAGACACAGAATCAAAACAACAACAACAACAACAACAACAATAGCAGCAACAAAAAACTGAAGTGCCGAGTCCACTGTCTTGTGACCATCGATCCAGGCTTCTGTTCCCTCATGGATCCCACCACACCATCTGTATCTGATGGTGTCTCTGGTTCTTCACTGGCCTGTGCATTCCTTTCAGGCAGAGATTGGATCTTACTTACCTTTCTTTCCTCAGATCCCAACTCAGAGGAATCAATGAAAGGGTGAGTGACCTGCAACATTAGTGGGAAACCTCTGCTCAGGCACGAGGTGGAAATAGGGCCAGTGAGAAAAGTTAAGGGGATTAGTGGGGGGCAGATAAGCCTCATGTCTGCTGGCTGAGTGGAGATTGGAGACTGGCAGTTTACATTTCCACTGACAGCTGGGGACTTATGGAGCTGAGGAATTCATATCAGGGCTATGGTTCTTCCCAGAGTCAGCTATGCAATGATGTTGACAGGGTTGGCTCCCTGATTCTGTCCAAGCACCATTGTCCAGATTTCTCTGCCATTTGCATTTATTGAAATTAACTCTTATTTCCAGGGAAAGCATGACAAAGATACAAATGGTAGCACCTTAACCAGTTTAGAGGAAGGTAATGAGGGAAAGAGAACAAAAGGGAAGAAGGAGAGGGGGCAAGAAGAAAGGAAGGAGAAGAGAGAAGAGGAGATCGGAAAAAAAGCAAAAGCATGGGGGAAGGGAGAGAGAATGTTTCAAAGCTGACTTCAAGAGGCTCTGTGGCATGGATGTTCAGCAATCACAAATTAGAGGGTTCTAAAAGAATCTCTACCATCTGTCTTCAGAGTCTCAATTTTGCCTCTGTAAAATGGGCAGTAACAAACTTGCCCTTCACGCTAACCTCTGCCATGAAGAAGGATTTAGGCATGATCTCAAGAATGTGGTGCATCCCTTCCCAAGAATGTCACGAGTCTTGGTGAATTGTTTTGCAAGATTTGAGACAGCTTAACACTGAGATGGAGAAATAGTTAATTTGCCAGACTTCCAGGAAGACTGTGGAAGGCAGAGCAGCCTCACAGGGCTCTTGATTCGAGAGGCAATTGGAGCAGGGCTAACTGGACCGTCTCTACCAGTGGGGCTGCATGTTTGGGTCAAGATCTCTTGGCAGGAGCCATAGGTTTGAATGAAAGCAGGGCTTGCAGGAGTGCACTAGAACAGCAGTGTGCAGTCTTTGGTCCCTTAAAAATTATGGAAGACCCTGGCCAGGCGCAGTGACTCATGCCTGTAATCCCAGCACTTTGGGAGGCCAAGGTGGGTGGATAATGAGGTCAAGAGATCGAGATCATCCTGGCCAACATGATGAAACCCTGTCTCTATTAAAAATACAAAAATTAGCTGGGTATGGCAGCACACGCCCATAGTCCCAGCTACTCGGTAGGATGAGGCAGGAGAATCGCTTGAACCTGGGAGGCGGAGGCTGCAGTGAACTGAGATCACGCCACTGCTCTCCAGCCTGGTGATAGAGCGAGACTCCTTCTCAAAAAAAAAAAAAAAAAAAAAAAAAACAAAACTGTGGAAGACTCCAAAAACTTTTATGTTTTTTTAAACCCATTTTTTAACTCCATTTAAAGCAGAATGCACAAGCACACACTTCACTGGCCCTCCCATCAGTAACATCATCAGACATCAGGTAGATGCTGGAAAACTTCTCTGTGCACTTGACAGAGCATGAGAGTGGAAAATGCAAACCACATTTGGTGTGGTTATGAAAACAGTTTAGATCTCTCAGACACCTGGATACTCCCGGCCTACCCTGTGAGAACTTCTGAACTACAGAAGTGGCAGAATGTTACACCTGACGGAAATCCTGCTGTAAGTCTTCAAGACCTCAGACAAGGCGGTGACCTCATGTGATGACAAGTGCGATTGGATTTCTTGAGCTATGTGTACCAGTTAATGTGTAAACAAGTCAGAATGATTCACTCAGCCCGAGGCACAAAACTAGAGGGCTCCAGAGAGAAGTACAGTCAGGAATTTGGCGAAATCACAGAAAGGGCCCTGGATCCATGTGAGGTATGAAATTTGAGGATTTGGATCCACGTTGTCTAAATCTGCCAGAAGCAGAAAGGCCCTATGTATCATCTAGGTTCAAACTTGTTGCTGTAAGTTCAAAAATATAACTCTTCCCAAAGGCCTTGAGCCTATAGCAGCATCTGCAGTCCCCTTATGAGGTCAGAATCTGTGCTCAGCCCTACCAGCCCCCTCCCCTTTCCCAGTGCTGGAGAAAACATGAAGCCACTGCAATCAAAATGAAATGTCAAATTTTTAAAAACCCAAGGAACAGCTGTAATTTGCAAGGAGACAGAATGCAATTAGCATACACTTGTCAGAATGGGAGATGGCTCTGTGAGCCCTTTATTGCCTTAGTTTTATTAAGACTGTACTGATTCTTACAGTTTCATTCGTTGTTTGCCCCATTAATGGCGAAAGCAGAACAATAAACAGAAAGGCAGTGGAGAGCGTTTAGGAGCAGCATGCCATGGCCCTTGAGGGTCTTCATGGAGGTGAGAGAGGAATCAGGTACCTGCGTGTGATTTTGTCTGGAGAAAGGGGAAATGTGGGCCTCAGCAAGGATCCTTCAGCCTCTAGTCTACCAGCACCTTTTGTAACTTTTGCTTCCTGGGACGCAGTGCTTTGGGACAGATGCCAAGAAAATCAGGGCAGACAGTAAACAATCAGTGTTAACCCGGTAATCTAGATGAGGCCCTGTGGGGAGATGGGAAATTAGAGTTCCCTAGGCATGTTCCAGGGTGGTCTTTAAATTATTCTGCAGGGGCACTATTCTCTGCCAGGGTACATTTGTCTGCAATTGCTGCTGCCTGCTGGGCCTCTACCCCTGCTCTACCTGACCTTGCACTGGGGGTTGTTCCCTGAACTCCAGTGCTGCTCTGATTGCTGCTGCAGGAATTTCTGCAGCCCTTGAATCAGACTCAGCCTCCCTGGGTGGGAAGCAGTTGGGTTGCCCCCGAGTCTGTCATCTGTGCACATAGTCCTGCTGGAGTCTCTTCCGTGGGCTCCATTAAAAGACATGGAGCCTGCTCATTGAGTGAGCACAACCTGAGGATACGACCAAAGAACAGTTTTATTTTTGCTCCCATTCTCCTTTTAAAATTTATTTGGTGAGGACCATTTTTCCCTTGCCTGAGGATGAAATGTCTGTGTCAGGCAGGCCCCATAATTTTCTCATGGCTTTAAGGTAATAAAAAGATCTCTAGTCACTTTAAACCACAAATACTGTCTCAATTCAGTAATTAAAATGGTCTAGTCCTAGATAATAAAAATTTTGGACTTGTTTTAATGCCAGCTGAAGGGGTCCTTTACAGTGGAGAAGGGGCAGAGTCTTTGGCTTCCCAGCCCAGTGTTTTTCCTTCTCTGCCAGCTAACCTGGGGGTTTCCGAGGTTTCTGACCCTTTCAGGGTTTGACTGGTGGAAGGTGGGGTGGGAGGAAGAGGGAGTGTCTTCAGGAAGCAGACGTGGGTCTGTAGGCTGAGGCTTCCTCTCTGGACACCTTCTTCCAGCTTCATGAAGACCCCTTAACCTCCAGTTTTGCGGCACTATCTGCCACACAGCAGAATCAACTCACTGGAGTCCCTTTGTCCAGGTTTAGATTGTTTCTTAGAAAATCTGGGTGGATGCAGGACAGTGCACTCTCCACGCTGAGGAAGTGGGGCTCAGATCTGTCCTGCTCAGGTAGGGACTTCCCATCTCTGCCTACACTGCTCCTTCTGTTTTGCTTTCTTAGGCTGACAGGCCCTGCCTCTCACTGGAGATTCCACAGTAGTTTGTGTGTGGGTCAGGCATCAGTTTAAGTGTTCCCACCACTCCAGGGGCCACACCATGGGGCCTCTGTGGATCCCATTAAGGGCCCTTCTATAGCTGCAGGTGAAAGAGGTAATAGAGCCCACCACCCTCAGCCTTTTGTTTTTCAACTCCAGTCACTCTTTAACTCTCTCTTACGTATTTTAATCTTGGTCAGAGGTCCTGCTGAGAGGTCTAAGGATTGTGAAATTTGTTCTCAGCCTCTTCACTTTGGTATGTAGCATCAATTGTGTTGGAATTGCCTTTTTAACATCCTGTAATGACACTCATTGGATGCCCAGTGGCTGCACTCTCTCCTTCTGGGAATGGTGCTTGGACAGGTTTGGGAAGCTGCTCTACCTCCCTCCTTAGCCATGTGGCTTGACAGAGAGGTGGCCCCCATCCCAGCTCCAGCAGTGGGTCCTGATGGGTGTAGGCCAATCAGCATATTCTCTCCCTCTAACCACAGGGATTGACTCAGCCATGGGCACCTCCTATGACTTGAATGTGTTCCCTCAGAAGCATGTGTTGGAAATTTACTCCCCAATGCAACAGTGTTGGGAGGTAAGGCCTAATGGGAGGTATTAAGGTAATAAGGGCTCTACTCTCATGAATGGATTAATGCTGATTACAAACTATAAAAGAGCTTGAGATTGAGAGTTCAATCTCTTGTTATCTCTTGCCCTCTCTTTGCCTTTCTGCCATAGGATGATGCAGCAGCAAGTCCTTTGCCAGATGCTGGCCCCTCAATCTTGGACTTCCCAGACCCTAAAATCATGAGCCAATACATTTCTATTCATTATAAATTACCTAGCCTCTGGTATTATGTTATAGCAGCACAAGGTGGACCTAGGCAAAAAATTGGTACTGGAGAAGTGGGTGTTGCTATGATAAATACCTGAAAATGTGAACGTGGCTTTGGAGCTGGATAACGGGCAAAGACTGGGAGAGTTTGGAGGAGCAGGTTAGAAAAAGCCTGTATTGCAGTGAATGGAGCAGTGAGGGTGATTCTGGTAAGGACTCAGAAAAAAGAAGAACTATAGGAAAAGTCAGGAACTTCTTAGAGATTACTTAAGTGGCTATGATCAGAACGTTGGTAGAAATATGAACAGCAAAGGCCATTCTGATGAGATCTCAGATAGAAAAGAGGAATATCTTACTGGAAATTGGAGTAAAGGCCATCCTTGTTATGAAGCGGCAAAGAACTTGGCTGAATTGTGTCTATGCCCTAGGGCTTTATGGAAGGCAGAATTTAAGAGCGATGAACTAGAGTATCTGGTGGAAAAAATTTCTAAGCAAAATATTTAAGAAGCTGCATGGCTTCTTTTAACTGCATGCAGTAAAATGAGAGAGATGATGTAAAGAGAGAATTTATAATTAAAAGGAAACAGAACTTAGGGATTTGAAGGATGCTCAGTTTGGTCATGTGATAGAGAATGAAAGAGCATTTTCAGGAGAGAAAACCAAGGCTGTGGCCAAGCCACTGACTGTTAACAAGATTAGTATGCATAAAATGAAGCCAGAGGCTATTCTTCAAGACAATAGAAGAACAAACCCTAAGGTACTTTGGAGATTACCAGTGCTGTTCTTCCTACCAGAGGCCCAGAATGCCAAAGTCAAATGACTACTGGTCGTAGCAGAGAAATAAGCTATACCGTATAGCCTAGGTGTGTGGTAGCTAGACCATCTAGGTCTGTGCAAGTACACTCTATGACGTTCACACAATGACAAAATTGCCTAATAACATATTTCTCAGAACTTAGCCCGGAATTAAGTGATGCGTGACTATATGCCAAAAAAGAGTCCTAAGGCACCCTGGGGACCTTGAGGCTCACTGCCCAGAGCTGCCTCAAGTCTCTGCTCCTGGAATTTTGGCAAAATGCTCCTAGGTCACTCCAGGTGTGGCTCAAGGGGGGCAGGTGTTGCTCGGGTCACAGTTTCAAAAGGGGCAAACAGTAAATCTTGGGTAGCATCCATGTGGTGTTAAGTCTGCAGGTGTGCAAATATAAAAGCTGTGGAAGCACAGCTTCTTCCACGTAGATTTCAAAGGATATCTCAGGCAGCCTGGGTTCTCAGGCAGAGACTCATTCCAGGGGTGGAGTCACTGCAGGGAGTCCCATGAGGGCAATGCTTAGTGGAGCCATGAGGATGGGATCACCCCCAAAACTCCAGAACTGTAGACCTACCAGCATGCAACACCAGCCTGGCAGAGTGGCAGATACCTGACTTTAGCCAGTGAGAGTGGCTATATGGGCTGATCTTGGTAAAGCTATAGGGGCAGGGCTGTTGGAGTCCTTGTGGGCCCAAAACCCACCTCAGTGTGCCCAGAGATGGAACATGGAATCAAGGAAGATTATTCTGGAGCCTTAAGATTTAATGTTATTTGTCCTGTTGGGTTTTGGACTTACTTGGGACTGGTTGTCTTCTTGCCTATTTCCCCCTTTTGGAATGGGAATGTATGTTCTGTGCTTGTCTCACCATTGTTTTGGAAGTAGATAACTCTCTTGGTTTCACAAGCTCACAGTTGGAAGGAAATTTGCCTTAAGATGAATCCTGCCTTGAGTCTTACCTGTATCTGATTTAGATAAGACTCTGACTTTGGACGTTTGAGTTGATGTTGGAATGAATCAAGACTTCTGGGGCTATGGGATGGAATGAATATATTTTATATGTAAGAAGGACATAAATCTTGGGGGCCAGATGTGAAATGATATGGTTTGAATATATCCCCCAAAAGCATATATTGGAAACTTAATCCTCAATGTAACAGTGTTGAGAGGTGGGGCCTAATGGGAGGTGTTTAGGTCATGAGGGCTCCACCTTCATAAATAGATTAATGCTAGTTATGAATTATAAAAGGGGTTGAGGCTGCAAGTTCAATCTATTGTTCTCTCTTGTCCTCTCTTTGCTCTTCTGCCATGGATGATGCAGCAGCAAGGCCCTTGAAAGATGCTGACCCCTCGATTTTGGACTTCCCAGGCTCCAGAACCATGAGCCAATAAATTTCTATTCATTATAAATTACCCAGTCTCAGGTATTACGTTTTGGCAGTACCAAGTGCACTAGGACAGCACCCAAACAATCAGCACAGAGAGAGGTGAGGAAACATGCTGAGGATTTTACATGGGAAGATGCAGTCTCTGTTCTGTGGGAATGACCAAAATAAAAGACCATTTCTCTTCCCCTAGACAGTTGGGTAAGAGGCTGTGAGGTCTGCAGTTTCGATGGCCATTTTACTGACACAAGGGGAGAGTGTGGAGCTACCAAGGTCCACCATGTGGACCCTGAGGATGAGCCAAGACCACAGAAGGCTCTGTGCCTTGGTCATGAGAAATCAGGTCCTGGTAACATCACGTGAGTTACCAGGTCAGGTTTCCTAAAACTAGTTTTCAACAGGGGGTGATTTTGCTCCTTCTCCCCAAGGGGACATTTGGCAATATCTGGAGGCATTTTTGATTGTCATAACTTGGGAGGTGGGGGAGGTGCTGCTGACATCTAGTGGGTAGAGATCAGGGATGCTGTACACAGGACAGCTCCCACAACAAAGAATCATCCAGTCCAAAATGTCAGTAGCAATGAGGTTAAAAAACCGTGCTCTAACACCAAAACTATATCTGGACTTCTCAATTATATGAGCCAATGTGTTTCTTTTATTTGTTTTAATGTTTGGTTGGTTTTCCTATGATTTGCAGTTGAAAGAATCCTGACTGACAGTTCCTAAAACAGGACACCTTCCCATTCCCAAATTCCCTCCTCAGAGCCACCTAAGGCCTGCAGGCCCCTCCCAGGAATTGCCCTTCTTGACATAGTCACTCTTTCTGCCTCCTTGGTAGACACTTCTTAGAAATAGTGTCCTCCACTCCATGAATCCCCATAAAAAAATCCCATCTCCTCAAGTCTTAAAGATACTTGGATGAAACCTTTTACAATTTTGCCTAAAAGTTTCAAGATCACAATTTAAACATTTTAGTATGAACTATTTCAGACCTCCAAAATAAGTGCTCACTATCCAGCTTAAGAAATATATCCCCTTTCCTAATAGCACTTTCCTCTCCCTCCTCAAAAGAAAACAGTTTCCTAAATTTGATGCTTATCTTCTCATGCTTATTTTTTGTATATTATCTTCTCTTCATGTATTACTAAATAATATATTTCTTTGAATCTTTTATATACATTTATATAAGTGATATCATGTGGTATGTATTCTCATGACTTCTTTTCTTTGTAATGTGTCTCAGAATCCCCTAGACTGCTTTAGGTAGCTTTGGGTTCTTCTGGTCTATGTGATGTTTCCTTATGTCAATTTAGATATCCATCCTCATGGTGAAGCCCAGCCCAATTTTTCCACAAGTAAAAACATGCCTCTGTGGAGATTAATGAGCCTGTGTCCTAGAGCACATGTACACAAACTTCTATTGCATTCACCTAGAAGTGAGTGTTGAGTTGTAGTGTGTGCACTTTCACATCCTACTAGCTGTTGCCAGATTGGTCTCGAAGGTCGCCTGGAATTTACTCATGCTATATGTTGTACAGATGTGTTAGAGGATACAAATATTGTTCTTGGTCCTAACCCATCTCAGTCACTCCTGAGATTTTTTTGGATCTTTGTGTGCAAATACTATGTGAATAAGTACAATAGAAAGAATAATGGCCTTCCCAAAGATGTCCACTCCTAATCTCTGGAACCTACGAATACATTAAATTCCACGGCAAAAGGCCTTTGTAGATGTGATTAAATTAAGGATCTTGAGATGGGAACATTATCCAGGGTTACCCTGGGCCCAGTGTAGTCACAAGGTCCTTATAAGAGAGCAGAGGGGTCAGAGTGAGAGAAGTCAATGTGATGAAGGCAGCAGAGATCAGAGTGAAGGGAAGAGTGGCACATGAGCCAAGGAATGCAGGAGGCTCTCTAGAAGCTGGAAAAGATAAGGAAATAGATTGTCCCCTTAGAGGTTTTAGAATGAATGCAGCCTGTTGACCCACTTTGGGATCCTGATCTCCAGAAGTGTAAGATATTAAACGTATGTTGTTTCAAGTGTGTGGTAATTTGTTACAGCAGCAAGAGGAAACATACAAGAAGCAAGGCCAATTCAGAGCAAAAATTAAGAAGGCAAAGCTGGTCTCTGGTGTGCCCACATGCCCAGTACCATACCTGACAAGTTGGCTGTCTTAGTCTGCTTGGGTTGCAGTAACAATACCATAAACTGAGTGGCTTGTAATAAACAGAAATGTATTTCTCATAATACTAGAGGCTGGGAAGTCCAGGATCAAGGTGCAGCAGCAAGGTGCCTCTGTGTCTGGTGAGGATCCACTTTCTCACAGATAGTGCTGTGCCCTTCTTACATGAGAAGGAACAAGGAAGCTCACTGGGGCCTCCTTTATAAGGACACTAGTCCCATCTATGAGACTTAATCACCTTCCAAAGGCCCTATCTCCTAATACCATCATCTTAGGGGTTAGGATTTCCATATATAAATATGGGGAGAAATATAAACATTCAGACCATGGCATATGGGCATTTAACGAAGGTTTAGCCCTTCCTTCTCTTTTCCTCCCTGTTCAATCAGTCCCAAGTGCTGACCCCTCAGGCTGCCCTGAAGGTCCTAGTAAAGAGGAAATCTCCTAATACAGGTTTAGGAGATCCTAATACATCTAGGAGATCCCTTTGAAGCTCCAACAAAAGAAAACCACATTCTTATGTTAGGCACTGCCCAAGGTGCCTTCACATGGTATCTCATTTGAGCCTCACAGCAACCCGAGGAGGTAATAATAATAATATCAACAATCATAGATACTTATTATTGAGATTTTTTTTTTGATTCTAGGCTCCATGCAAGTGATCAGTTGAACCGTACAGCTAGGCATGGTTGTCTCCTTTTTATTGATGAAGAAATCAAGTGAGGCTAAGTGATTTTTCCAAGACCGCAAAGCTAGTATGTCATGGAGCAAAGGTTTGTAACGCAAATCCATGTGATCTCAAAGTTTTTGCTTCTTCTATGACAATTTCCTGAGAAAATAGTTGTAAAGAAAGTTCCAGTCAATCTTTCTCTTCACAGCACACAACCATAGTTCTTCTCCTCCCTCCTGTCAATACCCTATGTCCACAGTGAATCCCACTTCCTCATTGCCAGAGATATCTGTGTTCTGCGTTTAGTGACTGCAGAGTATTGGACAACTCTTCCTCAGTTCTAATTCCTCTGCAAACTGTTCTTCCTCCATCTGCTGATGATAACCTTCTGGCTTGCTCCCTCTCCTATCAGAGGCAGCCATCAGAGGGCATCTGCAAGGAAACTGTGATGGGTTGCTACCAGCATGTTTCTAATATGCCTGTGTGTGTGTGTGTGTGTGTGCTTACACACACGCACACAGGTGACTACTAGACTGCTGTATGAGTCCCTTTAGGATGCCTGGCTTAGGCCAAAGGTCTCAAGCCTAGAGGCCACTGCAGTCTTTGATCTATTCATGAAGTTTGGAGATAGGAGTACAGCTGTGCATGAATGAGGAGGCTTCAGTGGCCATTTTCCTGGCAATGTCAGTTTTATGGGCCTGAAAAATATCCCATCTCTGCTTAGAAAGTTGCTTAAATGAAAACTCAGTTGGCCAAGTTGCAGGTAGGTGTGATCACATGACTAGGCATAGGACAATAAAATGTGAGCAGAAGTGATATGTATAACTTCAGGGTCATTCCCGACAGAAGACAAGCCAACTTTCCTGGATGTGGCTCTATTTTACCCTTCCTGAAACTGAGGTTTCCGACAGACTTCATGAAGCAAAGCTGCCCATCATCTAGGCTGTCTAGATTGTTACACCAGTGGGAAATAAACTTCTACTTTATGTAAGCCACTCTGTTGTGGGGTATTTTTGTTACAGCAGTTGAGTAGTTTTACCCTAATTAATGTAACTACATTCTACGAAGCATCAAGAGAGCAATTACCCAGGCTTTATATGTGCAGAAAGGATTACATCATTTTTTGGGCACATGCCTTGTTTTTTTTTTTTTTTTTTTTTGACCAGATGGATTACAAACTGGATCATCCACCCCCATCTCTACTTCATTTTTGACTATGCAGTGGAATTGCCTCTTAAATTGGGGTTAGTTTCTATAGTTAGGGCATAAGGTAAGAACTGTTAATATTAAAAATATTAATGGACTCTCAGTAAATCCAGTGCAGTCAGCATTTTCTCCAGCTTTGAAAGATGTGTTTCTTTGGTCATGCTCTTGTTGAGCATTGCGATTTAAGAACCTTAATCTATGAAAAATATGTTTTAAGACATGCTTATTTCTTTCCACTCTCCCTCAATCTTTTCTTCTTGTCTCTTGAATATAATCAGATTCACCTAGGTTTAACATGTGTATGAAGCAATTCAGTATAAACACTGGTGGTCAACAGCTTGGCTGCCAGGAAAGAAGTGGACTCTGAATGCTGGAGGCCAGAGAGCTCCCAATCCATCTGGTTTGCTTCAGGTGCAGTCTTGCCTTGGGTTAGGGAGCTGGACACCGTGATTTAATGAGATTGCTTTGGGCAAAGGCAAGAAGCCCCCAGAGTGGCAGAGGATGCAGTTGCTTGCATGGGTAATTGTTTCTGTCTCTCTTCCCATCCTCTCCAACATCTACCTTAAGTATATACTGATTTCTATCTAAAAATCTTCTTACTCTGGTTTAATGCTTTAAGAATTGTTTCAACATGAATCCTTGCAGGATTTTTCATTATTCATCATTTATATATCATTTTTGCAAACTCAAATTATTTGTTAAATGTTCACTGTGGGCATTTGGTAAAGACAAAAATATTCATACTCTGATCACCCTGCCTCAGCAACTATCTTCATTTTAGCAGAATCCCTTTTAGTTTTTGTAGAAATGAATATATTTTCCCTTATTTGTAATTATACCAAACTTACCTTTTTATTTAAAATTTTATTGTTGAATTCTTTCCATGTAGTTACACCTTTGTAATTATAATTGTAAGAGTTGAATACAAGCTATTGAATTTATGTATTATATTTTACTCTGCAGTTGGCAGAGTTCATAATGGAGAGAATAATATCTACTTCTCTGAGTTGTTAAGGGAATCATAAAGATATGTGGTGCTTAGCTCAGTACTTAACATACTACAGGATTGGTAGAGAGCATGGTGTTTGGACATAGACTTCCTGGCTTGGAATCCCAGCTTCACCTCTATCTAGCTATATTTTGGAAGTTACTTACTCTCTGTGTGCCATTTTCCTCAGCTATAAAATGGGGATGATAGTAATTTCTAACCCATAGGTTTGTCATGAGAATTAAATAAGTTAAGTCCTACATGTGTTGTTGTCATTGTCATCATCCTTATTTTTATTACTCTCCAATACACTGGGTCTTTACCAAAGTCTGAGAATCAATCCTTTCAAGTAATTAAATTTCATGTCTTATTGCTTTATCTAAAATTCCCACAATAATAAATTATTAAAAGGTTATCTGGAATATTTGTTCTGTTGCTTATTTTAAAGTTGATATGTTTTTATAATTGCCATTAATTGGATTTTTGTGTACAATGGGTATTATTTTTTACATAAAAATGGATATTTCTGTCCCTTTCTTTAAAATTCTTGATGTAAGGAATACATGTTAGATTGTATTAAATGCTTTGTATCACTCATTGAAATGATTATGCTGTTTCTTGCTTAACTATTGAAATGATTGTGCATTATCTAATCATTCCTTTTGATTTCCTTTGGATCTTTGTTCTTGTTGTCCTTTCCTGCTCTGCCTGTAATCTCTACACATAAGGTAAATGGCAGATATCTTAGTCAGAGTTCTCTATAGAAAGAGAACCAATAGGGTATATAAAAGGAGATTTAACATAAGAATTGGCTTATGTAATTTTGGAGGCCAGTAAATACCACAATCTGCTATTTGCAGTCTGGAAGGCTAATGGTATAGTTCCATTCCAAGCTCAAAGGCCTGAGAACTAGCGAGAACAAAGGAGGAGAAAGTGGGTAACACAGCTCAAGCAAAGAGCACATTTCCCCTTCCTCTGCCTTTTTGCTCTATTTGGGCTCTTAGTGGATTGGATGATGCCCACCACATTGATGAGGGTGATCTTCTTTATTCAAATGTGAATGTCTTCCAGAAACAGCCTCACAGACATACCCAGAAATAATGTTTTACCAGCTATCTGGATATCCCTTAGTTCAGTCAAGTTGACACATCAAAGTAACCATCCCAGCAAGAAAGTTTAGACAGGGTTTATCCGGGCCTGGAGGTTATGTGAGTCCTCCAGCCAGTAAATGGACAAGAACCAAGTGATGAAGCGAAAACCACTTCTATTAACTTCTAAACTGACAATGATAGATGGCTAGCAACAAGTATTAGTTAAAATAACTTAATGCATTTGAGTATTTATTTGCTTAATATTTGAAAATTAATCTTAGCATTTCTACAATGTGTAGTGTTAAATAGCTTACCTATTTTGAACTTAAAAGGATTTCTTGTATATGATTCTGTGACTGTCACACGAGCAGACATTTGACAGATCTACTTGTATCCTTGGAAACGTGTATGTAGTCACAGGCAACACTGCATGATTCAAAATTTTTTTCAGAACTCATTAAGTGTTTTTTCTGGTAGGAATATGATTGTTAATTGTGTTTACAAGTAATGTGTGCATAAATAAGTAGAACAGGCAATATTAATAACTGTTAAGAGCTTTTAGAACAGCATATGTTATTACCAAGTATGGCTGATGTGAATACATTTCTTCACTGTAAACTACCTTCATTTTGCAGGAATAAATCATATATGCTCCTGGCACATTCTTCTTTTAATGCAAGGCTGATTTTGCTTATTGATTTTTTTTTCAATATTTTCTATCTGTATTCAAATATGACGTTGGCATAGATTTTGCTTTGTGGTTTTATCTTTATCAGATTTCAGGCTGTGTATCATACTGACCTCATAGACAAATATGGTCACCCTAAAATTTTTTCTTGCTTTGGAACAGTTTATAGCACACAAAAATCATTTGTATGAGGAATAATTAGCAGCACATCTTTATGGCCTTTGGAAATAATCTCCAGGTTAAGTCTAACACTGTTTTCCTTTTTTTTTTTTTTTGCATCAGGTTTAGAATACCATGTCTTTAAGGACATTTTTTTTCTACCTTATTGAGGTTTCAAATTATCTGACAATTCAGGATAATATGCTTTTATAATTTTTAAAATTATTTTATGTCAGTTGTTTTATTAGCTTTCTGATTTTAATTTTGTCAATTTGAATTTGTTTTTGATTAGCTTTACTAGTTTAGGTGTTCTTATTTTGTCACTTACATTTTTCCTTCTTATTTCCTTAGGATTTCTATTGTTGTTATCCTTGCCAGTAGTGTCCCTTGTCCATGTAACTGATCCCTTTCCTAGTCAGAGATAATTGGCTGAGGCAGGCAAAGGTCTTCCAAAAGGTAGGATTCATCATTAGAGTCTTATTCACTCGAAGTGCAATTAAGAACCCCAAAGACGGCCGGGCGCAGTGGCTCACGCCTGTAATCCCAGCACTTTGGGAGGCCGAGGCGGGCGGATCACAAGGTCAGGAGATCGAGACCATCCTGGCAAACACGGTGAAACCCCGTCTCTACTAAAAGTACAAAAAATTAGCCGGGCGAGGTGGCGGGAACCTGTAGTCCCAGCTACTCGGGAGGCTGAGGCAGGAGAAGGGCGTGAACCCGGGCGGCGGAGCTTGCAGTGAGCTGAGATCGCGCCACTGCACTCCTGCCTGGGCAACAGAGTGAGACTCTATCTCAAATAATAATAATAATAGTAAATAATAAAAAGAACCCCAAAGACTATGATGTTAACTGTAAGGAGCCAATAAGCAAGGTCAGAGTATATGTGGACCAATATTGCCGCCAGCAAAGCCCCATGCAAGCTGAAATCAAGGGAAAGAAGGATGTCTGCTTGAGCTGTGAAAACTGGTAGAAAGAAAGACACATGTGTGGAGAGAAGCATGAACCAAGAGCCATGTAATCTTGGGGAGCTGAAGGTGGACAGTAGAGCCACGTTTTATTCCTCTGGTTTCCATGAGGTCTGACTATACTTTCCCACCATATACTTCCATGAGGATCTCTCTCTATTTTTATATGACTCTTATTTTACCCGTGGGCTAGAGTTCCTGTTTAATGGTATCAAGTATGTCTTAAGATATTTTCTTATTTTTTAAACTTAAGGCCCACTTCATTTACTTGATTTTTAAATAATTGAATAATTTAAAGTAACTAAGAGGCTGAAGTGGATGACAGTTTATTATTTCTCTCATTAATTACTCAAAAGCATCCAGACCCTCTGATTCTTTAACAATCTTTGATTTGTCCATTTTTTACCTATTCTTAGCACCCAATACCAGGACACAATTTATTCTCAATGGTTGTCTTAATGGTTTCCCAAGTAGATAAGGTACCAGACTCTCATCTCATTCTTTTTCTGAATTACAAATACAAATTAGGTAAAAATAAAATCCCTATTTCTGTGAGTATATATCTATGTCTCCATAGAGAAAAAAAAGAGGAAGAAAATAGACCAAAGTCTTACCAGTGCTTATTCAGTTTTTATTTTGTTTGTGCTTCTCTGTTTTCTGCAAACCATGAGAGTGCATTATTTTGTAATCAGATAAACAAAATTATATGAGACTAAAAAATGAACAATTAATTTCTGAGTCTGACTTTGCTGTAAAACAGAGGTTTTTATGTATAGTGTTTTTGTTTTCATTGATTTCCGCATTTGCTATTATTTGGCCCAAATGTAATTCTGCAGAGGATTTTTTTTTAATTTACAAGCTTTCAACATGTTTTATCTATTTTAACTTATATTACTAATACAGAATTTTTTTATAACCTGACCACTAGACTTGAGGGAAAATTGGGTCACAACCCTGTTATTGGCTCTTCTGCATCTACTCTCTTAACTGGTTCTGATCTGTCTTTTCTAGGCATAGGTAGAACATAAGTGCTTGACACGGGCAAATTTGTTCTTTCATTGCTTTTAACAATTATTTATGTAAGGCTTACAGCACGTTGGTACTGCTCTAGGGTCTGAGGATGGGATACAGAAGTTAACAAGACAGACAAAATCCCTGTTTCTATAGAGTTGATATTCTAATGAGAAAGCTAAGCAAGCAAGTTAGTGTGCAATGTATGGAAATAAGAGCTACCCAGAAAAACAAGTTTTTGTGGAATATGATAGTGATAGGGTTTTCAGGAAGGTGTCTTTGCAGTGGCCATATTTACAACACAATCTGAAAATATGGAGGAAATCACTCCAGGCAGCAGGGGCACTAGTGTGAAGGTCCTAATGTAGAACAAGTGTGGATATTGAGAAAGACAAGGAAGGTCGGTGTGGCTAGAGTCGAGTGGACAAGAGAAGGTGCAGTAAGAGATAAGGCTAGAGAGGTGAGTACAGGGCAGTTCATGAATGTGCAGATCAGAGGAAGGGATGTGATTTTAGGTTTGATGAGAACCCATTGGAGTATTTTAATCAGGGAAGTAATGTGATTTATTTTATATATTGAAAAGATAACTTGAGGACTTCCATTCTGGGCAGATGGAATACAAGTACTTTTCCCTGTTTCTGCCACTAAGTACAACTAATAACCCTGGATGGTATACATGAAACGAATGTAAGAACACTCCTAAAGGTAGAGAGAAAGAAGCAGACTGGATGGGGACCTCGGGACCTTAGGACCTCATCAATGGTGAGTTTCTTATTGTTTCCATAAACTTAAAATTTTTGCCTCATATATCCCAGACTTGGAGCTGAAGAAGCCAGCAACTCAGAAAACGGCACTGATGAAAAACAAAACATCAAAAAAAAAAAAAAAAAAAAAGCCACAAACAAACAGAAAGACCAAACGAAAACTTACTCTCTCTCCAAAGAACCAGGAAAGAGGCTGGCTAGCATGACAAAAGACGTTTAGACAATAACTGCTCTACTCTAGCCAAACACCACAAAAAAGCTGTGGGTCACCCACACCCATGCCAGCAAAAGCTAAGTAGGGAGCCTAGACTTTTATCCTTTACTGTCTATAATGAGGACCACAACACCCTTGTGGGGGAAGTGTAGAGAAGGCCAAATAGGGAGCTGGGACTTTCATCATGACATATGGTAACAAGCCCGTGACCCCCTGCAGTGTGAATGGAAACCAGTTGGATAACCTGTACATCCACCCCCACCTGGCAGTAACTAGATGCCTTTCCCCTTCCCCATTGAAGTGATGTCAAGAGGAAGCCTAGTGGAGATACAGGACTTTCACCACTGCCTAGAAGTAAGAAGGCCACCACTTCCTCTTTGGTGTCAGTGGAGGTCACTTGGGGGACAGTAACAAGGCACCCCCACCCTTCTGAGCCAGGAAGGTATGAGTGAAGACCTAGTGGGGAGCCAGGACTCCCAATCTTCCAGTAGTAATGAGGGACATACCCTCATGGAGGCTGGATTAGGAACCTGAAATTCTATCCCCACCTGGCAGTAACAAGGTGGCCCCAGCCCCTTTTCCCTGGCAGCCAAGTGTCAGAAGAAGCCAGCTAAAAGAGACTTAAATAAGATTCATAGTATAATACCCAAAATGTTTCAAGAGGAAATTACTTGTCATACTCCAAACCAGGAAAAGTTCAAACTGAATAAAAAACGACAATCAATACATGCTAATACTGAAATGACAGAAAGGTTAGAATCATCTGACAAAAATGTTAAAGCAGCCATCCTAAAAAATGCTCCAAAGAGTGATCATGTAGGCATTTCAAGCAAATGGAAAATAGAAATTCTCAGCTAAGAAATGGAGGATATAAAGTAGAACCAAATTGTACTAAAACACAGAATAACTAAAATTAAAAACTTATTAATGGGCTCAACAACAGAATGAAGTGGAGAAAAAGGAAGGAATCAGTGACCTGAAAGATGATAACAAAAATTACTCAATCTGAACAACAGAAAGAAAGTAGATTACAAATAAATAAGCAGAGCCTCAGGGACCTGTGCAACTATAATATTCATGTCATAGGAATATTGGAAGGAGAGGTGAGAGAAAGTGGGAGTGAAAAAGTACTAAAAGAAATAATGGTTGAAAACTTCCCAAATTTGGCAGAAACCATAAACATCAGATTCAAGAAGTTGAGCAAACCCCAAACAAAATAAACCCAGAGAATCCCACACTAAGACATCGTAGTCAAAGTTCTAAAAAAAAAAAAAAAAAAAAAAAGGAAAACATTGAAGAGAAATGATACCTTATCTGTAAGAGAAAAAAATTCAAATGACTACAGGTTTCTCTGCAGAAACAAGGGAGGCCAGAAGAAAGCGGCATAGCATTTTTCAAGTGCTGAAAGAAAAGAACTGTCAACCCAGAATCAACAGTGAAACTGTCTTTTAGGAATGGAAGAGAAATTAAGAAATATTCAGATGAAGGAAAACTATGACAATATGTCACCAGCAGACATGTCTTAAAATAATTGTTTAAGGAGGTTCTCTAAACAGAAAAGAACTGATAAAAGAAGGAAATGTGGAACATCCAGAAGGAAGCAAGAATGTAGCACAAAAAATGGGCAAGTTCAATAGATTTTTCTTCTCTTCTTGAGTTTCTAAAATTATATTTGACAGTTGAAGCAAAAAATTATAACAGTGTCTGATGTGGCTTTAAATGCATATAGAAGAAATATTTAAGATAATGTGTATTACAAATGAGAGAGGGTCAAGGGCCATAAAGGGAAGGAAGGCTCCTATATTTCACTTAAACTGATGAAATGATGACACCACTAGAATATGGTGAGTTATGTATATACAATGTAATACCTAGAGGGACAATTGAAAAGCCTATACAAAGAGTGACACATAAATAAACAAAAACAACAGAAATAAATCAAAATATAATTCTAAAAACATTCAAGTAGCCAATTGGAAGGCAGAGAAAAAGAAAAAGAACAAAAAATAGAACAGCACAAAACAAAAAATAAAATCACAGACCTAGGCTCTGATGTATCAATAATTATATTAAATGTAAATGTTCTGAATTTACCAATTAAAAGAGAAAATTGGCAGAGTGGATTAAAAATTGTGATCTAATTATATGCTCTCTACAAGAAACTCATTTCAAATATAACAATATAGGCAGGTTGAAAGAAAAAGAAATAGAAAATGATCTATTATGCAAACATTAAAGCAAAGCAGGAGTGGTTATATTAATATCATATAGAGTAGATTCAGAGCAAATAAAATTACCAGAGTTGAAAATGGACATTATAGAATGATAAAAGAGTCATCCACTAAGGAGATATAACAAATCATAAATACATAGGCACAAAACAAGAGAACTGAAAAGATATGTGAAGGAAAAGCTAATGTAACTGAAATGGAAAATAGACAAATTGATAACTATGGCTGGATCTTCAACACCCTTCTCTTAATAGTTGATAGGACAACTAGACAGAAAATCAACTAGAATATAGAATAACTCAATAGTATTATCAAACAATAGAATCTAATTATTTATAGAACACTCCATCCAACAACAGCACAATATACATTCTTTTAAAATGTCCACAGATAACAAGATACACCATATCCTGGGTCATAAAACAAACTTCAACAAATTTAAAACAATTGAAACCATAGAGTGTGTTTTCCAACCATAATAGACTCAAGCTGTAAATCATTAACAGAAAGACAACAGAAAAATATCCAAACATTGGAAGCCAAACAATATGCTACTAATAATTCATATGTCAAAAATGAAATCTCAAGGAAAATAATTGAAAACATTAAACTAAGCAGAAATGAAAATACAGCATATAAAAATTTGCAGGTCACAGATAAAGCAGTGATGAGAGGGAGATTTATAGCACTAAATGTACACATTAGAAAAGAGGAAAAATTTTAAATCGGTAATCTAAGTTCTTTCTTCAACAACCCAGGGGAAAAATGCAAAATGAACCCAAAACAAGAAGAAGGAAGAACATAATAAAGAACAGAAATTAATAAAGCCAAAAAGAGAAAAAGAATACAGAAAATCCATGGAAGAAAAGGCTGTTTTTTGGAAAATATCAATAAAATTGACAGCCCACTAACAAAACTGATAAAGAAAGGAAGCCAAGACACAGAGTACTGATATCAGGAACAAGAGAGGGAATGTCACTATAGACTCTACAGACATCAAAAGAAAAATAAAAACACTATGAACAGTACTGTGAATATTATTCATAAACATTTGATAATTTAGATAAAATGGACCAATTTCTTGAAAAACACAAACTACCATAACTCACTCAAGGTGAGGTGCATAACTTGAATAGGCCTATAGCTAAATAATTAATTCTAAAGCTGCCAAAAATATTTCTAGGCCTAGATAGTTTCATTGGAAATTTTGCCAAATATTCAAAGAATAACACCAATTCTATACAATTTCTTGCAGAAAACAAAAGAAGAGATAACACTTTTCAATTCATTTCATGAAGCTGGTGTCACCTTGATACCAAAACTAGAGAAAAACATAAAAAAGAAAACTGGACTGGGGGTGGAGGCTCATTCCTGCAATCCCAGCACTTCGAGAGGCCAGCATGGGAGTTTGAGATCATCCTGGACAACATAGCAAGAGTCTGTCTCTATAAATAATAATACTAATAAATAGCCAGATTTTTTAGGGAAGCTAAGGTGGGAGGATTGACTCCAGGAGTTTGAGGCTGCAGTAAGCTCAAGATTGTACCATGGCACTCCAGTTGGGGCAACATAGGGAGACCCTGTCTCTGGAAAAAAAAATTAAAAAAAGAAAACCACAGACCAACATCTCTCATGAATATAGACACAAAAGTCTTTACTAAAATATTAGCAAATAGAATTCAACAGTATCAGAGGTTTGTTTTGTTTTGTTTTTGAGATGGAGTTTCACTCTTGTTGCCCAGGCTGGAGTGCAATGGTGCGATCTTGGCTCACCGCAACCTCTGCCTCCCAGGTTCAAGCGATTCTCCTGCCTCAGCCTCCCTAGTAGCTGGAATTACAGGCATGTGCCACCATGCCCGGCTAGTTTTGTGTTTTTAGTAGAGATGGGATTTCTCCATGTTGGTCAGGCTGGTCTCAAACTCCCCACCTCAGGTGATCTGCCCGCCTTGGCCTCCCAAAGTGCTGGGATTACAGGCATGAGTCACCGCACCTGGTCAACAGCATCAGAGTTTTATAGTTTTGCTCATATAGATCTTGTACCTATTTTGTTAGATTTATTAAGTATTTAATGTGTGGAGGGGCTACTGTAAATAGTCTTGTTTTACATTTCAAAATCCAATAACTTTTTGCTGGTATACATTAAACTAATTTGACATTGTATATTAACCTTTTATGAAACCTTACTATAATAGCTTGTTAGTTCCAAGAGTTTTTGTTGTTGTTGATTCTTTGGGATTGTCTACATAGACAATCATGCTATCTGTGAACAAAGGCAGTTTTCTTTCTTCTTTCCCAAACTGTAAGCATGTTTTTCATTTTATTGTCTTATTTCATTAGCTAGGACTTTCCGTATGGTGCTGAATCAGGGTGGTAAGAGAGGATATTCTTACCTTATTTCTTATCTTAAAGACAAAGCATTTAGTTTCTCACCATTAAATATGTTGTTAACTCTAGGTTTTTTGCAGATGTTCTTTATCAAAGTGAAGTTTCTTCTTATTCCTAGGTTGCTGAGTTTTTATCATGAATGAGTGTTGGATTTTGTCAAATACTTTTTGGCATTTATTTATTTAATCACATGACTTTTCTTCTTTAACCCATTAATGTGATTATTTATATTTATTATGTTTTGAACAAGTCTTGCACATCTGAAATAAATCCCACTTGGTTGTGATATGCAGTTCTTTTGACATATTGTTGGATTTGATTTGCTAATATTTGGTTAAGGATTTTTGCATCTATGTTCATGAGAGACATTGGTCTATGTTTTTTGTTTCTTGTAATGCCTCCATCTGGTTTTGGTATTAGGATAATATTTTCCTCATAAAACAAGTCAGGGAGTGTACCTTCTGGTTGTATTTTCTGGAAGAGGTTGTAGGGATTGGTAGCAGTTCTTCCTTAAATATTTGGTAGAATTCACCAGTGAAGCCATCCGGGCCTGGTGTTTTCTTTTCTGAAGGTTATTAATTATGGATTAAATTTCTTCAACACGTCTATTAAGACTATCAAGATTATTTACTTATTCTTTTGTCAGTTTTAGTAAATTAAGTCTTTCAAAGAATTGTTCCATTTTTTTCTAAGTTATCAAATTTATGGGCATAGAATTGTTTATCGTATTCCTTTATTACCATTTTAATGTCCATTGCATCATTACTGATGGCCCCTCTGTCATTTCTAATTCAGTAATTTATGTCTTTTCTCTTTTTTATTCTTAGTAAGCTTGGGTAGAGGTTTATTAATTTTTAATAAACCAGCTTTTGGTCCTGTTGATTTTCTCTTTCCACAAAATAGAGTGTGTTCTGTTTTCAATTTCATTGGTATCTGCTTTAATTTTTATTGCTTGTCTTCTGCTTGCTTTAGCTTTGTATCGCTTTTCTTTCTCTAATTTCCTAAGGTGGAAGCTGGAAGCTTAGATTATTGATTTTAGATATTTCTTCTTTTCTAATATATGCATGTGATGTAATAAATTTTCCTTTAAACATGGTTTTCACTGTAAGTCACAAATTTTGATAACCTATATTTTTAGTTTAATTTAGTTTGCAATATCTTTTTTTTTTTGAGACAGAGTTTCACTCTGTCATCTAGACTGGAGTGCGGTGGTGTAATCATGGCTCATTGCAGCCTCCCAGGCGCAAGCAGTCCTCCCATGTGAGAACGGCCAAGTAGCTAGGACTACAGGCACTGCTGCCAGGCCCAGCTAATTTTTATTTTTATTTTTTTAAGAGACAGGTCTTACTATATGGCCTGGGTTGGACTCAAACCCCTGGGCTCAAGTGATCCTCCTGCCTCAGCCCCCACAATGTGCTGGGATTACAGGCATGAGCCACTGTGCCCAACATACTTCACAATATCTTTAAGTTTTCTTCTTTGAGTCATGTGTTATTCAGAATTATGTTGTTCAGTCTCTAAATACATTGGGATTTTCCAGCTATCTTCTTGGTATTGATTTCTAGTTTAATTTCACGTGTCCTTGGGCATATTTTGTGTCATTTTTAGTCCTTTAAATTTGTTGAGCTATGTTTAATAGTCCAGCATGTTGTCTGTCATGGTGACTGTTCCATATGAGCTTAAGAATAATACATATTCTGTTGCTGTTTGCCGAACTATTCTGTAAACATCAACTAAAATAGTTTACTGATGGTTCTGTTCAGTTAAACTATTTTTACTGATTTTCTGCCTGCAAGATCTGTCAATTATTGATAAAAGTGTGCTGAAGTCTCCAACTATAATAATGGCATTGTTTATTTCTCCTTGCATTTCTACTAGTTTTTGTCTCTGTATCCTGACACTCTCTTGTTAGGCATATCCACATTAAGGATTGTTATGTCTTCTTGGAGGATAGAGCTCTGATCATTAAGTAATGCCTTTGACAATTTTCCTTCTGAAGTCAGCTTTGTCTGAAATTAATATAGCTACCCCATCTTTCTTTTGATTTGTGTTAGTATAGTTTCCATTTTTATTAATCTTTTATTAATTTTTCTTTGGCTTCTTCTGAAATTTTCTTTGTCTTTGATGTTTTGCAGTTTGAACATGATACGCCTAGGTACAGATTTGGGGGAGTATTTATCCTGTTTGCTCTTCTCTGTGCTCCTTGTGTCTCTGGTGGTTGTCATTCTAAGGATCTGTCAATATCTGTCATTCATTTAAAAAAATTTCAGTCATTATTACTTCAAATATTTCTTCTGTTCCTTTTTCCCTTTCTTCTCCTTCTCATATTTCCATTGCATGTATTTTACATCTTTGCAACTGTTTCACAGTTCTTGGGGTGTTCTGTTCCATTTATTTAATTCTTGTTTTTCTCTTTGCATATTTGTATGAGTAGTAGTTTCTGTTGACCTTTCTTCAAGCCCATTCATTTTTTTTCAGCTGTGTCCAGCTATTGATGAGCCCATGGAAATCCTTCTTCATTTTTGTTAGTGTTTTTTTTTTTAATATTTGGCATTTCCTGTGGATTATTTCTTAGAGTTGCCATTTCTTTGCTTATATTACTCATCTGTTCTTGTGGGATGTCCACTTTTTCCATCAGAGCCTTTAGCATATTTATTTTCATTATTTTAAATTGCTAGTGTGATAATTCCAAAACCTCTGCCTTATTTGAGTCTGGTTTTGACACTTACTCTGTCTTTTCAGACTTTGATTTTTGCTTCTTAGTATGCCTTGTAATTTTTTTGTTGAAAGCAGACGTGATGTACTACATAAAAGGGAAATGAGGCAAATAGGCCTTTGGTGTGAGGTTTTGTGTTTATCTGGGCAAGAGTTAGGCTGTTTATTCTTTGTTGTAGCTGTAGGTGTCAGAGGCTAAAATTTCCTCTGGTACTTGTTTTTGTCTCTCTTGTTATCTTGGGCTTTCCGTGGAGACTTTTTCTTTAATAAGGACTGAGACAATGTAGTTCTTCCTGTTGTAATCTCCTGGGAGTATATTGAAGGGTAGGGGAAGTATTCAATAGTCCTGTGATTAGGTGTCAGTCTTTTTTTTTTTTTTTTTGAGACGGAGTCTTGCTCTGTCTGATCTCACCTCAAGCTCCGCCTGCCAGATTCACGCCATTCTCCTGCCTCAGCCTGCCGAGTAGCTGGAACATAAGCAGGAGATTTTTCTCAGGTTACCTCCCTGAGAATCTATGTGTTGGGACTGCTGGAGATAAAACTCATGTAGATGTGGGAGCCTCCCTAAGACTGGCCTCCCTGGAATTTTTATCTCTCAAACTTGTCCACACTGAGGCTTCAGCAATTCATCAATTACAGCGTAAGCTCTCCTACCCTACTTCTGGGTCCAGCACAGGCCTCTGTCCCTGAACTTCTGCTCCAGTAAGCTGTGATTTTTTCTATTTGCCTGCATTTCCAATTTTGGGGGCAACAGTTTTCTCTGTGACCTCAATTCTCTGACGGATCTATGAAGAGTTTCTGATTTTCTGTTTGTTCAGCTTTTCTCTTGTTGTGAGGACGGGAATGGTGACTTCCAAGCTCCTTACATGCTGGACTGGAAATCAGAAGTCTATCCCTTTACTTTTAATCTATCCGTGTCTTTATATTTAAAGTAAGTTTTTAAAAAGACAACAGGATTATTGAGATAGTTTAATCAATACCAACCATATTTGTTTCTGTTTTCTATTCATTGTGCTTGTTCTTTGTTTCTTTAAAAATATCTGTCTCTCTTTTTTTATGACCAGCTCAATACTCTGGTTGTAATTGGGGATTTTATATGATTCCATTTTCTCTCCTCTCTTACCATATCAATAATGCTTCTTTTTAAAATTTATCTAGTGATTGTCCTAGAGTTGCAGTATATCTAAGTCCACTTTCAAATAACACTATACAACTTTATGGGTAGTACAGGTGCTTATAACAGATTATTCCTGATTCCTCCTTCCTGTCCCTTATAACATTGTTGTAATTCTTTTACTTATTCACAAGCTATAATAATCACCCAACACATCGTTGCTATCATTGTTTTGAGCAAGGAGTTATTAGATAAGTTAAGAATAGGGAAAATAACAGATTTTATGTTGCCTTCATTTATTCCTTCTGCATCACTCTTTTCTTTAGGTAGCTATAAGTTTTCAATGTATATAATTTTCCTCCTTTCTGAAGACCTTCTAACATTTCTTGCAATGCAAGTCTATTGGCAACAAATTCTTTCAGTTTATGTTTATCTGAGAAAGTCTATTTCTCCTTCACTTTTGAAGGACATTTTTGCTGGATACAGAATTCTAGGTTGGTGGGTTTCTTTTTTTCTTCTTCTTATCTTTTCAGTGCTTTAAATATTTCATTCCATGTGCTTCTTACTTGCATGGTTTTTGAAAAGAAATCCTATGTAATTCTTATCCTTTTTCCTCTATAGGTAAGATGTTCCTCCCCTCACACTCTCTTTCCCCAGCTTCTTTCAAGATTTTCTCTATGTCTTTGGTTTTCTGAGTTTAAATATAATATGCCTAGGTGTATATTTTTGGGTATTTATTCTGGTTGGTGTTCCTGGATATGTGGCAGCTAAAACCAAGCTGGTAGCCATGAGGGGTGGGGAGTAGCATCAAATATAGGACAATTTAGAAAGATGAACCAATTGAGCAAAATACAAAAGAAGAAAATTTCAACATACTATAATCTCTTCATTCAGAATGAAAACTCTTATTACCAGTTGTATGTATTTCTCAATTTTAATATATATGAAATATTTATTTGCTAGCCTGCTTTATCACTTATTGTAAACATTTTTCTATTTAGATAAATTTTATTCGAAAACAATTTTAATAAATATATAATATTTGATTATGGGATACACCAAAATTTACTTAACCCATTCTCTTCTACTGGACATTTAAGTTATTTTCAATTTTTCATTGTTTTATGAACACTTACTGCAATGTTTATTCTATTAGCAAGATGTACACAGTCTTACTTAAATAAATAAGACTATTTATAACCGGCCTTGTCATCAATGCAATTTGTTAAGAACACTTTCCTAGATGCATATGAAAGATTTGCATGTTCTTAATGATTTTAATATGCATTTATTAATCATTCTTCAAATTATCTTCCTACCAGCAGTTTATGAATACCCCACAGCACCCATATTAAGAACTATCTGCTCGCCACAGAGTACTATCTTTGTGTTTAATCTTTGCTAGGCTGATAGAGAAACAATGTTATCTCATTGTTTTAATTTTTTATTCTTTTGTTGTATGTGTGGTTGAACATTTCCTTGACTACATCGATTGACTCCTCTAGTCATGTATTCTGCCCTTAGGACTGCGGGTAGAGTCAGCCTCGTCTGAAACAGATGGACTGAGAGGAGGGAAGTGGGGGAGCCTCAGATGAACACTGAGATATTATTATCTATGTGGGGCAGAAATGCAAAACTTCTACCACAAAGAAAGCAAATAAACCTTCTCAGCCAGGCATGGTGGTTCATGCCTGTAATCCCAGCACTTTGGGAGGCCGAGGTGGGTGGATCACCTGAGGTCAGGAGTTTGAGACCCGCCTGGCCAAAATGGTGAAACCCCGTCTCTACTAAAATTACAAAAATTCACCGGGCATGGTGGCACAAGCTCATAGTCCCAGCTACTCGGGAGGCTGAGACAGGAGAATCGCTTGAACCCGGGAGGCAGAGGCTGCAGTGAGTCAAGATCACACCACTGCACTCCAGCCTGGGCAAGACAGAGCAAGACTTCATCTAAACAACAACCGCTACAACAGCAAAAAACAAAAACAAAAACAAAAAAACCTTCCCTCTTTCTCTCCACCTAATCAGGCTCACTAAATCCATCTAGGACTCTTTTTCTTATATGTATGGTCCTTGGCTGGCATTGGCAGAGAATAGGTAGCCGGCCTTGTCATCAATGCAATGCCATACAGTACATATTTATTGATTGTACACAATGGGCAAGAAACAACAGTGGTGCCGGAGGGGAAGGAGGAGGATATCCAGAGGTTTTACACGTGGTTTCACCCCTTAGTGAGTTCTCAATATTTGAAAGAGGTGGAAACAACCATCATTAAAAGCAGAAATGAAGTGAGGACTAAATGCAGTTTTTGTAAAATAGCCTGGAGAGACAAAATAAACTGCGGTGCAGGTGGGTCATTCAAGGAAAGCTTTGCAAAGTCACACTCAGGCTAAGCCCTCCACACTGAGCTGGTTTTCCATAGGTGGAGAGAAAGAGGATTCTCTCACATGAGCCCACAGCATTCAATACACTGTTTCCAAATCCTTTCTCGCAGAGCTCCGTGCAAATGACGACTTGTAAATTATAGGGAATTAATTGCATCATTTATATTCCCTGCAGATCCAAGCCAGATCTGGTCTCAGCCTCTTTAAAGCAAACAGCGCGGCCACATTCTTCCTGTATGGCAGATGCCACTTCTTTCAATTATTTAAGCTCATTTGGATGAGTTGCTGGGGCCCGGGCTGCCCAGTCAGACACTCTGTGCAGGCCCATTCCTGGGGTCACTGGGGGCAACTGGAAGGCAGGTCAAGCAACACCAGCTGTGTTTGATCTGATTCCAGTTGGGAAAGACTCTTTAGAAAACAACCTTCCTCACAGTTACCATTTTTAATTTCTCCTGAAATACTGACAGGGGAAGGCTCTGTGGAAGAAAAATGAGCCTTGAGAGATTATTCACTGACACAAGGCGCAGTCATGCTCACGGCCAAGCCAGGTTGCCTTATCATGGGCTGTTCTATCCATTCCTCTGCCCAAATTCCCATAAATAACCCACTAACAATAACAAATTGCTACATGGCACCCTCAACATTCTATTGGGACTAAGCACCTGAAGAGGTGTTTGCAATAAATTGGACTCCTCTCCTTTCCTTTCCTGTTCGTATTTCACAGAGTCCACAAATATTTTTGGAGTACCTGCTTTGTGCCAGACACTGAACAAGACCAAGAAGGCCCCCTCCTCACGTAAGGCTGACATTCTTTGGAGGAGCACAGACCCACACAAAGAAAAATAAACTCAGCATCTCAGACAGTGGACACAAAATGGGGTCACAGGAGAGGAACTGACTGTGAGGGAGCTATTTCCTACCAAGTGGTCAAGATTGACCTCTCTGAGGAGGGAACATCTGAGTCATAACTTGAATGAAGAACAGGAATGAACTATGTGAAGAGCCAGGGGAAGAACATTCCAGAAAGAAGGGACAAGCCAGGAATGTTGGAGGTAAAGAGAAGCCCATGGAGCTGAATTGCTGTAAGCCAAGGAAGGGGTGGTGGTATCTGAGTACATTCTGTCTCCCAGCCCTGCTCCTTCTGCCGTCTTTCCTCCTCCTCCCTCTAACCCCTTTCCTCATCCCTGTCCCCTGTCCCTTGCTCAAGCCAACAAGATTTCTCTCCGTCAGCTCCTCATTCTGTACCTTCCAAACTCATAGACTTCTGGGAGTCCAGGATATTGTGTTTTTTTGAAAGTTTGGCTCTTGGCAAAGAGCCAGTGCTATTTCCATCTTGTGTGGAAAATATAGAATTACCGTGAATTATATTGAAAAATTAGATTCATTCACTGCTGTGATAATTTATCTCCCAATCTGTCTCAGAGAGTTAGCAGCTGGTGAGAAAATAAAATGTAATTTAGGCAAAAAAAATCTCACTTTTAATCTATGTCTGGCAGGGAGAGAGGCTATTAAGTGAGTTTACTATTTGCCAATCAGGTGGTTTTCCTTAGCACACCCTCAAATGAAATGTTGTGATAGAGACTAATGGGTAGCTTGCTCTCCTCAGATGGGCCTTGCCAGCCGTGGGCTGTGAAGTCAGGCCCCGCTTAAAATGCAAAGCTTCCTAACCGGGAGCTCCTCCCAGGGTTCATCTCCTGAGATCCTATTGGACTTGCTCCTGTAAGAGGATGCACTTTATAGCACTGGGGTTTTCCATGACAGTTTCTACCTTGAGAAAGGAGGAGAAACAGCCCCCAATTTTAAGCCTTATTGACTTAAGGTGTTTGAAATATTCCTCTCCAACTGGTAATTGTGGCCATTTTTCTTCTCTGGAGTGCCTGATTATGTGCCCTGCAATGGTCCTGACATCATTGCATGAGTCAGAACACTGAGCTAATCATGCTTTGCCCAGACCGAGTCCAAACCTCCCCGCATTGGTGAGTCAGCCCCTCACAGGAGAGGCCACTCCGGAACAGCAGGCTTTAAGTGATACCCAACGTCTCCTCCCCCATAGCATCCCGTAGTGTCAAGGCAGGCTTCTCCCCCTCCTTGCAAGGGATTCTGCCTTCTTGGAGCAGGGCAGCATAGGGTTAATATGACCCACTTGCTTCCTGGGGAATGAATTTTCTGGGCAGCCAGGCTGGAGGGGTAGAGATGACAGACAATTACTGCTTTCCATTCTACTTAGCTTAGAATCCTGCATCCTTGGGAAAACCGAGGCACAACTGAGCGAGAATGTCCTAGACTGGAATCTGGACTCTAAAGGTGTAGTGGAGGTTCTGCCGTTTGCTCATCCTATGACCTTAGGGGAAGTCTCTTTACCCTTCTTGGCTGGAGCTGCCTCATCTATAAAGTGAGGAACCTGGGCAAGATGGGCAAGGTCCCTCCAGCTCAGAGTTTGTTAATCTGTGAATTTGTTATTCGGGCTACACAGATGTATGCCCGACTCCACTCTGTACATGCCAGGTGGAGCTTGAGCCTCCCTGGCATACTTGCTCAAAGGACCCTAACTCAGATGACTTCAGGGAGTGGAGGGTAGGTCCTAACTTGGGAAGGGTGCAGAGCAGAGGGGGTCATCAACTTCTCATGGGTGCATCTGATGAGATGTCACACTGTGGTGATGGTTGGTTTCCTCAAAGCCACTGGGACCCTCCCAACTGGAAAGTAGTAACAGGGAGCCTGAGTATGGAGGGCTTTCTTAGAAGTCACCTGGCCCATCAGATGTCACTCCAGGCAGAACTGTGCTTCATCCATCTCCCCAGTGATCTCACTGACTTCTTGAACATGACCTGTGAGGCCAGACATAGACAGGAAGGGTTTGATTTAAATTCAGTTTGAACTTCCAGGAAAGCCAGAGCTCTCATTACAGATTCCACTTGCCTCACCTCCAGCCCTCCTCCCTAGTCAGGTTAAAACTACCGGTGGAATATAAGAACAGGGGAGGGTGTACATCGGTGCTGTAACGTGGGCAAAGCTGATAGGAATGTTAGGGGATTTTTGAAAGATGGACGCAGACTAGTTCAGAGGGAAGGAGGGCAGACTGTTTGCAAGAGAATGGGCTACATCTATTTGTTCATCCAGCCACTCTTTACTGAACACTGCCTATGTGCCAAGCACTGCTCCCAGTACTGGGGATCCACAGAAGAGAATAGGAAGGACAAGATTCCTGTTCTCATGAGATTTTATTCCAGTTTGGAGAGACAGGCAGAAAACTAACACACAAGTACATAAACAAGATAGTTCAGAATGAGCAGTGCTGTGAGATGTGATGGGAAACGCACGTGGGTAGGCAGGCTACTCCAGGGTGGTTTGGAAAGATTTCCAGGTGAAGTGAGTTTTGAGCTAGTACCTGCATGTCAGGAAGGAGCCAGTGCTGAGAAGGGCAAGGGGAAGAACATTCCAGAGAGGTTCTGTGGCCTGACATGCACCCAGTCTATAGAAAATGGATTTGGGGGCTCCCGTGAACTTAAAGAAAGAGATCCTGGCAGAACTCCATTATTATCACCCCTGCCTCCCAACATCTCAGAAGGAAATCCCAGAGACAAAGATGGTATGGGCATGTCCAGGGGCATGGATGGATCCAGCCAGGGTTTAGGGGGACAGGGTCTCACTGAGCTGGGAGCTGTAGTGACCCCAGTACCCAACAGGGATAGGGGAAGAAAGAACCACTGCCTCCTTCCTCACCAGAAACAGCCAGGCCACCTCTCTTAGGCAAAGGACCTCACAGCATCTGCTTCCTTCCTACCCCAGACTGCTGAGTCTGAGTATGGACCATCTATTACTTTTCCAGTGAACCTAATCTTCCCTCTTCTCCCTTGTGTCTGAACCTGACATATTTGAACAAGGGCCACCCTGACAGTCTCAGCCAGAACTTTCCCCTGTCAGGGTGAAGGGACAGAAAATCACCAGACATGAAGAAGGAAACTGAAGTTCAAAAGAAGAGGACCATCTGAGACATTGGATAACATGTCTCCCTAAATCCTAAAGTTACTGAAAGAAGCAAGAGATAATTTTAGGCAAATTTTAATTGTCCTCTCAACGAGATTCCAAATGTCATTGCGTCTATGAATCTAAAGCAGAGGCTCATCCACAAAGGTATGAAGAGAGGACAAATTAGGACAGACTAGACTAGGAGATGACACAGGGTGAGGGGGAGGAGCCTGGGCTGAATTTTGGCTCCACACTCGTTGGCTCTGTGGTCTTGGACAAGTTCTAGAGCTCATCAATCTCCCATAAATAGGGGATTTAAAATAGCACCTTCTTCATGGAGCGTTGCAAAGCTTAAACAAGATAACAATGTGTGGACAGCACTTGGCACAATGTCAGGCACGCAAGAAGCACCCAATGCACATTATTCGTTTTGAGAAAGTTCATGAAAATGGAACACAACTGCTTAATTAACAATGACGATGAAGGCAAAGAACAGCAAGTTAGATTCTTGAGGAAACCAACAGCAAAGTGGGAGGCAAGTTGGGGGAAATTCTCCCTCATTTCAAAAGAAAAGAAATAAAAGGTGAAAATATTGAGGTTTGAAAAGAAGAGGCATAAATCACAGGGCCAGTAAATTCAAGACAGATATAGGAAGTTGAGTAGGTGAAGCTAGAGCAAATGAAAGGGAATTAATTAGTCTTTTTTTAAAAAAATCGGAACACATTTTCTGCTGTTTCTGCAGGTTAAAAGGACTTACTACACCACAGGAAAGGAAAACAGACTGACAACTAAAAACATCTCAGGGAAAATATTGAATTTCAGAGATAAGGAAAATGGTTTGCCAAACGTAAAAGAAAATAAAGGAAGTTTATTACAAAGGAAGAAAATCAGACCAACTTTGGATCTCTCCACAAAAGCAAACACGAGACAAGAAGCAGCAATACGAGAGGGAAAGTATGATGGAGAATTCTCATTGTCATTCCAGATTATCATTCCTGTGAGGGCAGCAGGGAGGTTTTCTCATACATGAAAGGGCTCAGAGTACTCTTCCCATGGGGCTGCAATACAAAGAATCACTTGAAGATATAGCCTAATGCTTAAGAAACGAATTATAGAATGAATTTAACACTGCAGAAACCATAATTTAAAGAACCATAGAATAAACTATGCAATGGAGTCAAGGCAAAAGGATGATCTTTAATGCAGTTTCATAATTTGCAATATTTAAAAAAAAAAAAAAACCTTAAAATAAGCTAATGCTAACCCAGGTCTAATAGCCTACATATTTTTTTCTTTTAAATGAGAAATGGAAGTAATAGGAGGGAAGCAGAAGTTTCCTAGATTTCTTCTTCTCTTTCATAAGTATTGATAAAGGTGTCTGACATGAAGTAGAGAGAATAGTCATTTTTAAATTTAAAAACAACTTTTTAGGACAAAAACAGGATATGAACTCCAAATTCCTGAGGCAAAAGGAAAGGCAAATACACAGAAAATGTATTTCCATAGAGCAACTCCCCCCCAAAAAAAGAAAAAGTAAAGTAGTAAGCATGAAAACAAAAGCTTAAAATAACAAAGACACCTTTTTTTTATTGTGACAACAGATATAAATGTGCTAAGCTCTCTTGTTAAAATTAAAAGACTTCCAATTAAATGATGAATTGAAATCTGTCCAAATTTATATCACAGAAGAGTTAAAACCCTGCTCTAGGACATAAAAGGAAGTGAACTAATGTCAAAATATACCATGTTCCTTGATAAGAAGTCTCAACTTTTTAAAGATTTGATTTATTTCTAATTAATTCATAAATAAAACAAAATTCTAATAAACATTCAAATAGAATCTTTTAAAACATGACAAAATGAATTTTAAGTTGTTGTGAAAAAGTAAATATGGGAAAAATCCAAATAAAAATTGAAGCAGTAGAATAGAGGAGGCACTTATTTTTTGATATTAAAGATGTTTTAAAGGTGTATTAATTAAGAGAATATGGTATAGGTGAAAGAAGGAAAATATCACTGTGACATACTAGAAACCCCCAGAATAGACCTACATAAGTAAGGTAGTATTTCATGACATTGGGTAAAGAATAGATGATTATCGTGCTGAAGTAATTTGCTAATTATTGGAAATTAATAAAATTGATCACTACATCATAGCCACTACCTAGATGAAGATCAAATAGATTAAATGTTAAATGTAAAAGATAAAAGTACAAAGTAACTAAAATAAAATAATAGTAAAACCAGGATAAATATTTGCTTGATCTTTGGGTGAAGAGGGGATTTCTAAACCAAAAACCAAAGGAAGAAAAAAATACAATTCAAGAAAATGTAGGACTTGACTACATAAATATTAGACAAGTTCTCCTTGTCAAGAAGTTCATAAATCAAGTTTAAAGGAGAACAAACGAGACTAGAAAATGATATCAAACACACATGCATGCACACACACACAGGTTAATGTCCTGACTATATAGAAATTAATATCAATTAGGACAAAAGTAAGCACCCAGCAGGAAAAAACTTGACAAAACACCCAAACTGATGAATTACAAATGAAGAAACGCAAGTGGCCAATCAACATATGAAAAAAGATTCCACTTCACTAGTAGACAAAGATAGTCAAATTCAAATAACATGTCTATCAAATTGAAAAAGATTAAAGTGTATATATTACTGAGTGCTGGAGAAGGTACAAGAAATAGGTACTCCTATATCAAAACTCTTAAAAATATTTATAACCTTGGGTGTAGATATTCTTTCTCTAGGAATTTATTCTAAGGGAACATTTAGAAATTTACATTAAAATTTAGCTACCAGAGTGATCTTTACAGCATTTTTAAGGCGGGTCAAAATGAGGGATACTAGGCAAATCTAATATTTATTTATTGAGCATGTAAAATGGCCAGGCACTCTGCCAAGCCTTTCACATGCATTATCTCGTTTTATCCTCAAACAGCCATGTGAGGTGCATCCCATTATTATCTCTATTTTACAGATGAGAAGATAGGGGATTAAAACAACTCAAATGCCCAACAAAAGGGGATGGTTATACATATCATGGAACAAAAATAATATGAATGTAGTAAAGCCATTTAAAACCATATTTCTCAAAGAATACAGAGAGACATCACTAAATGTTCACAGTACATTTGTAAGTGTGTGTGTGAACAGGGTACCAAACATATGGCCATATGATTTTGGAGAAAAGCATATATAATATAAGTGTATCTCCCTAGGAAAAAAAGATAAAGGGAGAAAGAAAGAAGCAGAGAGAGAAAGAGAGGAAGAAAGAAAGCTGCTGATAGAGGTTTTCTCTATTTATGTTACGGAATGATGATAATTTCTTTTTATCATCCTTTGTCTTCAAATTTTCTTCAACGAACATGCACTTTTAGAATAAAATAAAATTTTATTTTGGGGGGGATGATTGACATCATTTTCAAAGGTTTTCTTTTTAAAAGAGAAGAAGGATTGCTTTCAGATTTACAGTCAAGCTCTAATGGTTTATCCAAGGTTTCTGGGGTCACTAAAGTTCTCAAAGCTACCTGATCCTAGAAGAGGAACAAGACTGATTTATTTACCTTGGAATAATTCCACCCTTTGGTCCAGAGAGACTCAGGCTTAAAAGACATTCTTCAGATCACTAAGTCCTCCCTCTAGCTAAGGGTTTTATTCCGAGGCTGAAGCCCCTGTGCATTTTCCCAGCTAAATATATATGTCCTGATATTCATGGTTGCATATTGATATGTCTGAATGCCTCCAGCTCCACTCCAGCCAGGATAAAAGTGACAAATGCATGGCATTGTCTCCAGAACTTCCACAAATTAATATTTTCACTAATAGGATATAAAACCCCCCGAGTTCCTGATCAGGTCATTGCAGCAGGTGATTTGGGCTGTAGAGAGGAGACCTAAAAGTAGAAGTGGGTGTTAGGGTGTCTGTCTAGGCTGGCTGGTTTGGGGCATGCAGCCACAATTATGACCACAGGTGGATCTGTCACAGCTATTCCTAAGGCCAGGGCCCACAGGCAGAGGGTGGGGCTTCATAAATCTCAATTGGGGTTTTCAGATCAGCAAAATTAAATGCTGCCTCTCTCACAAATAAAGCAAAGGGAGCACAGAAAAGTCTCCTGCTGGCAGTATAGTTGTGCATGTTTCTATTTGATCTTTCTACTCATGAGCTCATTCATTCATTTATTCACTCAAAAACTATTAAACACTTGAAATGTACCAGGCACTGGGAATACAGGGATGAACATAACAGTAAAGTCCCTGCCTGAATGGAGGTTTACACCCTGATGGAATTAGATTTACAATAAACGTGCAAACATATAAACAAACAAGTCAACAAGCAAATAAAAATAGATAATTTCAGATGGGGTAAGTCCTCAGAAGAGAATAAAACAGAGTAATGAGATGGGAAGTGACAAGGGGGTTTGTTTTTTAGGGGGGCAGTGGAAGGCCATACCAGGTGACAGTTGAGCTGAAACATGAATGAGCAGGAGAAGCAGCTCTAAATGGCACTCAGCTTCTTTATTCTCCTTAGCCTGGCTCCACCTACCCACCAAGCCCACTATTCCAGGAATCTTCCCTGGCATTCCCAGCACATACTATTGCCTCCTTCTCAGAGCTCCCAGGCTGTGCCACCAGACAGTTCTTCCAGTGATGTGTGCATGTGTGTGGGCACATGTGTGTATGTGCAATGTATGTGCATATTCTACCCTTCCGCTAGACTCCAGGGCCCATGGATAAGCTAGCAGTGCGTCCTGTGTATAGCGTATAGTGGAAGGGTCCCAGTTCTTCCTTGGTCTTGGCCCAGATCCCTGTATGCAGCTGCTCACAGAGTTGATTTACCTGACTCTCGCATACATGCCTTGTCCTTTGAACATCCAGTATGAATGAGGAGTTGGCAGCTGGACACTGCCTTGCCTGCAGCCTGATTCTTGTTGTGAGGCTCTATGAAATACACAAATGGCAATAGTGAGTGATTCTGCTTTCAGCATGCAAGTGAGAAGCCTGAGAAGGTATACAGGGATGCCTGTAGAGGGCCCTGGTAAAGAACATTCTAGAACTCCCCTACTGCCAACTTATGCAATAGCTCTCAGCCTCAGCTCCATCCCTTTCTCCTAGTCAGCCTGGACTAGGGATTTTTCTCCAGTTGGATACTTGGCCAAGAGTTGGCCTTTTAGACAAAGGCCTCATTCCCAAGGATTCTGACTAATAGAGGCAGCAGTTTGGGCAGGGGTAAAGAGCCCAGTTGACATTTTCTATCTATCTATCTATCTATCTATCTATCTATCTATCTATCTATCTATCCATCCATCCATCCATCCATCCATCCTGAGAAAGAATCTCACTCTGTCACCCAGGCTGGAGTGCAGTGATATAATCTCAGCTCACAGCAACCTCCGCCTCCCAGGTTTAAGTGATTCTCATGCCTCAGTCTCCCGAGTAGCTGGGACTACAGGCACGTGCCACTCTGCCCGGCTAATTTTTGTATTTTTAGTAGAGATAGGATTTCACCACGTTGGCCAGGCTGGTCTCGAACTCCTGACCTCAAGTGATCCACCCACCTTGGCCTCCCAAAGTGCTGGGATTATAGGTGTGAGCCACTGCTCCTGGCTCCAGTTGACATTTTCAACATGCACAGACATGTTAGTGCCTAACAGTCCCCTGAGCCTGCGAGGCTAGCCAGGCTTTGACTGAGGTGGTGAGAACAAAGCAAACTGAAGCACACAGCTCCCCAGGGGAGGAGATGAAAGGAGTCCATCAGGCTCCATGCAGCCCTTCAGCATTAAACACTGCACTGACCTCAGCTCTTGATCCAGACTCTGAGCTTTTCTCAAGGTGCCCCAGCCATGTCAAAGAGCCCAGCAGCCCACATCTTTGCAATCACCTTGCGTGAATCAGGGAGATGGGATACAGTCATAGGTGTGAGACCCAGGGAAAATTCACTTCAGCTCATCAACACTTCTGCAATAAGTCCTGAGGCTACAAAGAAATTGTGTCTGCCTCTAGAGCTACCATCTATATGAGAAGACAGACCTGGGGACCAACAATTCAGGCAGTTCAATGCACTCTTCTAACTGAAGAAAGTAGCAAGTGCACTGACATCCCAGACAGGCTGAGGAGTCTTCCTCGGGGGATGGGGGCAGGGACCAGGGAATTGAAGACAGAAGGACACCTCTGAGCTGGACCTTAAAGGATGAGTAGGACTTTGAGGAGAGAACAAGAAGAGAAAGAGCGCCTTAGGCACAGGGAACAGTATGAGCAAAGGCAAATAACAGAGTATGGCGGTTAAGCAGAAGAACTTGAGCCAGAGTGTGAAGGCTGGAATCAGACTCTGCCCCTTACTAGCTGTGCCACGCTGGGCATGTTAACCTCTCCGTGCTGCAGCTTCTTCACCCCTAAACAAAACAATAATGATAGTACCAATTGGATAGGATAGGAGTGGAGATTTTAAAAGTTAATACACATAAAGAACTGAGAAGAGTATCTGGCACACAGTAAGCTCTATAGATATATTAGCTGTTGTTGTCATCGACATTGTCTTTGGACAGCTGCCCAGTGTGGACTCAGTGAGGCTGCAGGTGTATGTGTGGTCAGATGTAAGACTGCAAAGGCAAACCAGCGTTAGACAGTGGAACAGTGAATCCATTGAGGATTCAACCCTTCTCTCCCCTGGATGTATTTTCACAAGCAGGCCAGAGGTGCAGTTAAGAGGAGGCTTACGTATGCCCTTGTCCTGGACCTGTGGAAGGAAGCCCCTCAGAGTGGGAGTCCAGCTTTTCCCTGCTGTGACCACTCAGCAAGCTCAGTCTACTCCAGAGGCCACCGGAACAACCACAGATCCCCTTGCCTTGGTCACGAGGGCTTGAGAGAAAAAGCACAGATGGATTTGTCCAAACTGGACAGACTGGTGCATCTGAAGGAGAGCCTGGAGGCATGGTGGGGTGAGAGCGGAGAAATTGGGTGGGGTTAGAACCTGGCCACTGAAGGAAACCTGAAAACCTGAGGGCAGGATGGACTTTGGCCATTAGGAGCCAGTCAGTGGGTGAGCACCAATCAAGAAGTAGAAAATCTAGGATGGGGATCAGTAACCCTAGAGGGAGGCTTTGGCAAGAAGAGAACTGGATGCCAGGGTCCCAGCCAAGTGGCCTGGAGTTCAGCATGGACTTTGGCCTCAGAGGAGAAGCAAAGCACCTGCAATGCTTCCACTGAATGAGCGGGATGCTGGAGCGAAAGCAAACAATACCCTTTGCTTAAACTTGTCCTTTTAATTTCCACTTCCCTACCTCTTGGGTGAAATCTTCGGCTGATCTCCAAATGTGGGCTGGTCACACCTTTATAATAAAGTCTTGTGGTCACTTTCAGGCCCCAAATTGTCTTATTTCAGTAGTTAATATATCCAGTGCAGTGTAGTAGTTAAATCTCAAAGCTGTATTTAAAGTGATAGTTCTTCCCTCTCCTGAGCTTGAGCTTGCTTTGCAGGAGTGGAGGCAGAGGCAGGAGGGTGTGAGGTTGCTTCTCCATTCCTCTCCTTGCCCATTCTTCCTTCCACCTTTACCCCTCACGAGGCTGTCAGTGACTCCTCAGGGATAACAGAAAGAGGGAGAGAGAGAAAGGCCAGGCCTTACTGGACTGGCAGTGATTGGGATTCTCTCTGTGCTTGAGTAATGTACAGTGCTAACTCAAGGACCCTTCTGGGAAAATTCCTTTTGAAGATGATTCCAGACTAGTTGTCTCCGTGAGTCCACCTGACCTCTGGGCAACCTGGCCTCCACTTCACTCTGCTCTGTTGGTATCCCCAGTGCAGCTTCCTTCACCCCATCAGCTGAGCCTTGAGCTTTTGCCTTAAATGAGTGTCAGAAACCAGAACATTGTTCACCCTATTACCAAGGCACACATATAAAGCTCTCCAAGAGGTCCCCTCAAAGTCTTCTTCTCCTCTTGGCTTAAGGTGAGGGGGAGTGTACCTCCCTTCCCCATGGGGTGGTAGTGGGCACACAGTTCACAGACAGCTCTCTTTAATAAATCACCCCCCGTCTCATCCTCGCACATTCAAATGTGACCCTTTATACCTTTGAGATGGAGGGTGAGCTTAAATTCTCACCCTCCATCTCAAGGTGGAGGTGGGAAGGGTTTTGGCCACCCTTTCCCACCTGCAGGTCTACCTGGAGGGTCCAGCATACTGCCTGCCTCCCCTCTAGAGTGAGAGGTCCTGAGGGCAAGGATTTATTTGGCTCACTACTGTATTCTCAGATTCTTGAGCTGCACTTAACATTTAATTGGTGTGGTCGCAACATAATGGCCCACAAAATGTCCTAATATTCGGAACCTGTGAATATGTTAGGTGATATGGCAAAGGGGAATTAAATTTGCAGGTGGAATTAAAGTTGCTAACCCTCTGACCTTGAGAAGGAGAGAATATCCTGGATTTTTTCAGGGGGTGCCCAATGTAATCATTAGGGTCCTTATATGTAGAAGATGGGGGCGGAAGATCAGTCAGACAGAAATTTGAAGACGCAGCGCTGCTGGCTTTGAAGATGGAAAGAGGCCACCAGCCAAGGAATGCAGCCTCTAGACGCTGCAAAAGACAAGAAAATGGATTCTCCTTTATACTCTCCAGAAAGAAATGCAGCCCTGCTAACCCCTTAATTTTAGCTCAGGGAGACTCATTTAGAACTTCCGACCTCCAGAACTATAAGAAAATACACTAAATGCGTGTCAATTTGTTAAAGAAGTCGCAGAAAACTACTACAATTAATGCTCAATAAATGTTGGTTGCATCATGAAACTACATTGAATCAGAAGGTTGCTTAATGCATGTGCAATTTGAGCAAAGGAAGGACAAAAATCTGCAGGGCTGTGTCCTCCAAGCTCTGCTGAGTCAGCTGAACCATCCATGGACGCCCCTTTCTGCTCACCTCTGTAGCCACGTCAGCCGTGCTCGGAGGTATGGCTCATGGACAGTGCTAGATCAACAGTGCCAATTCCTCGTTTGCAAACTTCTCCCTTTCAAGTCCTCCTGCGTATCACTCCCTTCTGCAATTTTGTTGTTGTTGTTTCAAAATTATAGATGTAATATATGCACCTATCATTTTTTTCTTGCAATTTAGATGAATATCATAGAGTATTATAAACATGAAAATAGATGTCCCCCATCTCCTAACCCTTCATTTCTGATCTTCAGAGGTAAATTACTGCTTTCTGTGGATCCTTTAACACTTTTTTTCACCGATATAACAGTATACATTTACAAAATTATTTGTGTCCACACACACACAAAGTATTTTGACACAGAATAAATCACACTGTAGATGTTGTTCTACAACTTGCTTTGTTCACATAACACTGTATCTTGGATATCTTCTTCTATTAGCACATACAGGTTCACTTCATTCTTTTTAATGGTTGCATGCTAATCCGTTGTTTGCTATCATCTGTGTAACCACTGCCATAGTGGCATTTAGGTGCCTTGGTGTACAATCTAACAGATTCTTTAATATTTAATTACATTCTTTCAAGACCACATACTCACAGGCATTTTATGACTTTCAAAGCCCCTAAGTGCTCATTTCTGGAGTTTCTACCCTACACCACATCAAACATATTTAAATATACCCACACCCCACATCAAATATAAATTTTTGCTGTAAAAATTGAAGGGATTTTTATGATTTTGCTTTTAAAATAATTTGGCTCTGAGTAACTATTTAACCTGCAAATAGCTTTTAAGTGTAATGACATTTTTATGAATATTAAATTTAACAATTAATGAAGGTGACATAATGCTATACTTCATAGACATTTACATAAACACATTAATTTTGATTTTGCTGCTTTCTTTTTGCATTTTGAAGTCAATAGTTTCCTTTTTCATGCCTCATATTTTTCTTAGGACTTTGAGAAGCTTGTAATCCCTAGAGGAGATGACTAGAGTACCCGAGGGGTGCAATAGCTCTGTGCACACGACCCCTTTCTGGATGCCTGGGTTTACTCTTGAGGTGAGTGGGTGAGAGAGCTGGGGTGTGCTCAGGACTGGCTCACCAGGGTCCCCAAGGGTGTTTCCAAACGTAGCTTGAGGCAGCAGAGCAGGGTGTGAAGCTGGAATGGATCATAAAGAGAAGCTGGCCACAGCTAAGGAGACTAAGGGACACCACCCGGGATTGGTCTTTCATGAAGGAACAAGGTAAGTCAGGACTTGGGTGTCCCCACATTCCTCATGCACATATTCCAAGACTGTTGTTGTCTCTTAGAGGCTTGATTTTATTTGTTGTTACAGGGAGAGTTTCCCTTGTTCACCTCTCAAAAAGTGGCCAAATCTTCAGGGTCTGGAGGTCTCTAACTCTGTTCTGTTGCTCTGACTGCCCTAAAATTGGAGCAGGCGATTGATTGCTTATGCAGAGCTGGTAATGGGCAAATGAGGGGTCTCCATCAGGAGGCAAATTTCCCCATCTGCATTGCTGCATGTGAAAATGTCATACTGATCAGAGCAGTAAATGCTCAGGAGGGAAGGGCAACATAATGACAGAGACAATTTGGCATCTCATTTAATTTCCTCACACAAAAAATTAACATTTTTGGAAAAACTGACTTTCTCCATGGAAATTCCTCTCCAATGTAAGCACTTGCTCAATGATGGGCTATTATAAATGCTTATGATCATGAGGATGAGATTTCTATAGCATCTGATGCTGTTATTACTTTGAATGAAATCACTGTGAGGACAATTTCAGGTCCCACAAGAAGCTCTTAGCTTTAAGAAGTCCCTGTGGATCAGAACACAATTTCCATAGCTCAGTAACACAGACAGTGAAGAATCTAGGGCAGAGTCACGGGGCAGGGGCGCAGGGAGGTGGAGGGTGTGGGATGCTGTGTGACCGAGGAAACACAGCAATGGGTCTAGACTAAGGCTTATAACTTTTGGCTCCTGGATTATCCCATCTGGGATAGGAAGGAGCTCACAATTTCAGGCACATACAGTATTTCCCTAGTTTAATCCTAACAGACTCTATGGGGCTCTCCGGGAGCCTCCTGCTAGGGTCCACTTGTGCCTACATATTATTTTTCTTGGCAACCATCAATGTCCTTCCTGTTTCTCCTCTCCACTCTAGGTCACCATGGGATGACTTCTGATACTCACAATAGCAAACTAGTCAGTTCTTGCAGCAATACTGAAGATACCAGTGCTTCAATCAGAAGAACTGCCAACTCTAGATCAAGTTAATGCCACCCAACATCAAGGGTATCTACGTTGGTGTTTTCTCCCTGTGGGAGAGAATGCTGTGGTCTTCCATTATCATTTTTTTTCTTATTAAAAATCTTCAACTTTTAGTTAGACATATTGCCATCCAGTGAAAAGATCCTACTTCCCAGTAGTCCTTGCAGCTACAAGTAGCTTTGAAAGTAAGTTCTGACCAATAGAATTGAAGTAGAAATGCAATGTGAAACTTCAAAGACATCTTAAAACAATGAAGATACACCCTTTCACTTCCTTTCCCCCTCCTTCTTACTTTGTCTGGAATGCAGGTGTGATGGTTGGAGCTCCAGCAGCCCTCCTAGACTATGAGATGGCCTTGAGAATGGAAGTCACCTACTGAGAATGACAGGGTCTTGCTCCATAATGACACCATGGAACCACCACACAAGTTTGTTTAAGCCACTTTCATTTTGGGTCTTTATATGTAGTTGAACCTTATACTGATACAAACTTGTTGCTGTAAAAAGTCCTGGTTCCAAAGCTTCTAGAAACCATACAGCAAAAGCACTGTGAAGTTGTTCACTCTCCATGAAAGTCCTTTCACCCTGTACCCAGACAGGGGTTCATGAAGTTGAATGGCCCTGAGCAATAGATGAGTCACTCTGCTAGGAGCTCCCCCTTCTCATATCGCCCTGTGGACCACTCACCACTTTATGCATCTCACCCATTCTTTCCTTGGGGTGCCTCACTTCCCAATAGGCTCCTCTGTCTCCCATCAAAATAGATCTCTAGTGAACCAGTCTCAGTATTCATTCGACTATGCTTTAATTTTGGGGTGAATACTATTCATTATAAAGCTGCAAGTTTTGCTGTACTCTTTCCCCTGTAAAATACATGCAAATCCTACCTAATTTCTGGCCCTCATTCAAGATGCCTTTCTTGGAAAGACCAGGAGAGGGTTAGACTTCTTGCAGGCATGCTGGTCTTCAGTTGGAATCCCAGGACGTAGAGCACTCACGTCAGAATGAAGGGTATGACCACATGTGTGTCACTTTCTCCTGTTGTGATCAGACCTTGGGTTAGTAAGTGCTCCTCGGTAGTAACTGTGATAGTTAATATTTGCTCAACATGTAATTTCTCCTCCATCTTTGTGAGAGGAATATAGCCTCCCACCCCCTTGACGATGGGACTTGTTTGACCAACAGAATCTGGGTAGCAATGAATGAGGTCCAAGTGTTAAGATGAGATGCCTTAACACTTTTCTGCTTGGCTCTCTGGGAACATTCAACTTACATGGTGAGAACATTCTGAGCTCCAGAATAAGATACATGGGGCAGAATTTCTTCAGTTGACCTACAGACCTAGGGTCTGAAGCAAGGGCACTCCAACTAACCTATAGACCCGCAGCTTGAAAATAGGTGCAACTCCAAATAAAAGTAATAAATATATACTCCTCCCTTACAACGGCTCTAGTTCCACTAGTTATACCAACCAGTGACTCCTGTTTTCAGCTACTACATTTGTGGGGGTTTGGATGTAGCAAGATTTCAGGAAAAGCTTAGCCAATACAGTGAGAAGTCTCTCTTATGCCTTATAGCAGCTCTCAAGTCCTTGGGTGGAAAGAGACCTTCAAAATCCACTGGATGTGAATTCAGACCTATAAATAAGGACAGAGCAGGCCTTGGCCACTCTCTGGCATTCTCTGTCTCTTGTTTTCTCTCTTTCCTGAATGAGAAGAGGAGTGGCTCCAAAACCCACCCAGAGAAGAGTCTCTTCCCTCTGATTTGCTGCTGTCTCCTTCCAAGACCCAGTGTCCCATGTTCTCTCACCAGTGGTAGATTATTTTCAAACTACCCTCCAAAATGCAGCCAGAGATGTCTTCTGAGTATTTCCTGAGAACCTCCTATCTGATCATGTCAGTCCCGTGCTTGCAACCCTCCAGTGTCTCTCCACAAGTATTTAGTGAAAGTTTCCATGTCTGAAGGCACAGGGCTCTTCATGATCTAGGTCTTGCCAGCTCTTACTACTGTTCCCCTCACCCACCGGCCCCTCCAATTCCAGGTCTTGCCAGCTCTTACTACTGTTAGGTCTTGCCAGCTTGGTCTTGCCAGCTCTTACTATTGTCCCCCTCACTTCACTGGCCCCTCCAATTCCAGAGAGCTCCTCACACTTTCCAGAAGGCATCATTCTGCTCTCTGTCTCCACACTGGTGCATAAGCCATTTCCATGGCTTGAATGCTGTTCCCTTATTCGCTGGGGTGTGACTATCTCAAGGTGACAGTGATGTGATTGATGGAAAGATGCCAACAGCCACAGGAAAAGGAAACACGTTCCTTTAATATAAAGTAGAAGATACAACTAACTACGCACAGACCGATTCACAGAGCCAGGGGTACAGAAACAGGCATAGTCCAAGACAGTGTTAGTTAGGATACAGTTCAGCAGCTGTAGCAGAGAGAACTGAATTCCTAATGCATCCTTCAAAACCCAGCTCGAGCCTCCCTAAAGCCTTCTTTGGTTTGCTCTGTGGCTCACTGCCCAAGGCCTGATTTAGAAGCCCGTTACTGGGCTCTTCAGGGTCCTATCACATTACCGCCGCACTAGTCTAACCAGGTTCAAGAGCTGTTCTGGGATCTCCAGGAGGGCAAGTAACCAATCACGTGCTCTGTCATTCCCCAGACAGCACCTGGCACGTTGCAGGTGTTCAATGCTTACTTAGTGAGCACCTGGGCTGCTTGAGATGGGCATGGGAAAGGAAGCAGCACACTTGGCTGTTGTGTGCTGTGACCTGGATAACAGGTGCTTTCCATAGAATTGTGGAATTAGACTTGGCCTCTCTAAACTGCCTCCCTACCTCTGGGCTTCTCTCCATAATGCAGCCAAAGCGATTTTCTACTGCACAGAGCTGGCCATGCCACTCTCCTTAAAAACCTTCCAAGAGCCCTCACTGCTCTGAGGCCAGCGGCTGAAGCCTTCAATGTGGCTTACAAACAAAGGTTGCCATATTTAACAAACAGAAATCTAGGACACCCATTTATATTTGAATTTTAGATAAACCTCAATTCTTTTAGCATAAGTATAACTCATGCAATATTTGAGATATACTAAAAATAAACTTGTTGTTTATATGAAATTCAAACTGAGCATCTCAAATTTTATCTGGCAACCCTGTTTACTTTGTCTATGTTCCTGCTTTTTTTCTGCAGCATCCTCTCTCCCTAAGCATCTGCCTCAGACCTACTAAACCTCTTTCTTCCTCTGGGCTTTTTACCACGGCAGTTCTGTGAGGATTAAATGACTTAACACATGTCAGACGCTTAGAACAGTCCCTGTCCTAAGGGACTTACCTGGCTCATGGTGGAAGATGTTGAAGTTTCACTGTGATTGCTGTTGCCCACTCCGACGGGCACACCCACCCCAGTCCCACTGCCCCACTTGGCCAGATTAACTCTCACCCATTCTATAGCAAAGTGGTGATCTCAGATTATCAGTCTCTTCTTTGGGACTCCTCATCCAGTCATTCCTTGGATGAGACTGGACGTCCTTGATGTATGCTCCCAAATGCCTTGTACTTCCCCTGCTGCAGCTCTTATGTTACTTGGTCATGTTTTCTTAGTGAGCTTTCCTACTAGACCGTAACGCTTGCAGAGAAAGGAATCTCTATATTGCTCATGTCTCTGCCTTCGGTGCCCTGCAGAGTGCCTGGGGAAAGAGGTGGCATTTAATAAATACTGAATGAATACACAGCCCCCCACAGCCCCTCTATTACTTAGGAGCTGGTTTCCTAAATAACTCAACCTCTTTGTGGTCAAAGTCAAGAGAGATTCTAACACTGCCCAGCTGAAGTGCCCATTCCATTTGGGGTGCTCAGTCCTGGTCCTGAGAAAAGAGGCAGACAAGCACAGTTTCTGTTTCAGTTCTGTCTTACCACCTGCAAACCATGTGTATGGTATCGGGTAGGTTGCTTCTCTCCCCTGAATTCTGGTGTCCTTATCTGAGATCTGGAGTCAATAAAATCCATCTGGACAGGCTTTGGGGGAGAATTAGCTATGAGGTGATGCTATGCTTGCAAAAAGACCTGGCACAAGCAGGGACTCGGCAAATGTGAGTCCCCGCTATGGGCTAACTAGGGCCTCCTTCAGAGAAAATAAAAAGTTTGGAATCATGTGACTAATATCTGGTCAGTTTGCATAAGGCGGTGTATTTTGGTTTCAGATCAGAATCAGAAAACCCTACACTTTAAAGACAAGACGGGAAAAAAGGCGAAGGGAGAGAGGCCACGTCTGAAGACTTGAGAGAGAAAAAAAAGGGCCTGGAAGCAGCAGATCAATCATCAAGGTGAAAACTTAAAAGACGATTGATTTTCCTCCTTGATGTCCACGTTTCAAGGGCCTTGTTGAGCTCCTCCTGGGAAATCGACTGTGAGGCTCATCTGCCACGGAAAGACATTTCCTATATTTCCAATAATTCTCAGAATCCAGGCAGGGAGCAAACACCAGGGTCTCTGGAGATCAGCAGCTTGACCTCAGGGCCACCCTGACTCTCTTTCCCCATAGCCCAGAGAGTGTCCAGAGTGCTGCACCTGGAGTCACTGCCCCTGAGTTCAACCCAGCTGCCCCGGCTGTGTGGTCTTGCGAGAGTCGATTCACCTTCCTGACTGACAATTGCTAGAAAAGCTTCAGGGTCTTGATGGTCAGAGATAAATGGACAGGATGGGGAGGAGCCAGATGATAGGAATAAGGTGTGTCTTTGGGGAGCTGGGGAGCCAATGTTTTCCAGGGTGGAGTTCAAGAAACAAGCAAGGTAAGAGTAGTGGAGCCAGGCACGGCATGAGGAAAGAGTGGACAAGATAGAAAGGTCTGCAGTGCTTGCTAGGAGCTGGGGAAGGCACCTACGTGGTGCAGCGTCCAAATCTGTTTAAAAGCCCAGGGTCAAGGTTGACCTCTGTAGCTCTAACCTTGTAAGGATGGCATGAGGATTACATGTGGTCATGGATGGAAAGCCCTGCCACTCAGGGCTTGATGAATGGGCTGAGTCAGAAGGAGAATATGAATCAGGCAAAGGACAAAATAATACAATCTGGTTCCTCTTCCCTGTCCACACAGCACCTGCAAGCAGCACCTAACCCTGTTTCCTAGCCCTAGGTGCCTTGTCTGTGGGCACCTCTCAGCTCAGCCTCTGGGGATGCCCTCCTGGCCCTGGGGTCTTGCGTGCTCTCCCAAAGGGACTGAGCTACTGGGGAGTAGCCCACCCAGGTTCTACTTCCTTATTGCCCCTGCCAAGTCTGAACAGGCCCATACTATTGTCCCTTACACCAGATCTGGCCTCCTCTGTGACTCACCAGGTGACTCAGAAGCTCACAAGCCTGTACCCTTCTCAAAGGGCCTAATGGTGGAGGTTTACCTGCCCCTCCCCATCCCAACCCCACCTGGCCATGACCTTCATTCAAGCCTTACCACTGACCCCTAGACTTGGCTGCAGCCCTCCTCACAGCCCTCCCCAATGCCAGACCCTCCCTCTCCCGAGTCCATTCTTTTCATAAGCACCTGAGAAGTCCAAAACATAAGTAAAATTTTATCGCTCTCCCGCTTACAGAAACAGAAACAAAGAACAAAAATATTTTTCTTTTGTCTCCCATCACCTATACAGGAATGCTTTTTGTTAGTGTGGGATTTTTGTTTTGTTTGTTTGGAGTTCTTTTGTGGACCTGGTGTACAAAGGGTCAAGTTAATCAGGGTCAAATACTCCTTGGTCTGTGGGGGACTAATGTCAGGATCTTTCTGACTGATGTGTATCCTCTTTTGTCACTATTCTTCTTCCTATTATAGGCAGCCACACACATGTGTTGTATGGGTATCCTTGAGCTTGTATGAATCTTTGGAAAATAAGAACTGTTTTCATTTGCATAAGCAATACTGTGTTAAGACCTTGATGTGTTTCTTATTTTTTCATTCACCGTGTTAACTTCTGTCCCTGTTGGTGCACATACACTTAGTTCCATCACTTCCACTGCCTTGCAAGGACACTAAACTCACCTCCAGCTCTCTCTCTGACAAATCGCACATGCCATGCATATTATTGTACATGTCCCCTTTGGATTGGTGTGAGAATTTCCATGTGGGATTGTGGGTTCATAGGGCATCCTGAGTTTTCTCTGCAATGTCACTGCACCAGTCCACACCCCACCAGCCCGAACTCCACCACCATCTGCTCCCTCATTGTCTCTCCAGCCCCATTTTCTGCCACCCCCACCTGAAGTTCCCATTCACTGACATGCTCACTAATTCAATGAAGGTGAGTGTTTTTGAAACCCATCTAGCCCAATCCTCTTGTTTTACAGACTAGGACTCTAGGGCCCAGAGAGGGGACATGAGTGACCCAAGTTCCCAAAGCTTAGAAAGGCTTACGTAGAGGAGCCTCTGTCTCTTGATAAATCAAGTTTCTTTTCATGTTACTCAAAAGCCAAAGCTTTCTTCCACTTTTCAGAAGCAGAAAAGATAATTCCAGAGACATACAGTTACAAACTTTGGGTCACATGGAACATTAGAAGGAAAGGGGAAAATTGTGGTTCATTTGTCCCTGAAATTACCTTCTTCCCTGATGTGTAAGGGTAAGCAAGGGCTGCAGGCACCTACAGGGTAAGAAAGGGCTGGATGCTAATGTCAGAGGAAGTTGGGGGATTGTGCTGCATTTGGGCTCACTTCATGTCACGCAAAGCAGCAACATCCAGGGTCAGATGGCCCACACCACTGCACTCACCTGGCCCCAGTACCAGCCTCTGAGGCCTGGGTGATCTGATGGACCTTTCCTCACAGCCTGATCCTTGTGAGGATTCAGCTAGGGATAGTACATTTAGAGCAAAGTTTGTTTCCATGTAGTTGTGAATTATCCCCACAAATCAAAGTTGGTTTGGGAAACCCAAGGCACAACTTAAGTCAGGTTAAGCTTATAAAATTGTTTGGGGACAACAGTAATAGAAACGAGCAGGCTCTTTAATACATTTAAAATGAAGTCATTGCATTTTTCATGGGGTTTTCATTTCCTGTTCCCCCTCTGCCTCCGGGGCATCAATCCCACACTGAGAAAATGTCTGGGAAGCAGAGGCTAGAGTGGAGACGAAAGTGATATTGTGGCTGGCTTCCCCAGGGTGCCTCTTCAGTCAGATCTACCCACAGGGGGCCCTACAGCTTACTTAGTGAGCACCTGGGCTGCTTGAGATGGTCATGGGAAAGGTAGCAGCACATTTGGCTGTTGTGTGCTATGACCTGGATAACAGGTGCTTTCCATAGAATTGTGGAATTAGACTTGTGCTCTCTAAACTACCTCCCTACCTCTGGGCTTACCCACACTGAGTAAAAAAGGGAATTACCCATTTGGACTCGGGACCACTGGGTGCCCACCATCTTGCACGCCTAGACTGTATCAATTTTCAGCATCTGCAAGGAGAGCCAGGGCGTTTGTCTCCTTTGGTGCCTGTTCTTCATGCAAGAGCAACCATATTCTACCTCCACACTTCCACCTCCACTTAGCTCCCCAAATCCACTCACAAGTTACAGGCAATTTAATAGGCAGATCTAATCTCACAAAGATTTCAAAGTCATCCAGTCAATGCATCCCAGCTCTGTTTTTCTCTGCCTGTCCACGGCCTCCTCTTCTTCTTCCTCCTCCCAAGCTGTGCCACAGCAAAGACCTGTCAGAGAGGAGTCAGAGGTTCTCCCCTGTTTAGCTTTGGTTCGTTTCATTGGAATTCTTAATGGAAGAATGCAAAGTCTTTTTATAGTCTCCGATAAAATGTAGAGGCTAATGGTTGACAGTGTGGGCTTTGGAGCCAGGAAGCCCAGATTTTTACTAGCTGTGTGAATCTGGGCAAGTTATTTAACCTCTCAGTGCCTAGATTCCCCAGCTAACAAAATGGGAGTACTAATATATACCTACCTATTAGCAGTACTTCCCTCATAGGCTTGACTGTGGCACTTAAATGTGTTAATGCCTATAGTAATATGCTAAGAACACGCCTGGCTTGTGGGAAGTGTGAGGTTAAGTGTTAGCTACAATGAGGATGATTGATGAGGAGGAGGAGGATAAGCAGATACAGAAGGTAAAGAAATATGTAAATTTATTGAATTGATAAGCTCTGTACCATCTTCTCCACATTGTTCTTGGAGCTCAGAGATTCTACACATGTGCAAAAGAGCCTCCAGAGAACCAGTACTAAGCTGGCCAGAGTGAGTAATTTCCCTGCTGAGGTTGATGATGGATAGATATTCTAGACATATTGGAGGGTGGCACTCATGAGCAGTTATCTGACACTAGACTGTTGCCAAGATGACTGGGGCTTTGCCGTCTCAGGACAGAGAATTAGCACCCTCCACCCCACAAGGTGCTGTAGTCTCTTGCTACTCAAAGTGTGGTCCAAGGATGAAGGACATGAGTTTCCTCTGGAAGTTTCTCCAACACGCAGAACCTCAGGTCTGTCCCAGGTCTGTTTAATCAAAATCTGCATTTTAATAAGAGCCCCAGGCGATTTCTGTGCACACCAAAGTTTGAAAAGTGCTCTTGTCGTCCAAACGCAGGGGAATGGATGTGGTGACCTTCCCTTTCTGCCCCCACTGGACTGCATGAGCCGCATAGGCAGGGACGGTGTCTGTTTCATTCCCCACTGTGTCCTCAGTATTGGGCTTCATTCCTATCACACAGGGAGCATTTGTAAATGCTTGGTAGTAGATGGATGCATAAGAAACTGAACAGGTGAATGAGTGAGTGCATGACAGCGGGCTCAGAAGCCCAGTGTCCTGGTTTCAGGTCCTTGGTGAATAGCGCTGGCATATCCCAGCAGAAGGCAAAATGGGTGGACCAGACAACCACCTCTACAGCACCGAATTCACCGCCAACATTGAGCAAGACTGACTCAAGAGACGAGACTTTCAGTAGTGTGCAGCTGGGTAGAGCTAGGTCACGCAGGAACTGACCTTGTGTCTACCACATGTCCCTGCTCTCATACTCAAGTGGCCCTGGCAAAGAAGGAAATCAGGTCAGTCTGACATGACTTATTCTAAATGCACCCAGGCAGACCAATAGTGAGCCTCGCATCCTTGGCTGGGCACTCACAGTCCAGTCCCTACAGACACTGGATATCCTTTTCTGGGTTGAGACAATGGTGTATAGAACTTGCCCCCTGTGAAGATTGAAAATGTGAATGACATTTACCTGTTCCCAGACTTCCAGTCACTACCAGACTTGCATGATTCCTTAAATATGAACAAACTGTGGCTGCATAACCACCTTTGTGAGTGTTTTAATTACGCTAGTATGTGGCTTGTCTGGGCCAATGGGCAAGGGACAAACAGGGTAGCTCAGTGTTTGATTGTGGCACCCTCTTCCTCCCCTTTTGGATGTCTTTTATCCCTACCAATCTTTATTCCAACCAGCACAGTCTAAAGATTATGCTAAAGATCTGCCCAAAGATATTAGGGGCTGTTTATAATCACCTCAAAGCCTTAGAAGATCTATGAGCAGCTCAGAGAGACCCCCACTCTTCAGGAATTTCTTTGTCTTACTCCCAGCCAGCCATTCCTCCTGTGATCACTCAACTACAGATCTTTAAGAATGGAGCAAAATGGGATGTGATCAAGATTTCAGGACAAACAGATCAGGGCTTGGATCCCAGCTAGTGAGGGGCAGACAGCAGGGGAGAGCAGCTGAACACAAGGGGATTCACTTGTGAAGTGTGAGAGTCTTCCTTTCCTCTTACCTTCCCATCCTGCTCTGCAGGTCTCCCCTGCACTGCCTTGAAGCAAACCATTCTTGCTCAGCCTTTGTCCATGTGAGCTGGTAAGGGTGGCAGACAGGGTGATTGCCAACCCTCAATATCCATTCCCACCCCGCTTCCCTCCTTTTCAGTGGAGCCCCCATTTTGTTGGATATCCACCTTCCCCAACTTGCCCATGTGCCTTGGAGGAAGTGGACACAACCCTGAGTGGTGCATCCTGATGAGTCTAAACTAATCCCATCCCCATTGCCAATGATTGGGAATCAACTCTGGGCAGTAACCTGGGAAGAACATCTGCAGGATTGCTTCTAGGAGAGATCTACCCACTCTTAAAAGGACAGCCAAATAAGAGAAGGTGTTGTCTTTTTCTCAGTGTCAATAAGTCTAGATATGATGACTGGAAATGGCTGTAGAACTCTGGGAAAAATCAGACTTCAGACGAAGCCAAGATATCATGGATGGCAGAGAAAAAATATAAAAAGAGCCTGGGTCCTCCTCGATGCCATCTGTGGGCTTTTGAATTAATCAACCCCAGAGCTTCCCTGCCTCTGGCCTGATTGTAATATGAGGTAATAAATCTTCTTAGTGTCTGGGGTTGTAAAGTTGGGTTTGCTGCAGCCAAAAAAGAAAAAGCAAAAAGTGTGATTACATGTAGACGGTCTCAGGAGGAGCTGGGATGTTTCTGTCTCCTTTGTGGTGATTGAACTAAAGAGGAACCTAGTCTTCAGTCTGAGGCTTTAGCCTCCTGTAAACACACACACATGCTTCATGGACACACATGCTTCATGAACACACACACACATGCATGTCAACAGCCACCAAGAAATGGAAGCAATTATGTGAATATTTCTAAGAGAAGAACCTAGCTATGTTTCAAGCTTAAAGTACAAGGGCCCAGTTTTGTTCAGGTCAGGGAAATGAAGCACCACCAGGTGGGACTTGATGAGAACAAGCCAATTAAATTGTGACATTTATTAGTATCTTGTCCTTGAGCACATGGCCTAATAGTTGCAAGTTTGTCCAGGAGAGGACTTCTGAAACCATAATTCTGTTGCTAAAACTAAAACTCCTCATTTTAATGCTAAATGGTCCTTCTATTCAGAGCCTATTATATAATTCAAGAGATAAAGCCTGATGTATATAGTTCTTGTGAATATGAAGATGATGGAGCCAAGCCTGCTGGGTTGAGCCTTGCCCAGGCCAACCTGCTGTTGTCCAGGGGTAACCCTCTCATCCACCCCTCTTCAGCCTTGCAAAAGCCACAGCCTTGCACCTTGTCTCAGGTGGGGTTCTCAGGGAAACAGACTCTGAGATGGAAATTTGCATACAGGGCCTTTATTGTGCAGAGTATGGGGAGAGGGAGTGGTTTCAAGAACATCTGGAAGGGGACAAATGAGGGAAACAGGACTGGGCAGAGAGAGAGGTTGAGTTGGGATGTAGTAGTTGTAATGGAGACCTCAGAAGATTCCACAGGGTGCGCTGGAGCTGGGTGGCCCTTCAGAGTTGTCCTGGATTAAGGTAAGCGGGGTGGGCTTTTGATTCTACTCATAGACCAGTTGTAGGATGTGGGCTGTCCCCAGGGAACGTAAATAACCTGGGCCAGGCAGTACCCTTTGGGGGAAGAAGGGAAATTCTAGGGAGGGAAATGTAAGCTGTCGGCAGTTAACATTCTTGACCACTTGGGAAGTAAGTGCCTTGGCCGTGTCCTGTAGAGGGTTCTGCGTGGTACATCACAGTGTCTCCTACATGTCTGGTACAGACATCGGAAAGACTGAGCAGCAAGGCTGTCTTACTCCCTTCTTTTCCCAGCAACTCCCGGAATGCACATTGTAGGCACTTTGTAAATATTATTGGATAAATAGCCATGGACTCCAGGGACCCAACTAAGGCAAAGATATCCCCACCCCGTCTTCAGTTTACAACTCCGTTCAAATAAATAACTGTTATCTCTAGAACTAGCAGGTATTGTTTACACCCATAGATTGGCTTCAAACCAGGGGAGAAAGGGTGATACAGCATTGGGAAAGTTTCTTAACTATTTCGGAAAGTAATTAAAGTTATAGCCATTACAGCTTTACTGCAGAACAAGCAACATAATAATTTCAGGTGGTTAAAGGGTTAAATAAAAAGGAATTTAAACCATAAAAGAATGAGCAGAACATTCTAGGAGAATGTTTATATCAACTTGGGGTGGTTAGGCCTTTCTACACATTTCTAAGCATTCAAGCATTTCTAAGCAAAAACAATAAAGGAAAAGATTGATGAACTTGATTACTTAAAAACAAAATCCTCACTGGGTTAAAAAACACCACAAGCAAAATTAAAAGGCAAATGAGGCACTGGGGAAAATTTAATAAACATATGTTATAGACAAAAGGTTGATGTACAAGAAGAGTTCTCAGCAGTCAAAAAGGAAAAGATAAGCACCCCCATAAAAAATAGGCAATTGACATCAATAGGCAATTCATGAAAGAAAAATTACAGATAGACAATACACATATGAGAAAAAATTTAATCTCACTGGAAACAAAGATATGCAAATTAAATCAACAATAAGTATAGGGAATTGGACATTCTTGTACACTGCTGGTGGAAGCTTAAATCGGTATAACCTTTTCAGAGGGCAATTTGGCAATATCTATCAAAAGCCTTAAAAATGTGTATCCATACCCTTGACTCAGCAATTTTACTTTTAGGAATTTGTCTTAATGATCAAGAGGAATATATGTGCAATTATGTATGTATAAGTATATTCAATAAAGCATTATTCATGTTAATGAAAACTAAAAATAACCTGCATATCCTAGCACAGGCAGTTGGCTAAATAAATTATGGAATATCCATAATATGGAATACTGTGGAATAATTAAAATGAAGTTGTAGAAGAATAATATTTACTGACATAAGAGAATATAACGTATGGCTGAGTGAAAAAAGACAGGCTATAAAACAATATAGATGACACTATGAATGTGTATGTGTGTGTATACCTAGAAATGCATTTTCCAAATGTTAACTTGATTTTTCACTTGGCAGTGGGTTACTGATTTTTATTTCCTTTGTGTTTTCCTGTGTGCGGTCCAAATTTTCTAAATTAACCAAGATTTACTTTGTATTTAGAAAGTAAAGTGCCGAAATAATGGGATTTGGCAGAATTAGCAAAAATAATGTAATAATTAGTATTATTCACATCAGGACTAGACCCTCAACTCCAAGAGGAGCCAGACTTGGATCCATCTCACGTTTGAAGCTGAGGACTGATAGCCAGAGAGGAACTCACCTGAGTACCACAGAAGACTCCCAGCGTGAAGTAATTGTTAGTATGAGACCATCTGTTGTTTGAGGACAGGGATGAGTCCCGGGCATCTCTGCAATTAGCACAGGACAAGCAATGAGCTGAATGAAGGTATGAATGAGCAGCATAATTAGTAAGTCTGCCTTTTAACCTCACGTCTCTCATGCAAAACTTACTGCACGGGAAAAGAAGAGCCCCACTCCTTGCTCCTGGAAGAGTCAACAGGATGTTCTTGTCATCAAGAACACCCGACTCAGAGCAGAGACTGTGGTCCTACAAAGAAAACCTTCCACCTCAGTGTTCTCCCTCCTATCTGTCCCTCCCTCTGGATCTTGCTAAATTTTCCCTCCAAAAACTTTCTGTCAACTTCAAGGTAGAGATGGTTGGCTGCCCTACATGATGATGTTTTGAATTACCTTGCACCCAAGGCACAACTGTATGGAACTCCTAGGACCTTAAACATAGACCATGCTTATTTAGCTTTCCTGCTGGAAGAGATGGCAACACTGTAGTTAAGCTTCGGTGGATGGATGGATGGATGGATGGATAGATGGGTGGATATTAGGTAAGTTATCTAAAAGCAGGGGCTAGAACAGGTACTAGAAAGCACCAGAAACTGGAAGTAGGAAAGGGCTGGAAGTGACTGAGAATGTTGACCAGTAAGAACAAAGGTATTCTCTGCTATTACTTGCCCCCACCAACCACCCAACTTCCACATGTTGGCCCATCCTCTTCTTCAGGACTGAGGGACACCCCGCTCATACATAGCCCTGCTGGCTCCCACAGCCCATGTTTATTGCATGGAGAAGCTATGAAAGTCTAGCAAACTGCCTATTTTCTTATTTCTCTCCCCACCTAGACAGTAAGGTCCCCTGAAGGCAGTGATTTGGTTTCAGTCAGTTTTCCTTCAATTGCAGGTTAAAGAAAGCCCAATCCAAACTGGATGGAGTGGAAGGAAATCTATAGCTCTTATAACTCTTAAGTTCCAGGAAATAGGACTTGCCTCAGGTGCAGTTTGGTGCAGAGGCTCAAGGAATTTCACCATGCATGTCCTGGTTTCTTTTTCTATCTCTGTACTTTTGTCTTCAAGTTTGGCTCTTTTCTCAGACAGGAATGCCCCTTGTAGTAGGAAGAGGGTTGTAGCAGTTCTAGCAGTCACACCCTCTTTGCTTCTAGCCTAGCGGAGGAAACATCTCAGATTCCCCAAGAAAGATTCATTGTACCTGCAGGTTCTGATCAGACCTTATGCTCCTCCCAGATTCAATCACCACGGCCAGTAGAAAGCCACAGTGATTGATTTAAGTTTAGACTAGTTAAGGGAATGGTCGTCCAGAGAGAAGCAACCAGAAGAGGAATGAGGATGCTGAGTGGCACAAGGAACAGATGCCTCTAGCAGACCATGTCCTCTTCAATACGAGCTCCTACCACCTGGCACACAATCAGCGTTGATACATGTTACTTCTACAACCCCATTCCAATAGAAAACACAGGGTGAGCTTGTCACAGAAGCCCTCGAGGACTTCATGCAGCTCAGCCAGGGCTCTGTCCATGTGGCTTATCCCTCAGCTCCCTCTATTTCCTTTGCTGCCTTCCTGCCAGTCCTCAGCCTGTCATGCTACAGCTATGGGCAGCTGTCAGCAGGCCAGACCACCCTTCTCATTCTAGAGCACTGGGTCGGAAATGTGTGAAATTGATGCAAACTTAGAAAACTAGGATTTGGGTTTCTCTCTCTTCCTCCCAGCATGCTTTTTGCCCAACCAGCCAGAACTGGTGGCCACCAACATACCTGCCTAAATCTGTGCCATGATAATTACCTCAGTAGCAACAGTAACAGTATTCTTATTTTTTTAATTGTTTTTATTTTTTATTTATTTATTTATTTATTTATTTTTTTTGAGACGGAGTCTCGCTCTGTCACCCAGACTGGAGTGCAGTGGCCGGATCTCAGCTCACTGCAAGCTCCGCCTCCCAGGTTTATGCATTTCTCCTGCCTCAGCCTCCCAAGTAGCTGGGACTATAGGTGCCCGCCACCTCGCCCGACTAGTTTTTTGTATTTTTTAGTAGAGACGGGGTTTCACTGTGTTAGCCAGGATGGTCTCGATCTCCTGACCTTGTGATCCGCCCATCTCGGCCTCCCAAAGTGCTGGGATTACAGGCTTGAGCCACCGCGCCCGGCCAGTATTCTTATTATAACTCTTAATTTAAGGACCTATAATGGACCAAGCTCTTTAAACATATCACCACATGTCTGTACAATAACCTTGCAAAGTAGTGTAACAGGGACCACTACAGACTTTGCCTCCCTGTAGGTACAAATGGGACCATATTACTAATAACTACTCAGATTTCACAGATTTGTTGTCCCCAGAAACTGGGGCATAACTCTAGCCTCTTACAAATATTTTTGTGGGTTCCCAGGGTTCATATCATCTTGGCTTATAGTTGCTTTTCCTTGCCTTTTCCCCTGGTTCTGCCAGGCTCCATGGTCTCTACTGCTGCTGTTCACCAGCACCCATGTTCCTACAGTGGAACCACCAGACACTGCATTCTCTGCCACTGCACTGGAGCCTCCACGCTGCCATTCTGCATATCACTATGCCATATCTGTTAGTGAGGCCCTGATGCAGTTCTGCTTGTGTCATGGTGTATTATGCAGTTGCGGAAATGGCTCCATCAATGCCCCCACTCTCACCTCCCCCCTACACTTACCACTGGACAGTGGCATGACACTAGTGGGGACCAGGCTGGGAGACAAACACAAGTGTGAGAAACCATGCTGTACTCAAGAATCACGGCTCCCTGTCCTCCCCTTTCTTTTTCTCTTTCCCTCTTTTCATACCGCCCCACCCCTCAAATTCAGTCCTAGACTGTTTTACCAGGTCAAGACCTTTACATCTGATTCCTTGGGAGAATTTCTTCTAACTGGCTGAGAGTAGGCATTCAATAAATATATGTCAAATTGTCAGTTAGTTGGATCGTTGAATGGATAGGTGGGTGGAAGTCTAGATAAAATGCTTCATCAGTTCTTATACCAACTGGTTTCTGATGAGCCCACTCCATATATAGCTGAATTTCATTTAGACTCAAGCTGAGGTCCTTGTTAAAGTTGGTATGATTTTTCTCCATATTACAGATTTAAAAGCTGAGGCCCATAGACGTTAAGTCGCTTGTCCAAAGTCATGCAGCTAACAAATAGCTAAGCTGGGATTCCAACCTAGGCTTAACTGATGTTCAAATCCTTTCCTTTTTTGTACTCCTCTGTCTTTACAGCAAGGGGTTAAGAGTTGTGGTTCATGAGGTGCATGACTTGTGCCAGGTGCAGGAATTACAGCACTGAGGTCCCCTCTGGAGAAGGACAACGTTAGCATTGCCTACTTCTTCATCACATCCTTCAACATAGCAAATCCAGGCTAAAGAAATCCATGGAAGACCCATCCCAGCAGCTGGTTGGGCTGCTCATCACAGGGGTGGAAGATGGCAGCTCCATTGGCTGAGTCTGACTTTCCCTACGCATTAGCAGCTTACACAGACTCATCTGAAAGGCCAGCTCTGTTCTGCTTGTCCTTCTGACCCTACCGGCTGCCACATCCTTTCCTAACTCTCTCTGGCTCAGAGGAGAAGCAGCACTTCTGGAGACGAAGAGTCAGACCTTTGGGGTCAGTTCCTGGCAGCCAACTGCCTTCTCTGAGAGGCAAAGTTAAACTCTCCCACTGCAGCCTCAGTCCCAGGACTCACGGGACACCAACCTGGCAATGGTGAGGGATCCTGTCCCTCTAGTGAAAGAGGGAGTCATGCTTGCCCCATGAGCTGGAGATAGCCTCAGAATTCCCAAGGCACAGCCTCCCCCTCCTGAGTGTGTGCTCTGTACCCACTGACAGGCTTCTGACCCAGCCCCTGGTTTTCCAGGGCCTCCTAAGTCCTGAATACTGCAGCTTTCTTGGCTGAGGCCTCACCTCCCATTCCCTGAGATCCCCCATGCTTCTCTCCAGGCTGGCTCTGATTCCCTGTTTTCAGCTACTGTCTGGGTCCCTCAGGCCCATTTAATACATTCTCAGCCTGATATAACCAAGAATGCCCCCTCCCTGCACCTGGCTACCTTTTTTGGTGTCAACCCACGCCCAGATCAGATGAAGTGTGCAAGGTTCCGTGAGCCTAGTTTGGCTGGCTGGCCCGTCTTGTCTCTCAGGCCCAAGTAGAGTCTCTGCCCTAAATCACTGCCTGGCAGAGTCCTCATCTGGGCTTAAAGTGGACCGAGGTAAATGTGTGGGATTGATGTTACACGAGAGAGTTGGGAGATGTCTTTTGCAGGAGGGTAGGTAGGGGCTCCATAAACCTACAGATCTGATTCTGTAGACGAGAGCCAGACAATGCCCAGGAATAAATGCTAGGCTAGAGCCTGGCCTCTTCCCTGCAAGAATCACTAAGCAAGAGTTAGGGATCAATTTCATGAGGTTGCATGCATGTGTGTGCCTGTGTGCATTTTACTAGAGGCGTTTCCATCGATTTTATTAATAACAGCATTTACTCAGAGCTTACTCCGTGCCAGGCACTGCTCTAAGCACTGATGCATTTACATATATTAACTCATTTAATTCACATCATACCCTATGAGATAGAGACTATTGTTATCCTCACTCTATTCCTGAAGAAAGTAAGGCACGGGGAGATTGAGTAATGTGGCCAAGATCACACAGCCAGTAACTTTGAGGCAGGTGGATCACGAGGTCAGAAGATCGAGATCATCCTGGCTAACACGGTGAAACCCTGCCTCTACTAAAAATACAAAAAAAAAGTAGCCAGGCGTGGTGGCGGGCGCCCGTAGTCCCAGCTACTCTGGAGGCTGAGGCAGGAGAACGGCGTGAACCCGGGAGGCAGAGCTTGCAGTGAGTTGAGATCTCGCCACTGCACTCCAGCCTGGGCAACAGAGTGAGACTCCTTCTCAAAATAAAAAATAAAATAAAATAAAAAGTAGAACCAGTATTTCAGCCCAGATCTTTGTGAATCCCACATCTATGCTTTGAACCTCTACTTTTATTATTAAAATCTCAGAAACATGTGTGACCCAATAAAGGCTGAGAGCGTTCACATAAAGAGAAGCTTAAAAAGTAGAAAAGAACCTTCACTGGGTCAAATGCAGAGCAAGGGAGCATTAAAGAAGTCAGCCTGGACTCCGGGACTGTGGTATTGTAGCTGCATTCTGCTGTCCAGGCTTGCCTAAGCTCTTTCATTTCCTCCTCGTGAGTGGAGTAGGCCTCACAATCCCTATTTTACGGATGAGAAGAGGGAGGCTCGGTGAGGCTCAGTAAACTTCCCATAATCACATACTAGTCTATAGCGGTCCAGAGATTAAAACCCAAGCCAACCCCTTGTGACTCTCAAACTGGTGCTGGGAGAGGGATGCGATTTGCTCCCCCCATGGCCTTGCCCACCACGGGCAGGGGAGGTGATGTAGGAAGGGACCCTGTTCTCCCCTTTCCAACCTATCCTGCCTCTGTCTTGTCTCCTCCTCCCTACTCTCCTATCTCCGCCTCCCCACCCACCACACCTATCCATCTTCACTTGCTGGGGATTAAGTTAGGAAAACAAAAATGAAATGAACACCGCGCGGCCGACCCATCCCTGGAGACACCGACTTACACGGGTCTGATGCTGTTGATGATGTTCTATCGATTTCCCCTCTAATTGCTCCAGCTGGATCTATATTCATTTTCTGTCTCAAACTTCTCTTTTGTTAGTTCAATCAGCTAAATGAAGGGCCCATTTCTCTCTGTCCCTGTCCTGAAAAGCCAAAGAAGTTTCAAATGAAGAGCTCTCTTCAGAAATCGGTGAGGCCAGCAGACTGAGGACAAAGAGGGTCAGAATTTGATTACCTCTTTTGAAGAGCTGGCTAAGAACAAAGTTGGAAAAGAAAGTCTCGGGAGACAGAGTCCGTTGGCAAGAAGAGGAGATATTTCACCTTGAATTCACAGATCAGGAGTTCATTCATTCTATACCTTTATTGAACACCTACCATGGACCAAACCCCATGGTAGGATCTAAAAATATTCATCGTGACCCAAATGGACACAGACCCTGCCTTCACAAAGTTAAGTGTGAGTAGGGTGGACAGATATTAATCGAATAACTTTATTGTTATGTAATTTGTGCTATGGAAATGTCTAGGTCAACGTTGAGAGCCACAGGAAAAGTTTCCTGCAACCAACCCTGACAGTTCAGGTTGGAAAGCAGGCTTGGTTGTAGCAAGCCTCACCTTTCCCTTTGTCATTTCAGCAAGCTTTCTTTTCAGTTCCACTCACTGAAGGTATACAAAGAAGGGAGCAAAGTACTGAGGAAGCAAGCCTCCAATCTAGACAAGACTTGGTGTTTTTCTCCCGGGAGCTCACTACATAGAAGACAGCCAGAACCAGGCACATGGAACTCTGGATTGAGGCAGGCAGGGGTAGATGTTATCATAAAAGTATAGTCTGAGTGCTAGGAGAAATTGGGAAGGCCGAGATGAATCTGGCATGTGCAATGTAGGAAGACTTCCCTGAAGAGGCAGCATTTGAATAGGGTCTTGAAGACTTCATCTAACCTTGACAGCCCTATTGCATCTTCTCAGTGCCCAGCATTTCAAAAACCCCTGTGGAGGATAAACCTGGAGGAGGGGCTAGCCACCTGAAATGACATCTGACTCCATGGAGATTCAGTGTCAGGAAAAACGGGGGGACCAGATGCTGCAACAATTGTACCTGCTTATATAGGTCTTTGGGGGGTGGTGAGGGTGCATGCAAAATCAACCCTTTTCCTTTGTGATCTGCCTCTAGCTTTGGCCCTTTGGGTAAATCTGACACCCATGTCTGGTATTCACTCCGGAATGTTCACTACTTGCTCAAGAGGCATTGAAACTGCTCAGTCTCCATTCTTGGTATGTGACAACACTTCATCACTCCAGTTTACCCATTGCCAGTTACTAGCCTTCACCTGGCCATTCTCCCCACCCCCCACCGCACCCCCAACTCTTTATTCATCAGGCTGGGTGAAGTGTACAGGGTATACAAGGGCGTTAGTCAAGATACACAGGTTATGCTGCAATAACAAATAACCTCCCCCAAATATCAGTGGCTTAACACAGCAAAGAATTTTATTACCCATGCAAAGTTTACAGCAAGCTCAGTGACTCTCCAGGGCAATTCCCTTCTAATAAGCACCTTAGAGGTCTGGTGGGCTTCCATCCTTGACTCTGATATCTTAACACATGGTTTCCCATGTTAGCGGACGGAGCGAGACAGTCATCTGAGAGCTTATGACTGCATTTTCCCAAAAGTGACACACAAAATTTCTGCTTATAATCTTGATCAGAATTAGTCACATGGCATGACCAGGAAGAAAAGAGCTAGATATTTATGAGTTCTACCCATGTTTATCACAGTTTGTCCAGCCTCTGAACATTTGTTTATTTATTTATTTTTATTTATATATTCTGCCTTTTTACAGACATTCTTATCGGGGGCCCCAAACTTTCAACTCATCATAGCCCAGTTTCTCATTTCTCATCCCTGTTTCTATGATCAATTCATAGCCCATGTCTCTGTCCTCAGTGACATACTTCTCAGTCAGTAACTGGTAAGCTGTGATTCAAGCTCATGACTGTATATTTTGTAAAAAATCTCACATTTTTTCCTCTACATTAAATCACTTCCGTTGGAAAAGCCCATGTCCTAAAAACATTTCTGCTCTTCTTGTTGGGACAACAAAGTTGAGACATACAATAAAGGTAGAATGGCTCAAGTACAGTAGTTAAGAGCTTAGTTTTTGAAGTGAAGCTCACATAAGTTCAACTCTCAACTCTGACATTAATTATTTGAGTGACCTTGGTTAAATGACTTAACCTCCAATTTGCACATCTGTAAAATGGGAATTGTAATAGTACTAATTCAGGGTGGTTATAATGCCAAACAAGCTAATGTGTTAGTAAGGGCTCAATAAACAGTAGCTGCTATTAGTATTACTACAGATTTCTAGAAGTCAATATATAATCAAGGGTTTGATAGTGTATTTCACTATCTCAATGTTAAGATGCCAGGAGAATAGGGAGGGGGAAGCAGAAGTACTTAGGGATCTGAGTTTTCTGCAGGCTCCAAATGAGTTCTGGGCAATTAAGCTGCTAAGAAAGCCAGGATGGTAAGGATATTTCAGGCATGCACCTCTAGAGTAATAGGACCTGGAGGTAGGGGTCAATAAATCTCTGAGTATAAGGAAGAGGTTAGGGATATGGAGATATAACCTCCTTTTTAAATTCTGCAACTTCAAACTTGGACTGGCTCCAACATCACTTAAATTAAATATTGTCATGCTTACATAATGCTCAGCCCAGTCCCAGGCCTATAGTTGATGCTTAATAAATAATAATAATGATCATTATGATCATTATGATTATTATTCTACTCCAATAAGTTAGCACATTGAAGCGATAGACCATAACAAGGCAGTATCTCCAAAGATACTTGTTCTGTGAATTGTTGATCCATGTCATCAGCATGTTAGAGAGCCCTCTTTCAGAGCAAAATCTTCTTTAAATAGTGTGAGTTTGAAGCTATGAAATGCATCGCTTCTGACCTTGAGGAGCATAGCATCTAGCAATGGAGTTGGATATAATAGCGATGACAATGTGTATTGAGTGCCTTGTCCTCAATACACAAATAACCCTGCAAAATATCAGTAGCCTAACACAGTAAAGATTTGTTTATTACCCATGCAAAGTTTGCAGTGAGCTCAGTGGCTCTCCAGGGCAATTCCCTTCTAATCAGCACCTTAGAAGTCTGGTGGGCTTCCATCTTTCACTCTGATATCTCAACACGTGGTTTCCCATGTTAGTGGAGACAGCTGGACAGGACAGTCATCTGAGAGCTTATGACTGCATTTTCTCCAAAGTGACACACATTATTTCTGCTCATAATCTTGATCAGAATTAGCCATCAGAATGGCATCACCTAACTCCAAAGCTTCTGTGCCGATCATAAACATTATCTTCAAATGTCGAAGATAACATTTGAACAAGGAGGAAGAAGGTAGTTGAACAAGGTAGGTCTTATTCTCCCCCATGTTATAAATGAAGAAAATTGAACCTCAATTTCCTTCACTTTAAAATGGGCACAACAAGAAGTTTGACCAACTTGTGAAGATTGGAGACAGATTATAAAGGGCATGGGATTATTCTAGGCATAGCGATGTTACAGGAGATAATAGGGAAGTCGCCAGAGCACAACCAGGGTGTAACCATTTAATTGCTGCCTGTACTGGGAATGTATGTCGGGTGGGTGGGTGATGAATCAGGAGTTAGACAGCTGGAGTTTGGGATAGAAGAGTTGTGTTGAGTGAACTCATAAGCAATGGAGAAGGATGGGGAAATGAGGAAGGGAATGAAGGAGAGGAAGGTAAGATGAAGCCTGTGAGATTTTTCCCAGAGATATCAATCTCAGACCCTACAGGACTGCCACCTGAGTCTGTCACAGGGCTAGAACTGGGTATGAGTACGGGACAGCTCTTTCCCTGTCCCATATCTCCACCACCACTAACCAAGTCCAGGATGATCCAAAGTTCAGATCCAGTTGTAAGGACTGCCTGCATCTTTGGCTTCTTGTGTTTCCCTTAAGTTTCCTTTGCAACCAATCAGATCCAGAAGTCAGTGTGCCAGAGATAAGCCTTGGGTGTGGCAACTCCAGGTCTTCCCACAACCTACCACTCCTGCCCTCTGTATCATTCTTGGGTGCAGGGTTAGAACCCTGCCTGTAACTCTCATGCACAGCACTCCAGTCCTGCCCTAATGACAGAACACACTGGAGTGTTACCCTGTTACCATCAGCTTCTTTGCACAGGTTCTGCTGTATGTGACACATCTCCATTCTCTCTGCATATAAATATTTGACTTAAGGAAACATATTTATGCGACCATAATGAAGACCTTTGCAAGAAAACAAGGGTGCATTCTCCTTAGGGTTAGCTAGAGATAGGCACCTGATAAATTCCACTGTTGGAGATTTAAAAAATCTTAACTTGAATTCACAATCCTTTAATGTGTAAATCTTTCAAGGAAAGGTAAAACATTATCGTAGTGTAGGCAAAGTCTTAACAGGGAGCTTCTTGATGAGATTGCCTGTGGCAAAGCCAATGATCAGAACTCTGTAGAAGAGACAGTGCAAAGTCAGTTTGGACTTCATAACACCAGGACTATGGAGAGTTCCTTCCTGGCTTATAGTAATTTCAGAGAGATTTCTAGATCTGCTCCATCTCCTGCAGGCACCATTGCCTTCAAGCCATCTGCATCTCTGGAGAAGAGTTCTCTAGGAGACCCTCATTAGATAATGAAACTTCATCTCTGAGTAAAGGTGAATACCTTTTCTCTGAGTAGAATTGGAGCTTAGTTCGGAGTTTGTGTTCAAGAGATCAGATGGATTGAGACCTAAGGACACAGATCTTCTTCCTGGACTTATCTTGATTCTCCTGCTGCTGATAATGATTATGGTGGTGGTGATGGTGATAGTAATAATGGTGATAGCTAATATTCATTGTATACTTATTAAGTTTCAGGTACAGCTTTATGCATTTCATGTGTGTTAATTTACTGAATAAGCAGAATAGGCCTAGGAGGTGGGTACTATTATTATAGTAATTCTACAAATAAGAAAACAAAGAACAGAGAGGCAGGGCTTCCCTGTGCCACTGCACCACACAGTTCCAAGGGTAGTCTGTGTCAGTGGTGCCCCCTAGAGTTGTGTAGGGCACAGACAGTGCAGTCAGTCTGCAAAGAGGTTAAATGACTTACCAATGTCTCAAAGCTAATAAGCGGTGGGCTTAGAACTCAGGTAACATATGGCCAGGATTCCTGTTCTTAACCACTACATTCAATAGGACCCTTTAGATCAGGGCCTTCTCTTCGGGTAAGTATACTGTGTCATAATGGGTCAAGTGGTATTTTTTAAAATTCATTTTTAATCTTTTTTTGCAATTACAGAGATAATATACGATTCTAGCATCAAACTCAAAGATTACAAAAGCAATCAATGTGCATTCAAAGCCCCCCTCCCCCCATTCCTATCCTCACATTTAGCCCTGTGGGTGTCTCTGCCCCACACATTTCCACACTTGTCAGTTTCCTTGCTGACAAGACATAGGAAGGGAAGAGATAATGCTGGATTGACTTGATTGCTATTTGCAGGAGGAAGGGGGATTGATATGGGAAGAGAAGCAATAAAGCTAGAATTTTAAGACAACTTGTTGGCACTGCAGGCAGACTTCCTGCTTGGATCTCTCCTATCTGGAGGGATGTGATGGGGACTCTGTCATATGCACAATTTTGAGATGTATATTTAAAAGAGCTCTATGAATGGGGTTTTCAGAGCCTTTGAATCTTAGTACCACCTATTAGACTCCTGCCAGGAGGACAAATCAAGCATCAGTACACTGCATCAAGAGCTACATAGATATGTCTGTTCTAATTTTATGCACTCTGAAGATTGTGTGGTGCTTCTGAGCAGTTCCTTGGCCAAAACCATAGCAGCATCTGCTGGAATATTGCTAACCAAGGGACATTCAGCCTAGGCCTGGGATAATCCTCCTAATCTTATAAACATATACATGTTTTCTCTTTTCCTTTAACAAAATGAGATTATACCATATTTGTCTACAATCAGATTTGCTGCTCAATTCACTTTTATGTATCACACACATCTCCTATGTCAGTACAAAAGGCTTACCACTTCACTTCCACTGTACAGCTACACTACAATTTTTTTGTCAACTTCTTGTTGATGGATATTTAATTATTTCCAATTTCTTTTTGTCACTGTCACAAGCAATATTATCATAAATGTTCTCACATACATCCTTTCAGTTTGCACTAATATTTTTATATGAAGGGGAATTGCTGTGTGAAGGGAAATGCCATTGGTTGATTTTAATGATATGGCCAGATGGCATGAGAAACAAAGGAGATGTGTTTTAATATGAGGGCGGAGGCGTAATGGCTTGTAAGTGGTCATGAGGAGCGAGGAGAATGCTGACCTGAGATTTTGTACCTCGGCAGAATGAGAAGCATCAGTTTGAGAAGACTGGGGAGGCAGCGGTGTCCTCTGGGGAGATCTCATTCTCAGTTAAGGTGGGAGGTGAAAGGAGTGTTCTGGGAAGAGTTTGAGCTTGTAGGGAAGTCTGTTTGCCACAGGATGAGGAGGACTTGGAGGAATGGGAGTGTTAGGTTGGATCAGAGCTGAGGGGGCAGAGAGCAGTGTTGGGATGAGAAAGCAGGAGAATATAGAAGCTGGGCGTGGAGGAGGGTCTTCCATGTGTGAGGTAAAAAATGGTAGATGACAAGGGAGTGAGGCTGGAGGATTCCTGCTACCAGGGTCAACTGGATCTGGTGTGATAGTCCTGGAATGGTACCCAAGGCTTGATGACACTTGCAAAGCACAGTCTTGGCACAGGGTTTATCTTAGGTTTCATTCTTTAGAAAGAGAGCCTGAAATAGTTAAGATTTGTTGAGGAAGAGAAAACTCTTGTTGTTCCTCAAGAAAACCCGTAAGGGACAGAAGGAAGCAGGAAACAGAAGGAAAAAGAACCAAGCAAGACTGTGGACTAGACAGTCTAGCTTTGCCCAACCCAAGGGGATGCTTTGGAGTGTAAATTACTACAGAGTGATGATTCAGTGAGACAAAAAGGCCAAGTGTTTATCTGCTCATACCAACTGGTCATTGAGTGTAACCTCCCAGAATTCTCCAGGCCAGGAGTTTCCTACACTCCCAGGGCAAATTTTCAGAGGAGGTCCTAGTCATAAGCCAACAGCCACAGCAGTTGCTGCTGCAGCAGCAGCAGCAGCAGCAGCAGCACAGGTGGAAATGTGTGAACAGGTAAAGGGACTTAGAAAAGGCCCAAACAGTATCTACAACATGGATCAAACAGATACTCGAAGCAATCTAATTAGGAGGCCTCTGTAGATGTGCAAGCCAGACATGGGGTGGAGGCAGGATTCACTGGTTCCCAGGAAACTTGCCCCACAGTGGAACAGCAAGAATGATAGTGGGATGGAAGAATCCTGCCTTCTTCAGATGAACAGCTTGCCTAGTCCTGGCTCAGGCACACTTTGGAAGGAACAATTGTTTTATAGTGAGGTGGCTGTCCTGAGAACCAAAGCGAACGGCTGGTGCTGGTATGGAGCATCAGGAATCAGCCACTGCTTCAGGGCCTGTGGAAGGGAGTCCAAGGTCTCTGTGGAGAGTGTGCAGGTGAACTCTAGACAAGGCCAGGACTGTGCACATCCTTTCTTGTGTCTCTCTACATTTTACCTCCTTAGAGCATCTCCACACCTACTGATGCCGTGGAGGAGTTCCAATGGCATGTGCCTCACACACCCACTTTGGGTGCAGTCCCTCACTGGCCATAGCTCTCCTGCTGTGGTCCACACTCCCAAAGATTAAATTCCTGGGGGTAAAACTATGCAAGTTCTGTTTCTTGCCCACTCAGCATTCATTCCCTCTTTCTTCCTTGCCCACTGAACCTGATTTTGTTCATAGCAATGATGTGCCTAGTCCTTGTGGATGAGGCAGATTTGTCCCTAATCTGAACATAACAATACCAGGCTTTGCTTTCCCAGCAAGTAGGATTGGCTTTTGTACCTTTTTTTATTATTTTTTTTTTTTTTATGCCAATGGCATCTGGAAGTCTTCTGAGTGGTTCTGGGAAGATTTCTACTTCCTTGATGAAGGGGGAAAGGCAGGGCTGAAGTTCTCTTTCTTCTCCTTCTCCTCTTCCTGCCTTGAACACAGGTGCCCTGTCCACAGCTGTAGCAACCATCTGTGGTCATGAAGCAAAATGGAGATGCAAAGGCCAGGAGAGTCTCAGAGATGCCACCCCTGACATTATCCAGATGCCGAGCTATTTCCAGAAGCCTCTTGCCTCCAGGTACCTCGGATGCAAGAAAAATAAACCCCTATTTGTTTAAACCACTTTCAACCAAGTTTTCTGTTACTTGCAGCCAAATGCATTCCTAAGCAATACAGGAGATGACAGTGGTCCAGTCTGAATTCTCCATGCCCCTTTGAGCACAGCATAAAGGATGGATGGCAACCCTTGTGGGAGTCCAGTGCCGGAGTAGAGCCTCCTGCTCAATTCTGTTTCCATCTGGTCCCATCTCCTTCCTAGTCTTGGTGGATCATAGAAATGCAAATCTATGATGATCAGTCATAAATGAGGAACAGGCAAGGTGGACCAGCAGAATTAGGAAACAAAACTTGGAAAGATTCCCAGAAGAATAGAGTGAGAGAAATCCTTTTATGGGTGTTTGTTTTTAGGCCCATAGGCTGAGAGCCAGCATATACATTTCTGAGTGACGACAATAATACCGATTTAAAAATACAACCATAAATGCAACTGCCATTTATTGAGCATCCACTATAGGCTTGGTGATTCATATTCATTATCTCATTTGCACAACCACCCACCCAATGACATGATTACAAGTGTATCCATGCTTTTTATGACAACACTGAGGTTCAGAGAGGTGAGATAATTCATCTAAGCTCACTTAATTAGAAATGGGCAGAGCCTGAAGGCACACCCAACCTGTCTGACTCTAGTGTCCGTGGATTTAATCTCCATGGTGCAAAGCATCAGTAGGTATGGAAATGCTCTAGGGAGGTAAAATGTAGGGAGAGGAAAGGAAGAAAAATGCACAGTCCTGGCCTTGTCTTCAGTTCACCTGCACACTCTTCAGACTCCACAGAGATCTTGGACCCTCTTCCACAGTCCCTGAAGCAATGGCTGATTCCTGACTCTCCACATCCACACTAGCCATTAGACTTGGTTTCTAGAACAGTCACCCCTCTACAAAACAATTGTTCCTCTAAAGTGTGCCCAAGCCAAGACGAGGCAAGCTGTTCACCTGAAAAAGTGGGAATCCTCCTACCTATTGGCACTCTCGCTGTTTAATTGTGGGACAAGGTTCCTGGGAACCAGTGAATCCTGCCTTCACCTCATGTCTGGCTTGTGTGTCTCTGGAGGCATCCTGCTGCATACAGGTCAACTCTATTCATTCCAGCAGTGGTGACCTGAGTAAGGCAGAGAGGTGTCCGCCACCACAATTTGCAGGACGTGTCCAGATTCTGCCAATTAGAAACATGATTTTTCTCACTCCTTTTCAGTTTTGTGCCCACCCCCCATAAGTTTCCAATAAATGCCTTTTGGCTTAACTTAGTCAAGAAAGCTTAACTAAAATGACTGTAAATATCAGGTTCCCTTCATGCAGAGAAAATATGACATGATTAATGGATATTCAATTTACATGCAATGTTACAGAGACTGCACAATGGAAGTAACCCCAAATTTGCTGTATTGCCACAATCACACCATGGACCTTTTAGGCTTCATGTCTCAATGTGTTTGCCCACACTGCTTTCTCCAACCAGAATGCCCTGTCTTTTTGCAAAAGCCATCTCTTGGGGTAAGTACTAAGCCCATGGTGACCTGTCTTCTCTGAAGCCCTCTTCTCCAGAGGCCATGGATTCAGTGGTTGAGTCTAAACTACCTGAATTGTGTCTTCAGGTCCAGATAAATAAGCCGAGAATGGACCTCTGAACCAAGCTGGGCCAATCAAGTTCTTGTACGAATCTGGAATTTTGGACCCGAAAAAGACCCAGAGACTAGGAGGAGTTAATGAAGATGCAAACTCAATGCAAGTTCTATAGAGCGCTTGGCTTCTTGCAGCTCTTGAGATGTACTTGCTCATCTCTTCCTTGGATTCCTTGGAACAACAAGGACCCTCCCAATAACTCTCTTCTGTTTTAACCAACCAGTCAATTTCTGTTAGTTGAAACCAAAACAACTTTATTCAACACACTCCAGATTCTCTACCCATTTCTTCAAGATTGTTATGTTCCTTTTTTAGGGAAGCTTTCTCTGACCTACTATCCCCTATCAGGCAAAATTGCCCCCTTCCTACTCTGTGTTCTCATAATACTTAATGCTCACTTTTTTGTTTTTTTGGTTTTTTGTTTTTTTTGGACAAGGTCTCATTCTGTTACCATGGCTGGAGTGCAGTGGTATGATCTCACTCATGGCAACCTCTGCCTCCTGGGCTCAAGCGATCCTCCCACCTCAGCCTCCCAGGTAGCTGGGACTGACTATAGGTGCATACCACATGCCCAGCTAATTTTTGTATTTTTTATATAGATGTGGTTGCCCAGGCTGGTCTCAAGTGATCCGCCCACTTTGGCCTCCCAAAGTGCTGGGATTACAGGTATGAACCACTGAGCCTGACCAATGCTCACTTTTACTGCAGCATTTTGTACCCTGTTTTGTAATCTGTTGTGTATTTAGAACATGAGTTTCTCAAGGAGAGAAGAAGTCTTATTTATACTGGTGTTCCCAGTACTAATCTTAGTGCCTATCACATAAGAAGTATTTTTAAATTCTTCTTGAGCAACTGATTAAACAAACGAATGAATAAATGAACAATCAGAGCTAAATTGGAGAGAGGCTCCCTGAAGGGTTAAACCTGCTTTCTCTGTGGTGTGTAGGTAAACACACAGGGCACATCAGCAGCAAGCCAGCTCCATTCAGCTCACACCTCCACCACAATGAGCTCCACCAAGCTGTCAGCATTGCTTTGTCCTGTCACTGCCTGTTGCTTGGAATGAAAGGCCATGAGATGAGGGACTAGAGATTCTCTTGGTTGTACAGGGATTTCTTGTTTGCAGAAGGCCTCACCTGGCAGATTTCTGGACCTCCTGTTGACCCCTGGATGTCTGGAGCAAATCCCTGAGGAGCAGGGAGGGCTCCCTCTCTGCCTGAGGGAAGGGGTCCAACACGGAGCCAGGAGCATCAGAAAGCCAGGCCAAGCTGTCTTCTCATTCACAAGTTTCATTCTGACAGGTGTCAGAGAGTCTTGTGGCTGTGGATCTGAGCTAAAATTCAAAGACAGTTGCAGCATGGATAAATATGAAACTCCTGGCAGAGTAGGGATTTCCAGAATGACCAGTCCAATGAATGTAACTCTGACCTATGTGGCACAAAACAAATGCAATTATAGAAATGCAGGGCAAGAGTGGATAGATGGATCTGATGCTGATCAAGGTTCATGTGCTAAGGGCACACGTCATCTGAGAAGCAGGGCCACAGGGCCGGAGCCTGGGTTTCGATGGAGCCGTAAGTAGCTACAACAAACACATAATCTGCCTTGGGAGGCTGTGGTTGTGCCATGTGGATGCTGGATTAGAAAGGCAGAGGCTGCCTAGAGGGAAAAGTTTTCTGAAACAAGGACCCAGGCAAAGGTTGGCTGATCATTTTAACATAATTATGGTGATATAGTAACAATAATAACAACTAACAAGTCAGACATAGTTCTGAGTATTCCAGATATGTTATCTCATTCAATCATCACAATATACTTATAAGATCAATGCCTCTATTATCCCTATTAAACCAAAATGAATACAGCCCTGGATATTACACAACTTGTCTAAGCTCACACAGTTGGCAGTGTAGATTGGAGATGCCTGATACCAAGCACCTCATGCCAAGCCTCCAGGCCATAGATGCTTCCCAGCTCCCTTGAACTCCTTCTTGCCTTGAGGCCTTTGCATGTGCTATTGCCTATTCCTGGGACATTCTCAATAACTAGTAATAACAGTGTAAAAAGATGGAAGCTTTTGCTAAGCTTCTGGTGTGGTAGATCTTGGATCTCAGCATGAATTATGAGATAGACCAGTCAGTAAAACCTAGAAAAAGTAGCTAAGTCATGGATAAATGAATCATAAATGTTTCACCCTCATAGAAAGTTAATAGGATCAGGAGAAAAGGGGATTGAGGAAGAGGATTTTTGGAGACAGAAAACTGAGACATGGTGATTTTAACTTACCCAAGGTTACCTGAGAAACAGAATTTGTCATTATGTGGTCTGGGATAGGCTAATGTTGACCTTCAGTTTCTCTGCCATGATAGGGAGTAAACTGCTATCCATCAAAACCATTTCTTTTTCCCCCCAGGCACGTGGTTGGCTAGATGATGTCTCTCAACCTCCCTTGCGGCTAGGTGTGACCATGTGACTGAATTCTGACCAAGGGAATGAGAGTGGGCAAGTTGACCACACAGTCCTCCTACTCAGGGTATCTCCTGTCTTTCCACATCTGTTAGCAGGGGTTCTAACAGAGGACTCCCAGACCCTTAGGGGTGCTGGAGCCAAAAAATGGTTAAACCTGGGTCCCAGAATTCCTTCCTGGTAGAGCACCCTCCAAACACCTCACTGGGCTTTTCATGGGTGAGAAATGAACTTGTATTTTTTTAAGCTGCTGGAATTTGGGGATTATTGCCTGTACTGTCTAATAGCTCTACTGGGAAGAGAATACAGGTAGGCAAGTTCATTGTAACTGCAAAGGGCAATCAATTAGTTAAATCTCTAGCTACAGAGTCAGATGGTAAAACTCATTGCAGTACATCTCCCAGCCTTCATGGCTCCTCTTACATTTTGTGCAATCAATCAGTCAGCCTTTAGCAAGTACACAACTCATGTTACAACCATGAGATTTCCAAAGGATACAGAAAATATCAAAGACCCCTCGTTGCCCACCAGAGGTTTTTAAGGAAGACATAATATACCCATGGAAATCTGTGGCAAATGCATGATACATACACCATTCATGGATCTTCTTATACCTTAGCAGTGATAGCCCTTGGAATTATGTAAATTAAGACAGAGATGTCAGAATTGCAGAACCTTAGAAGACTCGATTGCCTTCATGCCCCAGGCCAAACCTTACTCAGTGAGAGAGGGCTTTTAAATAATTTCCAAGTTATGAAATTGTATCTACCCCCCCCAGATCCTTCCCACTGATCCCATCATGCTGTCATCCCAACACTATACCTTCCACATTCCCATGACAAGGAGTTGGAGAGAGTACATTTACTTATCCATTCATTAAGTAAAAGTTCATTGAGAACTACTAAGTGTACTAAGTTCTGGCCCTATAGCAGTGAACAAAACAGATGAGGAGCTCTGCTATTGGAGAAGAAATAAGGAGGAAAATAAAGCAGAGGAAGGAGTTTGGGAGCAACGGAGGTGAAGGGATTGGAACTCTCTCTGAGGCAGTGACACTTGAGCAAGGTTTGAATTAGGTGAATCATGCAGATCTCTGGAGGAGAGATCTTTAGAGAGAGAATACCCATACAATGGGCCTGAGGTCAGTGCTTGCTTGATACCCTGAAAGAACAAGAAGGAGGCTAGTGTGGTTTGAGCAGGGTCAGTGTCAGCAAGAGCTGCAGGAGCTATGTCCAGAAGGCAGTGGGGGCCTCTGGCCCTTGTAGGCCACTGCAAGGCCTTTGACTTTTTCTCGAGGTAAAAAGGAAAGCTAAGGGAGGGTTTGCAGCTGAGGAGTGACATGACAGGATGTGTATTTTTAAAGGATCAAAATCTCACCCAGGTTCTACATTGAGAATAGATGTAGGAGTGCAGGAGAATCAATTGGAAGAAGACTGAAATAATCCAGGTGAGAGATGATCATGTCTTTGGCCAGGGTAGTAATATCAGCGGTGATGAGAAGAAGCCTTATTCTGGCTTAATTTTGAAAGAAGAGCCAGCTGGATTTGCTGACAGATTGGATATGGGGGAGGAAGGAGAGGAGTTGAGATAATTCCAAGATTTGAGCCCTGAACAACTGGAAGAATAACATTGCCATTTTCTGAGATAGGAAAGACTTCACGTGGAGCTAGTGTGGTGATAGCTATGAGAAGTTTAGTTTTGGATACTTTAGGTTAGAGATGTTCATTAGTTATTCAAGTGGAGACGCTCAATAAATAATCAGATATGTGGCTATTCAGGGGAGATATGTGGATTGAAGTCACACATTTGGGTGTCCTCTGCCTAAACATGGAGTTTAAAGTCATGAGACCAGATAGGACAACCTAGTTCAGATAGAGAAGAGAAAAAGTTTGAGACTGAGCGAAACCACACAACAACATTGAAAGGCAAGAGAGACAAGAGGGAACCAACCTCTAAGTAGGTTGAAATTGCCCAATAAGGCAAGAGGTAGATAAGAAACTAAGAGAAGAAAGTGCTTCAGGCAGGAGGGGCAAGTGGCTGTGTCAGCTGCTGCTGAGAGGCTGAGGAGGGTAAGCACCGAGGGTTGACCTTGGATTAGGCAACAAGAAGTTGCTAGTGACCTTGCAGAGCTGTAGGAATAAAAAGCAAGTTGAACAGGTTCGAGGAAATGGGAGGAGAGGATATGGATAGCATACGTATGGGCAATGCTTCCAAAACAGTATTGTAAGGAGGTGTGGAGAGATTTGGCAGGATCTGGGGTGGGAGAGGTGTCATAAAGACTGTTGTTGTTTTAACAATGTTTGCATGATTATGGGAATGATGCCACAGCAAAGGAGAATTGATATGAGGGAAACAGAGGAGATATTGTCAGGATTGATGGATGTCCTTCTGAGATAAGAAGGGATGAAATCTGGTGCATAGATTGAGAGTGACCTAGAACAGGAGCGTGCACAGCTCAACAGGAGGGAAGGCAGCACTATGGGCAAAGATGCAGATATCAAGGCTCTGAAAAGTTGTGAAAGTTATCCTCTGAGCCTGTCCATGTTCTCAGGGAACTAGGAAGGAAGGCTAGCACTAAGAGTGAGGAGGAGAAGCCAGAAGGAGGTGTGAAATAGTTATTCAGGAGATGGAGAGAGAGCAGGAGCCAGGGTGTGGAGCCTAATTGTTAGGTTGTGTTAAGGGTCTCTTTGACCTGGGTGGACATACACTGAAGAGGAGAGCCCTTAGAGGTTTCCCTCCAGCCACGTCTGACTGTAAGGATGCAGTGGTGAAGGCAGGCAGGGAGTTGGGTGTAACTCCAGCTGGGTTAGGGCAGACAAATGTGACAGTGAAGGCCACCTTCTCAGAAAAGACAGCACACCAATGCCACGTTCACCTTGTGTCGCTCCAGAAGATCTCTTGTACTAGGATGCCTTTGTACACTTGGAATTTTATGCAGTTTAAGCCTAGGAATAGCGTTTGTTAAGGTTTACTCGGTTCCTCTCATATGGAACTCAGGGGCAGCTCCATCCCCTTTCTAAGCAGCTTAGGAGATGGAGGGACAAGGACTAGACCCAGGTGTCTAGGCTTGCAGGTCAGGCCAAGGCAGTGGACAGGGCTAAAGGACTGAGAACATTCAGGGTGTAGGACCAGGGACTGTGCTACCCTCATTGGTGTGGTGAGAAAGAAGGTACAAGTCAATGGCAGGACCAGAGGTATAGAGACCCTACTTAGAGGGGCTGAGCTACTTAAAAATCAAGAATGTCCACTAGCCATGATGCAGACATGCATCGTCTCACCCAGGAGACCCCTCAGGCCCTCGGAGAAATAGATATCCCACCCCAGGCCACATTGTGTTTCCCCAGCTCACCTAGATCCCCAGGGACTGTGCCTTGTAAAAGGCATTCTAAGCACTTTACAAAGACTCCATGGTAACCTTGTGAGGCTGGCGCTCTCATTTCCCCATTTTGCTGATGGAAACACTGAGACACAGAGAGAGTAAGATACTTGTTCAAGCCCACAGTGTAACAAGTAGTAGAGTCAGAAGTGGCATCTCAGCAGTTCCTGTAAAGCCCAGGGATTCCACCACTACTATGCATACATGCTGCCTCTCAGGCACACACAAATACCACAGAACCCTGGGCTTTGCTGTTTATCTCAGCGCCTCATGCAAAATGGCAGATTTTCTAAATTTAGATACCAGATGGGAAAACATATTCCCATTTATAGCCTAATTTATAAAAGGCTCTAACTTAGCTCAAGTTCTGGAGGCATCATAGTCTAACAGAGGTATTCTAACCCAATTACGAGGAGTTGGAAAAGGGAAGAATGATGGCTGGTAATTCACAGCCAGCTTGCCTTAATTTGTTGGCAAATGGGGGTGGGAGAAAGTTTGCCTCAATTTCTAAACTTCCTCATAATTAACAATATTGTGACTAACATCACATCCACACACGCCCACAAATGTTTGCATTTTGGCATGACAAGGGTGGAAGCCATATCCACCATGCTTCTCTGAGGTTAACCAGGGAAATGGCCTCATTGATCTATCCAAAGTGTTATTAGGGAAATGCCTCAGCCAAATATTTTAAAAATCACTGTGTTGTTCCCCAAACCCTGTTTTCCTCAGTTATCTTAATCTTCCAGTTCCCTTGCCCCAAAAGCTCCCGGTCACTGTGCAGCATCAACAATTACACTCAAACTTGCCCAGCTGCGAGAATCCGGCCACAGCTGCATCATCAACATAACCCAGTCTTACTGGGATATGCTAGTTCCCGGTGTGGCAAATGCCCTTTTGGTGAGAAGCATTAAATCTCCTTTTGTTGAAGTGGCTGGGGTTGGTTATTTTGCTTTTGGCAAACCCTTAAGAGGATACACTGACCCAGAGGCCCCTACAGGAGAAACTAGGTCAGTCAGTAAGGGAAAGACCTAACAGAGATGCTTCAGGACCCATGAAAGTGCACAGTCCCCAGAGCAAACTCAGCTGGGGATCTAGGTGAGCTGGGGAAACGCAGTGTGGCCTGGGGTGGGATATCTATTTCTCCGAGGGCCTGAGGGGTCTCCTGGGTAAGATGATGTGTGTCTGCATCATGGCTAGTGGATGTTCTTGATTTTTAAGTAGCTCAGCCCCTCTAAGTAAGGTCTCTCTACCTCTGGTGCTGCCATTACTTGTACCTTCCTTTCTGGCTGCACCAATGAGGGTAGTAGAGTCCCCGGTCCTACACCCTGAATGTTCTTGGTCTTCTAGCCCCCATCCACTGCCCTGGCCTGAGCTGCAAATCTGGACACCTGGGTTTGGTTCTTGTGCCTCCATCTCCCAAGCTGATTGGAAAGGGGATGGAACAGCCCCTGAGAGCAGATACCCTACCACTCCCTCCAACACTGGCTTCCTGGGAACTATTGGAATGTTTCCAAGAGCAGAGAAAAGAAGCAGCTGTTAGTACCCTCAGGGAAATGCGATCCCACAGTGAGGGTCAGGAGTGAACTGTTGTAGCTTCTATGAAAACATACCCCAGAGCCTTGGGGAGGAGGCATCCAGCACAGAGCCTGGCGTTAAGAGGCTCAAAAATTCCTAGTGCCACCTTCAAGGCCTGGCACATAGCAGTGGTTCTGAAGTCTTGCCTTTATGGTGCCCCACAGTGGCTCTCCCATTGCAACTTTTAAAAAAATTACTTAACTAATACATTTCATTGAAGAGAAATTAGGAAAGCTAAGATAAAAGGGGGGAAAATCCTATAATCTTACAACACGAAGATAGACAGTTTCCCATCTTTACATTTTTTACGTATATCCACCAAGACCTCTATGTGTGCATCTACACATAAATATATTTTACACAGATGGCTTTGTACTATATGTACTATTTTGCAACCTTCCTTTCCACTTGACAATACATCATGTTCGGTTTTCAATGTCAGCACACACAGCTCTACATCATTCTTGATGACTACATTGCAATCCTTTGGATCGATAGAGTAAAATTCATTTAACCAACCCCCTACTGTTGGATATTTATGCTTCTTTCAATTTTTTTCTATAATAAACAAAGCTATAGTGAATATGTTTGTACATATAGACTGTGCCCTTGAGGAGCTCACAGTATAAGAATATGAGAGAGGGATTTCCACTGTTTTAGTTTATGGTAGATGAGAAAACATCCGTTATTTTTAAGAAAAATCATAATAATAAAAGTCACTTTAATTAAGCATTTACCTTGTGCCAAGCACTGTGCTAAGGGCTTTATGCTCAAATGCCATTTGGTCCTTACAGATATCCTGCAAAGCTGGTATTATTAGTATTCCTATTTTGCAGAAGAGAAAACGGAAGCTCAAAAGAAGGAAGTGACTTACCCAAGGTCACACAATGAATAAGCAGCAGAGAGAGAATTTACACCTAGGTCTGAAGACTCCAAAGCCCAAGCTATAAGCTAAATGCTAGACTTTATCATGACAGTTACTTGGCATTCATGTTCCTGGATTTTAGCCTCAGACCTAATCCTTATCAGGTCCAGGTTTAGATAATGAGCCAGTATAACAGACCACTTGCGGATGGTCAAATGGCTGCAAGTTCTTTCTCTTCCTACATGCATGCCTTTATGCACCATGGGTTCAAATCTCCTTCCTTGGAGAGTGAAGCCTGTTTTCCAGATACTGAAATCAATGCTGGCCTTGCTTTAAATGACAGAATGGGGCACATGGGATGTTGTGCCTATTCAGAGTTTAGGCCTCAAGAGACCCCTCAGCTTCTGTACTCACCTTGAAATCCTGCACAGCCATGTGTACAAGCTCAGGTTAACCTCCTGGAGGATAAGAGATGTGTGGCTCACCAGGCTGGCAGAAACTAGCTGACTGACAGGTGACTGAAGCTGCCAGAGGGAACCCAGCCTAGACCAGCAGAACCACCCACTGAATTGTGAGCTTGTAAATGCTTATTGTTTTAAGCCTATAAGTTGTAGCATGGAGGTTGCGTAGCAAAAGCAAATGAGTAGACTGCTGCCAGGTTGGGTTATATATGGGTGATGCAGTCTGGGAGAGAGGGGGCTTTGGTGGGGATTGTGAGCCACGTGGCTAGGAAGGCTTCACAGAACAGGTGACAGCTCATGCATGGCAGGGCATGCAATAAACAGCAAAGCCTCCTGAAGCAGAACAGGGAGGTGGACCTGCATGTGCAATTAGATAAACCTCTCCGCTGGAGGCGCAGGTTGCAGAGACATCTCTCCAGAGCCTGAATTAAGCAGAAACCTCCCCCTGGCCAGAAAGGCAGCAAGTTGTCATTTACACACCAATGCGGAAAAATAAAACACCTGGCAGATTCCCTGGCAGCCTCTCGCAGGTCTACCCTGAAGCAGAGATAAGTTAGATGATGTTCTCCCTTTCAAGTGGAGAATTGGAATTCCAGTCTCGAGCCACAGGGAAATGTTGCTTCTTCTCCAGCTTCTGCTCCCCCTGACTAGAGTTCAGCCCTGAGGCATCCTGTGCCCTGGGAAGTCCTGAAGGAACAACACTTTTTCACACCCTCCACCAGGAATGTTGTGCAAAGTATGTTTCCTAGTAGTCCTTACAGAGGTGACCCTACTGCGTGTTCTTAGTAATGTCCTGATGAAGGAATTGGGCCAAATAATCTGCCAACATGTCACTTACTCATTCATTCATTTCACAAACATTCCCAGCCTAGGCACTGTGCTGCATCTGAGATGTCCTTGTGAGGCTAGTGTGGAAGGCAGAAACAAGTAGGAGCCTGGGATCCATAAAATCCTACATTTATTAGCCACCTCTTTCTTCTTTGCTTCCCCTGGTCACTCAATAAATGTGCCTCTTGAGTTTTTTTTTTTTCTTTGAGACGGAGTTTCACTGTTGTCACCCAGGCTGGAGTGCAATGCCATGATCTTGGCTCACTGCAACCTCTGCCTCCTGGGTAAAAGTGATTCTCCTGCCTCAGCCTCCCAAGTAGCTGTGTTGGCACCTGCCAACCCACCTGGCTAATTTTTGTATTTTTTAGTAGAGATGGAGTTTCACCATGTTATCTTGAAAAATGTGTGCCTTGTCTCAGCTAAACCTAGGTGAGAAAGTAGGTGGTCTGAAAAGTGTACCAGGAGTAGACCCTGTCTGGTCAGGGCTAGTGATGGAAGCAGTGAGCAGTCTACTCTCGCATGGATGGAAAGGAGCCTCAGGAGCTGAGATAGTGAGAAGAGAGAGATGATGGAGGGAGATGCGAGGAGAGGGTGTGTGGATGCTGAAACCCATGCATTTCTGGGTTTTGGTAGAGCAAGGACTAGGCAGAGTTGTTGAGGCTTCCTTCTTGTGACAAAGCCAGGATGATAGGTGGGGATCCAAGAGCGTTGTTACCTGGTATTGTGCCATCATGCAAATAGGAATAATTTTCCACACCTAAAAGTACTTTTGGCAGTGTTTATGAATGCCCTATCATACTGGACTTATGGAAGGTGTCAAGCGCTAAAGAGGATTCTGCTTGCAGGAACTTGTGGTCTATTGACAGATAGGCCTGCAGACAAATTGTTGCATTCCGAGGTGATAGACACTGTAATGGGAGTAAGCCCAGGATGCTCAAGGAACTGAGGGGAAGGGCCTGGGTGGGGCAGGGAAGGGTTTGTAGTTGACTTGGATGAGTAGGAGTTTCCAGCTGATGAAGAGGCTATCAGGAGGAATAAGGAATTAAATATTAATACACCAAAATGTAGCAGAATGAAGAAGCATAGAACAATCCAGTGTCCCTGAGTATACAATGCACACAGTCCAGTGGGAAGCAGGCGGGAGAGAGGCTCACAGGGGCCAGACCACCCAAGGATTTATGGGCGGATTTGAGGAGCTTGGACTTTATCCTGTGGAAACTGGGGAGTCCTTGAAAATTTTCAAACAGAGAGTGACTTGATCAGAGCTGTCTTTTAGGAAGAGTTCTCTGGTAGCTGTGCAGGGGATGGTTTATAGAAGAGTAAGACCAGGGCACTTATGCCAGCCAGGAGAGACCATAGGAATGTCAGCAAGAGATGCTGGAGACAGCATGGTGGGAGAGGATCAGGGTAGTGGTTATGTGCAAAAGCTCTGAAGTCAGCCTCCAGAGGTCAAAGTCTGCTTGGATCCCTTACCAGCGCTGTGTGACCTTGAGCAAGTTACTTAACCTCTCTGCACTTGACTTTCTTCATCTGTGAATGACGGATAATAAAAGCAACTAGCTGATAGTAGTTATTCTGTGAATGAAATGAGATGAACCATGTAAAGCACTTAGAACTATCCTTGGTACATTGCATATACTCTATAATTACTAATTATTCTTATTTATTCCATTAGACTTGATGATTGCGTATGGACAGTGAGCTAGAGGGTGAGTCTAGACTTGCTTCTACAGGGCTGCCTAGGATAATGCCATTCTCAGGAGTAAGAAATAGGAGAACATTACAAAAATAAAGTAAGTTTACTCCCTTTCAGGAGAATGGAAGTGGTTTCCAGTGCACAGAACTAAGATTCTGCTCCTTGCTTCTCTCTGAGGACTCCTGCTAATGCTGTCTTAGTTTTGTGTAAGTAGACTAGATTCTTGCCCAAGACTTAGAGCAATAAAGGACATCTGCAGAGACTCTATCATACCTTCTTGTTCTTTTCAAACTTCACAATAAGCTTATAATCCAAGTAAGACAGTATAACTATTGCCACCATTTTTAGAGACAGAGAAACTGAGGCTCAATGCCATTGCCAAGGAGAGAGAGCTCAAAAGGGAAAGAGCCATGAGTCTGATACTCAGGTTTCCTGCCCCTCAAATCCAGTGCTCTTTCCAATCCACATTCTACCATTCTTTTATTTCTTCACAGGCTTCCCAAAGACTATGTGACTGTGATACCAGGGAGCCCCATAAATCTGATCTCCTTGTCCCTCAAGAGTGGAAGGGGGTTTTCCATTTCCACAAGAAGGATGGATCAGGGCAGTGCCTCAGCTTTGCTTGAATTTCCATAGAAGGAATTCAGTACCTTGAAATCCCTTGCTACAAGCCCAGAGGTTTCCGACAACAGTGAGAGGAGAGAGGAGGAAGAAGTGTAATACTTAGCACCCTTTGGAGAATGGCCCAGAAAAGAGCAGCCAGGAAGAAGAACTGTTAGTCTTCCCAAAGCACTGTTTTCCAGTGCCAGACATTCATCATCTCGTCGACTGTTCACAGCCACCATGAGGTAATCAATACCATTTCTACTTTTCATATGAGGACACTGAAAGCCAGAGAAGTCAGGTATTCAAATTCTAAATCATTGTGCTGAGGCAGTCCTGCCTTCAGGTGAAAAAATAGGGAGCGGGGACAATGCGTCAGGACGGCCTCTTTTTACTCAGCATGAGCTTTGTTACTTACCGGAGGTGTTCTACCTTTAATCATGGCTTTTGTGAGGACAACCAGGTGAATTAAGTCCTGTTAAAGGGGTTCTATGGAGTAGTAGGAGTGGGGAAAAGAACGTTTTTTTCACAGGACTCAGTGTGTATCTGACTCTCACCTGTATTAACAATAGTAACTAATTAAGAAGGGGCATGCTAACTGCCAGGAAATGTAATCAGTACTTTTTATACATTATTTCACTTAATACCCCGAACAACCCTAAGAATTATGTTCTGCTATCATCATCAATTTTTCATCTGAGAAATCTGTGGCTCCAAGAAGTGGAGTAACTGATTGCTCTAAGGTCATAGAGCTGTTAAATGGCAGAGCCCCGTCCCTGTGTTCTTAACTCACAGTTTGTGCTGCCTTCTGAAGTTGAAGAAAACACCCCTGCTAGTTGCAGGAGAGGGTGGTCATGGCACATAGACCATCCACGCTATGATATGTGAATTCTCCTTGGAGGTAGCTCCTGAGGCTAATCCCCCAAATGAGCCTAGAACAGGAACTTTCGTCTATGAATGGGGGTCCATGACTTGCAGACCTATACCAAACCCATAACTGGGTTGCACAGACTGTTGTTTAATAGGTGGACAGTGATAGCACAGGCCATGCAGTATGAAAGACCAAAGATTCGGCCGGACCCAGTGGCTCATGCCTGTAATCCCAGCACTTTGGGAAGCCGAGGCGGGCAGATCCCAAGGTCAAGAGATGGAGACCATCCTGGCCAACATGGTGAAACCCCATCTCTGCTAAAAATACAAAAATTAGCTGAGTGTGGTGGCACATGCCTGTAATCCCAGCTACTCAGGAGGCTGAGGCAGGAGAATTGCTTGAACCCCAGGGGCGGAGGTTGCAGTGAGCCAAGATCACGCCACTGTACTCCAGTCTGGTGACAGAGTGAGACTCCGTCAAAGAAGGAAGCAAGGAAGGAACGAAGGAAGGAAGGAAGGAAGGAAGGAAGGAAGGAAGGAAGGAAGGAGGGAGGGAGGGAGGGAGGGAGGGAGGGAGGGAGGGAGGGAGGGAGGGAAGGAAGGAAGGAAGGAAGGAAGGAAGGAAGGAAGGAAGGAAGGAAGGAAGGAAGGAAGGAAGGAAGGAAGACGAACGAAAGAAAGAAAGAGAGAGAAAGAAAGAAAGAGAGAAAGGAAGGAAGGAAGGAAGGAAGGAAGGAAGGAAGGAAGGAAGGAAGGAAGGAAGGAAGGAAGGAAGAAAGAAAGAAAGAAAGAAAGAAAGAAAGAAAGAAAGAAAGAAAGAAAGAAAGAAAGAAAGAAAGAAAGAAAGAGACAGAGGGAGAAAGACCGAAGATTCTAAGATTCTAATTCCATCACTTAAGAGCTCTGTGACTTTGGGGAAGGAATTTACTTTGTTTGAGTCTCAGAACACTTGTCCATAAAACAAGACCCAAAAGAATGCCAATCTTTTTGATAACTATTGCTTTGTAACAAATTACTCCAAAAGTTAGCAGTTTAAAACAACCGCTCATGACTGTGGGGGTCAGGAAGTTTGGAAAGGCTAGGGGCTGGGCAGATCTGCCATAGGGATTCCCATATGATTGCAGTTTAATGTCATCTGGGGCTGCTGCCTCTGAAGACTCAACTGAACTGGACATCCAAGGCGGCTCACCCCTGTGCTTGGACATCCAAGGCGGCTCACCCCTGTGCTTGGACATCCAAGGCGGCTCACCCCTGTGCTTGGACATCCAAGGTGGCTCACTCCCGTGCTTGGACATCCAAGGTGGCTCACTCCCGTGCCTAGACATCCAAGGCAGCCCATCCCCTTGCCTGGACACCCAAGGCGGCTCAGTCCTGTGTCTGGACACCCAAGGCAACTTACTTCCGTGCCTGGACAATCAAGGAAGCTCACTCCTGTGCCTGGATATCCAAAATGGCCCACTCCTATGCCTAGACATACAAGGTAACTCACCGCCATGCCTGGGCACCCAAGGCGGCTCACTCCTATGCTTGGGCACTCAAAGCAACTTACACAAGAGAGTGTCTCTTCTAGCAAGAGGAAGCTCTATCACTTTTTATGACCAAGCCTCAGTACTCTATCGATTATGTACTCTATTGATTATGACCAAGTTATATAGAAGCCACATTCACAGGGGAGATAATTAAATTATGCCTCTTAATGGGAGTTGGGGCAAGTGGAGAGGTTCTAGAAGGGCATGTGAAGCTGGTGATATTGTTGAGGACATCTTTGAAAAATACAGTCTGCCACCCTTGCATGATGGTATAGTACATGAATTAAACAAGACATTGCATGGAAAGCACTTAAGACAATGCTTTGCATATAGAAAGTGCTTGATAAAAGTTAGCTATTGTTATTAGATGTGACATGTTTGAGAGATGTATTTCAACATAGCAAGATGGTGGAAAGAGGTGAGGAAAGAATAGATGGAGTGATTGGTGGTGAAATGTTGGCAGCATTGGATCACGTCAATGGCAAAGAGGACAAACTTTCCACAAAAAGCAGAATCACTTGACGATTTAATGAATAAATGGGCCCTAGTGGAGAGAAAATGTCAGGACCTCTGGGAGAGTAAAGGAGTGGATTATCAGTTTTGTGCTGGCTGAAGGGCCTGAAGCTTTTAGTAAGAGAAGGTGCAATCCAGGAGCCAGGAAGGAAGAAGTGAGAACGAAGACAAGACTGATAGAGGCTGAGACTCCAGGTGAGAGCAGCACATACTGGGTTCCTATTGTACAAGAAGAAGAGAAGACAAGTCTTGAGAGGGAGAAAGAGCCCACCTGGCCTGGCAAGGGGGACCCACGTGCAGTTCAAGGTTGTACAGCTCAATCCACTAAGACTGGATAGCTTTGGACTTGTGTCTGAGCTGGTTCTTGAGGACAAGGACATTGGCTCACAAACCTGTTCATTTCAGGAGATAGGGGGATGGAGCTGCAGGTGTTTCCACCTTCGTTTCCTAGAACACTTCCTAACCCAAGAATTCACAAGAGTGTGTGAAGAATATTTGGATTTCCTGAGAAAGTCTGAGAAAACACTTCTCCGTTTTACTATTACTCTGAAAATAGAATGCAAACTCTGTAACATAGCCCACAAGACCACGCACAATTTGGTCTCTGCTATTTCTACACTCTCATCTTGAACTCTCATCTTGAACTCTCCTACTCACTAGAGTTTAGTTCCACTGAGCTTCCTCCAAATCCCAAAGCATTAAACTTGTTCTTGCCCCAGGACTTTGGCACATGCTCTTTCCTCCACTTAGAATGGTCCCCTCCTCTTCCCCGTGCCTGCCTAGACCCCTTTTCCTTCAGATCTCAGCTAAGACATCACCTCTTCAGTGAAGACTTTCCCAGTCATCTAAACTAAACTGGATTCCCTTCTTATCCTCTTTTTAAAAACACCCTGTCATTTCCTTGATATCATTGGTCACTTTTTTTGTATTTGTGTATTAGACTATCTCTTTGTTTACTGTTCCTTTTCCCACTAGAATGTGGGCTATATAAGGGCAGGGCCATGACTGTTAGTTTTGCTCTGTAAACTTAGCACCTAGACAAGTGACTGGTACTCAGCAGCTATTCAGTAAATGTTAGTTGTGAGAAAGTCTATAATCTTATTATGGATGAGGTAAGGGGTATAGATATTGTCCTCTCTGAGGCCACAAAGTTAGGGTAAGTGAAAATGTACTTGCATCTTAGCAGTGGTGGTGGCCTTGACCCCTCAGGTGAGACCCTGTGGATTGGGAGCTGAAGGATTTTTGTTCCTTATGGTGAATACTCTGGAAAAATGGCTGTATTTGAAGCTGATGTCTCTTCTCTAGTGTACTCTTTTTGAGATAGTTTTCTAGGAAATACTTTTCCTGTGCAGACAAATTTATATTTCCTGATGTTAGAAAACAAAACTCGATGGCCCAATGTGCTATTGCTACCAAGAAATAGACTCTAATTTACGATCTGCCACTTGAGATGGGGTCTGCTGGGGCCTGGCATCATCTGCTTTTTTGGGTCAAGTTGATCTTCTTGGTCCTAAAATGCCCTGGCTTTACAAAGTGTCCTTGCAGAAAGAATCCTGCATCTCAAAAGACTTAAGAGTACACAAATTCACATGTAATGCATTGACGCACACACACACACACTCCTGTACAACACACACACGCATTATCAACTCATTCACGTGTACTCTCATGAAGGGCGAGATGGCAAAATTCATTTGAAACATATGCATTAACCTTCTATCATATTTGTGCCAAAACTATGATAGTTTAGGCTCTTTTTGGAAATAAGAGGGATTGCATCGCCTGAAGTAGATTGTTTGCAAAAATATCTACAATTATTTCCCTCTCTGTGTCCATGCCTCTTAGAATGTGCCTTTGTACCTCCTCCCATGTAGAAGTAGAGTCTATTTCCTCACTCCTCAAATCCGGGCTGGACTTGTGACTTGCTTTGATCACCAAAATGTGACATAAATGAAGATGTGCTAGTCCCAGGCCTACCTTTCAAGAAACCCTGAACCTTCTCTTGGAAACTTGCCAAGTAGCTATGTGAACAAGCTCAAGCTACCCTGCTAGAAGATGAAAGACCACATAAGGCAGATATAAACCATCCTAGCTTGGCCCTTTCTAGACAAATCAGTTCCCATCAGACGGCAGACACATGGCGGGGGCACTGCTGGAAGCACTCTCGCCCCTCCCAGACCAGAACTGCCTAGCCAGTTCATGGGCTTGTGAGTCATCATGAATGGTTGTTGTTTAAAGTCACTATGTTTGGGGTGCTTTAAAAGAGCTAACAAGTTCATTTCCCTACATGAAGGACTAAATCCAAACTTTTCCTGAAAGTAATATGTCCTTAAAAGTCAGACATCCCTGTTTTACTAAAAGTCAGGGATGTCTGACTTTTAAGGACATATTACTTTCAGGAAAAGCAATTCCACTCATGACAATTACGCCTCAGGGGGTATATGGTCAAGGAGTGCTGCTTTGCAAACAAATATACCTAGATCTTTATTTCGACTTTGCCACCAGCTGACTGTGTGACCTCGGGCAAGTCACTTGACATCTCTGGACCTTGATCCCTTTATCTGTATATTGAAAGAGCAAGTTTAGCTAATTTTAGGCCCTTCAGGCTCTGCAACACATTTTGTGGTTCTGTGATTCTCATTCTCTGCCACTTTCACTTATGGAACAAGAAAGGATAATCCATGATTCTTTCTGTCTTGCAGGATCATCCAGAAGGATGAAGTGCTATTTCCTCAGTGGCACCTTCACTGCTACTCACACTTTCAAGAATATGCATGTCTATGCAGCTGAAACAGGCACCCTGAAATGCTGGATTTGGGATAATTCACTGGGTTTTATGAACATATGTGAACGCACAGATTTTCAGCTAATACTAGAAGTTGAGATGAAACTGATTAATGCAACTCCAAGACAGGCCCCATCTTATCTCCCAAAGGAAGTGCAAGCACCCTGTTTGAATACACACCCTGGCCCTCCTTCTTTTTCCCTTGGGTTCCCTCTTGAGATTAATAAAACTTGATGTATGAGGTGACATTGAGTGTCCCAGGCCCAAAGAAGTCCAGGATGAGTACAAACACGTGCATACCATGGTTAGAAGATAAGATTGCTTGGAGCTCTTTGCTTCATTCTGACCACATGCAGATCAGCAGAGATGGTGAATGAGGAAAAGCTCTTCCTGTGAACACTTCTGAATAAGTTTTAATAACTTGACTGGAGTGCCCAGTTAGAAATCAAAAGCCGGACTCTGGCTTGAGATGGTGTTGGTGACTGAGGATTCAGCATTGCAGGTAGACTATGGGATTGAGGGATCAAGATCAGGCATTCCCATGAGGAGATACCAAAGTCAAGCCCAGTCAAGAGCTGTCAATTCAAAGTCCAGGGGGAAACCAAGGTCAAGGACCATGCACTGCAGTCAGCACCAATGCCAGCACACAACAGAGAGTAAAGCAAGCGGAGAACCTTTGGCTGGAAGTATTTAAAGACCAGACGAACAGTGTATTGTTCAGAATTTTTTTGGCTGCAAATCACAGAAAATCCAATCCAAAATGACTTAATCAGGAAGAAATTTAGTAGATTACAAAACTGAAAAGTTCAGGGGACTGGATTGTTTCCATGTATGGTTTAATACAGGGATTGAACAATGTCAGCAGAACTCAGTTTTCTCTGTCTCTTTAAGCCCTGTTCAGCCTCATTCTCCCAGATATGTTGACTTTCACAGGTGCCTCATTTATGGCCATAGAAAGACTTCATCAGACATTTCATCCTCTACAATCTAGAAACAGCAGAGACTCATATTCTCTCTCTCTCTCTCTCTCTCTCTCTCTCTCTCTCTCTCTCTCTCTCTCTCCCCCCCCTCTCTCTCTCTCTAATAGTTCACAAGAAGTTCTGGGTCTGACTCTTTGTGGCACAATGGGGCCAAATAATCACACTTGAATCAATCCTAGTGCTTAAAGTTATGCCATGCATTGATAAGCTTAGGATAATAAGGGCCTGCCCTGAGAGCTGGCAGAGATCAACCCCACCCATACGGCAGGAACTTAAAGTGGAGAAAGAATAGCTCCCCAAAGGAAACTCAAGATTCTTTCTTTAAATAAAGAAATGGGTCAATGAATGCTTGAAAAAAAACCACAGATGTTCACTGTAGGCAGCTAGGGATAGAAATATGGAACAAGAATTAGAAGACTTCCAGCATGAAAGGCTAAGATTTTCTGAAAGTAAAGAGTAAAAGTTGTTGCAAGCTAGCAGAAGTCTAGACAATGAATGTTAGTAAAAATAAGTTAAATCATGGCTAGAGATGAAGGAAACAGGCTTCTTGGAGAGCTCCTTCTGGACTGGAAGGTTCTGGCATTACAGCATTTCAGATATTCTGGACATAGGATCCAGAAGGATTTGCCAGCCCAGTTTTGGGTACCATTAGAGAATACATCTGGAACTATGAAACTGATCAAATGGAACTGATATTTCCAAGGACTAGGACTCAGGGTAAAGATAAGCTGCCCTGAAAGAAACAAGTCAGATTTTTTTTAAAAACCTAGACATTTTAAGACATATCAAGCAGGGCGCTGTTTCATTTGTATTTTCTATATACCTCAAATGTAGACTGCAGATGCAAAGGAGGTCACATTTAATGCTCAAATTACCATAGCTCCAAGCTCCCACCTGCTGGATTATAACATTTATAAAATAGGATTACAGTCTTCTCTACAACTGTGTCACACTCTGTCACCTAGGCCCAAAGCAACTCTGCTTGTTCTTCAAGTCCATGATATCTCACAGCAAAACAATTCAATCACTCGCTCACTTTAGCCCTCTCACCAGCGAAGCTTAAACCTACTGTCTGTAACCAAAGAGGAACATATATCATGCCATCTTTCTTCCAAGTCTCTTCCATCTCTATCCAGTAGCTAGACTCCAATAAACTACTATCCTCCTTCCATAGCTTCTCAACAGATAAAAATAAATATAAGTGGGGTGTATTAGTGCCTTCTAACACTGCTATAAAGAAATACCTGAGACTGGGTAATTTATGGAGAAAAGAGATTTAATTGGCCCATAGTTCTGCAAGCTGTACAGGAAGCATGGCTTGGGAAGCCTCAGGAAACTTACAGTCATGGCAGAAGGTGAAGGGGAAGCAGGCATGTCTTACATGGCTGGAGTAAGTAGAAGAGAGAGGAAGAGGTGCCTCACACTTTTAAACAATCATATCTCAGGAGCACTTACTATTATGAGAGCAGCACCAAGGAGCAAATCTGTCCCTCCCGTGATCCAATCACCTTCCACCAGGCCCCACCTCCAACACTGGGGATTACAATTTGACATGAGATTTAAGTGGTGACACAGAGTCAAACCATATCATTCTGCTTCTGGCTCCTCTCAAATCTCATGTCCTTCACACTTTTCAAAATACAATCATACCCTCCACAAGAGTATCCCAAAGTCTTCCCTCATTCCAGCATTAACTCAAAAGTCCAAAGTCTCATCTGAGACAAGGCTAATCCTTTCCATCTATGAGCCTGTAAAATAAAAAACAAGCTAGTTATTTGAAAGATACAATCAGGATATGGACATTGGGCAACCACTTTCTTTCCAAAGGAAGAAATTTGCCAAAAGAAAGGGGCTACAGGCCCTGTGCAAGTCCAAAACCCAGCAAGGCAGTCATTGAATTTTAAAGCTCCAAAATAATCTCCTTTGACTCCATGTCTCACATCCAGGGCACACTGATGTAAGGGGTGGGCTCCAAAGGCTTTGGGCATCTCCATCCCTGTGGCTTTACACAGCTCAGACCCCACAGCTGCTCTCAAGGGCTGGCACTGAGCACCTATGGCTTTTTCAGGCATGTGGTGCAAACTGTCAGTGTATCTACCTTTCTAGAGTCTAAAGGACAGTGGCCTTCTTCTCACAGCTCCACTAGGCAGTGTCCCAAGGGGCACTCTGTGTGGGGGCTCCAACCTCTCATTTCCCCTCTGCACTGCCCTAGTAGAGGTTCTCCTTGGGGACTCTGCCTCTGCAGCAAACTTTTGCCTGGACATCCCAGCTTTTCTACACATCTTCTGAAATCTAAGCAGAGGCTGTCTTGCATTCTGTACATCCACAGGCTTCCACAGCATGTGGAAGCTACCAAGGCTTATGGCTTGCACCCTCTGAAGCTGCAGTCTGAGTACCTAGGCTCCTTTAAGCCATGGCTGGAGCTATAGTAGCCAGCATGAAAGGAGCAGTGTTCCAAGCCTGCACAGGGTAGTGGGGCCTTGAGGCTGTCCCACAATACCATTCTTCCCTCCGAGGCCTCCAGGCCTGTGATGGGAGGAGCTTCCTCAAAGGTCTCTGAAATGCCTTTTTCATGTTGTCTTTGACATTAGTACTTGCCTTCCTTTTTTATGCAAATTTCAGCAGTCAGCTTGAATTCCTCTCCTGAAAATGGGTTTTTCTTTCCTACTACATGGTCATGCAGCAAATTTTCCAAACTTTTACACTCTACTTCCCTTTGAAATATAAATTCTGGTTTTATATTATTTCTTTGCTCACAAACATGAGCATAGGCTGCTAGAAGCAACCAGGCCACAATCCTAAATTGTCACTCTCAAATTCAGTGGTCCACAGATCCCTAGGGCAGGGGCACAATGCCTCCAACCACTTTGCTAACATATACCAAAGTGACTTTTGCTCCAGTTCTCAATAAGTTCCTCATCTCCATCTGAGACCATCTCAGTCTGGACTTCATTGTCCATAACACTATTAGCATTTTGGTCACAATAATTTAACAAGTCTCTAGAAAGTTCCAAATTTTCCCTCACCTTCCTGACTTCTTCTGAGCATTCCAAACTGTTACAACCTCTTCCCATTACCCAGTTCAAAAGCTGCTTTCACATTTTCAAGTATCTTTATAGCAATGTCCCACTTCCGAGTATCAATTTTTCATTTGGGTGGGGACAGAAACCCAAACCATATCAAGGGGGATAGCTCATTCATTTGACAAATATTTATGAGTAAACAATATACTGGGTGCTTGAGTTTACAGTCTAGTGGAGATGACAGAGAATGAAAAAAGTAAACAGAAGTGCATGTGTGTGTGTGTGTGTGTGTGTATGAATGCACAACAGTGGTAAATGCTATTAAAAACTAGCCATATGAAAATCAATTAATGTAATTCATCACATCAGCAGATTAAAAAACAGAAATGATCATATCAATAGATGCAAAAAAAGCATTTGACAAAATCCAACCCCGTTTGTAATAAAACTTTCCAGCAAACTATGAATAGAAATGAACTACTCTAATAGGTAGAATATCTACAAAAACTTACAGCTAACATTATACTTAATGGTTAGAAACTAAATACTTTCCTGGTAATATCAGTAACAAGGGAAGGATGTACCTCTCACCACTTCTACTTAACATAGTATTGGAAGTCTTATCTAATGCAGTAAGATAAGTGTCTTACTCTGTGCTGCTATAACAAAATACTTGATAACGGGTAATTTATAAAGAGCATATATTTATTTATCACAGTTCTCGAAGCTGGGAATCCAAGATCAAGGCACGAGCAGGTTCAGTGTCTGAGGATAGCTCCACCTGTACTTCCTTTCAGAAAGGGAGTGCTTACCCAGTGCCTATATTCCCATTGTATCTTGGAAGTAACTAACTTGTTTTTAATTGTACAGGCTCATAGGTAGAAGAGACTAGCCTTTTCTCAGTTGCTGCACCCTTTTGAGGGGAGGAATGCTGTGTCCTCACATGATGAAAGGGATGGAAAGGGCAAAAAGAGGTGAGCTCTCTCTCTGAAGTCTTTTTTATAAGGACACTAATCCATTCATTAGGGCATGGCTCTCATGGCTTAAACACTTCCTAAAGGTTCAGTCTCTTAATATTATTACATTGTTCATTAAGTTTCAACACATTAACCCTGAAGGGAACACACTCAGGATGTTGCAACTAAAGAAGGAAAAAAAAATACAGATTTGTAAAAATAAAAAAAAAAAATAAAACCTTGCAGATGACTTGATTGTCTATGTAAAAAATTTCAAAGAAACAACAAAAACCTCCTGTAACCTAATAAGTAATAACTAATAGCAAGGTTGCAGGATACAAGGTTAATATGTAAAAGTCAACTGATTTCTTACATACTAGTAATGGATATTTCAAATTTGGAATTAAAACACAATTCCACTTACATTAGCTTCAAAAAATGAAATATTTAGGTGTAAATGTTACAAAATATTTATAAAATCTATGTAAAGAAAACTACAAAACTCTGGAAAAGAAAAGAAATGCCATGAAAGATCTAACTAAATGGAAATATATTCCATGTACATGGGTAGGAAGACTCAATATTGTGAAGGTGTCTGTTCTTCCCAATTTGATCTATAGATTCAACACAATTTCAATCAAAATCTCAGCATGGTATCTTGTGTATACAGACAAAGTGATTTTAAAGTTTACATGTAAATGCGAAATACCCAGAAGAGTCAACACAATATTGAGGGAGAAGAACAAAGTTGGGTACTGACACTACTCAACTTCAAGATTTACTTTAAATCTACAAAAATCAAGACAGCATGGTAGTGATGAAAGAAGAGATGAACATATCAGTGGTACAGAATAAAGAGTCTAGATATGGCTGACACAAACAGAGTCAACTGATCTTTGATAAAGGAGCAAAGGCAATGCAATGGGGAAAAGACAGTTTCTTCAAAAAATGGTGCTGGAACAATTGAACATCCACATGCAAAAAAAATAAATAAATAAAACTAGACATAGACCTTGCAGCTTTCACAAAAATTAATGCAAAACGGATCACGGATCTAAATGTAAAATTTAAAACTATAAATTTCCTAGAAGATAACATAGAAGATTGAGACAAGTAAAAAATGTATGTTGTAATCTCCAGGGAAACAATTAAAAAATACTGAAAAGAGACATAGATTGAAAAGCCAAGAGAGTAATCAAAATGGAATATTAAGGTTATTCAACTAACCCAAAAGAAGACAAAAGAGTAACGGTCACAAAAGAATAAAAATAAAAACAGATAAGACAAACAAGAAACAACATTAGGACTTTTAGTCTACGCAAGGTGGTGTAGACCCATTTTTCCCTACTTCTACCTGGTAAGTAGAACTCTAAACCCTGAAAATAGTGCAAGAGATAACCAAAGGAGAACTCTAGTAAGAAAATAGTAAGGTAGTAAGAAGAAGGTGAACTGGTGTGCCAACCTAGGACTGGAGGAATAGCACAGTATCTTGTGTCTTCTCACCCAACAGAGGAAGCCCACTCAGTCTGGCATTTTCTGACCCTCAGTCTAACAATAGAAGAAAGCTTAAATATGCTCATTCCTCCATGGGTTTAATATAAGTCTCTCAATGAGATCAAGTGAGCCCAGCATCTATAAGGAAGATAGATTGACTAGAAAAGGTACTTTTCTTCCCTACTGAGACTGAGATTTGCCCTTTTCACTGAAATAATAAGGTCACTGGGTAGAGACCAAAATACAAGCTAAGTACAGGGTACAACCTTGTCGAACCCATGGGTTGGAGACTCCTCTAGGTGTGCAGGTGGCACTAGAGAAAGAGACCCAGTCATGGCAGATGACATGGTCCAGGAAGTCTCATTGTCCTCACAGGCCTAAAACTCTCTTCATCTTCTCATAGAAACCAAGTAGTAGGGGGACAACTGTATGGTGGGTCTCACCATGACACCCAGTCATGTTACCCAGGGAAATCCTTTTCTCCTCCTCAAGCAACAACAGCTGAGAGCAGCAGGAGCCCCAATGGCACCAAATAAATCAACTCCAGAACTATAAGGTAGTATATTTGCGTTGTGTTGTTTTAAGCCACTAAATTTGTAGTAATTTGTTACCATAGAAATAGGAAATTAATAGAAATAGACTAATACAAGAAAAGAACACTGCCCACTTAATTTTATGAGGTCAATATTACTCTAATACCACAACCAGACAAGGACAGTAAAAAATAAATAAAACAACAGATCAATATCTCTCATTAATTTTAACACAAAAATCATCAAAAGATATTAACAAGCTGAATCTCATAAAATATGAAAGTAATTATATGCCAATTATATCACCAATCATACCATGACCCAATCAGACATTTGGGGTATACCAAGCTGGTTCAATATTCAAAACTCAATCAATGTAATCCATCATAAAGCTAAAAAATGAGAAATCATATGATCATATGAATGTATTTCACAAAATTCAATACCTATTCATCACAAAAACTTTCAGAAAAATATAAATAGATGGAAATTATCTCAACTTGATAAAAAAGCATCTTCGAAAAAAAACGACAGTTGACATCACATCTAATGGTAAAAGACTAAGATCAGGAACAACATGCAGATGTGCACTCTTGTTACTCTTTTTTCTTTCTTTTCCCAACTTTTATTTTAGGTTCAGGGGATACACGTGCAGGTTTGTTACATGGGTAAATTGCATGCTGCTGGGGTTTGGTGTGCAAATGATTTCATCACCCAGGTAGTAAGCATAGTACCCAATAGGTAGTTTTTCCACCTTACCCTCCTCCGCCCTCCACTCTCAAGTATTCCCCAGTGTCTGTTGTTTCCATCTTTATGACCATATATACTTAATGTTTAGCTCCCACTTACAAATAAGAACATGTGGTATTTGGTGTTCTGTTCCTGTGTTAATTTGGTTAGGATAATGACCTCTAGCTGCATCTATTTTGTTGCAAAGGACATGATTTAATTCTTTTTTATGGCTGTGTAATATTCTGTGGTGTGTAAGTACCACATATTATTTATCCAGTCCATCATTGATGGGCATATAAGTTGATTCCACGTCTTTGCTATTATGAATAGTGCTGTGATGAACATACAAAGGCAAGTGTCTTTTTGGTAGAATGATTTATATTCCTTTGGGTATATACCCAGCAATGGGATTACTGGGTCAAACGGTAGTTCTGTTTTAAGTTCTTTGAGAAATAGCCAAACTGCTTTCCACAGTGGCTGAACTAATTTACAATCTCACCAGCAGTGTATAAGCATTCCCTTTTGTCTGCAACCTCACCAACATCTATGATTTTTTGACTTCTTAGTAACAGCTTTTCTGACTGGTTTGAGGTAGTGTCTTATTGTGATTTGTGGAAATGTTGATTTGTATTTCTTTAATGATTAGTGATATTGAGCATTTTTTCATATGCTTGTTGGCCACATATATATCTTCTTTTGAGAAGTGTCTGTCCATGTCCTTTTCACATTTTTAAAGGAGTTACTTTTGGCTTATTGATTTAAGTTCCTTATAGATTCTGGATATTAGAACCTTTGTTGGATACATAGTTTGTGAATATGTTCCCCCATTCTGTAGGTTGTCTGTTTACTCTGTTGATAGTGTCTTTTGCTGTGCAGAGCTCTTTAGTTTAGTTAGGTCTCACCAGTCTATTTTTTGTTTTTGTTGTAATTGCTTTTGGAGACTTCATCATTAAATATTTGCCAAAGTCCATGTCCAAAATAGTATTTCTTAGATTTTCTTCTAGGATTTAAAACAATTATTTTAGGACTTATATTTATGTCTTCCATCTATTTTGAGTTGATCTTTGTATGTGGTGAAAGGAAGGGGTCCAGTTTCAATCTCCTGCATGTGAATAGCCCATTATCCCAGCATCATTTAATAAATTGAGACTCCTTTCCCCATTGCTTGTTATTGTTGACTTTGTCAAAGATCAGATGGTTTTTAAGAGTGCAGCTTCATTTCTGGATTCTTTAAACTCTTGTATTAGTATAAGGGTCATCTTTTGTACCAGTACCATCCTGTTTTGGTTATTGTAGCCTTGTAGTACAGATTGAAGTTGGGTAGTGTGATGCCTCCGGCTCTGTTCTTTTTGCTTAAGATGCTTTTGGCTATTTGGGCTCTTTTTGGATTCCATATGAATTTTAGAATAGGTTTTTCTAATTCTGTGAAAAATGCATTGGTAGTTTGATAGAAATATCACTGAATCTGTAAGTTGTTTTAGGTTCTATGGCCATTTTAATAATATTGATTCTTCTGTACATGAACATGGAATGTTTTTCCATTTGTTTGTGATGTCTCTGATTTCTTTCAGCAGTGTTTTATAATCCCTGTCAAAGTGATCTTTCACTTCCCTGGTTAGTTGTATTCCTAGGTATTTTATTTTTTTGTGTGTGTGTGTGGCTATTGTTAATGTGATTGTTTTCTTGATTTGGTTCTCAGCTTGGGCATTATTGGTGTATAGAAATGCTACTGATTTTTGTACATTGATTTTCTATCCTGAAATTTTACTGAAGTTGTTTATCAGTTCTGGGAGCCTTGGGCAGAGACTATGGGGGTTTTCTAGGTATAGAATCATATCATCTGTGAAGAGAGATAGTTTGACTTCTTGTCTTCCTATTTAGATGACTTTTATTTCTTTCTCTTGCCTGATGACTGTGGCTAGGATTTCTAGTACTATGTTGAAGAGGAGTAAGGAGAGTGGGCATCCTTGTCTTGTTCCAGTTCTCAAGGGGAATGCTTCCAGCTTTTGCCTGTTTAGTATAGACGTTGGCTGTGGCTTTGTCAAAGATGGCTCTCATTATTTTGAGGTATATTCCTTCAATACCTACTTTGTTGAGGGTTTTTAACATGAAGAGATGTTAAATTTTATCAAAAGCTTTTTCTGCATCTATTGAGATGGTCGTGTAGTTTTGTTTTTGGTTCTGTTTATGCAAGAATTACATTTATTGATTTGCATATGTTGAACCAACATATGGTTGCATCCCAGGAATAAAGCCTACTTGATCATGGTGGATTAGATTTTGATGTGCTGCCAGATTTGGTTTGCTAGTATTGTGTTGAGGATTTTTGCATCTATGTTCATCGGGGGTATTAGCCTGACATTTTCCTTTTTCACTGTGTCTCTGCCAGGTTTTGGTATCAGAATAAGGTTGGCCTCAGAGAATGAGTTAGGGAAGAGTCCCTCCTCCTCAATTTTTGGAATAATCTCAGTAGAATTGGTACCAGCTCTTCTTTGTATGTCTGGTAGAATTTGGCCATGAATCCATCTGGTCCAGGGCTTTTTGTGTTTGACAGGCTTTTTATTACTGACTCAATTTTGCAACTCATTATTGGTCTGTGCACATTTCTTTCTGGTTCTATCTTGGGAAGTTGTGTGTTTCCAGGAATTTATCCATTTCTTCCAGGTTTTCAAGTTAATGTGCATAGAGGTGTTCATAACAGTCTCTGAGGGTTTTTTGTATTTATATGGGAGTCAGTGGTAATGTCACTTTTGTCATTTCTGATTGTATTTATTTGGATCTTCTCTCTTTTTTTCTTTATGAATATAGCTAATGGTCTATCAATCTTGTTTATTCTTTCAAAAACGATCTTTTTGTTTCATTGATCTTTTGTATGGATTTTCACATCTCAGTTTCATTCAGCACGCCTCTAATTTTGGTTATTTTTTTTTTTCTGCTAGTTTTTGGGTTGGTTTGATCTTGTTTTTCTGTTCCTCTAGGTATAATGTTAGGTTGTTAATTTGAGATCTTTCTAAATTTTGATGCAGGCAGTTAGTCCAATAAAATTTCCTCTTAACATTGCTTTAGCTGTACCCCAGAGATTCTGGTATGCTGTATTTTTGCTTTCGTTAGTTTCAAATAATTCATTGATTTCTGCCTTAATTTCATTCTTTAACCAAAAGTCATTCAGGAGCAGGTTGTTTAATTTCCATGTAATTATATGGTTTTGAGAGATCTCCTTGGTATTGATTTCTATTTTTATTATGCTGTGTGCTCAGAATGTGGTTGGTATGATTTCAGTTTTTTTTGAATTTGTTGAGAATTGTTTTGGGGTAAGCGTGTGGTTGACCTTCGCATATGTGCTGTGTGCAGATGAGAAGAATGTATACTCTGTTGTTGAGTGGAATATTCTGTATATATCTGTTAGGTCCATTTGGTTAAGTGTCTAATTTAGGTCCTGAATATTTTTGTTAGTTTGTTGACTCAGTGATCTGCCTAACACTGTCAATGGGATGTTGATGTTGAAGTCTCCTACTATTATTGTGTGGCTATCTAAGTCTCTTTGTGGGTCTCTAAGAACTTCATTTATGAATCTGGGTGGTCCAGTGCTGGGTGCATATATATTTAGGACAGTTAAGTCTTCTTATTGAATTGAACCCTTTATTATTATGTAATAATGCCCTTCCTTGCCCTTTTTGATCATTGTTGGCTTAAAGTTTGTTTTGTCTGAAGAATAGCAACTTTCTCTTTTTTACTTTCATTTTACTTGATAGATTTTTCTCCATTCCTTTACTTTGAACCTATAGGTATCATTGAATGTGAGATGGGTCACTTGAAAATAGCACACAGTTGGGTCTTACTTGTTTATCCAACTTGCCACTCTGTGCCTTTTCAGTGAGACATTTAGCCTACTCTACATCCAAGATCAATATTGACATGTGAGGGTTTGATCTTGTCATCATGTTGTTAGCTGGTCGTTATGCATATTTGATTGTGTATTTGCTTTATAGTGTTAATGAACTACATACTTAACTGTCTTTTTGTGGTGGCAGGTATTGGACTTTTATTTCCATGTTTAGCATTCTACTAAACATCTCTCGCAAGGCAGTTCTAGTGGTAATGAATTCCCTTACCATTTACTTGTCTAAAAAAGATTGTATTTCTCCTTCACCTGTGAAACTTAGCTTGGCTGGATACAAAATTATTGGTTGGAATTTCTCTTCTTTAAAAATGCTGTATACAGGCCCCCTATATTTTTTGGCTCCTAAGGTTTCTGCTGAAAGATCCTCTGTTAGCTTGATGGGGCTCCCTTTGTATGTGACCCACCCTTTCTTTCTAGCTGTCTTTAAGATTTTTTTTCTTTTATGATGAACTTGGAAAGTCTGATGACTATATGTCTTGGGGATGATCATCTTGTATAGTATCTCACAGAGGTTCTCTGAACATCTTGAATTTGCATATTGTTCTCTCTAGTGAGGTTGGACAATATTCTCAAATACATTTTCCAAGTTTCTTGATTTTTCTCCCTTTCGTTCACAGATTCCAATGAGTTATAAGTTTGTTCTCTTTACATAATTTCATATTACTCAGAGGTTTTTTCATTTTTTTCATTTTTCTCTACCTGCATTGACTTGAAGGAGTGATCTTCAAGCTCTGAGATTCTTTCCTCAGTTTGGTATATCCTGTTATTAATGCATCCAATTACATGATAAAAATTCTGTCGTCAATTTTTTATTTTTCACAAGTTCAGTTTGATTCTTTCTGAAAATGGTTATGTCATCTTTTAACTCTTGGATCATTTTACTGCTTTCCTTGAAAGGGGTTTCAACTTTCTCCTGTATCTCAAGGAAAATTGAGCTTCTTTGCCATACACATTCTGAATTCTATGTCATTTCAATCCAGTTAAGAACCATTGCTGGGGATCTAGTGCAGTCATTTGGAGGTAAGAAGACACTCTGGTTTTTAGAGTTGCCAGAATTCTTGCACTAATTCTTTCTCATTTGTGTGGCTTATCTAATAATCTTTGAAGTTGCTGTCTTTTGAATCAGGCTTCTTGCTTTTATAGTCTTTGATTCCCTGGAGGATTTGATTGTGGTATAAATTGGGTTTGGTTTATTGGCTTTGTTTATGGATGCTTTCAGATGGCCGAGGCTCAGTTCAGCATTTCTGGACTGTGAGCTCTAACTCTGGAGGGCTGGAACTAGGCCTGTAGCTTTGTTCTCTGGCCCCTCAAGGTCAAGCACTTGCTGCACTGGAGGAGTTGAGGTATTCCTAGTTTGTTGTCAACAACACTTCAATGGGGGCTGCCGACAAAAGCACAGTGGAGTAGTGGGGGTGCCATAGGAAACTGCACTGTAGTGGGAGGACTGCAGGTGAGTGCACACCAGTGGGGTAGTGAGAGGGCTGTGGGTGCATGTGTGCCAGCAGGGCAGTTGTGGGTCCTCACGTGCGTGGGTGCTGGTGGGGTAGTGGTGGATCCCCATATGTATGTTCATTGGCGGAGTGGCAGAGGGATGCTGTGGGTGAATGCACATTGGTTGAGGAAGGCTGTAGGCAGATACATCCTGGTGGCGGTCTGCCTGCAAAAGTGCTCCTATGGGAAGATGGGGGCTGCTGGCAAAAAAGCTATGGCAGTAGCCACTGAGAAGCATTTCAGCGGGGCAGCTCAAGCTGTACTACAAGTGAGTGCTGCTAGACAGGAACCCTGGGAGAGGCTGGCAGACAGGGTGGCATTCCGATCAGACTGGCCACATCCCATGGACAAGACAGCCCTGCTCTCTCCAGGTCCAGCAGATAACAAAGGCTACAGTTACCTAGAGCAGTATGGCAAGCCTTGGGGGATGGGTGCCCATGGCTGTGCTCCAGTGCACCCATTCCCATGCCAAATCCTCTGAACTCCTCACAGACTAGAGTTATGTCTCTCCCAACTCTCAAGGGAATTTTCCCTGCCAACTCAAATGTCTGTGAGGGTCATGGGGTCTCCCACAGCTAAGATCCTGGAGGTCTGTGACAAGAGTGTACCATTCCACACTTATTTCACTTACCCCTTCTCTAGGAGCCACTCAGGGCCAGGAACACATCCTAGTGCTTGGCAATCCCATACAGGGTTCCCAGCTTCCTTCTCTTTAACCCGAGTCTGCATCCTCTCTGCATCCACTCTCAATGCCTTCTTCCCAAAGATATGTTCAGAGTTTGTTAGTCTACATGATGGTCTGGTTTCTCAGTGGAAGAAGCTTTTCCTGGCTGTGTCTAACCAGCCATCTTGGCTCCTCTACTCACCACTCTTACTGAACAGAACTGGAATTCCTGCTTACTGCAATGAGGCAAGAAAAAGGCATATCAGGCATACAGATTGGAAACAAAGGAATAAAGCAACTCTATTTGCAGATGACATCAGTAAACACATAGAAAATTTTAAAAAAAGAAACTACAAAAGAAAACTCCTAGAATTAACTAGTGAATTCAACAAGGTTGCAAGATATAAGATGAATACACAAAGAGCAATTGTGTTTTATTACTAACATACATGTCTATGCATATGTAGAAACCAAAACTAAAAACACAATTTCTTTTTACAATAACTCCAAATAAAGTACTTAGGTATACAATTAATAAAACACGTATGGAATGTGTATGTTGAAAATTACAAAATGTTGATCAAAAAAATAAAAAAACAAAATAAATGGAGAGACCAACCACATTCATGGATTGGAAAACTCAATGTATTAATTATCCCCAAATTGATCTATAGGTTTAGTGGAATGCCTATAAAAATTTCTGAGAGGGATTTTGGAAACATATACAGACTTATTATAAAATGTATATGGAAAAATACAGGCTCCAGTATAGCTAAAATAATCTTGGCAAAGAATAAAGTAGGAAAAGTACCCAATATTAATTAATATTGATGGATTGTATTAATGTCACTGTCCTAATTTTGATATTATACTTTACTTTTGCAAAATGTTCCACTGAGGAAAACTGAAGGAAAAGTCCAAGGAATTTTTCTTAGCATTTTAAAAAAATGCTCTATTGAGGTATGATTGATATATCAAAAGCTACACATATTTAATATATACAACTTGCTAAGTTTGGGAATAATGAAACCATTACAACCATCAATGCCATAAACATATTCATCACCTCTCAAAGTTTCATCCCGCTTCCTTTATTATTATTGGTGGAAAGGACACTTGAAATAAGATATATGCTCTTAGGAAATTTTAAGTATGCAATAAAGTACTGTTAGCCATAGGGACTATGTTGTATAGTAGATCTCTAGAACTTATTTTTCCTACATAACTAAACTTTTACCCCTTACAACTGCAGGTGAATCTATATTATCTCAATAAGAATTGTATTAGGAATCAATTAACAAATGACACACATAAACCCAACTTTATCAACGATTGTGCTAAATATATATAGATTTCAGTTATTAGGAAGATATTTTCAGAATGGAAAAAAATCCTGGCCTAGGTATATGATATCTACGAGATATACACTTTAAATACAAAGACACAAATAGTTTTAAAGTATTTTTTAAATAACACTTTCCTCTAAAAAGGCAAACAATTTCCTATTCATATGCCTTTTTTTTTTTTTTTTTTTTTTTGAGACAGGGTCTCACTCTGTTGCCCAGACCGGAGTGCAGCAGTGTGATCTCAGCTCACTGCAACCTCTGCCTACCAGATTCAAGCGATTCTCCCACTTCAGCCTCCTGAGTAGCTGAGACTACAGGCACACAACACCACGCCCAGCTAATTCTTTGTACTTTTAGTAGAGACAGGGTTTCACTATGTTGGCCAGGCTGGTCTCAAACTCCTGACCTCAGGTGATCTGCCTGCCTTGGCCTCCCAAAGTGCTGGGATTACAGGAGTAAGCCATTGTGTCCAGCCAATCTTTAAAAGCTGAAATAATAGCTTAAATATCAGATAAAACAGACTTTAAAACAAGGAGTATTACCACAGATTTTTTTTTAATTCATAGGACTAAAATATTACTACTTGAAAAACAGGTAAGGAATATAAATACATATGCGCTTAATAATAAAGCTTAAAACACAGGAAATAAAAACTGATAGAATTAAGGGAAGAAACAGAAAACACATAATCATATTTCTTTCACAGTAGTCAGTAGAATTACCAGAATTAAAAATATATATATGTACATATATATATATTTATTTTAACCTCATGTGACAGAAAACACATGCTTTGCAAGGGCACATATAATATTCACCAAGATAATATGTTGGGCCAAAAAAATGGTCTCTATAAAACTTAAAATATTAAAATGTTATCAAGTATATTTTCTAACCAAAATTAGAAATAGATAATAAAAAATATTTACAAAAGTCATAAATATTTATAAATTAAATAATATACCTCAATATTATTCATGTATCCAAGATGAAATCGTAAAGGAAAATTAGAATCTAGTTCACAATGAATTAGGACAAAAATACAAAAGATTGAAATTTGTGTTAATTGATTTTTTTTCCAATAATAATGCCAAAGCAATTAAAGGTAGGAAAGAAAGTTTTTCCAGAGAGGTGACATAAGCAAAATGGCAGAGTAGACAGCTCTAAGTTCTCATTTTTCCACAGAAACATTGAAAATTAAGGAAATAATCAGAATCGATTTTGCCAGTACTCTGGAAAACTGAAATGAATAGTTCGCTAGGGGTTCAGTAGCAGATTTGAGCAGGCAGAAGAAAGAATTGGTAAAACTGAAGGTAGTGTAGTTGAAATTATAGAATTTGAGAAGCTGAAAGAAAAAAGAATGAAGAAAAGTGAACAGAGCCTGAAGGAATTGTCAGACACTGTCAAGCAAACCAACACATGCATCATGAGAGTTTCAGAAGGATAATAGAGAGAAAAATAATATTTGAAAAAATAAAAGCTGAAAACTTCCCAAATTTGATGAAAGACATAAATCTTCAAATCCCAGAAGTCAACAAATTCCAAGTGTAATAAAATTTAAAAGACCCACAGCAAGACACATTATAATCAAATTGTCAAAAGCCAAAGCCAAAGAAAGAATCTTGAAAACAGCAAGGGAGAGGCTACTTGACAAGGGATCCTCAATGCAATTAGAAGCCAATTTCTCATCTGAAATTATGGTGACCAGAAGGCAGTGGGATGACATATTTAAAGTGCTGAAAGAAAAAAATGCCAATGAAGAATTCTATATCCTAAAAAACTATACTTTAAGAATAAAAGAGAAATTAAGACATTTTCAGATAAATAAAAACTGAGAAAGTCTGTTACCATTTGACCTATCTCACAAGAAATGCTAAAGAGAGTACTTCAGGTTGAAATGAAAGGACACTAGATAGTAACTCAAAGCCGTATGAAGAAGACCTCTGGCAAAGTAAATACCTGAAAAATGTGAAAGCCAGTATAATTGTGTTTATAGTTTGTATCTCCCCTCTTTCTCATATATGACTTAAAAGACAAATTGAGTTATTAAATGATAAGTTTGTTATCAAGTACACAATGTATAAAATACAATTTGTGACAATAACATAAGTGGGAGCTTAGTTTCTGTACCGAATTGGATAGCAATTCAAATTAGATTGTTATAAACTTAGGATGCTATGTATAATTCCCATCGTAGCCATAAATAAAATATTTAAGGAACATACACAAAAATAAATGAGAAGAGCATCAAACAGTTCACTAGCAAAAAATCATCTATACACAAAAGAAGGCAGAAATAGAAGAAATTAGAGATAAAAGAATTCATAAGACATACAGAAAATGCATAGCAAAATGGCAGAAGTATGTCCTTCCTTATCAATAATCATGTCAAATGTAAATAGGTTAAATTCTCCAATCAAAAGGCAGAGATTGCCAGAATTGATTTTTTTTCAAGCATGATCTAGCTACAGACTGGCTACAGAACATCACTTTAGATCCAAAGACACGAAATAAGTTGAAAGTGAAAGGATGGACAAAAAAATTTCAAGCAAATAGTAACAACAAGAGAGCCAAAGTGGCTCTAATAAAATCATGCAAAATAGAGTGTAAGTGAAAAACTGTTATAAGAGACAAAGAAAAACATTATATATTGATAAACGGGCCAATTCATTAAGAAAATACAACAATTGTGAACAAATACGCACCAAAATATATGAAACCCCAAAATATATGAAACAGAACCCCAAAATATATAAAGCAAACACTGAAAAAATGGAAGAGAGAAATAGATAGTTCTACAATAGTTGTAGACTTTGGTATTCTATTTTCAACAATAGATGGAACATCTAGACGGAAGATAAATAAGGAAATAGAGGACTTGAAAAACACTATAAATCAACTAGACCTAACAGACATATATGGAACACTTACACTCAACAATAGCAGAATATACTCTTCTCAAGTATACATGAAATATTCTCCAGGACAGATTGTATGTTAGGCCACAAAAGAAGTCTTAACAAACTTAAAAATATTACAATCATACAAAGTGTATTTTCTGATCACAATGGAATGAAACTTCAAACAATAACAGAAAGAAAACTGAAAAATCTGCAAATCTGTGGAAATAAGACAACACTCTCTTAACCAATGGGTTTAAAAGAAGTCACAAGAGAAATTAGAAAAAAAAGACATGAAGGTAAATAAAAATACAACTTATTAAAACCTGTGGAATGCAGCAAAGGCAGGGATTATAAGAGAATACAGATGCATGTATGTCAATATTTATTGCAGAATTATTCACAATAGCCAAAAGGTAGAAGCTATCCAAGTGCCTATCAACAGATAAATGGATAAACAAAATGTGGGATATATGTATAATGAAATATTATTCAACCATAAAAAGGAATGAAGTTCTGATACATGCTGCAAAATGAACAAATCTTGACAATATTATGCTAAATGAAACAAACCAGACACAAAAGACAAACGTATGATTCATTATTAGAAATATCCACAATAAGCAAATTCATAAAACCATAAAGTAGATTAAAAGTTACCAGGGCCTAAGTGAGGAGGTGGAGGGATGAGCAATTATTGCTTAATGATAACAAAGTTTCTATTTGTGGTAACCAAAAAGTTTTGGAAATAGCACAGATGGTTGCACAACACCTTAAATGTAACTAATGCCACTGAATTGTACACTTGAAAGTGGCTAAAATGGCTAATTTTATGTTGTATTTATTTTATCACAATAAAAAAGAAAGTCTTTCAAAAATTGTTGCTGGAACAAGTGGAAGACCCACATGAAAAAAATAAACTTCAAATTCTGTCTCACATTGTATACACAAATTAATTCAAGATGCATAGACACAGACCTAAATGTAAAACCTGAAACTGTAAAGCTTTTAGGAAAAAAAATGACAAAATACTACTGTGATCTGGGGTCATCAGAGATCTATCAGGCAAGGCACAGAAGACAATGACTGTAAAATAAGAAATTGATAAATTAGACTTCATCAGAATTTAAATGTTCTGCTCGTGAAAAGACACCATTAAGAAAATGAATGGGCAATACACAGCCTAGGCAAAAGCATTCACAATACATATATCTTACAAAAGACTTATATCTAGAATATATAAAGAACTACAACTCCAAAATAAAAAGGACAAACAACCCAATAAATATAGTCAAAGGACTCAAGGAGAGTCTCGAAGTGTCTCAAGAGTCTCAAGGAGAGACAATGAAAAATACACTAATAATTGGAAAGCAAATGGAAATGTTTTCAGCCTCATTCATTGTCAGAGAAATGCAAATTAAAATCACAATGAGTTGCACTACATACTCATTAGAATAGCAAACATTTAAAAGATTGAAAACAAAATATTACTAAGGATGTGAGCAACCAGAATTCTCATATATTGCTAAGGAGGACATAAAGTGGTACATCTACTTTGGAAACAGTTTTGGCAGTTTCTTATAAAGTTAAGCCTAGAATTGCCCTGCGACTGCATAATTCCAGTTCCAGGTATTTATCAAAGAGAGATAAAAGAAAATACTCCTTCAATAACTTGTTCATGGCAAATTTATTCTTAATAACCAAAACCAGAAATAACCCAAATGTACATCAATATGAGAATGAGTTTAAAAATTGTGATGTATTCATAAAATGAAAATACCAATCAATGGTAAAAAAGTATGTTATGGATACATGTAACAACATGGATAAATATCACAAATATTGTACTGAGCAAAAGAAACCAGACACAAAATTTGTCATACTATATTAATCCATGTATATAAAGTTCTAAAACATAAAAAAAAAATGGTGAAAAAATCAAAACAGGGTGGTTTGCCTATGGGCTGGGGGTGAGAATTGACTGGCAGAGGACATGAAAGGACTTTCTTGATAGGAGTGTAAGTTACACAGATGTATCCATTCATCAAAACTGTACAGCTTATATTGTGCATTTCAATACATATTTGAATTTTATTTCAAAAAATAAAATCATTTAAAAAAATATAAATAAGATAAACAATAAGAAAGGGCCAGTCATGTACACAAAAGGGAGATGGTTAAAGACAGATGGAACAGGATCTGTAAAGCTTGATTACAGGAAAATGCTTGTTGTTTAAGAAGGTAAAAGGTCAATAGGGCTGGCATAGAGTTGATGAAAAAGAGAATGGAATGGAAAACCATTGAGTTAGACATGGTCCATAGGCCTAGTTCAGCCAGATCACATAGGCCTAGTTAAGCCAGGAAAAGGAGTGTTCACTTTTTTAAAAGAGTATAATGGAAAGCCATTGGAGAGTTTTAAGAAGGGAAACACCATGATTCAATTTGAGTTTTTTAAAAGATTACTCTAGCAGCTGTATGGGAAAGAAATTGGAGAAGCCAAGAGCCACATCAGGGAAACTAGAAAAGAAGCCAGTGCAGTTGTCTTGATAAGAAATAAAAACGATCAGAACTACTAGGTAGCAGCAGCAGAAAGAAGAAAATTGACCATTTCGAGACATATTTAGGAGATGAGAAGAACTGAATTTAATAATAGATGGATGTGGGGGAAGGAATTGGAAGAGAGAGAGAAACAAGGATGGCATCCAGGTTTCTGACTGGAGAAATTGAGCAAAGGGTGATGTTGTTTCATTTGCAAAGATAGGAAAGACTGGGAGAGTTGGGTGTGGCCGGAAGGAGGAGCCCGGGGACATTTGGATATGGTAAGTCTGAGGATTAAGTGGAGAAGTCTGTGACATCTCTGGATATACAAGTGTGGACGTCAGAGGAGAGTTTGGTCTGGGAATATAAATTAGAGAGTCATCAGCCTCTGACAGCAGAACTGTCAGAACCTCTGGAAATGGATGAGAGTGAGAGGAGAGTTCAGAGAGAGCCAAGGCCCCAGGTAAGTCCTGGGGAACACACAGAAGAAAGCTGATGAAACCATGAAGACGACAGAGAAGTGGCCAGAGGATAGATGAAAAAGAGAAGACACTGATGTCATGGAGAGCATTTTGAGGAGCGAAGTATCGGCTGTGTTGAAGAAGCTGAAAGGGTCATTAAAAGTACAGTGTCTACAGAATGTAATAACAAGGACCTTGGCAAAATCAGTCACAGTTGGAGCAGCAGTAGCTGAATCCATACTGCACCAAGTAAAGGAGCATTTACTATGAAGGGAGCCATGAAAATTGTGGTATAGGAGGTTTGCAAGAGAGAAAGCATGAAATAGGCCTCTGAGTGAGTGGGAAATCTGGACGCTGGGATTGCTGGCCACTGATAAGAGTCCTCCTAAAGACAGGTTTGGGTGGCACCAGTATGATATTTCTTAATGTAAGTCTCAGTGAAGAAAGGGGTCAAATTAAAACATAACACTAGCAAAGCTGGTCACCTTGAATGTATGATACATTTAACCTGCTTGGATATAGCCATGGCGAAGAAAAATGATTGGGTTCCTTCATAGTTGGAGTTTTTCAACAGAGTATAAAAAATGAAGAGATGAACAAGGGAGTTGAGATTCTTTGCAAGGGGGTAATTATGGTAACAGACCACAAAATCTCACAGGTGAAAGAAGAGAAGCAAACACAAAGGGGAGCTGAGGGCAAGTGGAAACCTGTGTGTGTGTGTGTGTGTGTGTGTGTGTGTGTGTGTGTGTGTGTGTGTTGGGGCTGGGGGATGAAATCAATAATTGAATTTCGGGGGTCATCTGAGAAATTAACGTAAGGATAGGTTGTAATCAGAGGCCAGGGTGCTGGAATTTTCATTTTGGAGGTAGTAGTACCATTTGGGGTAATAATTTAGAGTTGAAGGGGAAACTTCGGGCATCAGTGGTGAAGTGGAAGATGGTGTCCTTTGAGAATGAGGAGCTATGAAAATCCAAAGGATGGTGTATTAGTTCGTTCCCATGCTGCTAATAAAGACATATCGGAGACCGAGTAATTTATAAAGTAAAGAGGTTTAATTGACTCACAGTTCAGTATGGCTCAGGAGGCCTCAGGAAACTTGCAATCTTGGCAGAAGGGGAAGCAAACATGTCTTCTTCACATGCCAGCAACAAAGAGAAAGGCCAAGCAAAAGTTGAGAAAGTCCCTTATAAAACCATCAGATCTTTTAAGAACTCACTCACTATCACGAGAACAGCATAAAGGTAGCCACTTCCGTGATTATATTGCCTCCCACTGGGTCCCTCCCACGATACATGGGGATTATGGGAACTACAATTCAAAATGAGATTTGGGTGGGGACACAGCCAGATTATATCAGATGGTGTGTTCCTTTGCTAGGGCTGCTGTAACGAAGTACCACAGACTGGGTGGCTTAAACAGTAAAAATGTATTTTCTCAGCATTCTAGAGGCTAGAAGTCCAAGGTCAAGGTGTTGGCTGGTTTGGTTTCTTCTGAGATCTCTCTCCCAGGCTTGCAATTAGCCATATTCTTACTGTGTCCTCATAAGCTTGTCCCTCAGTCTATGTGTTTGTGTATCCTAATCTCCTCTTCTTATCAGGACATTAGTCATATTGGATATAACTTTATTTTACCTGAATTGCCTCTTTAAAGGCCCTGTCTCCAAATGCAGTCACATTCTGGGGTACAGGGGTTAGTACGTCAACATATGAATTCGGTCAGAAGAGGACATGATTCAACCCATAACATTAGGGTATTAGAAAAGTCATTTGTGTGGACGTTGGGATGAGCAGTAACTAGACAAAGGAGGAGATAAAGAACAAGGAACTAAGTCTTCAGTGAATGCAGGGGAGTGCCCAGGTCAGCGGTAGCACCAACAGTCCTGTGAGCCTGGTCGGGGGAGGGTGTGTGGAGACCCGGGTCTCAACAGAGTGGTTGCTTTCAGAAAGAGGACAGAGGTGGTCTGGACGCAGCCACAAGGAATAAGGGGAACAATCAGCCTCCCTCCTTGGTCATGAGGAATTTGGAAATACGATCTTGAAAACACAGGCTCCACATGAGACCGCTGCCAGAGCAGGGCTGTCCTCGGGCAATCGCCATGTTTCCAAAAAGGCAGCGGGGGAGTGGGGTGTGAGGAAGAGGCTGAAGACACAGGGGAGTTCACCAGTCAGCAGGAGTCCACACGAGAGGTGTCTGGTCCCCCACCCTGCAGCGTGAGTGCTCGCCTGTGTGTGTATTCCATGTCCTGTCTATTTCAAGGCCACCATTCAGCCTTTCCCACCTCCAGAGCAATAACTGTCATTGTCTACTGCCCATGTGGGACATTTTTACCACTTTATTGTTATTTAGTTTTTGACTTTTATTTTCGATTCAGGGGTACATGTGCAGGTTTGTTATATAGGTAAATTGCTTGTCACAGGAGTTTGGCGTGTGGATTATTTTGACACCCAGGTAACAAGCATAACACCTGGTAGGTAGTTTTTGTCCCTCTCCCTCCACTTTAAATTGGTGACTGGAAGAACCATGCTCAGGGGCAAAAGGGGATGCCTGTGAAATAGCAGCCAACTCGCCAACTGAACTTCTAGATCCATCTGTCATTTTGTTCCTGGTGAGCAGTGCCCCCAAGAGCTCAGGGTCAGCTTTCTCTCCATGCGTCCAAGGACAAGCTAAAGTTAAGGAATCACATCCTGGGCTTTGGTGTCTCTGCTGGCCTCTTCCATCAAAAGGATTCAATTAAAGTGACAAGGGTTGAAATGCCTCTTTATTTTATTCACATAATGCCAGGTGATTCCTCCTTTCAGATTTATACATTAATGTTCAAAACAAAAAATCAGCTGTGTGCAGTGGCTTAAGCTAATCCTACAAGACACATTTAGCCAAATAAGCATGTGCAAGTGCAGAAATTTGAGTTTCAAGCTGGAACATCTGAAGGACAGGATGTGCCTACTCGTTTAGTACATTTTACTCCGTGGACTGAGCCAGGCACTTTAGGAAGATGATGCATTGCTAAAGACTATCTAGAAGCAGGAAAATAAACCCGAGCCAGGGAAGGCTTTCTCAGCTTAAATAGAGGAGCACCTGAAGGAAATGGGCTGAACTTTGATTATCTTCATCAGTAGGGAGAAAGAAAATCAGGATTTTATCAACTTTTAAATTTTTATTTATTTTTTTCTTTTATTTTAGGATCCAGGGTATATATGCAGGTTTGTTACATGAGTATATTATGCGGTGCTGACGTTTGGGGTAGGATTGAACCCATCACTCAAGTAATGAGCATAGGACCCCATAGGTAGTTTTTCACCTCTTCCCCTCTTCCTACCTCCCCTGTCTAGTAGTCCCCAGTGTTTATTGTTCCCATCTTTATGACCATGTGTACTCAATGTTTAGCTCCCACTTATAAGTGAGAACACGAGGTATTTGACTTGCTGTTCCTGTATTAATTTGCTTAGGATAATGACCTCCAGTATCACCCATGCTGCTGCAAAGAACATGTACTTGTTCTTTTTTGTAGTATTCCATGGTAGACATGTACCATGTTTTCTTTATCCAACCCACCGTGCATGGCCATCTAGGTTGATTCCATGTCTTCATTATTGTGAATAGTGCTGTAATGAACGTACAATTGCATGTGTCTTTTTGGTAGAAAGATTTATATTCTTTTGGGTATCTACCCAGCAGAAACTGAATATATGAGATGATTTGGATACCATCTCAAGTTAAATAATAATGAAATGATTATGTATTTTCATCCATTCAACCAGAATTCTTAAAAACCCATTTTTTTGGGGGTCCTATGCTGGGTGCTAGGCATATGAAAAAGGCAGGACTCCTTTCCCTAAAGATCTCTCAGTCTAGGGGAAGGCAGATAGTCACAGATAAGATCAACTCGCATTAGAAGATGGTCTGGACTAGATCATGAGTCCCAATCAGTAGACTCAGGAGCCTGGGACAAAGGGCATGTAGATTTGCAAAGTTTTACTGCACTGGGTATTTTCTAGAGGAAAAAAAAGTTTTATACATATATGTACCTTTTTAAAGGAAAGTGGATAAAGTTGTGATTAACAAAAGGGAAATTTATTTGAAAGTTTTCCTGAATTCATAGAGCTTCTTGCCATCATATATTTTATCAATCGATGGATATTAAAACCAAATACTGCATGTTCTCTGGAGCAAAATGATGAGAACACATGGGCACATAGAGAGAAACAACACACACAGGGGACTTTTGGAGGGTGGAGGGTGGGTAGAGGGAGAGGATGGGGAAAAATAACTGATGGGTACTAGGCTTGATACCTGGGTGATGAAATGGCCTGTACAACAAACCCCCAAGACACAAGTTTACCTATGTAACAAACCTTCACTTGTACCCCTGAACTTAAAATAAAGATTTAAAAAAAAAAGTATAGCTGTATCTGGGAGTTTGAGAAATATTTTGACGTCAAAAAGGGAACTTCAGACTAAGAGAATCTGGTAACCGCTCATCTAGCCACCAGCATGAGGTTACTGTTCCCCAGTGTAATCCAGCAGAACTACATGCTTCCTCTGATCCAAGGCTGACCCCTCCACCTCTGTTACCGCGCCCGTTTCCTCTTTGAGAACCTCACTCTGTCGATTACCTCCTCTCGTTAACATCTTCAATCTTCACCTCTCTGCTAGAACTTTTTCCTTAGTCCATATCCACACTCAAATCTCTTCCATCTTTACAAGAACATTCTCTTCATGTCAGTTCCACAAACACTTACTGGGCTTCTGTATAACACAGTCTGGAATGTCAGGGAAAGAGTCCCTGAAAAGACAGAAATTGACCTCAGAATATAAGGCGGTACTAATCAATAAATATAGGATCAGGGGATAGAAAGGGTATTCCAAGCCTTTCATTTTACTTCCTAAAATATCTCCCAAATCCATTTGCTTCCTTCCATCTCCAACACCAAATAATCCAAACTGCAATCCACTCCTGCCTGAACTATTACAATGACTTCAATCGCTGGCCTAACTATAGTCACTCTTGCCTCCTAGCTGTCTGGTCTCCGCACTGCAACCAGAGTGGTCATTTCAAAACGTGACTCGCCCAGACTCCTCACCATGATTCCCCGAAAGGCCTGGATAATCTGGGCCCTGCCTGACTCCTCCTCCTCGCTGAACACCCCACATCCCCTCATGCTTCACTAACTAACCCACATCAGCCTTCTAGGACGTCGTATTTGGTCTCTCCCTCCTATCCAAAGACCCTTTTACATGATTTTTTGACCTAAACTCAGGAATTTTACTTTATTTTAAAAGCAGTGGGAACTCTAAAGGACTTTAAGCAGAGTAGTGACTATATCTGAGTTAATCCATATTCCTAGAAAAGCATCCTGGCTACTGTGTGAAGAGTGGATTTGTGGGAGTGAAGGATAAAGCAAGGAGACCACTGAGGTCTCCTTATATTTGGTAATGGATTTGGTGAAGGAGAGGGAGACAAACGGAGAAACTGAAAATGACCCCCAAGATTCTGGCCTGAACGTCGGAGTGGGTGTTGGTTTCACTGAAAATCTGTAATAAAAGGTGCTGGTGAGGTTGCAGAGAAAAAAGCAAGCTTATACATTGTTGGTGGGAGTGTAAATTTGTTCGAGCTTTGTGGGAAAACAGTGTGGCAATTCCTCAAATACCTAAAAGGAGAACTACCATTTGATGCAGCAATCCCATTACTGGGTATATATCCAAAGGAATATAAATCATTCTATCATAAATATACATGCACGTGTATGTTCGTTGCAGCACTATTCACAATAGCAAAGACACAGAAGCAACCTAGGTGCCCATATATGGTAGACCAGATAAAGAAAATGTGGTACAGATACACCATGGAATACTATGCAGCCATAAGCAAACAATGAAATCATGTCCTTTTCAGGAACATGGATGCAGCTGGAGGCCATTATCCTTAGCAAATTAAAGCAGGAACAGAAAGCCAAATACCACATATTCTTACTTATAAGTGGGAGCTAAATGATGAGAACACATGAACACAAAGAAAGGAACAACATCTGGGGTCTATCAGAGGGTGGAGGGTGGGAGGAGGGAGAGAATCAGGAAAAATACCTAATGGGCACTAGGCTTAATACCTGGGTGATGAAATAATCTTTACAACAAACCCCCATGACACAAGTTTATCTATATAACAAACCTGCACATGTATCCCTGAACTTAAACGTTTTTTTAAAAAAGGAAGTTTGCAGGAGGGACAGCTATGCGGATGGTACAGGCTCACTGTCCTATCTCTACTGATTACCTGCTGTTCCCAGCTCTTTGTGGCCTGTGAGTTGTTAGGGTCATGGGGCTGTGGAGCTCTTGATAGGAAGTAAACTGTGGAAGATATCAAAGTGTGGAGAAGATTGAAGCGCATGGCCTATATAAAGCATGATGCAAATTCACCCCTAAGAGATTAGCTTGAGATGTTACCTTGCTGGTCCATGATACCCAGTACTCATTTTCCTCTGTATCTCAGCTCCCTCCTGTCTTCACTTCCTTCCCTACCCAGCTCAGATGTCATTTCTTATCATTTCAACCTCTCTCTCACCAATACCCTTGCCCCATTGTTCCCCCAATCCCACTTCTGGAAAAACACCAACTTTGGATGAATCCAATTATCACTCATCTCTGGTTGCTAAGCACTGCTGGAAATCCACACACACTGGTGTCACTATAAATCATTGGTGCCACTCTAAATTTATGGTCTCTGACTTCAAATGGCCCCTCAGTGCTGCTTAGCAATCCTTCTGTATTTCCCTTGTCAGCTCTCTCTCTCATTCTCCACAATGGCTATTGTGAATTTTAACCCTCTCTTCAAGCCCACTTCCCCTTCTCTCCCTGAGGATATGAATTCACTTCAATTCACAGAGAAAACAGAAGCCATTGGAAAGGTGAACTACCTGAGCTTTCCTCCATCAACATACAAACTTACCAAAGTCTGAAACTATCTTTTCTGACCTCTCACCAGTTACATGTCTCTTCTTCTGTTTAAAAGTGGTACTTCAGTCTGGATCTTATTCCTTCCCACCTGTTTGGAATATTCCTCTAATGAATTCCTTTCTTCCCTGTATTGTTCATCCATTTCTCTACCAGCTCCTTCCCAGCTGCAGGAAAACTTGCTCAGATAGCCTCATCTCAAAAAAGAAAAACAGAACGTATTCTTTCCTTTACCCCTAACTGGCTACTATCAGTAATGTAACTTTGCAATTCTTCCCATCAGCAGGTGGAGTCTATTTATCTGCCTCTTGAATCTAGACTGGCCTTGACCGACTTTGGCTAAGAGAAGATGGCAAAGCAACATTGTGGCAGTCCCCAGCCTGGGACTCACTGCCATGTGAGCAAGCCTGTGCTAGCCTTTTGGATGATGACAGCCCTATGGTCTAGTCACTCCAGCCGATAATCAAGCAAGCTGCTGCTGAGTGAGGCTGTCTGAGACCAGCCAGCCTCGGTAAAACTTCAAAGCCTATTTTGTCACCATTATAGTGCTTTCCCCAACCACTTGCAGTTCCAAGTACATAATACGTTCTCATGTCTCTAACTTCACTCACGCTGACTTTTATTCCTTAAGCATCCTGTGCTTCTGCTTTTTCTGGCTAACTCCTACTTTACTTGAATATGTCTCTTTAAGAAGTTTTTCAGCCTTTCCTTCCTTCCATGGGAATGGATTAGAGAACGCTCCTCTCTGTCACTATAACATCTCCTGCACACTTCCACCCTACTCTCACAGCATCATACTGACGTTATGTCTCTGCTCCTAGACTATGAGCCCCTTGGGGACAGGAACTCTGACCTCAGGAATATTACCAGTGGGGGCTACATTCACTTCACCCAGCCAGGCACCATAAGCCAATATACACCAAAGGAATCGTTGCTCAGATATTATCATGGTACAGCCCAAGGTCAGACAAGTAGAGCCCAAGTACCTAAAACTGCTCAAAATACCAGCTACTCATATAGAATGGAAATTTCAATTCATTTGGCAATTTCTAAGGCAGTGGATCTTCAAATGAACTTTTCACAGGTAGAGAATTTGCAAAACCACTCACCCTAAACTCAAATATGTGAGTTAGAAGAGAAACTGCAAGAGATCACGGGGTTCCTGCTCTTTCTTCCTTATTTCATCGATAGACAGTTTCTCACGAAAATAGACTCTAAAACGTGCTAGAAATGAAAGATTTAAGAAATGGAACAGGTCACCCTGGCTATAAGATTCAAATAGCCCTCAAAAGTCATTTTGTCTTTGACAATGAAAGTCATCTCTCTCTAGGATGGGTGGGGCTTCCCTAGAGTCCCCAGTCTTAAAAACTGCTGTTATCCGCTAGGGAAAGAAAGGTGTCATGCAGCACGGGGCCATCAGTTCCACTTCAGCCATCTTTGATATGATGAGACAGTGATGAAGGAAGCTGCCATCAGGAGAGGAGAGTATTTAGAGAACAACATCCTGGGTTCTAGCGAATGTCCCAAGCAATTAAAAAAACCATTATAAAGTGTGTAGGGAGCAAACACTGATATGGTGATATTACATGTCCAGAACACATTTTGCAAAGTTTCTCAGTGAAACATCAGGGAATCTTTAGCCATCTACCTTTTAAGAGATTTCTTTTAAAAGCCCTGGATTCTAAAACTAAGAGCACACCAATGAGGGGCTGTGGAGCCCGCACGATCATAGGGTACTGTAGGTTCGTTTGTCCTTGGGTTAGTGGTGTTTGCATTGTAATTATGGCTTAGCATAATTTTGGAATGTAGACACTGTTGTACAGAAGTGTGGCAGAATAATGCTTCTCACCAAAAATGTATCTTTAACTCTTCTTCTTGAGTACACAGTCAGGCTACATTTTCCAGTCTCCCTTGAAGTTAGGTGTGGCCATAAGACTAAGTTCTCATCATTGAAATGTGACAGAAAGTGATTTGTACCACTTCTAGGCTTGGCCCTTCAAAATCCCCATACCTCACGTTTGCAAGATGGAAAAGGTTCTAGAGATGGATGGTGGTGATGGGTGTGCACCAATGTGAGTGTACTTAATGCCACTGGACTATACCCTTTAAAATGGTTAAAATGGCAAATTGTATCTTATGTATATTTTATTACAATTTAAAAATAAATTTTAAAAGTTTCTATACATGTTTCATCATTGTTTTACTCCCTTTCAACTGGCTGATATGGAGACAATTTCAGGGCAATCTTGGAAGCCACTGAAAATGTTGAAAATAACAGAGTCTCTGTAAGCATGGTTATGGGTAATTTGGTTACATGAAATAAATTTCTATTGTATTTGGGCCATTAGAACTTACTGGAGTTTGCATTAATTACCTATTGCCGTATAACAAATTGCCCCAAATCTTAGTGGCTTAAAACAACAACATTTATCATTTCAGAATTTCTGTGGGTCAGAAATCCAGGTGTGGTTTAGCTGGGTCCTCTACTTCAAGGTCCCTGGAGATAGTAATCAGAGCGTCAGCCAGGGCACAGTTATCCTAGCCTTGACTAGGGAAGAAAGTGTCTGTCTCCAAGCTCACTCATGTGATCATTGGCAAGATTTGGTTTCTCACGGGCCACTGGGCAGAGGCAACCCTCAGTTCCAGGCCATGTGGGTCTCTCCACAGGGCTGCTCTCAACGTGACAGCTGCCACCAAGCGAGAAGAGCCAGCATGAGGGAGTGAATGAGGCCGAACTCGCCATCTTGAGTAACCTCGTCTCAGAAATGACATCCCTTCTTTGTGCCACATCAATTCACTAGAAATAAGGAATGAAGTCCCGCCCGTACCTTAAGGGCTTTTACACAAGAGTGAAAAAGGAGAATTGTACAAGAGTATGAGAGCCAGGGGACAGGGATCGTTGGTAGCCATAGGCTGTATTTGCTGCAACAGCTATCCTACCCTCACTATCATAATGAGCCTAATGGATCAGGTTGCAGCTTTGGTATTGGTGAGCATTTTTGAAGGTTGTTTGAATGTTAGCCCCATGCATCCTGCCTCTCCTTGGGAGCAGAGGCAGAAATGCCCAATTTCAGGTTATTTGTAAATGAAGAGATGAGAGGCGGCATTTCAAAGAGGACTGAGTTTTTCTGGCATGATCCATAGAAGCATCATGACCACAGCTGGCCGACCATAAATCCAAGACCCAGTGGAGAATTCATTTTCTCTTGCTACCAAATGCTCCTACTTCCTTTCACCCAGTGACTAAAACCCATGACAGCAGGATGTTCCCCATAGTGGTGGCTTTGCTATGCTCTTCTTTGAGGGGTCTGACCAGTTCCCACTACTTTGGGAGGTGGAGAAGGGAGCTTATAGGTCAGGCTTTCACAAGCTGAATGGAGGTGGGGCTTGCCAGACAGCTGTCAGATGCAAAGATCCTGGCTTTATGTGTCGTTCAACATAATTGCTCATCTGGCTGAGCCCTGCTTCTCCCCAGATGTTGCATCACTGCACTGCTGGAATTGCTGCTGCTTTCAGCCCCCTCTCATCACTCTAATTAAGCGCAAATAATAAGGCAACATGTTAGACATGATGATCGAGTTTTAATTAGGCTTTGATAAACCCAATGTGAATTTGGTCTCGTCAGGTGCAACATTTCTGATGAGAAGGAAGGCTGTGAATCATGAGATGGTTTTGGTATAAATAGCTATCATGGTTTCAGTGTCATCTGTGTGCAGGGAGGCTAAAGGTTGGGCATGCATGTAATCGTACTAACCCTTTACATTTGGGGAATACACTACTGTTTTCAAATTTCTTTCAGATCATTACTATGTGACTGTGGGAGCTGAGGCTCATCTGGTACAAAGCGTGCAAGTCCAGATGGGGAGAAGAGGGAGAAGATAATGTTTAGTCAGTTCCTAAGGCATACCAGGCACTGGGCTAGGAACATCATACATGGAATAGAAGACAAATGTCTCACCAACGTCTCAGTACTTAAGAAATGTCAGAGCAAAGATCCCTCCCTGCTCATGTCTGTTCATTTCCTTCATAGGTCTCTCTTTGCCATTTCGTGCAGTCTTCCAAAGCCATCCTGGAAGACGACAGTCACAGAGGCAAAACCACAGAATTAGAGGTGAAAGTGCCCTTAGAGATAGATCCAACCTCCTCATTGTACCCATGGAGAAACTGAGGCACAGAACGGCAAAGACCATCACCCTGGTCACATGATGATTTGGTGGCAAAATCAGACAAGAATTTGTCTGACCCTACAACTCCCTCTAATTCATTTAATTTGACTCAACAAACACTTGTGGAGTATCCTCTATGGGCCAAGCACTGTTTTACGGTTGTGTCCATAGATTAAAACAATTAGAGATCCATCTAGTAGGCTTCCATTCTGAGGGGTGGGGAAGAGATAGTGCACAATAAATACTTTATATAGTATGTTAAAAGAGGATAAGTGCTATGGACAGGAGAGCGAGAGAGAGAGAGCAGGATACAGGAGGTTGGGAGTCCCAGAGATGAGACAGCTTAAATTTAAAACAGTGTGATTAGGGTAAGTTGTACTGAGATAAGAAACTTTCTAAAGGCAAAGGTCTCCATTCATTCCTTCACCTATCCATTCCTTGGGAATTTATTGAACATTTTCTGCGTCCAGTCTTTTAATGGCAGTAGGCTATGATGTCAGTAGGACCCAACCACCCATCTTTCTTAGGAATCTCTGCTAAATCCAAGGTCACCATGGTGTTCTGAGCTACTTTTTCCTAATAAATGGCATTCCTCAAGATCATGACCAGTCAAGTGGCTCCAATGGTATTGACCACTTCCACAGGGCACACAACCTCTGGATGCAAGAAGAGAAATACAATAGCGGGCGAGGAGGTGAGAAGGTGTCCCTTTGCCACACTTGGGAGCAGGCAGTTTATCTGCGGGAGCCTTCCTCTCCTCCCACTCGCTCATCCCATGTGGCACCTCCCATAATCCTCCCTTCCTGGAAAATGCCCACCTCACCTCTACCCACCTCTTCTCTTCATGACTTCTCCAGACTTGAGCTAACACCACCATCAAAGCCCCATCTGAAACCCTCAGTCATCCCTGTATGCTAAAGGAGTCTGTGGATTCCTGCACCTACTCCAATCTGCTAATTGGAGTCCACTGATTCCAGGCCATTCATCTTCCACCTTCTCCTAATTTGTTGAAGTAGCATTCTAGGCAGAAGTGCTCTCTGTCAGGGATCTTCATATTACACTATGTGGGAGCAATAACCTTTTGTGCTTGGGTAGATTTTTACAATTGACAAACAAGGCACTTTCCCATCCATCATGTTATTTGAGCCCCACAAAAGTGCTGGGCCATTATTCCTTTTTTTCTCCCCTAGATTAGGAAGCCTACACTCTTCGGAGTGAAAGATTTTGTTCAACATCACACAACCATTGAAGCACAATTCAGTGTCCAGTGATCTTTCTGGAACCATATGCTGGCTGGCCCTGTGGACATTTGGTGACAGGCCATGTGGACAAAGTAGAAGTAACAGCACTCCAAGTTGAGTAGAAAAGTAATAGAACAACATGAAACCCAGGGGTAGGACAGTGTCATATTTCTCAAACTTCAATGTGTGCAGAAGTCACCAGGGGATCTTGTCAACATGCAGATTCAGAATCTGCAGGTGTGAGGCAAGGCCTAAAATTCTGCATTTCATGAAAACTCCCAGGTGATGGCAATATAGCTGGCCATAGGCCACACTTTAAATAGCAAGGGGATGATACAAGTCTGCTCACCACGTTGTCCCATTGGATGGAGTTCTGCCCTTTAGGAGCCATGTGACTTTGAGCTGGTCTCATGGACAAGCTGAAAGTCAGGGTGGTTATTTTTTCCTAAACTATGCGACAGAGAAATGCCATGGTGAACTTTCAGACAAGACTCTGATTGAGCTATACCCTGAAACTGCCACGTAATGTTATGCAAGGTGTACACTGCACAAAGGCACCTGCCTGTGGGGGATGAGTGTCCCCTAAACTCCAGCTCTCACTCCATTCACCATGCAGCACCCCTGCACCTAGAGAAAGGAGCACCATTTCTTTCACTGATACAAGGGCACCACATGGACAAGCAGAGGTCTTGTATACCTTCCTGCCGTCCTTGACAACTACTCATGGTCTAATTGATCCACCTCTATAGGGTTTGATATAGTTAAATACATATCTGTCCTTTGTCTCCTCCCTCATGCCACTTGTTTCTGAGAGCTGTTCTGGTAATGGCCTCTTCTGTAGAGCTCTCTTTACCACTTCATGCAAACAAAGTCATCCTGGAAGATGACAGTCACAGAGGCAGGGCCACAGAATCAGAGTTGAGAGTGCCCTGAGAGACAGATCCAATCTCCTCATCTCCAGACCTCTTCTGTGTCCTCCAGACCTCTTCCGTGTCCTCCAGACCTCTTCTGTGTCCTATCTCCATCAAGAGCTTGCAGTAGGGCCCATGTCCATTCATTTCCATTCATCCATTCAACAGAAAATATTTACGGGGTGGCCTCTATGTGCTGGGCACAGTTCCAAGCATTGAGAATACAGTCAGTAGTAAACACACAAGACAAAGTCCCCACCCTTATGGAGTTACCATTCTCAAAGGGAAAAGAAAATACATAAATCATGTTTATGATAATGGCAGGCAATATTCCTTATGTATAATGAGAAAAATAAGGAAGGTGGTCAGGAGATGACATTTAGGCAGGGACCTGAGGGAGGTGAGGGAGTGAGCTGTGGGAGGGTGGAGAAGGTGGTAGGCAAGCACAGTTTTGGCAGAGGAAGGACCAAAGAGCAAAAGCAGCAGAGGAAGGGCCAAAGGTCCTGGATCAGCAGAGTGTCTGGCATGACTTTTCAAAGAGGACTGAATTTTTCTTGGCATAGCAAAGGAGCCCAGAGAAGGCCAGTGTGGCTGGGGCTGCATGTGTCAAAAGACGCATCTCGACCATGGGGAGAACTTTGTGTTTCATTCTAAATGTGAGGGATAACGCTGGAGCTACACACCCTGGCCATTGCTGCCACTTTGTGATGCCCCCAACCTTTGTCTCCGGTTTAAGTGTTTTATGGGGGTAGGAATGTGACACAATTCATTTAACAAATTCAACAAATATTTCTTGAGTCCCCTACCATGTGTGCCAGGCACTGTTCTGGGCCTTTTCTAGGTCTTGGAAATATACCAGTGAGTAAGACATGCAAATTCCCCACCCTTGTGGGGCTTATATTCCCATCAACAGGAAGATGAATCTTCACACTGCACTCTTATCCTTGCTGAGACCCACATGGGGATGAGAGTGGGATGGGCACTGCATAACTGAGCCTCCCTCTCTTTAGATACACATGTTTGGGAGTGGTGAAGCAAGCCAGCAAGGGCAGAGGGATCTGCTGCTACTCTCACACAAATGCTCTGTGTTGGTGGCTCTTGTGGAAGTCTAGAACAAGAGGTGGATATAAAGCAGACAAAAAGGATAGCTCCAGGAAGGAAAAGCTTGTGAGGCTGAGCATTTGCCCTCAGAATGTATGCAAATTCTGGAAAAAATAGAAAATGGGATGGGAAGCTTAACTTTGTTTGTATCTTACATGCACATAAGAGGCACAAAAACAAAAATAGACAAATGGAATTACATCAAGCTGAAAAACTTCTTCACAGCAAAGGAAACAATCAACAAGTGAAGAGACAGCCTACAGAATGAAAATATTTCAAATCATTCATCCAACAAGGAATTAATGACCACAATATATAAAGAACTCAACTCAATAGCAAAAAAACAAATGATCTGATTTTTACAATGGGCAGACTTGAATAGACATTTCTCAAGAGAAGACCACAAATGGCCAACAGGTGAATGAAAAATTGCTCAACCTCACTGATCATCAGGAAATACAAGTCAAAACCACAATGAGCTATCATCTTACCCCAGGTAGAATGGATATTATAAAAAGAAACAGAAAATAAAAAGTGCCGGTAAGGATGCAGAGAAAAAGAATTGCTTATACTCTGTTGGTGGGAATGTGAAGTAGTATAGCTATTATGGAAAACAGTATGAAGATTCCTCAAAAAACTAAAAATAATACAGCAATCCCATTGCCTAGTACACATCCAAAAGGGAAAATCATTGTATTGAAAAAATAGCTGCACTGCTATATTTATTGTGGTACTATTCAAAATAGCCAAGATACGGTATCAACCTATGTCCATCAACAGATGAATGGATAGAAACTGTGGTAAATATACACAATGGAATATTATTCAACCATAAAAAAGAATGAAATCCTGTCATTCACAGCAACATGGATGGAACAAGAGCTCATTGTGTTAAACGAGATAAGCCAGTCACGGATAGACAAATGTCATATGTTCTCACATGTGGGAGCTAAAAAGTTGGATCAAATGGATCAAATAGAGGAAGAGGGCAGATTGGTGGTTATCAGAGGCTAGGAAGCCAGGTCAGGGAGGGTGATGATAAGCTGGTTAAAGAATACAAAAATACAGTTAGATATGCAGTTAAATAGAAGAAATAAGCTCTAGTATTTGACAGTACCATAGGCAAATTATAGTTAACAATAATTTATTGTATATTTCAAAATAGCTAGAAGACGATAATCATAATGTTCCCATCACAAAGAAAACATACATGTTTGAGGTGATAGATAGCCCAATTACCCTGATTTGATTATTATGCAATGTATACAGGTATCAAAATAGCACATGTACTCCCAAAATATGAACAACTATTATATATCAGTTTTAATAGTGACTTTTAAAAAGACTTGATCTCTTCCTCCTTTCAACAGATGTCTCGCCCTGCACCTAACTCAGTGCTTCTGGTATCTGTCACAGAACCTGGTTTATGCCAGGCACTCGATAAATACTTACTGGGGGAGCACTGGGATGGATGGCTGATATGATGTCCATCTGGGTATAATTTTATCTCAGAGTAGCCTGTTGTTCTAGGGTGTATACATGTGGGGATAAAGGAGCCCACAAGAAAGGTCTGAGGCTCATTAATTCATCTATTTTTCACCCTGTAGCACCTACACCATGGTCTCGTACATAATAAGAGTTTAATAAGTGTGTGCTAAATGAAAGAAGATAAGCTTTGACCAGAAATATGAGTCCAAGGGTTCAGTTTTTCCCATGAAACTTTAATGCCATAAAGGATTTCTGCATATGAAATTTACCTTTCTCTGCTCACCTTTACATAATTCAAGCAGCATGTGGCTCCTTGGGGACTTCTTTGGACATTAAGTTCTCTCTCAACAGTCCTAGGATTGAACAGCTGCACGTAAGTAATTACCATCGATTTGTCATTACCAGGGGGTTATGGGGAGCCATGGAGGAAGAGCATGGAGATGAGAGACAGTGTTGCAAAAGGGCCCAGGGACTAAGAGGCACGGGGATGGGGTCTGAGGCATGGGGCCTGCCTTTGTGGAGGTCCGAGCTTGGGGAAGTCAGGATAGAAGACAAGGCCACGAAAACACCCGAGGCACGGGGGACTTTAAGCCACTTCCTGGTACGCTTGTTTCTTTCTCCCTGAACAATATCTAGCTCATGGCCCCTCAACATCTGCTTGACAAGCACATCTCAACAGGGAAAGGCAGAAAAGGGAAGAGGTCGGAGAGGTTGTCTTTGTTTTGCAGCGAAAACCCAGGAGATGATGAGGAAAAGCACTGAGGCACTCTTTGAAGATAGGAGTCCCCTGAGAGCTGTCAGAGAAGTGGAAAATGGCTCAGGCAGGGTTTGCTGGCTCCCCCTACACCCCTGAATTCCAAGAAACATCTGCACTCATGACTTGGTAAGGACAGACCCAGGCTGGAGATGACGCAGCTGGCTGGGACCCTCTGAGAAAAGATAAGAAACAACTCCTATAGAGACCCAGGACTCAGAAGGGGGAAGCCTTCAGAAAAAGGAAAGGAGTAATATCCCTCTTCTGACTCTTCATTTAAAATGAAATTCTCTCCAGTGGAGGTAGGGTGGGAGAAGAAATCCTTTGATCCCAGCCACTTCATTGTGAGTTAGTAGTGCTAAACCCTTTCGAGGACAGAGGGAGAAGTAGAGGAGAAAACTAGCATTTAACACCTACCCACTCTGGGGCAGGCTGCCTCCCACACCTTGTTTCAGGGACCTCTCACGACAACTCTCTGAAACAAGTTATGTGATTTTCATCTGTAGTAAATTGAATTGTCCCACAACCTCATCCCCTAAAAAAGTATGTCTGGGAAACTGCCAGTGCGATGTTATTTGGAAAAAAAGGATATTTGCAGATGTACTTAAGGATCTCAAGATGAGATCATCCTGGGTTATCTCTGTGGACCCTAAATCCAAAGACAAGTAAGTGTCCTCACTAAAAGACAGAAAAAGAGAAGATACAGGGAGAGAAGAGGAGAGGCCGTATGAAGATGGCGGCAGAGATTGGCGTCACAACCCAATCTCTGCCTCCATCACAACCTTGGTTGTGATGCAACGACAACCCAAGGAATGGCCAACACAAGTGGGAGGAGGCAAAGAGGGATTCTCCCCTACTGCCTACAGCCAGAGTGTGGCCCTCCCACCACCTTGACTTCAGACTTCTAGCCTCCAGAATTGTGACAGAGTACATTTCTGTTGTTTAAGGCTACCTGGTTTGTGGCAATTTGTTATGGTAACCCTAGAAAATTAATACATCATTTCATAGATGAGAAAAATGAGGTTCAGAGAAATCGAGCCACCTATCTGAAGATACCTGAGTTATCTGAGACAGATCTGGGTTACATACTTTGCAGTGGGAGCCAACTGTTGGCAATTTTCAATGAGCATCCTTCAGAAATGAGCCCATAAAAGCCCCCTGAAAAGAGTCCCATTGCCAGAAAGTGTGGGAAATGCTATATCTCGAAGTTTTCCACAGCTAATGTGCATAGTAAAAGGTCAACAAGACCTTCCCTTGCCCTGGAGAAGGGTAAGTCCTTACGTCGGCTGTTTTTCCTCTAACACCTTCCCTAAGCTTCCCTCCTTGGCACTTAAAAATCACAAGGCTGAGTAAATGCATGTCTGGAATTTGTTTTGGTCTAATGTTTTTCTCTCCAGCTGGACCCCAAGCTCCACGATCCAGGGCAGCATCTGATCTCCTCCCCCACGGGATTCCCAGCCTTTTGCACAACCCTTGGTTCATGGCGGGGGCCCATTGATATCTGCTGAATGAACGATCAAGAAAAAAATGAACTTTGTTTAAGCCCAAGGTGTCCCAAACTTGTTTACCAAACTCTTTCCTCTACAGCACCATAGAAGATCAGATTCGGGGAAAGGTAAGGGGCCTCACCAAGAAGTTGATCTGTCTGTGCTGTTTTCCAAGCTTGAGCACAGACCTCTATCTGGAAAGCTCTTTGGCCCAAATAGACTCTACTCTCTCTCTCTCTAGGAAAGAGAGATGCTTATGAGGCCATGCAATCCCAATGAACACACCTGTGTGGTCTGGGGGGGGGCGGTGAGGAGAAACAGGTGAGATGATTTAAAGTCTACTTGGAAAAATAGGCATGGGATACTAGCCAGGAAAATTCTAAAATTAAAAAAAAAAATGGATAAAGGAAAATGACAACCCTTACCAGATACATAAAAATAATAAAAATTGACAATACTTAAAACTGTTTGGTACTAGAACAAGCCGGTAAAGGAAGAAAATTCAGATAGAAATCCAAGAACACACAGGAATTTAGTATAGGAATTATATGGTATTTCGCATCAGTTAGGCAAAAAGGATTATTCAAGAAGGGGTGTTGAGACAACCGCCTTGCCATCTGGAAAAAAGTAAATCTGAATCTGGTCTTTGCTTCTCACACCAAAGCAAATTCCAGATGGAGCAAGGATTTAAACATAAAAAATAAGCCCATAAAAGTACTAGAAAGAAACATGGAAGAATTTTTTTTTTTTTTTATGGCTATGGAGCAGAGACAGCCTTTCTAAGCAAGTCATAAACCCTAAACTGAAGAAGTAAAGAACTGATTCATTTCAGTAGAAAAATTGAATGTTCTAAACTTCAAAAAGTACAGTAAATGAACTCAAAAGTCAACAAACCAACTGGGAAAAAAATCTGCATCACATATGACAAAGATCTGCTTTACTTAATATGTTAAAAGCTTTTATAGATTGATAAGAAAATGACAATCTATCAGGAAAAATAAATGAACAAAAAAACAACAAAATTATAACCTGACAACTCAGAGAAAAAGACTTGCAAATGGCTACTAATATATTTTTCATCTTTTTAAATTGACAGCATTGCATGCTTTTATCATGTATAACATGATGTTTTGAGGTATATATACATTGTGAAATACTTAAATCTATCTAATTAGCAAATGCATCACCTCATAATTATCATTTTGTGGTGAGAGTACTTAACATCCACTCTTTTTAAATTTTTCAGGAATATATTTTATTAACTATAGTCACCTTGCTGTGACAATAGAACTCTTGAAATTTATTCCTCCTATCTAACTGCAATTATGTATTCTTTGACCTAAACTTCCTTTTGTAATTAAAGAAATGCACATTTTAAATGAGACATGATTTTCAGCTATTAGACTGGCAAAATTCAAAAATTTGATAGGACATAGTACAGTGGTAGCACAAGGGTAGAGAAAGACACTCTTGCCTACTGTTCATGGAACCATAAATTGGTGCAGGCCCTTTGCTGGGGAATTTGGTGACATTTGTCAAAATGGAAAGAGTGGACCAGATGCTCAGTGGATACAGTTCCTGCTTCAGTAGTGCTTAGGCTGAACCAGTGTTCGCCCTTGCCAAGCCCCTAGAGCCTCAAGTCCACCTCTCCTCAGCCACCTGTCAGGATCCTGTATACCCCTTGAACTACCTCCAGTGCCAGACATCTCCTTCAACCCCAGATCACCCTGGAACCGCGTGTCTCCTGCATCAACTCTCTACGGCTTACCACTTTGTTTGGGATGACATGGCTCTGAATAACTCTGCCAAATGTCTTCTTCTCAAATCCCATTAAGAGATAGAACATACTGAGACCCCATTGAAGCTGCAGAACCTATGGGGTGGCCAATCTTCCATCAGAACACCAAGAAAGTAGTCCATGGCAAATGAGAAGTGGTTGAATGTAGTGAAGTCTGCATTCCACTTGAGCGAGAGTGTGAGTTGGTCATTATTAAAATTGTGCGCACTGGCTGCCAACACAAATGACCCCTGCTTTGAGAATTCTCTGAGACCCATTACCTGAATGAGTACAAGTAATCCATCAAAGAATGGTGTGGCCATGAAGCCAACCTAAGGAAGATAGGGCCCCAGGAGTATGGCATGGTGGATAGCTTTTAGACAAGTATGTCCTAAGAGACAGTGCCTTTGAGAGCTAAGCTCAGGCTAGCTTCCTCAAAATCATGAGGTAGCTTCCCGAGGCAGCACATGCATCCTGGAGATATCTGTAACTTTTCCAAAAGCTGTGTCAAAACATCCCCCACATCTTCTTTGTATATGCCCACCATTCTTGCCATAAAGAAATCTTGTGACCTCTGTCAAATAAATATTAAAACAGCACATACATTTTAACCTGGCAGTCTGTCTCTAGGAACTTATCTTTCAGATATGCTCATGCTTGTGCCAAAGACACACACAATTATAGGGTCTGTAGTAAGAGTAGAAAACACAAAGTAATTTAAATGTCAATCAACAGAAAACTAGTTAGATAAATTATAGGCCATGATACAATGGAAAATTAGGCAGCCATGAAAAAAGATGAGACAGCTGATATAGATACATCCAAGATATATTATTTTTTAAAAGCAAGGTACTGAATGTTCCATCATTGATGCATAAAAAGGATTATATGTGCCTAGAATATTTCTAGAAGAAAAATCGTCAGTGCAAAAGGTGTACAGTAACACGATCTGTCCATCTCACTGCAGACCAATGCCACTATAACTCAAAGGAGGGAAGATCCATTATCTGAAATGTTAGGGTCTTCAGGTATGGCCTTTCTCCCAGCCCAGCAGCCCAATCATAGACCTGGGTTCTTGTTCAGGGTTGTCCTCCAAAATCTGCTTGACTAACTAGGCCCCCACCAAGGTTGGGATAGGGGTTCTCTGTTCTGGCCAGGCTCCTAACAGCTGCCTATGGACTCACACACTGAGGCCAGAAACCCATTCCCATTATGTGTGTCTTCCTTACCAATCAGCAATGCTCCTGAGGTGTGCAGCAGTCTGTGTGGAATATCCAGTGCCATTTCCTGCAGTCCTGAGTTGTACCTCCTTCATGACCTCATGAGCACTATTTAATGGAGTATGAGAACCACACCCGGAGTATCAGACACGGCTTCCAGGAGTCCTGTGCTCTGCCTGGAGTGTAGATGGCCATCTCTCTGGAGTACAGAGCCCTGATTGCCTGAAGTTCAGAGCACTTCAATCCTGAGCACTTGCTGCCTGCCAGGGAACTGAGCAGGGCCTGCGAGTGCCGACTGCTATATGCCTGGACTGTGGGGTTGAGTGTGCTGAGAGTTTTAAGCACTCTCTCGGAGTTGTGATTCTATACCAGGCTGAAGAGATGGACACCTCTCCACTACCACCAGCACCACTTTCTCATGAGTCACATGTTGTTGAATGCTGTCTCAAGCCAGGATTATATTTTTCTTCCTGCCTATATGACCTCCTGTTCAGCATCTTCCCCAAGATAAATCTACCCTACAACAGTAGTAACATATTTATTGAATATCTACTTTCTGCTAGACATGGTGGTAACCTTGACATCTACTGTGTGCTGGGCATGCTGGTACCTTGATACCTACTATACGTTAAGTATAGTGGTAGCCTTGACAGCTACTGTATGCTGGGCATGTTCGTACCTTGATACCTATTGTGTGCTGGGTATAGTGGTAGACTTGACACCTACTGTGTGTTGGGCATGTTGGTACCTTGATACCTACTGTGTGTTGTGTATAGTGATAGCCTTGACATCTACTGTGTGCTGGGCATGTTGGTACCTTCATACCTACTGTATGCTGGGGATGCTCGTACCTTGATACCTACTGTGTGCTGGGTATAGTGGTAGTCTCACAGGATTGGTAGTAATAGAGAAGGACAGGACCTGCTTCCTTGCTCTAGGTCTTGCTCAGACATACACAGGGTGATCTGGCAGTTTTCTGAGCTGCGCAGAGTGAGTTTAGCAGTCAGCATATAGATCGTGGTTGGCCAAGCTCCCAGAAAGCTGAGGGCTAGAAAGATAGATTGACTTCATTTTAGGAAAGGCCAGAAGATCTGAGATTGGTTGTGAATGCTGATAACTCCATGCATGTGTTCCATGGGTCGGAGGTTAGACCAGGGGAGCCGAGGCTATGCCACAGTACCCAAGACTCCATCTACATTCTTCTGTCTTGGGCCCTGCACTCCTTCCACCAACACCAATTTAGGCCACAGTTATAATTAAACCTCTCCAGGTCTCAATATCAGATTCCTTCTGCCAGGCGCTCAGTAGGAGAGGTATCAGCAGTGTTTTGCCCCTGGGCTGCAAGCCTGGGTGCATGGTCAGTGGTTATTACATGGTAAATTTAGCAGTCTCTCTCTCTGCCAGGGGTTACTTTCTCTCTCACTCTTTCTCCATGCTGATCTGTATCTCCAGTGCTGGCTCAGTCTTTCTGAAGAAAGATGGCTCCAGGCAGTCTCATACCTGCTTGAAATACATCACAAATTCTAATACCAATCCAAAAGATTTTGCAGCCACTGCTATTATGTGTGACAATTCCACTGCTATTGTGTGTGACAATCCCATGGTGCTGGGTGTGAATAAGTGTATGAGCATCGGGCTGCAAATCTTAATCACAGGCAAGTTGCTCAACTTCTCCAAGCCTTAGTTTTTTTCACTGACAACAGAGGATAAAAGTTGAATCTATTTCATAGGGTTATTGTGAAGATTAAGTGAATTAATATATTTAAAAGCACTTGAAACTGTGCCTGGCACACACTAAGCGCTAAATAAATATAAACTAACATCACTACTAACAATGATATACTGAACATCAAACATTGTCCTTTCTAAGTGTCATTTAATTTTTCACACAGTGCCCAGGACAGGTACTCTCATCTCTCCTTTGCTCATAAGGAAACCGAGTCAAAGAAAGACAAGGTAACTTTACATCTAGAAAGTGGTGGAGCTGAGATGGGAACCTAGGGGATCAGGCTCAGAGCCCATTTTGACTCTAATCACTATGCTACACTGCCCAGCACCAGAAGCCTCCTCAGATGGTTTTGTTAGAAGCATCATAGGACAGCAGGTGTCTTCAGAAAGAGGGGATCCTGCTGAGCTCTGCTTCACGTACAGCAGGTACAATGTCTTATAGCACAGAAGGTTACCTGGGCTAGGATTGCCACAGGGGTGGTTGTTGGTCCAGGTGAGCCGGCTCCAGCCAGTGTAGGAAAATCAGGATGGGAGCCAGCAGTCATAAGAGCTAAGACTTACCTAGTTCTGAGTTAAACACTTTGCCTTCATTTGAGCCTCAAGCAGCCCTATGATTTAGATATTAGTTTTATCTCATTGTGTAGATTATGAAGCTGAGGCACAGACAAGAAATCTGCCCAAGACCACACAGTTAGGGGGTGGCAGAACCAGGATTTGAACCATACACAGCCTAGCTCCAGAGGCCATGCTCTTAAACACTACCCCAAACTGCATGAGGAATTGGCATACCTGACAAATTGCCAAGCCAGGTCCCACACACTGAGGGTTCAGGGTTGACCTCCAGGCCCTTCTACACTTTAGCAAAGCAGGGAGGAGCCCGAGCCACTGTCAGCTCCAAAGGGACACATAGGTGGAGCCTATCAGGAGGTACAGGACTTCGGTCACCCCCAAGTGTGATGCTGAGAACTGCAGGAAGGGAGCCACAGAGCACAGCGAGAGGGGCACCCAGCTGGGAGCCAGAGGAGTTGGGCTCCAGTTCCAGACACATGACCTGCAGAGCACCTTTTCCCTTTCTGGGCATCAGTCTTCTTGTCCGTAAATTAGGGTGATCTGTTTATATCAGCTGTCAGGCTCTTTTGTTCTGATACTCTTTGCTCTGTCAAGAGAATTATGGTCCACTCTGGGAACATAAACTTATAATGAGTTGATCTGTCTAAGGATGACACTTCCCAGAGGGTGGGGACTACTCCCGTAACTTGTCTTGGGTATATCTGACTGGGGACAGCAATGGCATTTGTGTTGGCAGAGGCTGAGAAGGTGATGCTGCACCTCTGATGTGAGCGGCCCTTTGAAGGGCCCAAGAGGTGGAGTGAATCCCAGGCAGCTCCCAGGCCAATACTTGAGCCAGAGGGTGGAAGTGGAAGAAGGACAGAGCTCAGCTCTGTATAGAAATAAAACAGTGTAATAAGTTGTCTTGCAAACAAAGGACCTTCCTGTTACTGGCAATGTCTGTGCAGAGGTGCATGTTTATCTCCAGGGGCCTTGGAGAGGAAGTTCTTTCCTTCCCCACTAGATGTACCATCTCTTAGTCCATTCATTCATTGATCAGTTATTCACACAATGAATATTTAATGAGTGCCTATGATGTGTCAGACACTGGGCTAAGAACAACTCATACAAAGGTGAACAAGACACAGGCCTGCCTTTGACCATAAAGGTTAATGTATGATCAAGAGTATTGAGAAGGACTCTCCTCCACAGGACTGTAACATTCTTGTAGCTCAAGGACCACTTGAAGAAAGCATTGGACATGCACACCTGTATAATATTTTATATCCAAATTTAAAGTTTGGAGGGGAATGAGAGATGATATCCTAAAGTTCGTGCTTCCAAGCTATTAGCTCCCATGCCTGCACAACTGAGCAGAGACTGGCTAGCTGCCAGCCATACTGGGAGATGGCAGACACATACAGGGACATGACGATGGAGCTAGCAGGGATGCAGGGCAACTGCAAACAGAACAAGTGTCAAGGGAAGCCCGCCATGGTGACAGATTCCAAGCTCTAAGAGGGCAGAGGCAGACCTACTCCATCAGTTCATGGTCCGAGAGGAATCAGTGCTGCTGGCAGGATGAGCAGAGAAGGATATTTCTGAAGGGCAGAGTAATGACTAGAGGAAGAGTGAGACCCAAAGCCAGGTCTTTTCTGGCATTCCAGAAGGGAAACAAAACTGAGCTCATTTAGGGGTGAGAAGAGTGGCCAAACTGAGGACCCAGGCAGAAAACACGGTACCCTGAGCACCTTGGAGGATTAGATGTGGGAAGCTGTGGGTAGAAAACATGATATAGCCAAGGGATCTGGTGAGGAAAATGCCAGGGAGCCACCCCAGTCTCCAACAAGGATTTCTCTGCTTTTGTTCTGCAAAGAGCAGTCAAGACTATTCTAACCCGCTGCTGTTTCCAGGACAAAAGTCTCTTGCTATTAAGCTCTGAAGGAGGTTAGGGCTGGCCACAGACCAGGAGAGCCCAGGGGATGGAACTTTGAATGGGTGAGCACTGCCAAGAACCCTCAAAAAGACCACTAGAATCCAAGCCCCACGGACAATCCAGGTCATCTAGGGAGTGGGGATAGGGCCTCAAAGCAAGCCTCTCTCTGGGTTAATCCTGGAAAACAAAGCGGGTGGGACCTCCATGAGGAGGCCTTGGAAATGCTGAAAATGAGATGAAAAGTTGGGATTAGAGGACTTGCCTCATTTCAGAAATGAGGCTGACCATTGATTCATCTTCCATCAAGGAGAGGTTGAAAGAGTTTCTCCCAGGGTGACATTTTTCCCAACTCTGGTCTTTCATCCCCAAAGCCTTGGGTACCTGCTCTGGTTGGCAGGAAGGCCCATAGGACAGAGGCAGCCTGTCTCCATTCACTTTTCAATTAACTTAAAAACGATAGTGCTCACAATCTCCCTGCTACTGTGTACCAGACACTTCTGGTCACTTTGCATACACATTTCCTGTTATCCTCAAGGACCATCATTGTCTTCAGAAGTCAAGTACAGAGAGAGACAGAGAGAGGGAGAGAGAGAGAGAGAGACCTGGAGAATTTCAGTAATTGTCTGAGATCACCAGGTAGTAACGGTAGAGATGGAATTTAGACCCAGGCCAGTTTGGAAGCTGCATCATTGAACATCCCTGCCCCCTTGTCACCTGTCCTGACTTGGCTCCTCCAGTGACATCACAGGAGCTTCTCGTTTTATGGCCTTTCATATGGCATTTTGATAACTACACCAACCACACTCCTTGAGGAAGACCTGGACTTAGCTCTGGTTGGCGTCTCTCTGGCTTTCTTCCTCAGATGGCTGCATTAACTCCATGCAGCAGGCACATATTTCCACATTCACTCTGGCATAATCCATGTGGCAGCTGGTACCTCCAAGCCCTTGATTTCTAATGCCAATGCTTCTCCTTGGTTGATATTTTCCCCAAACTTTGCAATGGTGTTATCTCTCTGCCCACTTCTCACTCAAATATCAGCCCACTCATAGCTCTGCCCAGTGAGACACTGTAGGAAGGCTGGCTGAACCTGATACCATGTGCTTTGTTTCTCCCTTACTATGATGTCTCCCTTAGTATCTTCTGATGATGTCACAGACTTTAAGCCTGAGTCTCATCCACATTTAGTCCAGCTTTCCCCAGCCACAGAAAATAATCTTTCTCCAAAACACATCCTGCCAACTGAGATTTTTTTATCCTCAAATGTTCTAAGCCAAGAGATCCAAAAGCCTGTCTCTAAGGTAACTGGGATCTGCTCTGTTGTATTTCAGTCCAGGGTGGATCTGGAAGTTCAGCAAATTGGCCATCATGATCGACAGGAGAAGTCCCATCTGGCAATCTCTGAATAAGTCCAGGCATTTGGCCCTTAAACAAATGTCGTGGTGAGTCATGACTTAACTTGTTCTTCTTGTCTTCTCTCTCCAACTAGGTTGTAGAGTCTTAAGGTTCATCTTGCTCTACATGTCCGAATAATGCATCAAAACAATAATTGTAGGAGAAGAGGGGAACTTTTGTTTACTGAGCATCTACTTTGAAAAAGGCACTTAGGGTTTGCTATGACCGAATTGTGACCCTCTCCCAAATTCATATGTGGAAGCCCTAACCCCCAATGTGATCGTATTTCGAGATGGGGCCCTTGGGAGGTACTTAGGGTTAGATCAGGTCATCAAGGTGAAGGCCCTGTGATGGCATTGGTGTCCTTATAAGAAGAGACACCAGAGAGTGTCTCTCTTCCTCTCTCCTCCCCACACAAAGAAGTGGTCATGTGAGCCCACTGCTAGATGCTGCCCATCTACCAGCCAAAAGAAGAGGTCTTTTACCTACCCTGCCAACATCTTGATCTTGGACTTCCCATCCCTTAATAAATTAATTTCTGTTGTATAAGCCCCTTGATATTTGGTATTTTGTCATGCAACCTAAACAGAGGAAGATGGGCATTCTGTCTTTTCTCCCTCTAGCAACGTGGGAAGTAGTGGGGTAGACAACTCTGGTTTCTACCCCAAACCATTTCCCCTTCTGCCTTAGTTTGTAGACCCCCAATTGATTTTCTTATTAGCTAAGTCTAATGTGCTCAGGAAAGTAGGTCGCTTCATTGGCCCTGGGGTCTCATCTTTTACCAGTCATGCTCTAAGGCTGAACAAGTGAACATACAACCATCATTTAAATTCCAGTTGCAGAATCTGAGCTCTATAGGCAAGCTATCTGGGTCCAAATCTCAGCTCTGACAGTTACCTGTTGAGCAGCTTTGGGCAAGTTGTTTTAACTTCTCTACATCTTAGAAATGGCACCTCTTTCGTGGGATTGTTGTATTAAGTTAATGCATGGAAAGTATATGAAAAGGTGCCTGTCATGTAGTAAGTACTCGATAAATGCTACTGTTGTTGTTATTTCTATGAGCCATAAAGGTGAAGTCTCCTTGTTGCTTCTGTGCAAAATTATGCTCCTTGATTAAAAGGGAGGTGACATAGAAAGCTGCCTCCTTTTTCCTTCCTTGAATTTGATTGTGATATGATTTGATGCCTGAAGCTGCCACTTTGGGATTTTGAAGCCATAACCCAAGGACTATATATATCTATATATAGATATATATATAGATATATATATATACTGGTGTGACAAGATCAAAACTTGGAGGAGCCTATGTCAGAACTTTATGTGAGATAACAGTGAACTATTATTAGCCCCGTCGTAGCAATGGGGAAACGGAGGCAGGGGAAGGGATAGGGAGTGGTTAAGTAATTTGCTTAGGATCACACAACTAGATGGCAGATCTGGGATTCAAACCCATGCCTAAGCTCTTTCTTTGGAACCAACAAGGCTGGAGACTTGGAGAGAAGACAGCATCTCTTGGAGAGGGGTGAGGGAGGGGTGCACTCTCCCTGACTCCAAGCTTCCTCTGGAAGAGGTGTACTGGAGCAGGTGCCTGCCTGCCTCCAGTGCCTCAGCTGTCAATAAAACCCCCAGCCTGGCTGTGGCAAGCTGCAGATTCATGCAAATTCAGGGCCTATATTTAGCTGTAATTTAGCTGTCATCAGTCAGAGGGAGAAGAAAAAACCCTCCCCAATGTAATGGTTATTCATATCGACTACCTACTCCTCTGGTGCCTCATAAATCCAATGGAATCTGACTCTGAGTGGCAGTGGCATGCAGGGGTCTGGCTGGTTTGGATTATTCGACCCCCCTTGGCAGAGATGATGGGGCAATGACCTGAATACAAAGGGAAGGAGGGTGCATTTTTCATGGAGGGTGATGATAAGGAGAGAGATGGAGAAAGATGAGTCAGTCGTGGAAATCTAATAAAAAACCTGAAACAAGAAGGATGCCAATGAGTCAGAGGATGCTGGAGCTGGGAGGGCCCTCAGAAATCAAGCAGTCCAACCCCCAAGGAAACTGAGTCAGAGAGGAGAGCAATCATAATAACAGCTATCCTAATTATCATTAATTGAATTCTTGTACTCTGTGCCAGATATTGTGCTGAGCATTTTCCTGGCTTGTAGTCATTTGGTTCTCTCAGTAACCCTACTGGATCAGAATGATTTTCCCCATTTGCACATCAGGGACCAGATACAGTCACTTGCCTTATGTCCAAAAATGGCAGTTCTAGGATTTGAGCCCATGCCTGCCTGATGCCATAGATCATTGCTCATAACCACTAACAATACTGTGGGATTTGTCGACGGGTTCATGGTTAGTGTCAGAGTTGGACCAAACTTCGGCTTGACCAGCTCTTGGTCCACTTGTTTTTGCTCGTGTATCCCCCAGGTGATGATTAGTGAGAAGAGAGAAGGAAAGAGTGATGAGCAGAAGGGAGAATGAATTTGTGCTTGAGGTGGTTGGATGTTTGGGGAAACTGCAACTACAACGTACGGTTTTCTCCCTTTAGTGATATGTCCATTAGATTTATTTGAGGGTGGTTATGGGACACCTCCTGTAAGACTGGAAAGGAGGGAGAGAGAGGCATGTCTAGATAGACATAATGATGGGGGAGCTTAGGGCATCATGAAGGCATCCAGAGGGTGGAGAGACTGGACCCAAAAAGGGAAGATCGTGAAGTTAACTCTGCCTTCTCATGTGGAAGGTCTGCTCTCTTCCCTAAAGTAGACCAGGAATCACTTTGCATGAGGAGCCTTCAGGGAGAGAAACAACCCTAGAGAGAGTGATATTCAGGCAACACACTTGTCCTCATACCGATTGGGCTGGGAAGCAGCCACGCCCCTGCTCCCAGCCCACAGAACCTAACCACAGATGTGGAATGAACTCAGGTTCCGTGCTGGTGCCAGAATCTCTCACAAGCAGCCCCTCCAGGACTAAAAACACGGCCCCTGGTACCAAAGTGCCCGAGTTCAAATCCTTATTAGCTGTATGACCTTGAGTAAGTCACTTAACTACTCTAAGCCTCACTTTACGTGACTGTACAATGGGAATAATAATAGTCCCTATCTCATAGGGTTGATGTGAGGATGAAATGAGTTAATGTAAATGATGTGCTTCGTAAAGTGCCTGGCACCGAGTCAGTGCTACATCGTGTTAGCTATTACTATTGCTTTTGTTGTTGTTAATTCTGAGAAGCTTTTATCTGCTGAAGCAGAAGGTCTGTAGGACTGAGCGTTTTCCCTCTGTAAACTCAGGATGATTAAATTATCCCCTTTCCATGCCATAGAATGTATATGCCAGTCATTCAGATGATATGCAAAAATATTATATTTCTATCCCTATCCTTTCCCCACAGTTCCCCACCCCCTACACACAACACCTCCTCATAACCACATTTATCCAGATAATAATAGAGAAAAAAAATTCCTGCTTTGTCCTCAAATTGCTCAGGTATCTTAAGGCCAGTTGGCTTCATTTGGATATTTTGGCTCAGAGTGACTCTGGCCAGCCTCCTCTTCTGCCCACACCCTCCCCCTCCCCAGCTGCTACTACATCATGGTCCCCCCCCTCTGCCTGGTGCTGCTCTGGTCACCTGGGTCAGAGACCATCAGATCCCTCCTTCTGTCCTGGAAGTTTCAGACATCACGTGTAGCTTCGCAGTCAGCACTTTGTATCCCAAGCAGCCAGGAAGAGGAATTGCCACAAATAACCATGCTAATGGAGGTAATGGAAGGAGGGAGACTGATGTCTGCAGTTCACAGGAGGGCTGGTGGCACAGGCTTGCTGAGCGGAGCCGAGCCCCATCTGAGTGCTTCAGCTGGCTGCCAGCTCCTTAAGAAAAGGAGCTATGGAGCAAGCTGTCCTTCTGAGACTCTGCCGACAGTGACAGCATCTCAGGAAAGAGCTCCATGGTTCTCAGGTCTGAGGAAGATCCTGAGAGGATATTCTATCCATCCTCCTGCCTCCACAAGGCTTGCTCCCATTTCCCCCTTGCAAAACCCTTCCCGGGAGGTAGGATGCACAGAGTGAATGGTGCCTTCCCTCAGTGGCTCTCAGCGTGTGGATCCTGCACTAGCGACAGTAGCACCACCAGGGAACTTGTCAGGAATGCAATTTGCTAGCAGGCTCCACCCCACAACTACTGAACACTGATTCAGAAACTCCGGAGGTGGGTTACAGCGTGCTGGGTTTTAACAAGCCCTCCAGGGAATTCTGCAACACACTCAGGTTTGAGAACCACCGGTTTAGTCAACAGTTCTCAAACTTTGCTGAATATTTGAATCACCTGGGGAGCTTTTAAAACTCCCAATGGCCAGGCTACACTCCAGCCCAATTAAATCAGAATCCTCAGGGTGGGATTCAGACTTCAGTGTGTTTAAGTTCCCCTGGGTGACTCGGGTGCACATTGAGAGATGCGAACCACTGATCTAAATATTTAATAGACAAATCCGCAAACATTCTCTTTCCAATATGACTGTGCTTAGCAGAAGCCATAAGGATATTTTGCCTCTGTGCAAGAGAAGAGATAACAAGATTATGTTATACCTATTGGATGCCAAGATACTACTGTATCTATTTTATCAAGGAATAAATGAAAACATGAAACTTAAGTACCTGTCCAGAGCCAGAAGCAAGGCTATTGGAGGGAGAACTACACAAATTCTAACCTGGGGCCTCAGGCTAGACCTTGGGTCTGAATCTAGACCATTACACTACATGCTGTATCAAATGTGCACACCATTACTGTCACAACAAATGTAGTTACTCGAACTCCGCTTCAGCTCTTGTGAATGACAGCACCACGTGACACACCTGAAGTGCATTCAACCAATGAGAATTCAGCAGGGCCAAGACTGCACACCAGTCGGACACAGAGTAACGCCTACAGGAGTGTCACAAAGCTGAAATTCAACTGTAGTTGTAGGGGGTGTAGCCTGATATAAAAAAGTAAAAATTCATTACCTCTGCTTAGCACCTAAAAATATAAACTAGAAATTTTTAACCACGGCAAGCACAACTTCTGGCCTTGGTTCCTCACCCAGTAAATTTGTTTTATCTGTTAAGTAAGAATTGGAGTCTTCCTCTTCCTCACCCCAAAGCTTAGGCACTTAATAGTACTCTTGAGGATTCATCCTTAGGAAACAATTCAAAAGCAGCAAAAAACAGAAACATCTGCATGAGGATATTTGGCAAGGTGCTACCTATAATAGCAAAAAAGTTGAAAAAGCACAGTAATGAAAATAATAGTAATGATGCTAGTGTCTGCCCTTTACTGAGTGCCGCCTATATTCCTGGGAAGCTGAGCTAAGAAATTTACATGCATTATTTCATTTTGCTTATATGTTGTAGAAATAATTATAATAGCATATAGTTCCATACTTCTTTGCTGTGGAAATTATCAAATAGTTTTAGTTTTCCCTTTCCAGAACACAAGGCAAAATTGTACTTCTGTTCCCCCTTGCTGGTGGGCGGGGCCACGTAATTCTGTCAAGTGAGTTGTAAACAGAAGTGACCCATGTTTGCTTTGTCAGCCAGAGTCCCTAAGCAACTACAATGAGTAGAATCGCAGCACCCTCTCCCCATTCCCACCCTCTCCCCACTGCCACCCTCTCTCTACTGCCACCCTCTCCCCACCACCAGTCAACCCAAGCTGTGTGTGCAACCAAAGGAAGGAAAAACCTTGTTATTTTTTTAAGCCACTGAGACTTGTGGGTTGTTTGTTACCACAGCGTAACAGCCTATCTTGGCTGATACACAGTTGATGCACACACTGATACACAGACTTATATGCCATTGACCCTTAAACAACACAGGGGTTAGGTCACTGAATCCCTAGGAAGTAAAAATCCCAGCATTACCTTTGATTCCTCCAAAACTTAACTACTAACAGCTTACTGTTGACCAGAAGCCTTGCCAATAACATAAACAGTTGATAACACATATTTTATACATTATATGTATTATTACTATTATTACTGTGTTCCTACAATAGAGTAAGCTAGAGAAAAGGAAATGTTATTAGGACAATCACAAGGAAGAGAAAGTGTATTTAGTATTCATTAAGTGGAAATGGATTATCACAAAGGTGTTCATCCTCATTGTCTTCTCATTGAGTAGGCTGAGGAAGAAGAGGAAGAGGAAGAAAAAGAGGGGGTTGTCTTGCCGTCTCAGGGGTGGCTAGATGGAAGAAAATCTGAGTCTAAGTAGATCCCCATAGTTCAAACCTGTGCTGTTCAAGGGTCAACTGTGTAATATCTCATTTTAACCCTGACATCTCTGAGTTATTACTATTAATTCCATTGTATAGATGTAAACACTGAGACTCAGGGAGATTAATTTATTACCTTGCCCAAGTTCCCAGAGCTATTAGGTTTTCAATGAGGCTGGCTAACCCCAAGACCATGTTCTTAATCACTACATTAAGGAAATGGTATATCCATTCCCAAAGCCTACTAGGAAGTCATTAAGATCAATAATTTTAAAGATAATGAAGAAGGGTACATATGATGAAAGAAGTCAATTACCAAGTGATGGCAATATGTGTTTGCAATTATATCTGTATATATCTAAGACAAACAAAACAAGAAAAAATATGCAAAAGTAGAAATGATTGTTGTATGAGAAGAGTAGGATTACGTGTGACTCATCAAGTTTCTCCAGTGTTATTTCATCACTGGTTCATTAATAAAACAAATCAGTCTTCCTTTCCACATGCCTACATCTGCACAATGTCAAACACATGAGTGGAAGGTAAAAATGTGCCATCCGTCAGCAGCATGCATCTCTTGCCCAACATCAGACATCTGGAAAGTCTGAATGAGCCAAATGACTGAATTTTTCACGCCTCACTGAAGATTTTGGGGAGTGGGGAGGACAGATCTCTCTGAATAACTTGTGAACTTCACAGAGAAGCCAAGTTAGGCAAAGATGCTGCAGAGAGCAATGCCCTAAGGAGGAAAAGTATGGGAGGGAGAGAACACAGTCTCCCCAGCAAATCGAGTGCAAGATACTGCCCTGATTGGCCACCTCTACCTCAGGTCCTGGTAAGAAATGTGGTCACTGGGGACCACATGAGGCCATTTAGCTGAGGACAGACGTTGGGGCTTACAGGGCAGGTACTGTCTAGCCAGGACTCACTGACCTCCACCTCTGAATATGAGAAGCACTGAAGACTGTTTCAACCTACCTGAAGGAGACACTATCAGGTCAGTGCAGCTACCCCCATCACAACCCCAGCTGAGGGACCACAGCAGAACACCTGAGCCAACGGACAGGAAGCTACAGGCTTGCCAGTGGCCTCTGACGTGGTCTAGCCAGGAAGCTCTACTCAAAGTGACAATGTTATCTCACAAGACCACCAAACTCTCTCTAGTGGGAGTACTAATATGAGGCAGAGTCTGTGCAGTAAGTAGCAAGAACAGAAGCAGAAAGACACAGAGGAAGAAACTAAGATGAGAATGTGTCCTGGTCACCACCATGGCAGAGGACTGGACACTCTCTTTCTTCCTGGGATGGAGGATTGGTACTGAAATGACTTGGCGGTTAAGCAGTGTTAAACCCTGGAGGGTCTTTCAGTTCCTAAGCTAGCTTCTGGTGTTGGGGTCACCTGGCTGTGGGACTGTTCTGAGGATGCCTTGTTTGGGGTTGTTTCCTTAGGGTCGTTCCTAAAACCCTCAGTGTGCTAGAAGGACAAGAAGCTTTGCCCAGGTAGCAGGTCTATGACACGGATGCAAAACAGCAATGAAGGGACGTGACAAGCTCTGCAGGCACACTTCTAGTTCTAATTGGATGGATCAGGAGTTGGCAAACATTTTTCCTGCCACATAACCCCTTTTCAGCTTTGAGGGCCAAACAGTTCCTATCATAATGACTCCACCCTCATGTTGTGGCTTGAAAGCAGTCATAGGCGAAGTGTAAATGAATGGGCATGGCTGCGGACCAGACACTTCACTTACAAAAACACGTGGCTTCGGTCCTTAGGCTGTGGTGTGCTGGTCCCTGAGGTGGGCCTGATGGTGAGTGTCCACATGCATCTCAGGGGTGATGTTCCTAGAGCTCATTGGATGGTCCTCCTACGCATGAGCAGCTGATCATGGTAGTGGAGGGATGGCGCATAGGGAAGACATGGCATAATTGCTAGCTAATGTCACTTTCTGCCACTATGTGGCCTAGAGGTCTTACAGCTCCTGGATTTTGGGGACTGCCTGAAAATGAGGAGAGAGTATCCAGAGCCCTGCCTCTCATAATTCCTCTGCCTTCTGGGGAAAAACAACTTCCAAAGGTGTGGGAAGATGTTGATTATTTCAAGAAAAGACACCATCTGCAAAAAAAAAAAAAAAAAAGAGAAACTTCTTTCTTGACTCCGTCCATCCCTAAACAAATGTCCTTGCTCGGATTCTTTTTTTTTTTTTTTTTTTTTCTTTTCTTTTTTTTTTTTGAGACGGAGTCTCGCTCTGTCACCCAGGCTGGAGTGCAGTTGCGCAATCTCAGCTCACTGCAAGCTCCACCTCCCAGGTTCACGCCATTCTCCTGCCTCAGCCTCCCAAGTAGCTGGGACTACAGGCACACGCCACCACACCTGGCTAATTTTTTTGTATTTTTAGTAGAGACAGGGTTTCACTATGTTAGCCAGGATGGTCTCAATCTCCTGACCTCATGATCTGCCCACCTCGGCCTCCCAAAGTGCTGGGATTACAGGCGTGAGCCACCGCGCCCAGCCCTTGCTCGGATTCTTAACAACACCCAGCCACTTTGGTGTCTGTCATTTCTCCCAGACGTGCCACACTGCCTGATTGTGAAGCCTCTACTCTGAGCTCCAGGTATAGATAGACAAGCGTCTCCACTTGGGTGTCCAGTCAACGTTTCTTGATTGATATTTCCTAATTTCCACTCCTCATGGGGCTTAGATCTGTTCTTGCCCCAGCTATTCCATGTCACCAAAATGTCACCTTCAAATATTCAACTGCTCAGAAGTTCAAGAAATCCTTGTCTCTCATACGTCACATGTCTAATCCATTGCCTAGTCTGATCAGTTTCACCTCCCAATGTATCTCAAGTCTTTTGTCCTGCCTTCAGCCCCACTGCCACTTCTGTAGCACAAGCCTGATCATCATCTCTCACAATAGTTTCCAAAGTCCTTTTTTTTTTTGTTTTTTTTTTTGTTGTTGTTGTTGTTGTTCTTCTGCACTCTGCATTCTATTCTCCATTGATCATTGATCAGCTGAAGTGATCATTTTTAAAGCAGAAAGACTGGGTGGGCTTATGTTTCATCCTTCAATCTCCTGCTTAAAATCCTTCCTTAGCTTCCCATAGCTCTTAGAATAAAGCCCAAGATGCTTATGTGGCATTCAAGGCCTGGAATAACCTGACTCCTGCCCACTTCTCCAACCCTTTGCTAGAACACTCTCCTTGTTCATAATACTTCCGTGCAGGTCTCCTTTCTCCTCTTCAAATACAACAAAGTCTCCAGGAATTTGTGCTTGCTGTTCTCTCTGCCTGGGGGCTCCCCCAAGTCCTCTGCAGGATTGGCTTATTCTCATACCTCAGGTCTCAGTTCAAATGCAATCATCTCATAGAGGCCACAGTATCTACAGCCTGGCCCCAAGGTACTATCAAAATACCCACCTGTTTGCTTCAGAGCCCTTGACTTAGTCTAAACTAATTTTTTGAAGAGAGAGAGGGGAATACTTGTTTATTTGTTTATAGTTGTCCCTTCTACTGGAATCTAATAAATATGAGTACTTAAATCTTGTCTGCCTAATCTACTTTTGCTTCCCAATGCCTAGAAGAGTGCCTGGCACAGAGTCTGTGTTCAGTAAATGCTTGTTGATCGAGTGAGTGTGTAACCTCATCCTGCAACATATCAGGAAAAAATCCAGTGGCCCTACCTCTTTCCTTTCTCCTTCTCCTTCTTCTCCCCAGTCACTCAGGATACTTGGTCCACATTTCCAGCCCACAGGAGAAAAGAAGGAGCCCTTTTATTATTATTCTTATTGTAAGAACAGATCACATGACATCTACCCTGTTCACAAATTTTTAAGAGTAAAGTACGGTAGTGTTAACTATGAGCACAATATTTTATGCCAGACCTGTAGGACTTATTCATCTTGCATACCTGACACTAGACCAGTTGAACAGCAAACTCCCCATTCCCCGTTTCCTGCAGCTCCTACCAACCAACCACCAATTCTACTTTGCTTCTATGAATTTGACTATTTTAAATACCTCAAATAAATGGAAGCATGTGGCATTTGTCCTTCTGTGATTGGTTTATTTCACTAGCATAATGTTCTCAGAGTTCATGTTGTCTCATATGGTGGAATTTAAGAGGGGATCTTGAAGTCTGCTGGAGGCCCTATAGGCTTCCCTCCCAGCCAAGAGCAGAAGGAGTATAACAAGACCCAGAAGCTCTTAGTTATAACTTTTAAAATAAAAATAAAGGCCAGGCGCGGTGGCTCACACCTGTAATTCCAGCATTTTGGGAGGCCAAGGAGGGTGGATCACTTGAGGCCAGGAGTTCAAGACCAGCCTGCCAACATAGCAAAACCCCATTTCTATGAAAAACACAAAAAATTATCCAGCCATGGTGGTGCACACCTGTAATCACAGCTGTTTGGAAGGCTGAGGCATGAAAATTGCTTGAACCCGGGAGGTGGAGGTTGCAGTGAGCTGAGATCGCACCACTGCATTCCAGCCTGGGCAACAGAGCAAGAAACTGTCTCAAAATTAAATAAATAAATAAACAAATAAAAAGAAAGAGTAAGTGGGTATGGTCAGGACTGTAATTAAATATCTCAAGCCTGTTTGGGAGTGAAATACCGGATTTAGCACCTGGGAACCTTGTTCTTCAGGGCTGTTATTTTATCCCTTTCTCATCTCTTTCCTGTTTGGACTCAATATATTTCCCAGCAGCCAGCCTTCCATATTACTTTTCTACCATGCTTCACTTACCCCAGACAGACTCTGGGATTAACTCGGGCAATCCATTCTGTTCAGTTGAGGAAACTCTTCGTTTGGTCTGATGGATGTGGAAACACAAGTAAATTATTCACTCAGAATCAGTCATTCTCTGTCAGATGTGGGGAGGATGCAGCAGCCTGGGCTTGAGCCTCTCTTGGTCCTGGCCCTGGTGCCTGGGACTGATGCTAGCAGGGCCCATCCAAAATTGTTTCGTCTCGAAAGCTGCCAATTCCCTGCTAGGCCATTTCCCAAGGCAAAACAATTTACAGTCATTTGTGTGTGACTACTACCCACTTAGGATGTGAATCTGAGCTTCTTGGCTAGGCTCAGAGTGTGGATAGAATTGAGGAGGGAGGAAGCAGCATCTCACATGCTATCTTGTCCCAGCCCTGTCCTAAGCAGCCCTCAGTTTGAATGTCATCTGAGCTTCCACTCTAGCTATTTCCTATGCAAGAAAAATGTTCCCCCTTGTTTTTTTCCCCTGGCTTGTCCCTCAAGATTTAGCATGGGTATTTCCTGGAAGGACCAATGCTAACGACTTCTAGGAAATCTTCTCTGATCTCGCTGACTGAATCAAGAGTCCTTCTTTCTGACCTTGCACTGGCTCCTAACACAGCCCTTAACTCACTATCTCTCCAACTGCATTATGCTGAGAGCTCCCCCAGGGAAGGAATCTGTCTTATTCCTCTTTGATCACCACTGTCTAAACAGAACTTATCACATAGTAAGCATCAGTGAATGCTGGCATTAAATAAATGAAGCAACTTTCTGACTATCACACAGCCCAGGAGTGACAAATCCAGGTATATTAGTCAGCTTTGAAGTATAATAAACAACTCCCAAGTCTCAGAGCTTAAAGCAACGTGCCTTTACTTTGTCCTCATGTGGCATGTGTCTCTACACCATGTAACTTCTTATTCCAGGACCCAGGTGGAAGAAGCATCCCCTATGTAGAATATGTCCATTCTCAGAGAAGAGGGGAAGAACTAGAGGCAAACACAGAACACACATTTAAAGCTTCTGCCCAGACACGGTGTATATCAAGTCCACTCATGTTCCATTGGCCAAAGGTAGTAAGGTAGCAAAGCAAAAAGTCAGTGGAGTAGGGACATACACTCATTCTTCATGGATCATTTAAGAAGAATTAAGCCATCTACCACAGCAGTTGGTGTGACTCCAAAGTTGCCCATCTTTCCTTTGCACCTGATTTCTAGCTTAGAAGCTCCCTCCTGGCAGTGTATGGTGGTTCATGCCTGTAATCCCAGCACTTTGGGAGGACGAGGTGGGCAGATCACCTAAGATCAGGAGTTCGAGACCAGCCTGGCCAAGTTGGTGAAACCCCATCTCTACTAAAAATACAAAAATTAGCTGGGCCTGGTGGCGGGCACCTGAAATCCCAGCTACTCGGGAGGCTGAGGCAGAAGAATCGCTTGAACCCAGGAGGTGGAGGTTGCAGTGAGCTGAGATTGAGATCGCGCCACTGCACTCTAGCCTGGGCAACAGAGCCAGACTCTGTCTCAAAACATAAATGAATAAAAAGGAGAAGCTCCCTCCTTAGGGCTTGAATAGGGCTTGAACCTCAGGAGATAAGAGAGACGATAGGGTCCAGATATAAAGAGCAAGGCTGATGGTGAAGAATCACTGGGCCCCCTTCCTAAAAATGCTGTGTTTATTTTCCATCTTGATGAAAAATTTGCAATGTTTACAGCATCACAGCACAAGTAGAGCCATGATGTAAGTTTTGAAACTTCCATAACTGATTCCATGCATTTTTGGTAGTCTTATCACGTTTCAAGGAATCATAAATTTTCTTTTTCATGAGGGAACCATGTCCTCAAAATACAATGCCTATAGAAATAATCATAGGAGGCCGGGCGCGGTGGCTCAAGCCTGTAATCCCAGCACTTTGGGAGGCCGAGACGGGTGGATCACGAGGTCAGGAGATCGAGACCATCCTGGCTAACACAGTGAAACCCCGTCTCTACTAAAAAATACAAAAAAATAGCCGGGCAAGGTGGCGGGTGCCTGTAGTCCCAGCTACTCGGGAGGCTGAGGCAGGAGAATGGCGTGAACCCGGGAGGCGGAGCTTGCAGTGAGCTGAGATCCGGCCAGTGCACTCTAGCCTGGGCGATCGTGCGAGACTCCGTCACAAAAAAAAAAAAAAAAAAGAAATAATCATAGGAAACACATACAATATAAGGTAAATCCTCTTCCAAGCCTACATTTGTGAGCCACGAAATATTAGGTGATGTAAGAAAGCACTGTACCGAGCCAGCACCTTCAACTCAAGTCCAGATTATGACAATGACCCCTATTGAGAAATGACAAGTCCCCTCAGGAACACAGGCCTGGCTTTCCCTCCTTCCTTAATGCTCTGCCTGTTGGTGGCCCGTGTTTGACTCCCCTAGGAGCTGGGAAGAAGAAGATAGTCAGAATAGGACTAATGCCTATTCGCAAACTAGATAGGAAACATGAAAACAATCTTGAGATGTTACTCAAAAATCCAGATTTCCAGGCCCTAGAAAATTTGGAAGATGAAGCAAGGTTAGTCTGCTTTCCCACATGGCAAAATTTGGCTAGAGCTGAGGGTGTGGAGCTACGTGAGGACGGCCTCTGCCAACTGGGACACAGACTCTGGTCTCTGGATGAACCCAACCACCACTAGGGTCTGAATGTGCACCTACATCTAGCCTGCTTCACTCATTTATGGTATCATCTGGTTCCTTAGGGTGTCTGCTGTTTTCAACTCTTTATTTATTAAGTGCTCACTGTATTCCGAAGTTATCGTTCTCCTTATTTAGATGCCTTCTCCAAGATCAGTGTAAAAGACTGTCCCTTCCTTTCTAAACCTCCTACTTGATTCAGTGTTCTGTTGAGAGAGACCCATAATGACTTTGGGCCCAGGGTTGCAGGTAGTCCCTAAGGCCTAGTGAATGGCTTTGGTTAGGCCATTGACATCATTCTCTCTGGATCACTCCCTAATGATATGTTCATGTTAGCTCTCATTGTTCACCTCTAAGATGGTGATAAGATTGAAAGAAGATGAGCTTTTGGTCAAATTGGCATGGGCTCAAATTCCAGCTTCAATTCAATTCATTCATATCAATGCTCTGAGCCTGAGTTAATTCCATATTTTATTGTAATGTGGATAGAGTAAGTGAGGACATGTATATAAAAAGCAGACCACACATTGTAAAATATTCAATGTGTTATCTCTCTTTCAAAATCCCATTCACTTACAATCTCACAAACTATGAATACTTGGTACAGGCAATAATTACACAGACAGAAAGTTAACTAACACATATGAGTGGGAGAGAATATGAATATTCTCTCAAAGGGACAATGGAAGGCCAGGAAGCTCCCTTTGTTTTAGGAAAGAAATATGCTATTGCCCATTAATGCCATGTCCCATGACAAGGCTTCCTGTGGACAGGCTATCTCTGTTGGGGGCTAGGAAGGTGTTTTCTTACTTATTATTTGTACTTTTGTTTCTTACCATTGCATTTTGCTTTACGAATTTGGTTAGGCCCATCTTACAGATACAGAAAGTAAGTCCCAGGTATTCTGGTCAGGATTCTTGGTTGCAAAAGTTGAAAGCCACTCAGGCTATCTTTGGTTGGGCAATCTAGTGAACATGCAAGGTCTGGAGCCCGAGGGCAACTGAGCCTTGCAGAAACAGAAATTGGTAAGTCGGAGCCCAGGCTGCTTTTTCCCTCAACACCCTCACAGTCTCTCATCTCTTCTTCGCTCTGATTACTAGGCTTTCGACTGGCCTAATATGGCCACCAGCCTGACTCTATCCCCTGTCCTTTGAACTTAGAGCTAACCACTAACTCTCAGTTTTCCATACCCTAAGGTTGAGATTCTCTCCTGGAGTCAGAAGTTCTTGTCCTGCTCTGGGAATGAGATGCCAGGTGGAGGACCCTACATTAGATACTGCACCTGCTTCCAGGGGATTTTTCCTGCCCTCTGGCCAGTCTTCATAATAGATAGAGTGGAGGAATGGGAATATTCAAAGAGAGGGTAACTTGGAATTTCCCAGAATTGATAAAGGATAATATTAATATGTGGACAAGTCCAAATAAATATTGGCTGTACACATGATGATAATAATAATGTCTAATTTGCGATATTAAAAAATAATGAACAAGAACAGCCTTTAGTCAAAAAGAGGATAATCATAGCTAAAGTCCTAAATTCCTTCAATTGGCTGGGTGGAAAGCATAACCATTTTATTTATTCTTTTAAATATATATAATGCAATTTCTAAGGTAACACTAAAAGGACAAAAACATGATATGTAATTTCCATATTATTTGATGGATAATGAATAAGTTTAGGAGCAAAATTAATCAATCCAAAAGAAGACAAAAGAAAGTAGAACAGAGAGGGGAAAAAATAAAAGGGCAGGACCAATAGAAAGCACAAAATAAAATGGTAGAATACAGTGTCACTCCACCAGTGATCTCAATAAATATAAAGTGACTAAATTCTCCAGGTAAAATTAAAAGGTTACCAGAATTTTAAAAAACCGATTCACTTCTATACGATATATAAGACAGAAAGTAATCGAAAGTATACAAAAAGATTATAGCATAAAGACGGGAAAAAATGTGTCAGTTAGATACCAAACAAAAGAAAGCTGATATCTCTCTATCATTATTATCTGATTAAATAGATTTTAAAGCAAAAATTATTACCAGAGATAAGAAGAGTTAGTACATATTGATAAAAGTTCAATTCACTAGGAATATTTAACAATTCTAAGTTTGCATGCACATAGTGATATTGCTTCAAAATAAATAAAACAAGAACACATAGAACCACAAAAGAAACTGATTAATCTGCCTCCATAAAGGGAGATTTTAAAGCATTTTCACAGTGCAATAATAAATACATAAGCAAGAAAAAAAGTCAGTAGAGATATAGAAGATCTGAATACAAAATTAAAATCTTGATTTAATTGAATTCTGTAGCAGCAGTTGGAGAATAACAATTTTTCCCATGTAAATAAGAAACATTAAACAAAGGCTAAACAAATTCCACATAGTTTGCATTACACAGACTATGTTTAATGACCATAAAGCAAAAAAATCAGCTGATAATCACAAATAACTAACTTAAAATTTTGTTTGAAAATTAAAAATCACACATCTAAGTAACTCTTAGGTCAAAAGGAGAATTTAATGGAAATTAGAAAATACTTAAAACTAAACAATATTGAAATACATAAAATTGTGGGATGAAGCTAAGATGATTCTTATAGGGAAATTTATAGAGAGAAATCCTTATTTTATAATGAAAATTGCAAATTAATGAACTAAACTTATTCCAACTTTAATTAGAAATGGATAACAATGGAATAAGGAATAAAAGGAAAAAATAAGAATAGGAGCAAAGTTATTAAAATTAGGAATATGTGTGATACAGAGAATCTGCGAAGTCAAAAGTAAATACTTTAAAAAGAGCAAAATAATTGCCATATCATAGAGAGGCACAGTTCATGACATCCTGAAATAATTACAATAGTAACATCAAAGATCAATGACTACAGATTACTATACAGATATAATAATAGCGATAATAATAAAAGTTTAAAATATCAGCCAGCACCATGACTCACGCCTATAATCCCAGCACTTTGGGATTACTTGAGCTCAGGAGTTTGATATCAGCCTGAAAAACATGACAAAACCCCATCTCTACAAAAAATACAAAAATTAGCTGGGCCTGGTGGTGTGCACTTGTAGTCCCAGCTACTTGGGAGGCTGAGGTGGGAGGACTGCTTGAGCCTGGGAGGTCAAGGCTGCAGTGAGTCATGATCACACCACTGCAGCCTAAGTGACACAGTGAGACTCTCTCTTTCTCTCGCTCTGTTTTTATCTCTCTCTCTATCTCTCTTTCTCTCTGTCTCTGTCTCTGTCTCTCTCTCTCTCTCACACACACACACACACACACACACACACACACACACACACACAGTTTAAAACATTGCAAGAGGCTGAATGTGGTGGCTCACATCTTTAATCCCAGCACTTTGGAAGGCCAAGGCGGGCAGATCGCCTGAGGTGTCAGGAGTTCTAGATCAGCCTGGCCAACATGGTGAAACCCCATCTCTACTAAAAATACAAAAATTACCTGGGTGTGGTGGCAAGAGCCTGTAATCCCAGCTACTCAGGAGGCTAAGGCAGGAGAATCACTTGAACCCGGGAGGCGGAGGTTGCAGTGAGCCAAGATGGTGCCACTGCACTCTAGCCTTGGTGACAAGAGTATAATTCTGCCTAAAACAAAACAAAAACAAACAAACAAACAAAATTGCAAGAATTACCAAAATGTGGCATAGAGACATGAAATAAGCACATGCTACTGGAAAAAATGGCACCAATGGACTTGTTTGACACAGGGTTGCCACAAACCTTCAATTTGTAAAAAATGTAATATCTGCAAAGCACAATAAAGCAAAGAACAATGAAACAAGGTATGAGCTGCAGTGTTCTGGTTCACCACATCTCTCCATCTGACTTCTTCTGATGTGGTTGATTGGATCCATGAGTCACATACCTAATCTCTTTTGCAAATAGTTGTCCAGTCCCACCCTTGTCCAGACCACAGTGTTTAGATAGGATGAGAATTCTCCAAATCATCAATTGCTGATTTATTTTGGCTTAGCAATTCCTTCCTCAATTTATTTTTCTCCCTTCCCAGCAAGGAGACATCAGCCTCAACACTTTGCTGAGAAAGCTCTTCAGTTAAACATCCAGGTTCAGCGCTTGTAAGCGTTCTACTTCCCATCCAACAGAACACAATTCAGCCAAATCCTCCACCACATTATAATAAGTCTGCTCCAGTTTCCAAAATGTCTCTCATTTCTATCTGAAATCTCACTAGAAGCACCTTTAATATTTATATTTCTAGCAGCATTCTGTTCCTGATGATCCATGTATTCTCTAAGATGACAGAAGCTTTCTCTATAACCCTCTTTTCTTTCAGAGACATCACCAGAATGTCCTTTTGTGTCCATATTTCTACTGCTAACTTAAAAACCACACAATTTCTGTATTTAGAAGGGAGACTTCATTCCTTATGAAGAGTTGTAGCCTATGAGGTGGCCATCCTCACAGGCTGGGAAGCACACCCTTCAGCAGAAGCGAGAAACAGGCACTTCTAAGGAGGACAAGGTGGAGCAGGGGCTTTATGATGAATGGATTGGCTAAACATACATATTCAACAGGCTATTGGAGGAGTTATGAATACTCATGAAGGTGGTCCTAACACTTGGGTCCTGAATAAATATGCATGTTACATGTGATCCCATGTTCACTTTGGGGTGGAGACTTAACAGTTCAGTGTATTACAGTTAGGCCCTGTACATCAAAAGGTGAAGCAGGGACACAAAGGCACTCAAGGGCAGCCTCTGTAAACTCGCCAGAACTAGTCCCTGCTTGGTGATCTCTTATCAGGATAAAGCTACTGAAATCAGCCTCTTGTCCAATCAAAGCTATAGTCATGGCTCATGGAACAGAGGGCTGGGGGGTGAATGTCTGGTGATAGATGAGCTGCAAACTGTTTTAATATTCCCGATTCGAATCCAGTGTTTGTGTAGCTACTGGAGAAGAAGAAAAATCTTATGGCAATTAGAGCATAGCTTCTACTTTAAGTAGAGGGGTGCATGACTTAACCCTTGCTTGCATGCCTTAGGTCCCATTTATAATTCAGTATCTGACTGCCACTGAATCTGTTCTGTCAGTCTTATGATCTCTATTTTAACATTAATACTTGTCCGTTGTTGTGTCTACATCACAAAAGGGAGGGAATATAACAAGGTGTGTCTGACCTTCTTTCCCGCCATAGCCAGGAACTCAGTTTTTAAGGTTTCTCTGGGGTCCCCTTGGACAAGAGAAGATCCTTTTCATGGTTGGGAGGCTTATGATTTTATTTCTAGTTTACACCACCAACAGCTTCTTCAAGGCATAGGCTTCAATTCAGTCTACAACACTACTGGGAGGGTTATACATTAAACATTATTTGAAACACGCTTAATAAATTTAAAAAACAGTAGGGGGTGGGAGGAGGGAGAACATCAAGAAGACTAGCTAATGGATGCTGGGCTTAATACCTGGGTGATGGGATGATCTGTGCAGTAAACCACCATGGCACACGTTTACCTATGTAACAAACCTGCACAACCTGCACATGTACCCCTGAACTTAAAATGAAAGTTGGAAATTTTTAAAAATATATGAAAAGCATATTGTAAATCCCAAGGCATATACTAAAAAAAATTTTCAATATAAATGTGTAGTTAATAAGATTACATGGAAATAAAAATTGAGTACTGAAAAAAAGAAGGCAAGGAAAGAAGAAAAAGAAATAAAGAACAGATGGGACAAACAGAAAACAAATTACAAAGTTGTAAATTTAAACCGCACCATATTGATAATTACATTAAGTGTAAATAAAAAAATCTAAGCACTCCAATTAAAGGGATTGTCATATTGGATTTATAAAGCAAGGCCCAACTATGTGTTGCCTGTAAAAAACATATTTTAAATATAAAGATGCAGGTAAATTAAAGTAAAATGACAGAAAAAGGTATACTATGCAAACACTAATTATAGAAATCCTGGTGTAATTATACAGATACCAAAGTAGGCCTCAATGCAAAAAAAATTACCAGGAAGAAACAGATTCATTTTACAACAATAAAGGGTTCATTCTTCAAAGAGATATCTCAATCTTAAAAGTGTACACACAACAGAATTTCAAAATATGTGAAATAAAAACTGATAGAGCAGAGAAGAGAAATAGACAAATGTATGATTAGAGTGGGAGATTGCAATGATTCTTTCTAAGTAATTGATGCAACAAATAGAAAATCAGTAAGGGTATAGAATACTTGATCCATCAAAAAAACTGGAAATAATTGACATTTATAGGACACTCCTCCAACAACAACAGACTACACATTCTTTTCAAGTGAACATGTAAGACAAACCACATACTGGATCATAAAATAAATGTTCACAAATTTAAAAGAATTGGGATCATATAGAGTATGTTCTGTGAATATAAGGGAATTAAATTAGAAATAACAAAAATCCACCTGGAAAATCTCTAGAGATTTAGAAACTGAACCAAACATTTCTAACTCATATCAAAGAAATAAATCACAAGGCAAATGAGAAAATATTTTGAATTAAATAAAACCACAAGCAAGACATATTCATATCTCTGGGATGAAGCTAAAGGAATGCTTTGAGGAAAATGTAGAGCTTTACATATTCATGTTAAGAAAGAAGAAAGGTCTAAAGTCAGTTATCTAAGATTCTTAAGAAGATAGAAAAAGAAGAACATGTAATATCAAAATAAGTGGAAAAATATGTAATAAAGAGCAGGATTTAATAAAAATGGATAAAAATGGGAAAATTAATAAAATTAAAAAATATTTTTTTAAAAAAAAACACCACTTAATTGATAAACCTACAGTGAGTGGGCTTGATCAAGAAATAAAGAGAGAAGACACAAATTACCAATATCAGGAATGAAAGAGGGACCATCGTGACATATTTTGTAGGGTGTATTATGAACAACTTTATGCAACAAACGGGCAAATTCCTTGAAAGACAAAATCTACTGTAGTTTACTTAAAAAGAAACAAGGAATCTGAATAGTCCTATATCAATTAATAAATGTGAATTTTTAATTAAACACCTTCCCATAAAGAAAATATATGGTGTAGATGGCTTTGCTGATGAGTTCTAGAAGACATTTATGGAAAAATAATAGTACTACAGTTTTATACAAAATATTTCAGAAATAGATATGGAGAAAACACTTCCCAAATGATAATATGAGACCAGAATGAACATGATAACAAAGCTACACAAAGATTGGGCAGACAATATTGGTTTAAAATATAAAATTAATCAACATAATTTAGCATATTAGTAGAATAAAAAGATTTTTTAAAAACTGCGATTACCTTAGTAGACAGAGAAAAAGCATTTGAAAATTTTCAGACCTATTCATGACATAATCTCTCAGCAAACTAGGAAGAAAAAGAAACTTTCTTAATATGATAACAGATGTTTACAAAAAATACCTGCCGACAGCATCATACTTGGTGGTGAAAGACTACATGCTTTGCCCCATAAATTCGGAACAGGATAAAGATGTCTGTTCTCACCGCTTCTAACCAACTTTGTACTGAAGGTCCTAGCCAGTATAAAATGACAGGAAAAAGTTACCAAAAAACTAAATTGATATGATCTCTAAATAGAAAATCCTATGCAGTGTACAAAAGAGCCACTTGTACTAAGAAGTGAGTTTAGTAAGGTCAGTATACAAAATAGATTGTAATTGTAAAAACTACCAACATTCAATGGGAATAAGAAAATCATGCCATTTAGAGTAGCATCACAAAACATGAAATACTTAGGGATAAATTTCAATGACATATGTTACAGATCTGCACACTAAAAACTACAAAAATAAAAAGTGAAGAACTAAAAAATGGAGTGATATATCATGTTCATGGATCACAGCACAATATTATTATGATGTCTGTCAATTTTTCCCAAAACAATCCATAGATTCAGTGCAATCCTAATGAAAAACAGAAGTTGGAAAAGTGATTCAAAAATTAATATGGAAATGCAAGGGGACCGGAACAACACATACTATTTTTAAAAAGAACAAACTAGGGGACTTAGACGATCTGATTTAAGGATTTATGATGAAGCTCCTTTTAAAGGTACAGTAACAACACAATGTGGCATTGGCACACAGACAAATATATAGATCAATGGAACAGTATGAAAATAGATCCACATATGTATGGTCAATTGATTTTTTTACTTTGTTTATTTATTTATTTATTCATTTATTTATTTATTTATTTATTTATTGAGAGGGAGTCTCACTCTGTCGTCCAGACTGGAGTGCCATGGTGCGATCTCAGCTCACTGCAAGCTCCACCTCCCAGGTTTACGCCATTCTCCTGCCTCAGCCTCTCGAGTAGGTGGGACTACAGGCTCCTGCCACCATGCTTGGCTAATTTTTTTTTTTTTTTTTTTTTTTGTATTTGTAGAAGAGGCGAGGTTTTACCGTGTTAGCCAGGATGGTCTCGATCTCCTGACCTTGTGATCCGCCTGCCTCGGCCTCCCAAAGTGCTGGGATTACAGGCAAAGGTGCTGTATTATTCTTCTATTGCTGCTGTAACAAATTACTCCCAACTTACTGGTTTAAAACAATACAAACGTTTTATTTTATAGTTCTGTAAGGTAGAAGTCCAACACAAGTCTCACAGGACTCAAAGTCAATGTGTCAGGAAGGCTGTGCTCCTCCTAGGGGAGTGTCTGTTTCTTTGCCTTTCCCAGCTTCTAGGGGTTGCCCACAGTCCTTGGCTTATGGCCCCTTCCTCTATTTCAGTTCAGTGATAGCAGATCAAGTCCTTTCACACTGCCTCACATCAACCTCTGCTTCCCTCTTCCATTTTTTAAGGACCTTTATGATTACCTTGGGTTGATGCAGACCATTCAGGATAAACTCCCTATTTTAAGGTCAGAATATCAGCAACACAAATTTCATCTGTAACCTTAGTTTCCCTTTGTTATGTCATTTAACATATTCATATGTTAAGTTTGGGGACATGGACATCATTGGGCAGAGAGGGGCACTATGCTGCCTGGAACAGGCATCAAAGTCATTCCATAAGGAAAGGGTAGTCTTTTCAACAAATGGTGCCAGCAACATTGGATATCCGTATGGAAAAAATAAAGGGATCTTGACTGTTACTTTATCCCACCCACAAAATTATCTTGAAAAGGATCATATATCTAAACACAAAACCATAAAACTTCTCAAAGAAAATCTTCATGACCTGAAAGAGGTATTAGGAGACAAGATACCTTAGGACACAAAAGGTATAATCTATAAAGAAAAAATCTGGTAAATTGGTCTACATCAACATGAAAAACTTTGATCTTTGAAAGATTCTATTTAAAGAATAAAAAGGTAAGTCTCAGAGAAAATAGTCACATGCGTGTATGTGACAAAGAATTTGTATCCAGAATATATAAAGAATGTTTGTCCCTCAATAATGGGAAGACAAAAATTCAATTAAAAATGAGCAAAAGAGGTCAGGTGTGGTGACTCACGCCTGTAATCCCAGGACTTTGAGAGGCCAAGGCGGGCAGATCACTTGAGGTCAGGAGTTCAAGATCAGCCTGGGCAACATGGCAAAACCCCATCTCTACTAAAAATACAAAAATTAGCAGGATGTGATGGTACACACCTGTAGTCCCAGCTACTCAGTAGACTGAGGCATGAGAATCACTTGAAACTGGGAGGCAGAGGTTGCAGTGAGTCAAGATCGTGCCACTGCACTCTGGCCTGAGCAATAGAGCGAGACTCTGTCTCCAACAAAAACAAAAACTTGTACTTAAATGTTCATAGCAGCATTATTCATATTAGCCGTTAATTAGAAACAACCCAAATATTCAAATTCAGGAAAATTGCAGTATATACATATAATGGGATGTTATACAGTAGTGAAAATGGATGAATAACTATTGAACACATCAAAATGAATGAATCTCATATATGTAATGCTGATTGAAAAAATAAGTCACAGAAGAACACACACAGGTTGGAGCCCATATATAAAGTTTATAAACATATTTTGTTTATGAGTTTATATATGTAAGATAACTATAAAGAGAAGCAAAAGAATGACAAACATAAAAGGTAGGATAGCGGTTACCTCTGGGAGGGTTAGGATGGAGTATAGTTTGCCGTGGGTCACACAGGAGGAATACGTGTGTTGGCAATGTTCCATCTCTTACGTTGAATCATGGTAACATAGGTTTCCGTTCCTCTTGATAAACACACATTCTAATCATTCTTTTGTACAAATGTTATACTTACATGTAAACATTTTAAATCACATAACATTTCAATGGTGGAGCTGGAACTTGAACTAAACTCTCTTGACCTCCAAGACTCCGGAGTCTACAAACTCTGAGCACGGGGGAGAAGCAGACTTTATGATGGTGCCTCCAGGTAGAAGTTGAATGTTTGGGGACACAGGCAGTGCGGCAGCTGGCTAGGGAGACAGCATTCATTCTGGGGGCTCTCTCATCCATGGATCTAGTGGACATCAGCTGCCTCTTCTCTCCATCAAATATCTCCTCTTAGTACTAGGACATTGGACAGCAGATTAGACCCTACACAGGTTAGATCTCCACCACAAAGGGAGATTTTCTCCTTCCTAGTGAGAATCATAGACAGTGAGTATGCTGGCTACCCGCATGTGTTCATTCTATCCTGAAGCAGTTGGGAGCACAAGCTTAAGCCCTCCATTAGCAGAGGAGCCACCTGCAGGGCTTCCTTCCCTAACCACAGACAGAGTGGATATCTACCTCTGATACAAAGGGGAGGCTTGCAAGCCTCCCTGGAAAAGACTGTCTCCATGCCACCCACCCTCCTGGTGGACATGAAGGACTCACCATTTGTTACTCCCCCAAGATGATATTAAAGTAAATACACATTCTTTACTTTGGACAGTCAGTTGGCCCCCTCCCATTAGCACACCTATACTGGCGAGATCAAATCTCTCTAGGAGTTGTTCCTTCATCTGCTCATTAGACTCAACATTTATTAAACAACTACTAATGGCAGAAGTTGTCATAGTGGGTGGGGCACGAAGATGATGAAGCAGTCAATGCATCATTCCAGAAGGAGCTTTTAAAGGGAGAAAAAATATAGACATAGAATTGCAACACATTAATTTTGGTGCTAGTTGAGTTTTGTTACAGAGGAAAAAATGGCAAACTTCTGGGTTTATCAGAAAAAGTAGTAAACTGCTGGGTTCATCAGAGGAGGTGACATTTGAGAAGAGTCTCAAAAAAGGGGTAGGAATTCACCAGAGAGAAAGATGGCAGCAGAGACCCTCTGAAGGTGTAGAAGCTTCTGGTGCTCTCTGGAGAAACAAAAAAGTTATCTCCACAGCTGGAAATTGAATATATGTGGGAGGGTAGTGTTCACAGAGGCTCTTTACAAGTGCTAGGAGGAACAAGAAGCTTAGAGTTTAAGTTCTAGGCCAATTATTTCCAACTTGTAAGCCCCCAAAGACCTTCATAGGGCCAAGAAGTTACTTGCAAGGATTCCTCAAATTTTTATGTGCACTGAGCATTTTCCACTGAATGAATAAATGCTGCAAATATATATATATATAATATATATTGTTTAAAATGTAAATAAATATTGCAATAATTTTTAAAATTAAAGCATATTTAAAAGTCAGAGCATTTGTTGGCATTATGCATTTTCCCCACTGACAGTTACTAGAAGTACAGCTACTGTCATGGGTCGAGGTTTGAGGAAGTGTCTAGGAACATTTTTGATGTTAAAAGTGGGGATGATAGTCATCTTAACTGAAGTCTGGGCATTCTCTAGGGCTATGAGAAAACATGGAACAGTATTAAGAAGGGGCAGAACATTGTCAGGTTTCTGTTTTGGGAAGGTCCTATTGGCCACCAGTGGGGCAGGATGGGTCACAGAAATGATACCCCAGCAGTCCAGGGACTCTGGCAGTGATGGAAATGAGAGATAAAGGTGTCCTGAATCAGAAGTGGAGAGAGAGGCATGTTCAGGAGGCAGTGGAAAAGAAGAATTGGTGGAACTTGGTGATCATGCGGATGTAGGAGGTGAAGGAGATGAAGGGTTCAGGACAACATCAGGTTTCTTGCTATGATGGTAGCTGAGACCATTTGTATTAGTCAGTTCTCACGCTGCTAATAAAGATATACCTGAGACTGGGTAATTTATAAAGGAAAGTGGTTTACTGCACTCACAGTTCCACATGGCTGGGGAGGCCTCACAATCATGACCGAAGATGAAGGAAGAACAAAGGCATGCCTTACGTGATGGCAGGCAAAAGAGCTTGTGCAGGGGACCCCATTCATAAAACCGTCAGACCTCATGAGACTTACTCACTACCATGAGGACAGTACAGGAAAGACCCGCCCCCATGATTCAATTACCTCCCACAGGGTCCCTCCCACAACACCTGGGAATTATGGAAACTACAACTCAAGATGAGATTTGAGTGGGGACACAGCCAAACCATATCACTGTTCATTAAGGCTGTCTACATTACCCTCTGTCATCCCCACAGCCATCCTGTGTGGTGTGTCCTGCAATTAGCTCCTTTCTGGAGATGGCCTGAGCCTTTATATTCAGAAGTCAGTAAGCTCTGCCTTTAAAGAGAAAAGTCTTGAAACTCCCGTGTTTGAGGGATAAGGAGGCAGAAGGAATGAAGTAAAGAGGTGCATCCATGGATGAATCTCCAAGGAAGAGAGGTGATTGAATGGCACAGGTTACTAAATGCAGGTGCATAGTCATTATCTGGGTTATGGCCAAAAAAGGATAAAACATTTTAAGCCTAGAGATCACAAAACTTGTCTGCTAAGCATTCCTACTTGCTTATGGGAATGGATATGCTACTATAGGGGGACTGTGAGGGTAGTTTTGAAGCTCTAGCTTAGATTAAGTCACTCACACAGTTTCACAGCTGGTAAATGGTAGGGAAAGGGTAATAATATCTAACACTTGTGGAGTGCTTACTAGGTGTCACAAGCTGCTCTCAGTTCATAATATGTATGAATTTATTTAATAAACCTCTTGGCTCTGTGACGCAAGTAGTATTATCATCCCCATTTTGCAGGTGAGAAAACTGAGGTTGACAGAGATTAAATAACCAATATAACTTAGTATACATAGTAAGTAGGGATGCCAGAAATTAGCCAGCAACCTCGCACCAAAGTCTGCTCCTTTAGCCACTACTCAATACCCCAGGTCTGGCTGTTCAGCCTGAGAATGATTGCACTTAATTACTGAGCCACGCTACACTGACATGGGAGGGAGTCCATGTACAAAGGGAGGTGGTAAAGCCAGTCCAAGCTCAGGGCAGTGACAGGCCAGGGACAGTGGGTGTCACGCAGGAGGTGCATTTGCACAGTAAGGTGAGTCCGGGTGAGCCTCTGGATCCAGAAAGCCTAGGAAAGAGTGGGGGCAGAAGGAGGATTGACAGCTGTACCCCGCTCTGGACAGAGATAGGTGAGATTGAGGGACTGCAAAAATCCATTGAGGCTAGAGCAAAGGCACGGTGGTGGGAGGGGCTGGAAGACTGGGGGTGCTGAAGCTTGTTGAGATTCTACAGGGACACTTTACAAGAAGAATCAGGCTTTCTGGGTCTTGTGAAATTGATTTTATTTTTATGTCTTAAGTTTGTGCCAGGATGTTATTTCTCAGTTGAATTCCTTCGACTACTTCTATCTCCATATTACACTCTCATCTTCCTCCTGTAGCTGTGCATTCATTCCCACGTGCAAACGGGGACGGTAAGCGAACCTTGTTTCCTGTAGGCTAAACATGTTGTCTGCCCATTGGCCATGACCCAGAAAAAGAGTGCTCTTCTGACTCTAGAAACTCGTATTAATTCAGACCTTCTCCCTTAACATTGGTTTTGCTTATTTATTTATTTTTTAATTCCATTTGCCTCATTAACTGTTGACTCCAGAGTCTGCTTTTTTTTAACTGTAGAAATTCATTGATACCAAAGTTTAAAAGTTCCAAGAGCACTAACCTTTGCTTCCTGCCTTTCCCCTTAGCTCGCAGGCTCCAGCTAAACTTCAGTGCCCCTGGGCAAGGCAACGTCCTACTTAAGACTACTTTCCCAGAGGCTCTGAGAGGCTCCTTCTGATAGAAGCAACCTCAGAAACAAGCGGAAGGGAAGGGGGATGCGGATGCCCATTTACTGAGCCCCAATTATGTATCCTGCCGACACTGGGCAGTCTCCAACTTAATACATTTACCAGGTGCTGGACTCCATGTTAAGTGCTTTATATACCACGGTGGTCTTTAAAAATAAGAATCTAGGCCTGTCATCTTCCTGCTAACAAACAATTTAAAGGCTTTCCATTGCTGTTGGGATAGAATTCCAAGTGGAGTTCTTACCATGGTCTACAAGGTCCTATTGTTATTCCTAGAGGGTCTTTCTTGACTGCAAGTTGTCCAAGTTCTTAGTGTTTTAAACAAAGAATTGGACAAAATGTACAGCAAAGCAAGGAAAGAATGAAGCACCAAAAAAATGAAAGCAGGGGTTATTGAAAATGGAAGTACACTCCACAGCGTGGGAACCAGCCAGAGCAGCGGCTCAAGGGCCCGGATACAGAATCTTCTCCCGTCCAAACACCCTCTAGAGGTTTCCCATTGGCCACTAGGTTCGTGTAAATGAACTGGTGGCCCCCAATCAGAGGCTGAAGTGAAGTTACAAAGATCACAGTCCTGTGCGAACATCTGATTGGTTGCAGAAAAGCAACCAATCAGAGGCTAATGTGCAGTTGCAAAGTTGCACTTCTATGCAAAAGAAGACTTGGCCCACAATCAGTCTGAGTGGAGAGAAGTTACAAAGTTACACTCCCATGCAACCAATCAGAGGTACCTTCAATCTCCCATCTGCCGGGCAGAAAAGGTGGGAGTTTGCAAAGGGAGTAGCCTCTGGTCCATTTGTTACCTAGATGTGGAGAGTTAGGGTTTTCCTTTCAATTTAGTTCTAGGAAGTCAGTGTGAAATGACCTTAGGTTCCTTGCCTCCAGACCCCGTTCTCCTACCTCACTATATGGTCGGGGCCCTGACCACAACTGCAGCCTCATGGCATCATCATCTACCAATTTAACATTCATCCTTTAGATCTCACCTCAAAGGACATAGCATACAGGAGGCAGAGGAACAGTGGTTTGATTCATGGCCTCTAAAGCCAACTGACTGGGCTCTGCACCTGATTGGCCTAATTTGGTTCAGGAGCCCATGGATAAGCCAATCACTGGCTGGCGTGAAGGCATATGCTGATCAGCTTAGCCAAGCTTCCAGTGCTATCCCCTAGGGCGCCGGAGTTAAATCAACTTTATTGGGAGCCTGTGGGCTGAAAGCTGGGGAGAAATGATTCATCCAAGAAGATGAGGAAATGTTGCCCCAAGAAGGAAGAGTGGATGCATGAATAACAAACGACCACTTCAGTGTCATGCTATGTTTTCCAGACTTTAACCATATGACCTCCTCCGTCATACTTGCCACATTCCTGTGCCAAGTGTACTATTATTTAATTAGTGTTTTTCACAACTCTCTTTTTGTACTTGGAGCTTCATTTTAAAATAGATTTATTTATTTATTTCACTGCTGTAAATGAAAAACCAGTATCACTTGCCACGAATAGGAGGTAATGTTAATTTTTTTTTTTACATTGAAAACAAAACCATATTATTAAATTCCAGCTAGAGACTGTGGCCTGCTAAAAATGCTCCGAGACTGTGGCCTTGTTCTTTCTTTGTTAAGAAGAGGAGATTATCAAGTGTTACAGAGGTGTAAAGACATACTAACACCAAACTGAGCCTTTCTCCCTGATGTAATCAGAAGGCCCAGGAAAGAATTGAAAAGGAAATTACTTTCTCACTGTGTGATTCAATGTGATGTGATGCCATATCCATACAGCATCGAGAAGTCATTTTCTATGCCACTTGCAATCATCTGGTAGACCACTAGTGCTACCTGCCCAACACCTCAAAGAACACTGTCTTGGAGTGTTTGAACTTGGTCAGAATTGTTAAATGCATGGTCAAAGACAGTGAGACTGAGGACTAGCTGGTTATTATAGAGGAAGAGAGCAAAACAGCCAGTACATTTTATCAATAGAAAATTACCACTTTGTCGAACTGTTCCTCACCTCTGGTGAGAGGTGAAAGGCAGTAGCTCAAGTCATCTTGTTTCTCACCCTGCCTTCCTGTAGAACTGCCAGTCCCCTACGTCATACCCTGTCCTTCTAAAGCTGGTGCCTGCACTGTCTTCCCAGTGAATGACCCCTCCTTCCACCCAGCTGTAAACCTGAGCTCCATCCTTGACACCTCCTTTACACTCATCCCCTTCACTGTGATAATTTTCCTGGTGTATTCAGTCATTTCCATCTCCTATTTTCTCTAATCTGTCTGTTTCTGTTCCTCTCCATTGCAATCATCATAGTTCACACCACCTTTTGGTCTCTTCCAGACTACTACAACTGCCTCCTATCATTCTGCTTCCCCTTTTTCTCCAATTCCCCAATCCACTTTCCAACTTCCATCCAAAGTGATCTGTCTAGAAAATGAATTGGAACACTCACCCCCCTCTATGAAGACTTCAATGTTTCGTTGAGGTTAGAATAAAAGCTATTGCTAGGTCTACCAGACTGTCATCTGGACTTACCTCAGTCTGACTCCTAACCTCATACCACCCACTTCCTCCATTCCTGTATTGGAGAGAGACCTCTCATTACTCTTATTGGGGTCCTGGAATGAGTGACTCCCTGTCCCTGGAGCCCTCTTCTCTGACACTCTGCCCCTACTCCTCCTCTGGCTCAGTCCTTCTCATTCTTCATTTCAAATGTCACTCTTTCAGTAATGCCTTCCCTGGCTCCCAGTACATTCCCTCATCATAGGACCCCCATTCCTTGCCTGTATTGTGCTTTTCATCATTCAAACTTTATATTTGTGTGTGTGTTTGCTTAATGTCATTCTTCCCAATCAGATAAAAAGCTCTTTGAGAGGAGGGGCTATGTCTGTCTTTCTTATCCACTGATCTACCCCCCACTATTAGCCCAGAATGGACACTCATTCATCTTTGTTAAAAAGTGTAAAGCAAATAATGTCCTTAAGGTCTAAAACTGGCTTAGAGGGAAACGCATTGCATTAGGAGAGAATTTGTAGGTTAAGCATCAAGTGTATTTAGTAAGAAGTTTGATAGTGGATAAGGTATAATTATGTGGCTTAAATATGTTTGAGTGATTTGTGTTTATGCATAGTTGGTGGAAATAAAAATCTGTTAAGTTGGGGAATTCAAGAAAACATAAAGAGTTCATTGCATCATCGGAAGAAACAGGTAAAATAATTCAGAGGGTGTGAGTGTTCACCTCCATGAGACCACAGGATGTGAGGTGAGCAATGGATATGGCTGTATTCCATGTCCATAAAAGAGGACTCTGCAAAGGCTAACCTATGCGGCCGCCCCTCCACTTGTCTGTCTTCCCATTAATTATGCCAGAAATGGAAAACCCACCTGCAAATGGGGCTAGTACAAAAGGGAGTCGAGCTAGCTCCAATTCAGAGAGAAGTTGGATGTAAACAGGAGGGGTTTGAGAAAAGTCTAAACTGTGACATCATGTGGGGATGACACTGAGGAGCGATTGATTATAGAAGAATACACTGAGACTGTGCTTGAGAATGTCTTGACCAAGTTACCTTACTGCATGTTTCTCCTGCAAGCGTGTGGCAGCCAGTGTAAACCAATTACAGGTTTCTGAATCCATATTTCCTCCCCTGTCCTGCTCACCACTACTGCTGCTTGAAAGAGAAAGGGAGCAGTGTAAAGAAAAGTCAAGAGTCTCCACCAGATGGTAAAAATCAGGTGCCTTCATCCGATAATACTAATAAGGCCAGTGGAGTTGGAGACACGCTGCGTAGACAGGACAAACTCTCAGGGGATCAACACATACATACTTCGTGTGTGTAGTTCATAGACAATTCCCAGAACTTCAAAATAAGACAACTCCTTGAGAGTGAATTTGTCCAAATTGTCAACTAGAGAGTACGTTTGACCATCAGCACAAGGCCTCACTGCATAAACCAGCGATGCGCTAGAGCTAGCTCATACTGGCTTGCAGGAGTCCATGGTTAAATTTGCAGAATTTTGTGAACCAGTTGTAAAGCACAAACACTATTGAAAGTTAAATTTTCTAAATCTGTAATTAAATAAATTGTATTAAAAACAAAGGTAATAAATACTGAGAATTCATCATTTACAAATTATTGCACATCATTTTACTACTATCTGTACTCTGGGGATTATTTGCATCTATTATCTCTGTATGGTGGAAATATTACATCATGGTATGCTACTGCACAGCTCTGCCCAACTCAGGTTCAGTAACATCACATTGGTAGCCTGAAGTCAGACAAGGTGAGTGTATTTATGCCATGGAAATAAAATTTTAAAAAAGTACAAATAGTAGTTTACTTTTTACAAATCAGGGCTTGCTTTATTGTTTTGTTGATTGTTTAGACTTAAGAAAGTGATGGAGAAAATGGTAACAATGCAGATTAAACTTAAAAGCCTGTCATGTCTGGAAATGTTACATGGCAAATGGCATAAAAATTGAGGAAATATTCTTCCAGTATTTGAAAATTGTTATCTGGTTCAGCAAAGCAGTTACTCATCTCATTGATGAACGAATGGAGTTCTGGCATGCCCTTGTTGCTTCACTTTCATCTTACTCGTTAATGTAAAAGAAAATATCAGCCGACATTCATGTCAGAACTACGCTCATTTCCCAGTTGCTTCCCTAGATTGGCTATAGATACAAGAGTTCAGCAAAAATCAATTAAAGTGTTCTATGAGAACCGATTGGCTACATGGAATTTAAAATAAAGTGTTGTTGTTTACTTATTTTATGATTTTATGAAATGGTACGCTATGCATCCTTTGTATCAGTTAAATTTTAACAAACTTATGTACATAAGTTCAATAGATGCATAATTTTTCGAAAGCTGGTTGTCAAATATTAACCCGCACACTGCTTGGTATCTCCCACACCAAAGCAGGGGACTGATCATAAGAGGATGCTGGGTTCTAATGAATGACAGTAATAGTTTTGCAAGAAGAATGCCAGTGAAAGGAAGCTGGACTTCATGAAGCCCTAAGAGGATCTGACAAAGGGGAATTTCATTGCTTATGCAACCCTGACCAGATGGGAGACACAGGGAGACTGGGAGTAACAGGCATTAAAGAGCTGTTTTTGTGGTTGTTTTGGGGAGAACAAAGGTTTCATTGGGTCTCACCATTGCCTACATCATGGTTTCTCAATCTTGGCACTATTTGGGACCAAATAATTCTTTGTAGTGAGGCTCTCCCCTGCACATTGCAGGATGTTTAGCAGCATGCCTTACCTCCACCTACCACATGCTGGTATCCCCTTCCCAGTTGTCTGAAGACATTCCCAAAATGTCTGAAGATGTTGCCCCAGGGTGACAATATTGCCCCTGGTTGAAAATCACTGACCCAGATGAAATATCACTTATATTTATTCAACTCAACAAATATTATCATCTCCTATATGCAAGACACTGTTCTAGGCACTTGGGATATAGATGAAGAAAGCAAAGAGGACTTCCCTCATGGAGCTGCAATTGTGATTTACTAATTCCATTGAGTTTTTTTTCCACCAGAATGTGAGCAGAAATTGTGTCTTATTTATCTCTGGGACTTCAGCCTGTCAGGGCACAAGGTCTGGCACCAAGGTCCTCCCTAAATGTCTGTTGAATTGTGTCAGTCTGAACCCCCTTGCCGGTTGGACACCCTGCCTACCCCTACATTCTAGTTTCTCATACTCTCACTCCTTGACCCACCCCTGTGCCTCAGCCATGCTGAATGTTCTCATGCTTTCTTTCGCTTGGAGATCTTTCTTAATGTTGTTCCCTGGTGTGTTTGTCTTCTATTGATGTGTTACAAACTGCTACAAACATGGCAGCTTAAAACAACATCTGTTGATCATCTCATGATTTCTGTCGGTCAGAAGTCTAGGCACAGTGTGGCTGGGTTCTCTGCTCACGGTCTTGCAAGTCTGAAGTCGAGACTTCAGCAGACTTCATTCTCATCTGCAGCTCAGGGTCCTCTTCCAAGCTCATTCAGGTTGTTGGCAAAATTAAGTTTCTTGCTGGCTGTACTTGGGGGGTTGCACACAGCTCTGAGAGGCGGTTCGCTTGTCCTTGTCACATGGGCTACTCCATGTTCAAAGGCTGAAGTGGAGAATTTCTCATACATCAAATCCTCCTCATGCTTTGAATCTCTTTCTCCAGGAAGGAACTTGTCCCTTTCAAGGACTCATGATTAGGTCATGTAATATGCCACATAACATAACCTAACCATGGAAGTGATATCCTGTTATATTCACAGGCTCCTTCACCTCCTGATGCAGGGAATTAACAAGGCTATGGATCCTTAGGGATCATCTTAGCATTTTTGCCTCTGACACTTGGACTCCCCCACTCCTCTTCAACTTCATTACCCCATTCTTCTTGCCTTTTATAATAGACGTTGGCTTTTATGTCACTATTTAATAGCAATAGTAGTTTACTTTCATTCAGTTATTTTTAAAAGCTGTGCCCCATGCTTTACATATAGTATTGTATTTACTTTTCATGGCAGCCACGTGAAGTAAATATTATTTTTATTTTTGCACTTAGAGTTCCCTCTGCCTACCACTCTTCCCCTATATAATCTTCCCTGATGAATCTATCTTAAAATAGCTTGTAGTAGAATGCCAACTAATACATGCAGAAGGAATGATGATGGAGTTAGAAAATCACCTCTTGGCAACCATTGTGCTAGTAATTGATTCAGGCAAGAATCATTAATGGATGTTAAAACCAGTGAGTAAAAGTTTGATGGGAAACAGGATAATTATATAAGCTCAAAGTGTCTCCCTAAAATATTTTTAGATACTTTTAAAGGAAAAAGTGGTGTCTTTATGTTGAAGAAAGCTGGCAAACATCACTTTAACTAAATTATCAGAGTTAATGTCACCAGTAATGGGATAAAGCTGTCCCATATGCTCCCTAAGATGAAGTGTTGAGAAGGACATCTCACTTCCGGGGTTTTCCCGCCATATCAGATATGCCCAAATTGAGGGGTTACTCTGCAAAATAACTAGTCTGTACTTTTCAAAAATTTCAAGGTTATAAAAGGAAAAGAAAAGCTGAGCAACCATTAATTAATGGGAATTAAAGAGACATGACAATTAAATGGGACATGTGATCCTGAATTGAATCCTAGACGAGAAAAAAAAAAAGTGCAAGTGTTAAAATTTTAATAAAGTCTGTTGATGAGATAATAGTATCAATGTTAATTTCCCAATTTTGTAATTATATTATGACTGTGTAAAGAAAACATCTTTGCTCTTGGAAAATATACATTAAAGTATTTAGAGGTAAAGGGATATTATATCAGTAACTTACTGTCAAATATTTCAGAAAATAACAACATAAAAGAAAGAATGACAAAGCAAACATGGCAAAACAATAATAGAGAACCTGAGTGAATGGTATATAGGAGATCTTTGTATTATTCTTGCAACTTTTCTGTATGTGTATTTGAAATTATTTAAAAATAAAATTTACCAAAAGAAAATATAATAAGATTAGCATCCCACTCTCCATCCCTTAACCTGCTTTACTTTTCTGCAGGGCCCCTTCTCCGCTGGCTATAGCATATGTTTTATTTAACTTTCACAGCAACCATATAAATTAGGTACTATTATTGTTCTTTGCTTTTACAACTCCTTTTGTCTGAAAGGCTGTCCTCCCCAGGTATGTGATGTAATTCCCTAAGGTCTTTCTGGACTCCACTGAAATACCATTGATAATAGCAGCAACATTAATTTCTTCCTTGACTAGGCTGCAAACTTCATGGGAGCAGACTTTGTTTTGTTCACTGCTGATTCCTCAGTGTCTTCAACAGTACCTGGTACAAAGTAGGCACTCAATAAATATGTGTTGAATGAAACATCTAGATGTTAGAGAAGGGTAAGCTTAGGAAGAACGGTAGGTGGTAGAATCAGACTTTGAATATAAGAAAAATGATTCTAGAACTACTAACTACTGTGCTCTACTGGGGCTGCTTTTCCAGGCAACCCCCGGCTTTTCCCAATTCAAGACAAGACCACTGTGGTAGTCAGCTTCCGATGTGGCTCCCAGTAACTCTCACCTCCTGGATTCATGCCTTTGTGTGTTCCTCTTCTTGGGCTGGACCTTGTAACTCACTTACAGCAAATAAAATTTGAGAAAAATGGTGGTGTGCCACTTCCATGATCAGATTACTTACAAAAATACATAGTTATCTACAAAAAATATATAGTTATCCACAAAAAAAGATTGTGCCTTTCATCTTGCTAGTAGACTCTTGCTGGCACGTTTTCTTGCCTTCCTGCGGCCATGTTGTAAGATGCTCTCTGGAGAGCAACAAGGAACCAGGTGAGGCCTCTAGCCAATAGCGTGAAAAGAACTGATTCCTGCTAACAAACACAAGAGTACTCACTTTAGAAGCAGATCCTCTCCAGTCAAGCCTTCTAATAAGACTGCAGCCCTAGAAAACCCTTGGATTGCATCCTGTGAGAGACCCTAGGGCAGAGGAGCCAGATAAGCCATGCCCAAGAAAATGTGACATCATAAGTGTTATTGTTTTACACCGATATGTCTTGGAGTAATTTGTTACACCAAGCAGTAGATAACTAACACTACAACCCTCTGCATCTCCGTGGCACCTGGAGAACCATGATAATAGAAACATTTCATAGTATATTTGTATCTCTCACCCTCCCCATCACTCACACTATAAACTTTGTGGGCACAGTCTATGATGTGTTTACCATTTAATCTACGGTTAATGCCTATTTCACAGAGTTCAACAAATGCTTGTTAAAAATTATTGAGGGCCTGGCACAGTGGCTCACGCCTGTAATTCTAGCACTTTGGGAGACTGAGACGGGTGGATCATGAGGTCAGGAGTTAGAGACCAGCCTGGCCAATATGGTCAAACCCCATCTCTAATAAAAATACAAAAATTAGCCAAGTGTGGTGGTGTGCACCTGTAGTTCCAGATACTCAGGAGGCTGAGACAGGAGAATTGCTTGAACCTGGGAGGCAGGGGTTGCAGTGAGCCAAGATCACACCACTCCACTCCAGCCTAGGTAACAGAGCAAGACTCCATCTCAAAAAAAAAAAAAAATTATTGAGGAGTCTCTCATTAGAAATAAATTACAGTTGGGTTTATGCATTAACCAGTGAATTAGGTCAGTTCTGAGGCTCTGATACAGTTTTTGAATTTGCAAAGCTCAGAAACAGAACCTAAACTGAGAGCACTTTACTGTGGCTCTGCTCCCCTCAAAGCCCCATTTGGGTGGCCAGCTAGTCTCTAGACAATATCTCTCAGGTACTTCAACATCATAATTTTTGAAAATAGTATTTGTAACACTAAACCACATGAGAGGACAAAGTGATCTGCCCGTCCACCTGTTCTAATTAATATACTTCTAAACCTTTCAAGGAAAACCATTTCTCCTCCTTTCTTTACACCACACAAAGATTTGGCCATAAAATTTCGGCTCAGAGTAATCACATCCTGAATCAGTGGCTTGTTTTTTGAGTTAAAAAAAAAATCCCTCTAACATGTTCATTTTAATTTTAAAAGTGCTATTTTAAATGGTAGGGAGCCTTTTAATTCTCCACTCTGGGTTACAAAAAATAATAGATAGGCAGAAATGTGTTATTAAAGCTATTTTTCTTGGCGTTCTGGTAATTTAATAAACTGCTGAAGCTAAGCCTTAAGACTTTATGATGCAGCAAGAAGAGGACTTTTCTGTTGATTAATAGTTTTTGATCGCCCCCCACCCAACCCCCCTGCTTCCTGGGGTGATTCCTGAAGGACAAGAGGCAATTTCTGAAGAATGAAGAGGATTTGGAGAAACATTGTACAAAAATGTTTTGTCCAGGGAATGTTAACATCCAGGAACATACACACACTCCACTCTTCTCTAAGGCTTGGCACGCTTGTGAACTGGTGGAGATGAGTCTCAGAAGATAACTCTTGGAGAGAATTCACTTCCACATTTGATAACTTCAGAGCATTCCACAAACATTCAAAAGTTCCTATGTCAAGGTTATTGGAGAATATCTTAGTTTGCTCAGGCTGCCATAACAAAATAGTATAGACAGGGTGGCTTTAGCGACAGGAATTTATTTCTCACAGTTCTGAAGGCTGGGAAGACCAAGATCAAGGTGTCAGCAAGTAGGTTTTATTCTGAGGCCTCCTTTCTTGGCATGCAGGTAGCTTCCATCTCGCTCTGTGCTCACATGACCTCTTCTTCGGAGAGAGAGTAAGCTTTCTGTTGGTTCTTCCTGTAAGGACACTAAACCCACCTAATCTAATAGGACCTAATAGGACTTCATCCAATACTAATTACCTCCACGGGTCCCATCTCCAGAAACCATCACACTGTGGGTGAGGACTTCAACACATGAATTTTTGGAGGACACAAACCTTCAGTCTATAACTGAGGGTTTTCTAGTTACTAGGCCAGTTACTTGGCTTCAAACCCATTCCCAATGCTCCTGAAACTCTGTAAGCCATATTTCTGCTTTGCCTTCTGGTTCCCTGTCAGACTCTGCCAATAAGGGGCACTAGAGGCTGGAGGAGGAAGAAGGGATTATTTGGTCCCATTTGGCTCCTACACTGGTCAACATCAACCTAGCAACGGCAATTTTTTTTTCCAATAGCAATAGTTGCATCCAGTTTACTATTTTCCAAACACTTGCAAACTTGCAAAACCAGCCTCAATGCACCTCCCCCTCAGAGAATGAGTCCCTACTCCATAAAGCCCTCCTGTGTGCCCAGAGACACTAACATCGGCTAAACAGCCCCTGCTTCCCAGATCCAGACATCAGCTCCTCGAGGCTCCTCCTCCAGCCTTTTACGTTTTAATCATTACACCCTCTTCCCTTTGGGCAACAGCTGCTTTCTGCAGTTGTTACTTCTGCAATACCCTTGGAATTCTTTTTATGCCTTTCCAGTTTTTCAGTACAGACTTAACCATTATATATATTGAATTCTTTCTATTGAAATAATTGAAGTCACTTCTGTCTCATGCCTGGGCCCTGACTGATAGTGGGGACTTGGCCCCATTTATTGTACAAAAAGATGCAATGCTGGAAAATATAGATAGGCCACCTTTGCATTCTCTAGGACTGTTTATCTCCTTGTAAAGTGAAGCAAATGACAAATATGTTTCATTTATGAGCTTGACCCCACCAAGTCAATTATCTCTTCCTCCATTTGGTAACGTCTGGACAATGTGTTTGTGGCAAGGAAAGCTTTCTTTGTTGAAAAGTCTTTCTTCTTTCTTGCAAGATAGTTAACTCTGTGAGGTCAGAGCATATGATTGTTTACCTACGTAACTCAGCACCTAGCCCAGTGCCTGGTACAAGGGAAGCATTCAATAAATATCTACTAAATAATTGGATGAATAAATACAGATGGGTGAATGGAAGAATGGATGGATAAATGGATGGATGAACATTACCTAATATGAAGAACATCTGGTAGTGAAAAGAGTAAGGTGTTCTTGAAGGAATAGTGTTACTTCATTTTAAAATGTCAATTAGGGGTCGGGCGCGGTGCCTCACACCTATAATCCCAGCACTTTGGGAGGCCAAGGGGGGTGGGTCATGAGGTCAGGCAATCGAGACCATCCTGGCCAACATGGTGAAACCCCATCTCCACTAAAAATACAAAAATTAGCTGGGTGTGGTGGCGCATGCCTGTAATCCCAGTTACTTGGGAGACTGAGGCAGGAGAATCACTTGAACCAGGGAGGCGGAAATTGCCATAAGCCGAGATTGCGCCACTGCACTCCAGCCTGGTGACAGAGTGAGACTCCATCTCAAAAATAAAAATAAAAAAAAGTCTATTGGGATTATGTGTGAAAGAAACCCAAAATTACAGTTGCTTTTAAAAAGCATTCACTTTCCAATCATGTAAACAAAACCCAGGGAGAGGCACTCCCTTGTGGGAGGGTTGGTTTGACCATTCTACAATCTCAAAGGTACTAAGAGGCCCAGTTCCTTCTTGAGGTTGGTTGCTCTACCAATCTCATCATGAGGCCTCCACCTCTAGAAACCATACAGAATACTTCTGCCTACATCCCATTTGACCATAAGTAAGTCACATATTCTGGATGGCCATGTGTCGTTCTGAAAGTGGGGTTCCTTTACTAAGGAGAAAGAGGGAATGCATATTTGGTCCCAATCAACAATCCCTGTCATATGGAGGAACGTATAACACAGAACTGAGGAAGTTCTCCCAAAAGAGGGAGGCTGGGAGAAGGATTTGAAGCCCTGGAGGAGGAGTTTGAAGGCTGAGAGCCGATTTCCCTGCTTCAGGTGATCTCTCCCTTTCTTATGGAGAATCCACCGCTGCTTCCCTGACCTCCTCAGCCCCTGCCTCCTACTTTCTTATGACACCGGCTCATACTGGAAAATGTCTCAGAAGTCTTAGTTGTCTGAAAATGTAATAGCCATGAACCATATGGTATAAGTTCCAACAAAGTTCATTCACTGCAGGCTGTGTTACGAGAAACAGGGAAGGACTAGGAAAAGTTGGTAAGAATACTGGCTCACTGTGTGACCTGAAACAAGATACTTACTCACTGTGAACCTTAGTTTCTGCATCTGTAATAAATATATATATCTCACAGGGTTATTATGAACATTAGATAATAAAGGTGATGTATATAGCACTGCGCCTGTTCCATTGTAAATGCTTGATGATTAGTAGCTGGTATTACTTTATGAAGTATTTCTAGAACTCCCACAAAATGCTACTCCTCAACTCACTTAAACTACATAAAGACTACTGTTTGTGTTAAGGTTCACAAATAGGCTGGGCTCGGTGGCTCAGGCCTGTAATCCCAGCACTTTAGGAGGCCGAGGTGGGTGGATCACCTGAGGTCAGGAGTTTGAGACTAGTCTGACCAATATGGTGAAACCCTGTCTCTACTGAAAATACAAAAATTAACCAGGCATGGTGGTGTGTGCCTATAGTCCCAGCTACTTGGGAGGCTGAGGCAAGAAAATTGCTTGAACATGGGAGGTGGAGGTTGCAGTGAGCTGAGATCATGCCACTGCACTCCAGCCTGGGGGACAGAGCGAGACTCCTTCTAAAATAGAGAGAGAGAGAGAGAAGAGAGAGAAATTCACAAATAGAGTGTGTCCAGGAAGAAAACTGGAGGCTTACAACTCGAAAACATGTCACATGGGAATTCACTGCAAAGACCAGGAATGTTAAAAGAGCAGACATCACTTGGCCGGGCACAGTGGCTCACGCCGATAATCCCAGCACTTTGGCAGGCTGAGGCAGGCAGATCACAAGGTCAAGAGATCGCGACCATCCTGGCCAACATGGTGAAAACCTGTCTCTACTAAAAATACAAAAATTAGCCAGGCGTGGTGGTGCATGCCTATAATCCCAGCTACTTGAAAGGCTGAGGCAGGAGAGTCACTTGAACCCGAACCCAGGAGGCAAAGGTTGCAGTGAGCCGAGATCGCACCACTGCACTCCAGCCTGGCAACAGAGTGAGACTCTGTCTTTAAAAAAAAAAAAAAAAAAAAAGAAAGAAAAGAAAGAAAGAAAAAGAAAAAAAAAGAGCAGACATCACTTATCTGACCCTCTGAACTGGATTGGGTGATCCTGGTATGTGCTCTCATAGCTCCCAGTGTGTGCCTTTGGTAACCTCATCACCTTTCACAGTAACTATGATTGAATATCTGTGCTTACAAATTCACAGGGCCAGGCACTGTGTCTGTCTTGCCCACTGATGTATCCCTAAGGATGCGTTTTCAGTGACTGCATGCTGAATGAATGGGGTGGGGGGAAGGTGGGTTTGAAGGAACCCATAGAAGAGCTGGGAAGAGCTGGACGTTTTCAGTCCCATCCAGACTTCATGATGCTGGATCAGGAAAAGCACTCAGGGTCCCTGTTCCCATTATTCTTCAACTATTTCTGGAATTCCCTGAGAGGTGAGCAGAGTCAGGGGTGCAATGTGTTGGAAAAGCATTGGCCATTGGCTCCAGGCCCCTCTTCACCTAAATTCTCTTCATAAGAATTTCTTGAGAAAAAAAGTTTCTAAGGACTTCTGAGAATCTGATTCTCAAACATTCTGGGATGAGAGCTGGGGCAGTGGGCTCTAGCTGTGTCAGAAGGCAGCTTGATACAATTCAACAAGCATTTTTGATACCTACCGTGTGCCAAGCATCATACTAGTGTTCTACATGCAACTTCTCTCTCTTTTAAATAAATCCTTATTTTTATTAAAGTAATGCATATGCATGGTATAAAAGCCAAATAGTGCTAAAAAGTCTCATAAACAAGGCAGTGATCCCTGTACCGTCTTCCCCCACAAATCAATGCCCCTAACTCTCTTGGCTCTTTATCTTGGTGTTTATCTCCAGATTTCTAGATAATTATGTGAATTCCACTATCTCTGGTATCATCCATTTTAGATATTACCTCCTGCCTTCCCATTATGATAAATGAGGATTTTAGCTCTATTCACACCTTCTCTCCACCTTCATCCTCCCACCATGGTTATAATTTATCACCATTTTTTGTTAAATCTATATTTGAACTTTTTATTGTTGTGACCAGGTAAATATTGTTCACTGCTGAGTTAATAACAATTGTTCCTTTTTTAATTTGAATTTATAGTTAAAGCTTCCCACCCCCACCAACTGCTATAAAACAACTCTTAATACAATTTTCCACAGAATCAGCTCCATCAGAATAATCTATCATTTTTTTCTCCAGCCATTCCCCAATCCCCACTGACATGCCTCTCTTCTGGAGCTCACCAACTTCCTACTCCAATCTGGACTGGTGGCGGTGGCTCTCAGAGGCTCTGTTTCATGTCTCCTGAGTGAAGACATCCCTTTTCCATCACCCCAGGAATCTCCTTAGCCTCCCTCCACATGGAATACCTGATTCCTGGATTCCATGTCTCCTTTCTTTGTTTACCCACTTGTCTTATCGGAGTATACCTCCCCTTAGCTTCCTGACAAATGTGCAGGGAGGTCAATTTTTTGAGACTTTGTACATCCGAAAACATCTTATTCTGCCTTCACAAGGCAGAGTTTGGATTTAGAATTCTTGGTTGAAAATTATTTCCACTTGAAGTCCTGTCGCCTTTGTTTCAGGATGTTCTAGGTACCAGTGTTACTGTTGAGAACTCTGCTGCCATTTTGGTTCTTGAGCATTTGTATGTGAGTTGGTTTTTTGGGAAATTTTAGAATCTTGTCTTTATCCTTGCTCTCCTGAAATTTCATAGGGATATTCTTTGATGTGCATCTTATTCTTTCACTTTGCTGAGCACTTGTTTGGGCCTTTCAATCTGGGGGATTTTCTTTTATTTTTTTCATTAGTATTTCCATCCCCTCCATTTTCACTCTGTTGCCTAGAATGTCCCTTAGCCAGATATTGGGTCTCCTGTACTGGGCCTCTCATTTGCTTATCTTTTATCTCCTATAACCCACCCTTATGTATTTTTTTATTCTTCTTTCATGAGATCTCTCTGATGTTAACTTCCAGCCCTTTCACTTAAAAAATTACATCAGCTATCACTGTTTTAATTTCCAAAAACACTTTCTTATTCTGATTTAAAACAATAAGCATATGGCATATCATCCTTATTTTTTAAATGTACTACCTTATCTCCCTTATAATACTGTAGTCGGTCTCTCCTTAGTTCCTTCTTACCTTTGCTTTGATCTATTTCCTTCTTGTTGGAGATTGTTCTAAAAAGTTGATTGGAAGGTCTTTGTAAAAGGGCATTAATCATAGGGTAATTTTCCCTGGTACCTCCAAATGCCTTGAGGTAATTCAGCTTCTCTAGAGAAACTTCCAAACCTCTGCTTCTTGGTTAAAGCCTAGCTGCTGGCATTGAGGAGTGTATGTGTATTTCACTTGATCCCCATTTTCCATCTGGGCCATCTCCACAGTCCTTATGCATGGTTTGTACATTTCTCTGGAGAAAATGCCTCCTGTCTCCTTCAGAACCGGCCATGGCTTTTGGCTTTGTGGGGCCAGGTTGCTTTCACTTCTTCCTAGCCCCACCTTCCATGGAGTCTAGCACCTGGCACCTCCAGTTCCTAGGACCATCGGGGCTCTGCAGGAGAAATGGCTAGCTTCTTGTTGATATTTCCTTTGGCAGGCATTTCCATGTGATCTTCCCCTGTTCTGCTAAGGCATTTACCTTTCCTCCATCCCATTTCTGCCTTTGTATATGGGATGGGATTACCGACTTCTCCGAGTTTCATTGAGGATAGAGTTCGTACAGGTTTACTTGTTCTCCTTGTTATTTGGGGGTAAGTTTCAAGAGAAGAGGAAAATAAACATCTTTACTCCACCATCTTAAAGCCACAAGTCTATGTTAAATAGACAAAGTTTATGTTAAGTCTACATTATCTTTTAATCCTCACAACTCTTAATATGGCTACTCATGGAAAAGAGGTTCAGAGAAGTTAAGTTCTCTACCCCAAGTCATAGTTGGAAAGCAGCTAAGAAACCAGGTCTGGCCAAAGGCAAACCCATGATTTTTCTTTTACTGTCTCCTGTTTCCCAACATGCTGAGATCAAGGGAGGGTGGCAAACTATAGTCTAGCCTGGATCAATACCTAGAAGTACAATATAAGAAAGACCTTTGGGACAGACTGTTAACCAAGGCTATCAAGAAGAAACAAGAAATGCCCAAAGTAGGGTCGAGCATTGGGGAAGGGAGTTGGAGGACTTCCAGGGAATCCTAGACTTAGGCCATGAAGAAAGTAAGAAGGCATAAGTCTTGAGGGAACTTGGGAGAGAAAATGGTTTCCAGGGACCCAGAAAGAAAGACCAGTGAGGCCACTGGTGTTACACTGTGAGAGCAAAAGAAATGCTCCTGTGGGCACTGGACTTAGGTCCATCCTGAAACACTGGTGACCTCCAGACCCCCAGCCTCCCATTGCTGTCTTGATTAGGACTCCGAATGTTCCCCAGACTGTCTCTCAATGGCCTCATTCACAGTGGAGTTCAACTTCCAGGTGAATAACTGGGTTGGTAATAGAGCAGGTGAGAACTGAGAATGCTGGTCCAATCTGGATGTGCATAGTTCAGTTTTTAGACCAAAGAATATCCTTACATTAATTCCTGTTTACACATGGCACATGGGTTTCATTTCACAGACCAGCTCTGATCAGTGACAGCTGCCTGGAGCACCACAGGGAGAATGACTCTGTGGCTTTGTCCAAGCTTACGGGGATAGAATGACATAGCTGATTAGCGATGTCTGCCAAGGGGGTACAATAGAAGAGTTAAAGAATGTACGCTGTTGGCCGGGCACAGTGGCTCACGCCTGTAATCCCAGCACTTTGGGAGGCCGAGGCGGGCAGATTATGAGGTCAGGAGATCGAGACCATCCTGGCTAACACGGTGAAACCCCGTCTCTACTAAAAATACAAAAAAGTAGCCAGGCATGGTGATGGGCACCTGTAGTCCCAGCTACTCGGGAGGCTGAGGCAGAAGAATGGTGTGAACCCGGGAGGCGGAGCTTGCAGTAAGCTGAGATCGCACCACTGCATTCCAGCCTGGGTGACAGAGAGAGACTCTGTCTCAAAAAAAAAAAAAAAAAAAAAAAAAAAAATAGGAATGTGTGCTGTCACAAAGTCAGGCTGTCTCCTCTTCCCAGACTCATGTCCTCCATCAATGTGATTAAGTTGCTCTCAACGTCCTTATTCGAATCATTGGTAAGCATTTGACAAGATAGGTCTAGGGATGCTGCCATTAGGTGCAGTTTTGACACTGACCTCTATCTTGGTACTGATGTACAATCATTGGATATAGTCTGTCACATTTAGCGTTACTTTTGAAATTGTTTTCCAGGCCACATTTTCCAATTGTTTGTCCAAAAGGGACTTTTTATGGAAAACTTCCACTTGGGATAGGAGAGAGTGCATTCCCTTTATGATGTCCTTTCCTGAGATGCATACACTGAGATGTTGAGAGGTGAGTGGATCACAGGGGAAAAGAGATAAGCCCTCTCGCTTATGATCCCTTAGGTCCCATATTTAGATAGCAGCACTCCGAGGACTCCAGCTTGTGGTCTCCTTTCATGTCCTGAGTAAACACTGAGTCTCGTGGGGAAAATGAGCAGTAAAGATTACGCAGAACACAACAAAAATAAACAGGCGCACTCCATTTCAAGCAGCTCATACTTTTATCATAAAATACAAACTTTCTAAAATTAAGTGTCTTACTTCTATTTTACCAACAACAACAAAAACAAAAATCACTCATGTTAGCTAAATACAGATGCATAAGTGGTTGAGCAAGCAAGTATGAATATGAGGAGCGTGTGTGTGTGTGTGTGTGTGTGTGTAGCTTGTGCCATGTCTGAGGGGGGCTGTTTGTGTGTCAGTGTTGGCCAATAGATGAATCTGGTCTTACTGTTTTCTGTCTGTGACCTGGTCACAACCTTGCCTTTCCAAACTTCATACCAAGCTTTTGCAGAATCCAAAAATTCAAAAAGCCCTTAGCCCTGATCCGAGGGCTAAGGGAGGAAAAGGGGGAAGAGAAGGAGATCTAAAAGTTTATGCCATTCCCACTGGAGGAAAAATAGGGGCTGTGCATCAAGGGCCCTCCGGATGTTGAGCCGAACCTGGAAGAGAGGGAGGTAAACGCCATAATGAGATTCCTAATGTTATCGGAAAGGATTAGAAAAAAATAATATATTAATTTTTGAAACAGTGAAGACCATGACAGGCTTAGAAGGTAAAGGCTTTGCCATAAGAAAAAACCTTTGGCCTTGGGAAAGTAAAATATTAAAATAATACAATTAGAGGACAATCAAGCACTTCTCCTTATGCTTACTTGGATCAGGAAGCCCCTGGGAGCCTGCAAATATTGTTTCAATGAAACCTACACTCTCTCCCTGCCCAAGACTCATAGAACAGGGACCCTCTCTGGACCTAAGCATCTTACCTGTATTCCTGTGACCACTCTACCTGCCTTAGAGGACCAGATGTGTCCCTCAGGAAAATCTACAACATCAGAGAACTTAGAGGCAAGTCCAGCATAAGATCTTTGAGGCTGGACAATCCTAGAGTCCCTCCTCCCCTTACCAGCACCAAGCTAAATCAGGCCCTTCACTCCAACCCTGACTGACAAGTAAGAGTTGAGACATCACTGAGTGCCTAGGTCTTTGCTAGACCCTCAGGGAAGGAAGAGTTAAGACGTGCGCCTCACCCTCTAAGAGCAGAAATGCTCTCCTTTTCTCCCTGGCACACTCCTATCCATACTTCAAAATAGAGTTCAAAAGCCATCTCCTCTGTGAAGACTTCCCTGACCTCTCCAGATGGAATCATTTACTCACACTTCTGGAATCCTACTGTAATTTCTTCACCCATCTGCTCAGATATTTTGAATGAATGGGAACAGAACTCAATACAAATTACAGTAGAGCAAATGGCTAGATTTAATCTAATCCTGGGATTCTCAATCACTTTTCAGCTGGCCAGATGCGTGTTATACAAGAGATTCACGTCCGTGGTACCCTCCTATGAATTGATGAAACAATTCCTCAATTGGAGAAGGGAAGAAGCAATGGAAATAGACCACAGCATTCATTTGTAGTGCCTCAGCAGCTAACTGTGTCTGTTGCTCACTGAGGGTCCATAGGCAAGTTAGGCTGGATTGTGTCACTCCCTTCTCACTAAAATAAATCCCAAGAGAGCAGAGACTTTACCTATTTCATATCCAGTGCCCAGGACCTAACACAATGTGAGTGCCTCATAAGCAATCCATGCCCGCGGTAACCCAACCTCTATTTCTCTCTTTCAGAAATCATATTGGAAGATCATTCAGAAATTGTAATGATATTAGTATAGGGATACCCTGCCTTCTACTTACAAAATAAAGGCTGTAACCCATACTTCAGTATTTAACAATTATCAGTAATCAACAATGATCATGACACAGCTCATATCTGATTGCCACACATGCAGCTAGCTCCTCCAGGTTGAGAACTTCTGATCAGATCAATGGCCACCGGCATGATCAAGACAGTATGTACACTAGAGGGTCAGGAAGAGGAGCAATCTGTGTGGACAAGAGTTAACAAGGAATGCTTCCTGGAGGAGGAGGAGCTTGAGTTGCCTGTTGAGTACGATGAACATATGTCTTGGTTTGCCTGGGCCAGCCTCTATGTTGGTATTTCTGGTATAATTATTTTATAGTTTTTTATTTGAAACAGAGTGTTACTCTGTCACTCAGGCTGGAGTGCAGTGGCACAATCTCGACTCACTGCAATCTCTGCCTCCCATGTCCAGGCGATTCTTGTGCCTCAGTCTCCCAAGTAGTTGGGACTACACGTGTGCACCATCACACCCAGCTAATTTTTTGTATTTTTAGTAGAGATGGGGTTTCACCATGTTGGCCAGGATGGTCTCAAACTCCTGACCTCAGGTGATCCACCTGCTTTGGCCTCCCAAAGGGCTGGAATTACAGGTATGAGCCACTGCGTCTGGCCTGGTATAATTATTATCTGTACTCCTTTTAACCCTCAAATTTATTATTGCTTGGAAGATAAATTGTATGGTTATCCCACCCTGATGAATGTATACAAATTGACTTGGCAGAGGAGAAGGCTCTACTTCTCCTTCCCTGAGGACATGGAAACCCCTCTCTCCTTCCGCTCCCCCTTACACAGTTTTGTCTCTTGATTCCACCTTTTCTGCTGACGCTCGTTGTCTTCCACACTAAACTCTCTGCTTAGGCCCATGCGTCTTCCCCAGCCAGGTGCAGCCTCACCTTGATCTTGTTCCATCCAGCACCTCGCACCACCCCAAAACCAGCTCTTTGTTCAGGAAACACTTTCTTCACTTGGCTTCCTGCACTCCACTTTCCCATTTTTTCCCCACCTCACTAGACAGTCCTACTTATTGATAGAGTCCTTGCTGGTTCCTCCACATCTCTGCAGCCTCTACATGCTGGAAGTCTCAAGGCTCAGCCCTTAGACCTCTTCTCTTCTCTATACTTGTGTATTTTGGGCCATCTTATTCCATCCCATCCCATTCCTTAAAATATCATGTATATGCAAATGGCTCCCAAATGTATTACCAGCCCCAATCTCTCCCCTGAGTTCCAGACTCCTATATGCACCTGCCTATCCAAAGCTCCACCCATCTGTCTAATGACACTCACAATTTTCACATGTCCAAGACTGACTCTTGGTAAACAGATCCTTGTTCTAGTCGTCATGACCTTGGTTGTTTTTTGTTTTTTGTTGTTGTTTGTTTATTTTGCTTTGTTTTGTTTTGTTTTTGAGATGGAGTCTTGCTCTGTCGCCCAGGCTGAAGTACAACGGCATGATCTCAGCTCACAGCAACCTCCGTTTCCCAGGCTCAAGTGATTCTCCTGCTTCAGCCGCCCGAGTAGCTGGGATTACAGGCACCCACCACCATGCCCAGCTAATTTTTGTATTTTTAGTAGAGACAGGGTTTTACCATCTTGGCCAGACTGGTCTCGAACTCCTGACCTCAAGTGATCCACCCACTGTGGCCTCCCAAGGTGCTGGGATTACAGGCCTGAGCCACTGCGCCCGGCCCAATGACCTTAGTATTTTGGCATTGCTACTGCTCCAGTTGCACAAATCAAAAACCAAGGAATTTGCTTGACTTTTCCCTTCCCTCATTACACGTTCAACCATCATCAAGTCCCACCAATTCTACCAAGAAAAGAACACATCACAGATCTTTTCACCTGCCCCCTTTCCCAGGGCCACTGCCTTCATCCATGCCACCAATGCCTCGTGCTCAATATAGAGCGCCTAGCCTACTCCCCTGCCTAGCTCTTACCCTCATAGTCCATTCTTCAGACATTGGCCAATGTGATCTGTTTTATATAGAAAATTAGAACACGTCCTCATCAATGTAAAAGCCTACATGGTTTTCCACTGCTCCTGAAACAAGATTTCTAGTCGTGCGTACCAGGCCTTGTCTAGTCTGGCCCTGGCTACCTCTGATTTTAATTCCACACACTCTGTCCCTCACTGTTTGTGCCGCAGCCACAGGTTCCCACCTCAGAGCCTTTGCACTTTCTATTCTTTCTGCCCAGAGGCTCATCCCCGACATAGATGCATGGTTCATTCTCTCATTTCATTTAGATCTTGGTTCAAGAGGCTACCCTTGATTCTTCTCCCCACCCTAACCCATATCCCAAGGACCTGACTTTGCATACTTGCTTGTTTATCTCCTTATTGTCCATTTCTCCTCCTAGAATGAAAGTTCCTTAAGAGAAGGAAAACTTTTGTCTCGTTCACTCCATTATCCCTGGTGCCTACAACAGTGCCAGGCACATACAAGGTGCTGGATCAATGTTTTTTGAATGAACAGATCATCCCCTCTGGGTACTCAGGCTTGCACCCTTTACATTATTTTTCTGACCTCGAGATCCTGGTTTCCTCAGCCTCTCAGAACGCCAATCCACCCCACTCCTTCTCCTCACCCTCCTCTTTGGCTCCGCTGTCTCTGGCTCTCCCCAGGCTGGCTCCCACTTCTCAGGCTGCTCCTTCCTCGGGTTACCTTCCCACTCCTCCAACCTCTGCAGACCTTTGGAGACCAGGTCTCGACCTTGTGGTCTCACAGCTCCCGATCGGTGGTTCCCGAAAGCTGACTGAGGAGACATTAAGACCACTCTTCCTCCCAGACACAGCCAGGGCTATCTCCTTCAGCAAGTCTATCTTCCCAGAAACCAGAGTCACCGTACAGAATGTGGGAAGTTGGCCAGCCTGCAGGCAGCTTATCTGGGTCTCTATTCTCACCTCCAGGGGATGATAATCTCTCCCATAGGCCCCTAGAGCCACCTCCAGACCACACCCTATCCTGCTTCCTATTTCTCTTACTTCCAGCCCATCAATTCACTCTGATGTGCATAAATCTTCCCTGGATCCCCAGGCCTAGCAGTCCAAAGCCTTTCATAATCCAGTCCCAACCTCCCTTTTCCAATCCTGTTTTCCACCTTTTTCAGAGACAAATCTAATGCTTCAGCCAGACGCCTTTATTCCCCAGGCCTCCAGCTTGCCGCATGCCTTCCCATCTGAGGGCCTTGCTCCTCCTGCCTGGAATGCCCTCCTCCCAGCGCTGCTCACAGGAACCTCCCCCGCTGCAGGGATCCTGCCTCTGTCCTCGGGCCACTTTGATGGCTTTCACTTTGCCAGGGCACTAACATTGTTGTACCCACATTTCATCTGCGCTCAGTTCTCTGAAGGGAAGAAGCATATGCTATTCATCTATGGGTCCCCTGCAGGCTAAATTCAAATTAACTACATGTGTTAACACAGCGTTTCCCAGGGTGTGTTAGGTGGAACACACCATGCTATACTCTGCAAGAGAAAGGAAAAGAGAGGGAGGGAGAGATGAAAAGAGGGAGGGAGGGAGGAAAGAAGGAAGGAAGGAAGGAAGGAAGGAAGGAAGGAAGGAAGGAAGGAAGGAAGGAAGGAAGGAAGGAAAGAAAGGAAAGGAAAGGAAAGGAAAGGAAAGGAAAGGAAAGGAAAGGAAAGGAAAGGAAAGGAAAGGAAAGGAAAGGAAAGGAAAGGAAAGGAAAGGAAAGGAAAGGAAAGGAAAGGAAGGAAGGAAATATTTTCTAAAAGGGTGTGGATGCTGGGCACAGTGGCTCATGGCTATAATTCCAGCACTTTGGGAGGCCAAGGCAGGCAGATCACCTGAGGTCAGGAGTTTGAGACCAGCCTGGCCAACATGGTGAAACCCCATCTCTACTAAAAATACAAAAATTAGCTGAGTGTGGTGGTGGATGCCTGTAATCCCAGCTACTTGGGAGGCTGAGGCAAGATAATCGCTTGAACCTGGGAGGTGGAGGTTGCAGTGAGCCAAGATCGCACCATTGCACTCGAGCCTGGGCAACAAGAGTGAAACTCCATCTCAAAAAAAATAATAATCAAATTTAAAAGGGCATGGATTTCATGTTTAAATAATACTATTGACCACCTTCTTGAACATTCTCCATGCACCCTAGGAAATTAAATGATCTGAGAATTCCAACAGTTAAGAAATCTGTTTATCTCTGTTTCCCACAGCTTTTCCCAAACAGATCTGACTACTGAAACCACTTTCTGCATTTATGCCTTTTAACAAGCTATTTGGAGAAAATGCTGATTGAAAGGATAAGAGTTTGGGGACGGCACAGCAGGCAAGGTTCTGTGATGGGGAGGTGGAAGGTTGGGAATCACTGTCAGGCTGGGAAGTTTGGCCTTCATCCTATAAAGTGAGTTTCTCAAACCCGGGCACCCATTCCCCAGGGTGTGCCCGGGAGACTGGGATTCCCAGGAATGACACAGCACCACCTGACGCTTGGAGCATCCATATTAGTGGAAGGTTTGGTGGGTGGGAATGAATGGCTATGTATTATTATATTAAAACAAACACAAATTTATGACTCAACAGCATGCACAATTTGAGTAGAATTTTCAGCCAGAATGTTGAGTTTGTTGTTGAGCCAGAATGTTAAGCCCTCAGACCGTCCCAGGAAATAGGAGCTCCTTGCCTCTGCAGTTTGGGGAACTTGGTGGAAAAGTGTGGCAGCCCTGATAAGCAGTCAAAGGCTCTTCAGCAGGGCCCATCACAAAGTCAAAGGGATGTTCGGGAGATTAGTCTGGCAAGGAGCTCAGGGTGCGGACAGTGGGAGGTGAGAGCTCTAAGGAGATTAGCTGGCCATGTCCTGTTGTAACCAAGCACATGGGTAAAGGCAAATGTATCACTGCACCAACTGCCCCTGCCTGTGGAGAGGGGTATCCATATGTTATGAACCACGTAGTTGCATTTCTGCAACCAGACCTGAAATGCACCTACAAAAGGGGCCCACCAGGGCCCAGACCCTCTTCATCACTGCACCAAGTCCCTCCAGGACCCACACAACCACTGGCCTATGGGTACAGAGCCCATTCCACCCCACAGCCATGGAACACAGGTACCAAGAGAGCATTGGCAAGCCCACTCAACTTGCTCCCACTCCCACCAGCTTTCTGGATACCCTTAGGCCTCCAGTATGGGCTGACTCACCCATATGCTTGGGGAAAGAGGTACTGCGGTCCATCTCCTGCCATTGGGGGAGGGTCTCGGGGGTTGGCAGACATCTTTGGAGGTGTCCTCTGAGGGTAGGGATAATTGGGTTGGACAAAAGGGATGTAGCTCAGTAGTGGGGTGTAGGAAGAGCGGAAGATCTGCTGTCCCATCTGCTGTCGGTTGTATGGCGTCACCTGCAGGCCATAGAGAAGAGAGGGGTGAGGTCACCATTCCCTAGCCCAACTCTAAGCCCAGCCACCCGCCCCCACCCTCAGCTCCTGTGCCCCTCAGTCACTGTTGGGTACATAGAAGGCAACATGTTGGAATGGAGAAAGCCTAGGGCTCAACTTCTGTAGTGAGTTCTACAGAAGTTGAGCCTATATGCCTTCTACAGGCATATAGCACATAGCAAATCAATATTATTTCCATTCTCTTCCCTGTTTCCCTAGCTTTTCCCTCTGTCAATAATCATCTCAAAAGCCCCTTGTTTATTTTTAAGGCTTTCATTATCCCCAGAAAGCTGTTGTGATTTACACAGCTCTGGCTTCTATCTCTCCTGAGATCCTTTCAACAGATTCCAAGTCCGAGACAGCCCTGCCCAGTGGAAAGTCCTGCGATGGCAGCAATGTCCTACATCTGTGCCATGTGACGTGGAAGCCACCAGCCACACACGACAATTGAGCATTTGAAATGTGGCTCATGGGCATGAGGAACTGAGTTTTGAATTATACTTAATTTCAGCTAATTTAAATTTAAATAGCCACACATAGCTGGTGGCTGCCATCGTGAACAGTGTGAGTCTAGGAGGAAGGGCAAAAAAGGGCAATGGGGTTGAGTACAAACTCTAGGGAAATACAGGAATTCAGTGGGGCTTCCGAGATTGCCCGTGATGAACTCCAACCAAGAGCTGGGGCTCCCACCATCTTGCCGCGACAAGGCAGAGACCTCATCCATCTTGTTGACCACTCTCTCCCCAGCCCTATGACAGTGCCTGGGACACAGTCGCTGCTTAACAAACATATGTTAAATGAACGAATGCAAGAAAGGGAGAGAGAGGAAAGCGAAGAGGGGCAGAAGGAAGGAGGGAGGAAAGAAAAGACCACTAAGGCATCTTCTTGAATACCTAAATGATGTGGGGCTCATTACTTTATGAGCACTACATTCCACTACTGACAGCTCCAAATATCAGAAAACCTTTTCTCATACGGAGCTGACATCTATCCTCTTCTGTGCTGAGGGGATTATCAGTCAGAACTTGAAGAAACTTCTGGATTTCCATTTTAATAGCAAGTCTGGGGTCCAAGTGCTCAGGAATCGGGCACTCTGACAGCCCTCTCTCACCCCATACGCCCTTATCTAAAAAAAAAATCCACAAAGGGGGCTGGGTGTGATGGCTTACGCCTGTAATCCCAGCACTTTGGGAGGCCAAGGCGGGTGGATCACAAGGTCAGGAGTTCAAGACCAGCCTGGCCAATATGGTGAAACCCCGTTTCCACTAAAAATACAACAATTAGTCGGGCGTGGTGGTGCATGCCTGTAGCCCCAGCTACTCGGGAGGCTGAGGCAGGAGAATCGCTTGAATATAGGAGGCGAAGGTTGCAGTGAGTTAAGATCATGCCACTGCACTCCAGCTTGGGCAACAGAGCGAGACTCCGTCTAAAAAAAAAAAAAAAAATCCACAAAGGCTAGCACTCATTGAGTGCTTAAAATGTGCCCAGCCCTTCACATGGATGCTGTCATTAAAACTCCAGAAAGCCCTGTGAGGTAGGACCATAATTATTGGAAACAGGAAATCTGAGGTTCAGAGAAGTGAAGCAACTTTCTCAGTGTTTCCAGCATCTGAGTTGTGGTCAGAACCCCGGAAGGGTAAGCCCAGAGCTCATACTTTGTTTCACACCAGCCTCTCTATGCTGTGTCCTCTCTGGAAATCTGAGTCCTCCCTCCTGGTTCTCCCCAGTGTTCTCCAGTGGAGATGTGAGGCCTGGTGATGCTGGGCACAGGCACCAAATCCCAAGGTGATGAGCTAAAGGTCAGAACACACCAAGAGCATCTCCCAGGACAGATAGGAGTCATGACCCTGTGGGTCAGCATGGCAGAAAGTACCCCTGTCCTCATGGGGGAGGAACTGCCTGGCCCTGGGAGGGGATCAAAATGGAGGAAGCAGGTCCTAGGGCTCACACAATGTTATCAAAAATGTGCCCCTGATTCCATGTATCTGATGACACTATAAAGTAGAGCTTTGTAGCCTGCTCTGGAGACGTCTCCAAATATAATCCTCACTGACAAAAGCAATGGAACAGTGTGCCCAGAATGCTGCATTTATATAAAAATGTTTATATAAATAGATATCGCTGGAAAAATATGTAAAAAAAAAAAACCATTAAACAGTGATTGCCTCCAAGTTTTAAATTTTTTTACCATGTTTTTATATTACTTTTTTCAAATACATACACATGCATGTGTGCGTACACATACACATAATTGTCTAAAAATATTCTCTCTGGAGCCAGGTCAATGATATTCCTGTTCAAGGGGTGGAGGCAATGGGGCTGAGGTTTCCTGACCCAGATCATCTCTCATCCCAGCTTCATCTCAGGATGCAAGGGTTCCTGCTGCTGAGAAATCAGTGCTGGCCCAGGTAACAAAGCTGCCTACACCTACGGGTTCTTCCCTACCCTACCGAACATTCTAACACATTTCAGGTCAGAGGTGCAGTTTGCACAGAGGGTGGGGCTCCCTGTGGAGACAGGAGAGGCAGAGGCTGTATGAGTTGGAGTGTGGGAGTGTCCTTTGTATGGAGGGCTATGGCAGGCTGGGTATTGGTGCCCTCTGCTCCTCCAGTCTAAGCTCCTTTCCTCATACCCCCATCCCTGCCCCAAGACTCAATACCCGTCAATGTGCTTCTGTATCTATTTGTATGCCTGTGCCTGCACACAGACCCCCGCAGCTTGGTGGCATGTGTACAACTATACCTGTGTTTCTATCTGCGTGTGTGTGTGTGTGTGTGTGTGTGCATTTCTCTTTCTGCTGCTTTATTTTCAGGCGGTATTTTTGTGCATCTACATACAAGACGTAGTAAAGCATGGTCATTGGCACGCCAGCCTGCCAGAGGTCAAACCTCAATTATTGTCCCACAGATATTTATCCCGACCTACCCATGAAAGTAGTGCTGCCAGATTTAGCAAATAAAAATACAGGACACCCAGTTAAACTCAAATTTCAGATAAATACATATTTTTAGCATAAGTATATCATGTGAAATATTTGGGACATAACTTACACTACACATTTTTTCCTTGTTTATCTGAAATTCAAATTTAACTGAGTGTCCTGGATTTTAACTGGCAACCCTACATGGGAAGAATATGACTCCTCAGTCCCACTGACGCTGAGCAAAGCCATGTCGTTTGCATTGGCCAGTGGAAGGTGGGTGGAAGTTCCCACGGACAGGTCTGAGCTGAGGATTTCAGAGGGATCACGTGTTTCTTCTTGCCCTGTTGGGCTCTTGCCATCCACCGTGGAAAGAGCAACAGGTACTGAATCTTCAGCACAGGCCCAGGAGAGGCACGTGGAACCCACGTAAACCTGATCCACAGCCCAGCTCAGTCAGCCCGTAGACCCGAGCAAGAAATTAATATTCATTGTTGAAAGTCCCTGAGATGTGGAAGCTACGTATTGGTATTGCCACAGCAACACCTAATTTGTATGTTCACTTTATGACTTTGAGCAAGTTACTTAATCTCTCTGCGCTTGGGTTTCCTCATTTATAATGTACCTCACAGAGTAATTTTGAAGACTAAATTAGTTAGTGCAGACACAGTGCTTACGGACAGGCCCAGCATGCATGAGGGGCTCCCTTAAGTGCCCAGTGTTGTCACACAGGGACATCGGTTTGTGATTTCCACATGCATGCCAGCATGTGAGTCTGTACTCCGGAGCCAATGGTAGGCCAGGTGGCTGGTCACCAGCTGGACCAAGAGGAGGGAGCAGATGCACCCTGTGACCCAAAGGCCTTCATGAAGCCGGGACAGAGGAGGAGAGAACGTCTACTCACCTGTTGGGAGTAACATCCCAGCTGGGGATGCAAAGCCTGCTGATAGGGCATCCTTGCTGCCTGCTGTGGATACAGGCCCTGGGGAGAAAGAGAGGCTCAGTATGGACAGGCAGGGGGCTCCCTGCCAGAAGGCAGCAGCTTCTCAGCTCAGTCCCCAGACAGGGTCGAGTTTGTCCCATCACATCGCCGGCCACACCCATGGGCTGTCTGAGGCCAGCTGGAATCAGACCACGAGAAGCAGGACTCACACCACACAGGAAGCCCCTCTTAGGCAGCCTTCACAGCCTTTCCGGTGAGTGTGGGAGATAGGAGCTTCAGGAGTCTGACTGCTTCCTGGGTCCCAGATCTCTCTCTTAGTGGTTGTGTGACCTTAGGCAAATCACTTCACATCTCTGAGCCTCTTTTTCCTTCTCTAAAAAATTACATGTGCTCAGGTCCGCAAAGCCTGTGAAGGTAGCCACATTATCTTTGTTGCTGTCCACACAACTTTTCTAAATGTCTTCCCCTAATCCCATACCTGCCCCCTGAAGACACAAGGTGTCCATGCACATCTCTACGTGTGAGTGTTGGTTTGCATCCATGTTTAAGTACACCTGCATGTGTGTTTGCACTTGTGTCTATGCAGCTGTGTATTTCTGTGTACAAATATACAACTGTAAACCCAGGCGTGTTAGTATTGCTGTGTATCTATGTGCCCATGCATATAGCTGTGTCTGTAGCGTACAGAGAGGGGCAGTGTGAGGATGAATGTGTTAACACATCTAAAGAGCTTACAATAGTGCCCAGCACATACTAAGGCCTCAATGTTCGGTGTGTTTGTCATCCCTCACTTCCTCCTCTCTTAAACAGCTTTCTGGCAGTTCAGCCAGATGGGAAATTGATATTTTACTCACAATTCTGTCTTGGGGTGCCCATGTGTTCACACACAGACATAAGACACACACACACACACACACACACACACACACACACACACACCTGCAGAACTGCTGCTGTGGCAGTGGTCATTTCTAGTCCCAGACTCTGCCTCCACCTGCAAATCCAGTTTTCCCTTAAGATGAGGCTCAAAACCCAAAGCACCTCTCAGCCCAGGACATCTCAGAAGATCCGCTGCCCGAGAGGCTGCCTTCATTCTGGGCTCAGCTTGTGCCAGTGACTAAAGTATTGATGACGGCTGATCCTACACCCTTGAGGATTTCCTCATGGCCTGTGGACTTTCTGATATGGAGTCTGTGAGTAGGCCTCCCTGTTCTCCTCCTGCTCCATCTTCCAGGTCCCCAAGAGTGCACATCCTCTCAGAGCCCTCCTTGCTCTCTGCTCCCATGCAGGGGACACTCCTGACATTCCTGTGCTCAGGCTTCTCCCACTTCTGCCCACACCTTCACCTGAAACCACTCACCTGCTGCCCTTTACTCCAAGCCCTACAGCCCGGGGCAGCCTCTCTCTCCCGTTATGACCACTGCCCAGTCCCTGCAACCCCAGCCTCTGCCTGAACCTGGACAGAGCAGTCAGACTGATGGGATTGCCTTACCTGTTCCCAGCCCTCTGTGAGCTCCAAGGCCACTAGGCAGGTTGCTAAGTGTCCCTCCTCTGTTTCACCTCCTCCTCTGAACCCCGTTAGCACTCATCTCTGCTTTCTACAGGCAGTTGTGCAGCTGCCTGTTTCTATGTGTGTACATCAGACATGCATATATATCGTTTGTGTGCATGTGTGTGTGTGCACAGCATCATACACAAAGATCTCTGCTGGGAGCATTCCATGTCATCATTTTTGAGGCTCATTGTGCTCTCTCAGAGGGTGGCCAGAGCTATGCCGCCAGACTGCAGAGCCTAAGTTGCGCAGCTGAGCTTCCTTATGGGACTCTTTCATCTTCCCTCTGCCTCTTTTTCATCATCTTCTCCCTCAGGTATAGCATTGAGCAGTCTCCAGAATGCCCAGCATGGGCCACACCATCCACCCCTCACAGGAGCCCATCCAGTAGGGACAGCAGAGTGCTTAAGCTGGTGGCCCTGGTCCTCCTGGCAGCACCAGGGAGGAAGGTGCCCCTTGCTTTCTACAGCCAACTTTCCCAGCCTCCACCATCCCACACCTGCTTGTGCCAGGCTACCCTAGGTTCTGTGGATGGCAAACAGCTGCCCACCGCTGCTCAGTCCCAGGGCAGATTCTCAGGAGATGGTGCCACACTCATGAGTTAGAAAACACTGCATGACTTCAGCAATATTTCTAGTTGTTAGAATTGCAAGTTTGTAAAATCACAGGGAAGGGTAAATAAACATTCACTCTTCTTTTCTTAAGCCGTGGCTTCTTCCCACGCACCCTCCCTCCTTAATTGGGAGCAGAGTTCCTTTATGCCAAGTAGCCCAGGAGCCTCTGAAGCTCCTCGGTGTTGGGGACTTTGTCTTCCACATCTCTGAGTCCTCCCACCACAGAGCTCTGAGTAAATTGGATTTGGGACCTCATCTTTATTCCCAGTACTAAGGAGGGAAGAGACCAGGCTAGACCATTCCCCATTTCTCCTCTCTGTCCCCTCAAGGTCTGTGAAGCTCTCCGACCCCATTTCCTTGGAAGATTGAGGCTGAATAATAATAAAAACCAACATCTGTGTCACAGCTTAAACTTTACAGAGCCTTTACCCTTCCATGGACTCAATTAATCCTTACAACCATATCAGTAGCTGCTGCTGCTGCTGCTGCTGTAATTATTATGAACCCATTTCACAAGTGAGGAAACCGTGACTCTGAGCAGCTAACCAGCCTAAGGCCTAACTTGGAAACAGCAGAACCTTTAAAGTCAAGTCTACTGATTTCAAAACCTGCCTGCTATTATCTCAGGCCCCTTGTTCAGCTATCTTGAAGCTGGACAGCATTGTGAGATCACAGAAGCTGGGAGAAGGTAAATTATGCTGTCCTCCCTTACCACCTGGGAGGACCAATGCCTTCCACAGCCAACTTCAGCTGGGCCCATTCAGTGCTTAAACTGTCTCATAGAACCCAGCAGGCCTTAGCAGCCATCGTCCTTCTGCTGCTTCAGTTCAGAAGCGCAGGAACCTCATAGACAGCCCTACGATGCTAAAGACAGAGGACCTTCATGCTCAGAAAATTGTATGTCCAAATCTCACCCACTCCAAAAAGTCAGAAGAAATTAACATAGCAAAGAGATGCTATCCCCACTTAATAAAGCAAACCATTGCAAATTAGTTTTACATGGTGAGCTCTGTGAGGGCATTTTAGAGTGAATTGGCTTATACTAAATGAATTATGCAGTTGTTTCCCCTTTAGAGATGGAGATGCATAGAGAGCACACAAAAATGAAAGGGTAGAAGCATATTGGTAAAGGAGTCAGTGAATCAATGAACAGGACATTTTAAGACCTGTGTAAGGACAATAGACTACAAATATGAAACTGGTCCATGACAATAGACTACTAATGTGAAACTAGTCCACTTCAGCTTCCTTCTTAGGTCACCTTTCATCACAACCTCTCACCTCCACAGTGGGGTGTGAGCTTTCCTTCCCTGGGGAGGGGATGGGTACTTGTTCTCTTTAGCAAACTCACACACAAACAAAAAGCTTGAAAACAAAACAGAGAGAGACTTTGCTAAGTTCCTTTAAGATTCAGAAGCTAAGCCTGGTGGGGCAGATTGAAGAGTCTTTATATAGAGAAGAGCCAATCCCCTTTCCCCGTAGGACATAAGGCTTGTGCTGTGTTGAAAGGGAAAGAACGGCATAGGGTTCCTGGGGATGGAGAGGGGGGAAGGGACATAACAACAGGACAAACCAAGTTGGAAATATTCCCTTCTCTGCTTTCTTACTTCAGGCTGTGCTGAGCCAGGCTGCGGCAGCAAATTGCCAAGGTCCTGGATGCACAAATTTGAGTTCCTGCCCTTCCCCATACAATGACATACAATTCTGGAGAGAAGCCAGTGAGGGGAACAGAAGACAGAAACCTTAGGCATGGAGAATCTTTCCTGAAAAAATTGAGTTCTACCTAAAGGGACTATTTAAGTTATTGGATTGGGCTAAGGCTTAAACCAGAGTGGACATTTATTTAATTTTTCCCTCCTTCTACCCAGTGGGTGGCAGCTCTTAAGGGATATTAAGTTAAATCGACAAAATAAAGAAACTACATTTTCCCTGCATAAATAAGTTCTGTGAGTAGAATTTCCAGCCCTGCTACAGGTGCTTCACTGTCCCTTTGCGTCTGGCCACTGATTTTCTCCTTTAGCTATGAGCCCAAGAACAAGAATGTGTGCCAAACCACCTTGGTTGATACAAGCTAAGACTGCTTGGGTGTAGTTTAAGTAAGGTGGCCATATACACTTATCCCATGGTATCCTCAGAGGATTGGTTCCAAGGCCACCCTCCCTCCCCTGCCCTGTGGATACCAAAATCTGAGGATGCTCAAGTCCCCGATATAAAATGACATATAAAGATGCTCAACTCTCTGATATAAAATGGTATTTGAGGGCTGGGTGCAGTGGCTTACGCCTGTACTCCCAGCTCTTTGGGAAGTGGAAACGGGTGGATCACATGAGTTGGGGAGTTCGAGACCAGCCTGGCCAACATGGTGAAACCCTGTCTCTACTAAAAATACAAAAATTAACCAGGTGTGGTGGCGCACATACCAGTAATCCCAGCTACTTGGGAGGCTGAGGTAGGAGAAACACTTGAACCTAGGAGGCAGAGATTGCAGTGAGCCAAGATCGTGCCACTGCACTCCACCCTGGGCAATAAAGTGAGACTCTGTCTCTAATAAAATAAAATGGCATATGAGGATGCTCTAGTCCCTGATATACAATGATATATAAAGATGTTCAAGTCCCTGATATAAAAAGGGATATGAGAATGCTCAAGTCCCTGATATAAAATGGCATAGTATTTGCACACAGCTTATGCACATGCTCCTGTATCCTTTAATCTCTAGATTACTAACAATGTCTTAATAATGTACTATGTAAATAGTTATTATACTATATTATCTTTTATTCGCATTATTTTTTGTTGTTGTATTTTTTTTAATTGTTTCCTTCTTTAAGTATTTTCCATCCAAGATTGGTTGAATCTGTGGATGTGGAACCCGTGGATACAGAGGGCTGATTGTAATTTGTTGTCCAAACCAGGACACTTGAGAGTGAAAAGAGATGCCATTAATATTATTCTGAAACAGAAGACCTAAATTGGGACTGTCCCAAATAATCTAGGATATATGTCATCCAACTTCAAAGGAAGTCACAGGAAGGAGGTGGGAAACAAGGACTGTGACATCATCTTCTCCTGGGAGCCCAAGCACTTAACCAGCCACAACTAGCAAAGAGATTCTGCAATAAAGAGCACAGTGTGAACTGGAATTCAGACAGCGGAAAGTTAGGACTAAATATACATATATGTGTTTGTGGAGGTGTGCACACGCATGCACATGAACCAAGGGGTAGATCTGATGTGACCACAATGAAAAAAATAACCAACAAGATGACAAGTTGACAGTGCCCTTCCATAGCCCCAGCGAAGCCTCTTGCATGTAGGGAAGGGATTCAGAAGAGTCTAAAGACTCTTTGTGAAATAGACTCCCTGCCAGCCATGCCTCTTCTGTGGCCAAAACCCCTGTGGATGTCCACAGGAGAGCCAGGCCCGTTCACTGACCTGATACGGCAGGAAGGTAGAGTGATTCGTGAACACTGGTGGAGGTGGATAGTTCAGGTTGAGCCAGAGTGGCTGGTTCAGGGTTGCTGAGGTCAAGGCTGTAGCAAAGTGTGGAGTGAAAACATTCCCTGCGTACTTCGGGTTGTTCTTGTCAGCAACCGTCACAGGTGCGTTAACTGCAAGTCACAGGAGAGGTAAAGCGGGTCAGTAATGGAGGCAGGGAAAGGCCAGGACACCTTCAGCATCACAACTTCCCTGGGGATTCACAGTCTCACAGGTCAGGTCCTTTAAGCTCCAAGAGGGTTCTTCAAAGTCCTAGTACATTTCCAACTATAGGTAAACATCATTAGTTCACACCTTGCCAATTTGGAAGGGATGAAAATCCCAGAAGGTCTGGCTTGGAGCTTTTCTTTCCATCATTCACTAGTAAAGAAGGCAGTTTAGCAAGGGAATACAATAAGCCAGATTGCTAGGGCTATATTTCACCTACTTACAAAATGAAATTCTTTCAACTGCTTTGGAAAAATCCAACTTTATGTGAACCACTGCTATGCCATTGGAATTCATCCTTATCAAATGATTAAAGCAGCCCTCCCTAAGGACATATATTTGGCAACACTAAGAAACTCTCACAGGTTGTTGTATCTATATGGGAATTAAAAAATATATATTTTAAAACATTAAATAATTCAGCATGCAGTGAATCAAAATTGGTCTAAACGAACGAAGTTAGGCTGAGTTGTTTCAAGATAAGAATCCTGGCTTCTTCCTTTCTACAAGATGTTGTAGGGGGTTATAAAACCAGAAATGGGTCCTCAGTTTCCCCCTTATTGGCATCCTTTTGGGAAAAGAGGTTTGATGAGAACACTTATAAGAAGAGAAAGCAGGAACATAATCTCAATGCAGAAATAATCTAAAGCAAGGATTTTTTGTTTTGGCTTGGGCAATTTGAGAGGATATAATACATGCTGGGTCAGGGCTATATTCAGAAGCGACCATTAATAATGCTGATGTGACCCTCGAAAGTCAACTACATTTCTCTAGCAACTGTATTCCCAACAAGGGATATAGGGAGAAAGTTACTGCCCCCATTTTATGGGTTGAAAAACTGACACCTCTAGAAAGGCCATAAATTGCCTATAGATAAGACAGCCACTTGGTAACAGAGCCACCCTGAAGCCTGTAAGGGTCGCTGCAACCCCCGCTCCCCTCCAGTCCCTCCCTGGGTAGGTCAGCTCACGTTTCAGCTCTGGCCCATCCACTTCTACTTTGTTTCGAAGTCTCGGCTGCCCACTTGGGTTCTTGGTGGCCCCAAGGAACTCATAGAGCAAGTTCTTCTCGGCTGGACATGCAGGTTTCTTGGGCGGCAGGGTCCGTGATGCGGTGCCCACTGGGTCACAGCAACCCTCCTCACCACAGGTGTCCTTCTGGCTCTGGAGCCACTGACTGAGAAAGAGGCTCTCTTGACCCTTTGTTGGCTCCTTGGTGCCAGGGCTCCATTCTATAGCAGGAGAGAAACTGAGTCAATGCCTCTGGAAGGCCAAGTGCTGGATGCCAGAAGCACCTTTCTGTGGACTAAATGATGAATCCTCTGGAGCACACACCTGAGGCTTGGACCACTCTGGGGGACTCTGTTCTAGCCAAATACAATCCCAATCTCTCCCTGAAACCCTCCCTGGCCCCTGCCCATTCTGATCCCCCAATCTCATGCATCCATCAGTCCATCCATCTGTTCATTCATCCACCCATCTGTCCATCATCTTTGCCTTTCTTCCTTCTATCCATCTACTTATTCATCCATCCATCTGTCCATCCATTTGACTGTCTATCCATCTTTATCTTCCTACCTTCCTTCCAACCATCCATCCTTCATCCTTCCTTCTATCATTCCTTTATTTGAATTACCTTTCTTTTCTTTCCTCTCCTTCCACCCTTCCTTCCTTCCACCCTTCCTTCACTCCAACCATCCACAGTGCCAGGCTGAGAATGCAAGGATGTTGTGGACACAGTTCCTGCTTTCAGTGAGCACATGGCTTAGTGAGGGAGTCACACATTCCTACAAAACATGTGGTCTGAGCCACACACTTTGGTCTCTCATCCTGAATTCTACTTTCGTTTTATTACTCACAGGTGATTCAGCTCACTTCTCAGTGCCAGGCCTTGACCTGAGTGCTGGGGACACAGTTGTGAGTCAGAGCCAGACTGTGCCCTGCAGGAGCTCATAACAAGGAAAAAAAGAGACACATTCCCAGAAATAGCCCCAGGACAAGGCAGATGAACACCACGAGGTGGCAGAGGGAAGAAATGGAGAACAGGGTGGCTGAGACTGCTTCTGTCTGAGAAGGTTCCTTCCAGAAGGAAGTAGGGTTGCAGCAAGGCCTTATATCCAGGGGTACTGGGGAGGAAGGCATGACAGGCATGGATAACTGTGGGCAAAGGCCTGGAAGCATCAAGGAGACATTGTGAGTCACTGGATATGGCTGGAGTGTGGAGCAGGGACAAGATTGGTGGCAGACCCAGGTCTCTCACTAAAGAGACTGAGCATTTATTCTCCCAATGCAGACATACTTTGGGGACCATCACAGGATCCTCCACAGCAGTGGTGGGAAACCTGGCCACACACTGGATGGCTATGCACTGCACTGCCCAACAGCAGGCACCGGGATCTCTCTGGATGCCAGAAAGGACCTGTGCCTTAGTGTTACCTGTTGATAATAATAGACCTGATCCCACCAGCTTTTGGCCCCCTAGCCCAGCGGCTTGGGGGCTGAGCTTGGGGGTGAAGGCTGTCTTCCTAGCCCCATTCCAGCAAAGGAAAGAGCTGCTCTAGCCTGAGCCAATTTAGGAGGAAACAACATGTTTAGCAAAACATTCCTAGAGTCTTTTCCAGGAGTTCCTCCGGTTGCTGAATTCAGCCCCTAGCCAGTGAGCTGAAATAACAGTACCCACTAATAATAGCCCTTTCCCCAGAGACATACACACCCGCAGCTTCCCACTCATATTTACAGGTGCCTTAGACATCTACAAAGCTCCCTCTTCCAAGGTCTGGACCCACAGACACATACACATTCCTATCTGTTGTTCCTTTGACTTAGTGACATGTACACAACTACACACATGACAGACACATGCACAAATGTGTACACAGACATGCTTAGATACACCACTCCTGCATTTTCTCTGAGAAATACACTCAAACCTTCAAAACTCCTTTTGGCATACTTTTGCCCACACATTCGTACACACAGACATGCGCAAGTGGTGGGTGGGGTGGGTGGGACAGAACTACCTCCAATCCAGCAGCCCCATCCAACAGGGAGGTATCTATGGGTCCCTCCTGGAGAATAGGTAGGAGGAAGGTCTCCCCTCTGGGAAGAGCTCAACCATCTCTCTCCTACAGCTCCTCATCCTAAAGCCCTCTGGCTCCTAGAAACCTGTCCAGGACCCAGAGTTCAGCTTGCTATCCACAGCTCTGATTCCTTGGCCTTCCTGCAGTGCTCCAGGACACAGAATGTTCAGGATGACTTTCCTCTTATTTTCTCAGGTAGATGAATTTGGACCCTCCCGATACAGGTGTATCTCAGTTATCCATCCATGCTCATAGCCCAGAAGGAATTGTTCTTTTGGCTAACATGAGTATGATCACTCTCTTAGTGACTACTGACTCTAAGCAATGGCCATGGCCATCAGCCTACCTTCTTGGAACCATATAGTCTGACTGGTTAGATTAGAACAACACACAGAATCCTGGGCGTAAAGTAGGAGAAGATTGGGAGGTGGCTGGCTTTCCTGGGAAGAATGTGAGCTCCTCAGTAAAGTAAGTCCCAGGAAACAGATCCCAGAGTCAACAGTCTGCACTGTGTCTGGATAATTTACACATATTCCCCCTACCCCAGAGAGGGAGGACCAGGCCTCATGTCCAGAAAAGGTGCCTCCATGAGATAGATGCCAAACGACCCCAGCTAACAATCAAATTTCTCTTCTATACATCTTGGCATCCCCAAGCTTCAGTTTTGCCCTGAACCCAGCTGGGGTAAACACTTCCTTCAATGTATTCTGGATACCTGTTTGATTCCAAAGTTAAGCCAGTTACTACATGGTGCCTACTTCTCTTCTCAAAGTATGTTGAGATCAGGGACTCTGGGTTTGCTTACAAAAGCTGTGCCCTGCACAGGGGCACCCAGCAAAAGAAGCCTGTGGGGGTTGGAAACAGCCTGTCCCTCGGGGCTGTGCCCACCAGAGAGGCTGCTTTGTCCTGCTTTGCACAAAGATGCTTTATGTACATGCTGCAGCCCTGATTGGCTTCCTGGGAAGGACCTCCTCCTTGCAGGCCCACTCTACCCCAGTTCCAGCCCCACTTACCCATCAAGTGGTGCCTCTCCACAGCAGGGTCAGCCTCGGGCTTGGAACAGATCTTGGCAAACACTGGGAGCTGCCTCTTCTGAGCAGGGAGCTCAGAGAGCTTGTCAGGGGGTGCAGGAGGAGGTGGGGGAGGCAGCAGCAGAAATGGGCTCAGCCCTGTGGGCTCCTTGGCTTCAGGGCCTCTGAACAGGTTGTCCTGTAGGAAGTCCTTGGTGACTCTTGTCTTGTTCAGCACCCTCTTGTTGTCGGGGGCCTTGGATGTCTCAATGGACTTCAGTGGGAACTGGGACAGAAGCTTGCTGACCTCCAAGTTGGAGTCACCCAGGATGTGGCCCCTGTCCTCTGTCCCCTTGCTGCTCTTGACCTTGGCAGCACGCAGAATGTCTGTGACAGTAGACGTGGCAGAATCACAGTCCTGCCTGCTGCTGATAACGGGCATGGCCACCTTCTGCTTCAGAAGCTTGTCTCCGACAATCATGGAGGCTCTGGGGCACTCATTACTGCCTGCCGCTAGAGGAGGGGCAAGAATGCAGGAAGCCAGCTCTCTGGTCCCCTCAGGAGAGCTGCCTGGTGCCTCCAGCTCCCCAGAACTCTCTTCGACCAGGATCGAGTGCTCTTTAGTGAGGCTCAGGAACTCCTGTTCCACCAACAAGGAGATCTCATCTTTGCCACTGCTGAGCTCCAGAGCTCTGGAAATGGGTCAGAGAGACAGACGGTGTTAGTGCCAGCTCACCAAGGCATGGCTCTGCAGAAGGACATAGGCCCCAGAAAAGGGAGATGGATGCATAACATGACAAAAACACACTTCTAGGTAAGAGAACCCAGTGCACACAGTGGACCCCCAGAGGGTCCTATACCACAGTGGTGGGATGCAGTACTGAGAGCATGGTTTTGAAAAATGGGGAAACCTGGATCCTCTCCCAACAACCTTGCTGAGTGAGCTGGGGCAAGTCACAGCCTCACTGAGCCTTAATTCTAGTCCATTCCTCCTTGTTCTTCATGCTCAGGACCTGAAGCAATGAAAGACCAGAGAAGGGGTTCACTGGGAAATTTTACCCAGCAGCCAAGGTGTCAGGAGCAAGCCAACAGCTCTAAGTGCAGAGTCTAGGGTGCTGGGGCTGAGCCCTGGGAAGCCCACAGGAGCATAGCGCAGCCCCCATCACCTCACTGCAGAATGGTGGAGGGGACAGCCTGAGCTTACACCCTGACCCAGTCACTTCCCATCGGTATGACCCTGGGGAGATTGCTCAGCATCTTGGTATTCTGTCTCCTCCTCTCATTACTAGGAGTATCATAGAGGTGCAAAGCACTTTGAATGGTGTCTGGCATAGAGTAAGGGCGATTCAAAGGTCAGCTGTCATGTTTACACCACTGTCAGCCTTGGTTGGTCCCCGCCCCTGGATCTCATACAGTAGTGTCTTGGATACTCATGTTCACTCTGGCATGGCCTCTGACCCAATCACAGCCTGTGGACTGGGTCTCACTTCATGGGCAGCACCAGCAGTTGGGAGATCCCTGCACTGATTCACTGGGGTCTTCCTGAAACTAAATATTGGCCTCAACCTGCACCTTGGACCCTGGGTCCTCCGCTACACCCTTGCTGGTCAGCACCTGTCTGATAGCACCTGATGGTCTCCTGGATCCTAGGCTCCTCATTGCCACTTCTCTCCAGGTGTAGAAAGGATTGCAATCCTACTGGCCTGGCTGGTGGCCCCGCCCAACTCACCAGCATCCTTGGCGAGCAGGCACCTTCCTTCCTAGTGCTCCCAGGAGGTCAAGAGCCACCAACCTAGAACCATCTGCTGTCCCCACTCAAGGGGCTCCTATGAGAGGTGGATGAGAGCTCTGTCCAGCCTCTCAGAGGGCATGATGAGTCTCCAAAACGGTGACCATGGAATGCTTCCAGCAGGGTCCATGCCTTCCTGGTAATGCTCATTGTGTACAAGCACACACACACACATACACACAAACAGAAACAGGCAGGCACACAATTCACATGTCACCAAACACAGACCCAGGGGAGTAGTCACTGCATTTAACAGTCAATCAGAGTGGACACAGTCTACAGTCTTAGAGGCTTCCTGCTGTGCCAGACAGGAAACCTTTAGTCGCTGGGTCCTGATGAGTCCTGAGGCAAAGACTTGGTGGTTCACAGTGCTTGGGGAGCTTGGGGAAGAGCTATGTACTAAAGACATGGGAATGTACCAATAGTCCAGCAGCCAAGACAGTCGTACTTCTTGAACATTCGCCTCTCTACCCCCACATGGAACCTTACCAGGCTTGGAGGCAGAGAGTAATGCCTGCAAAAAGCAGACTCCAGACAAACAGACCCGGGTTTGAATCCAGGCACCACTGCTCTTTTCACGTCAGACCCTGGAACCTCAGTGTCTTCCCCTGTAAAACGGGTGTGGCACCTAACATCACCTGCCTCATGGGATGGTTGGGAGCATTCAGTGAGGTCACTGGTATGTGAGCTCAACACAGTGCCGTGCACAGGAAACATTCAGTCAGTGTCGGCTGTGAGCATTAGCTAGTGTGAGCTGGTCCTGACCGGCTCCTGGAGGGCCACTGGAGCTGTGTGTGCAGCAATGTCACTCTCTATTATTTTCTCTTTCCCTCCACTCTCTCTTCTGTCCCCTTTCCCTGACTTGTCACCTATTCCCTTCCTCTGCCTCCTTCCCATGTCTAGACTTAGGCCTATAAATAGGCCTCACTTTCCTGGCTATGTCCCCCTGAGAACAATCAGAATAAAGGGGCTGCCAATCCGAGGTCTCAAGTTTTAGATCCCCCTCCTCTTCCTCCTCTTCACCATCCGCCTCAAAAGGAACAGGTGAGTCTCAAGTCACAGAAGTCAGACATTTGAAGGACTAGTTTTTGACTCCCCTCCCCAAATACTTTGCAAAGCAAGCCATACATCAATAGCTTCACTGAATTAGAAAGACACAGTACAATTATGTTAATTTTTTAAAATTGTGATAATGGTATTGTGGTTATACCTAACAACAACAAAGAGTCCTTATCTCTTAGAAATACATAGTATTTACAGAGAAAATGATGCCTGGGACTGCCTTTAAAATTAATCTAGCAGAAGGAGGAAAAAGTAATAGATGAAACAAGATTGGCCATATGTTGATCATTGCTAAAGCCGGGTAATGGTTACATAGGGTCGTAACACACTAGTCATTCTATTTGTCTGTATTTGCTTTCTGCTTTATTGTATACAAATATTACACATACATACTCAAAGTAGCTTCTAGAAGCCCCACAGGGCCCTGAGATCCCTGTACCAAAAAACACCCCATGATAGTCCCTTCTCAGCACCTGGGAGATCACTCCTGCCCTCCCCAACCTGAAGCCAGGCTAGCAGACAGGAACTAGCAGGGGCTGAGTGTGAATCCCTGCTCTGCCTCTCAAGAGCTGCCTTCTACACCTTGTATTCTTCATCTGTCAAGATTAGACTGTGAGCATTCTATAAGTTGTACGAAACACTTAGCACAAGCCGGGTACATAGTGGGCCCTCGAGAAATGCTCACAGCATAATTATTATAATGTAATTATCAATGTTTAGATCTTAGTTATGATGCATCCATATGTGCCTCTGCACAACTTCTCCTCACAGGCAACCAGAGCAACGAAGAAAGCATCTTCCCCATTCATTCCCACACTGCAGCCTTTGTGGTGTTTAAGGAAACATTCATGTTCCCCCCTGCCCCCCCACCGCAGCTGCAACCACCTTCTTCTCTCCATTCTGAACTCACAGTGGCTTTCAGGCGATATGGCTTCCAGACCTGACCCCTCCAGGCCATTCTCCTCTACATACCGCAGAAACCAATGAGACTCTTAGAAAGCTGGCATTGGTGTGCCGAGAACATAGGGGCCCACCCCGGCTGCAAGCCCTGCCAGGTGCCCTTGAAAGGTTGCCATAGGAGATCCATTCTTCTCTTTCCAACCAAATTCATATTTCCCTTGCATTTGTCGTGAGTCTACTACGGGCCAGACAGGAAGCCAGTCATCCACATATGTGTTCATATTTAATCCTCCCCACATGCCTGGGCAGTAGCCAGAATCATCCCCACTTTACAGATGGGAAGAATGACCCTGAAAGGCTAAGGGCCTTTCCACTCGTAGGCAAGAAACTGATGTAGGGACTTGGCTGGGTCCAGCTGCCTCCACTAATTCCTCTCCACCCCCAGCCTGGGCTTCCTTTCAGGGGATTGTTATGCAGCAAGGTCTCCCTGATCCCTGGCTGGGCTTTCTTCCCCAATCTGAATGTAGTCAGGAATATTGCTGGTTTCGTCCCATCACTCCAGCCTGTGGAGGATCATCACAGTGAATCTTGAGCCTGTCATCCGTGGTATTAGCTGTCCCTGACAGCTCCATGTCAGCTGCATGTCTGATGAGCACATCTTCTGAGTCTTCTGCCAATTTACAAATAGAAATGTTGAACAGGAGAGAGTCTGGGGCAGAGCCTCAGGGACACTACCGGAGAGTCTCCTCCCAGCCTGACAGTAATCCTGGATCAACATTTTGGGGGAATAAATCAAGCCCATCACTGTCATACCATCTCCATTCCCTCCCAAGAGCCTTTATCAAACCCTTCGCTGCCATCGAGATTCGCCATATAGTTAAAAGTCCCTGATTCAGGGTCTTCTCCCACCACGCCCCTCCACTTCAAGAAAATAAGATCTGCTTGTTCTTATTTATTCTAGAAAACTACGTGCCTGCAGAGCTAGGACATTCTCAGAACTCAGATCAAACCATTCCCCTGCTGAAAATCCTCCTGTGGATTCTCGTTACACACAGGATAAAATCCAAACTCCTTTATGATGCCCAGAGCACTACACAAATTGGCCACATATCCTCCCTCTTCCAGCCTTGTTTGGCTTTTATCTACCCCTTGAAATGCTAAGTTCAGTCCAGCCCGAGGGCCTTTGCACTTCCTTTGGAATGCTTCTCCCTGCAACCCCCCAGGGTCCCTTGACTAGCTCCTCCTCATCATTCAGGCCTCAGTTCCAGTCTCAAAGTAGCCTTTCCTGACTGTTATTTGAAAGGGTCCCTCCCCAGCCTTACTCCCTCAATCTGTTTATTTTCTTCACGGCATTGATTACCATCATCTATTTTAATAGTATCTTTTTTGTGTCTTTACTCCACAAGGGCAGGGACTTTATCTTGTTCACCACAGAGGCCTCCAAACCTAGAATAGTGTTTGGCACATAACTCCAGCTCAGTCGGGATTTGTTGAACAAAGGACTGAACTAGCTCACTTGCCTTTACCCATGCCAAGACCTCTAAGAGCTGATTGTAACCTGTCTGGCTTTAGTTCCATTTGCTGGCCTTCCATCTCACATCCCATCTCTGGCCTGGCATCCCTGTGAACTGATCAGATGGCACTAACCATCCTGTTTGACCTGGTCCTAAGACCTCCCAAACTCCGCAAGGGGGTCCCATGGCAGACCCCACATAGAACCCGCATTGACCTTGGGGCTCACAGAAAGATTTTGTGGGCACCCCACCGCTTTGCTGGGTTCACGGTTAGACCTGCTCACCCCCATTCCCTGCAATCTACCTTTTTTCCCCCAAGTTTTGCTAGTCCTGGCATCTCTCCTGTGCTGTTTGCTTTCTCTTTGGGGTGGGTAAAAGCCACTGAATCTATCACAGACTCTATCACAGTGAATCATTCAGGGAGGTTAACCCAGCTCCTGGGCTCCTGACAAAGAAAGCAAGTCAGAATCAGTTCTGCGGCTCCAGCTCCACGCGGTGCCACCTCTGCTTTGCCCACCTCCAGAAATGATAGTTGTCCAATGGTAGCTCCATATTTGGATGCTGTGCATTATTTCTGCATTTGCGGTGTACAGAGTCATACAAAAATAAAGGCTATTGACTGGTTGGCACCCCTTCCCAGAGTAATGACTAAGCAAGCATGCTGTTAGCTCCTCAACAGCAGTTCTGTGTACATGATAACACAGAGCAAAGATGAAAACTGCTATTCATCTGAGCCAAACAACAGAAAAATGCAAGCAGAAAATTGTTACTGCTGGAGGAGGATACCAAAACAAATATTTTCTTCCAGCTATGAAATTTTAGACTAATGACAAACACAGTACCCAAGGCAACCTGGCTGATTAGAGTGAAGTGGAGGACTCTGGGGTCAGGCACAGACCTGGGCTTGAATTGTGGTCCATCTGCAGACTGACCTCATGGCTTTGGGTGAGTTTCTGCCATTATGTGTCTATGTGGGTGGAGCAGCACAGCATACTAGTTAAGAGGTCAGTCCCTGGAGGGAGGTGGAAACTAGATTCAAATCCCCACCGTTTAATGGGGGTGGAGGGGAGGGCTGTCCTAAAAGAAGCTACCTAATATGTCAAAGCCTCAAGTCCTATTTCACAAAATAATAAGAAGGGTTAATTATTTATTTAGTACTAACTAACAAGCCAGGCACTGTGCTAAGCACTTTATAAGCAAAATTCTCATTTTATTCCCCCCAACAGGCCCAGTGGGGTAGTGTAGTAGACTAATTATAGTAATGGCCCCCATTTTATCACAACCTCCTGTATGCTTACTCTTTGGTAGTTCCCTCTCATCCTAATTTGTAAGACATAGATACCTGAAAAGTGTTTGGGAATTAGGGCTTAGATTCTTATTTCTCTTGGGACTTGCAATCTCCATGTGAACGAGCCCAGGATAACACGTCACACAGAGCAAAACTCCAAGTTGCATCAGCCAACCCAGACCTAACTAAGTGCAGATGCATGAGTGAGTATGAGCCAAGTTCAGCCAAGCCCAGCCCACAGCGGAAGAACCCCCCAGCTGAACACAACCCAAATTGCCAAACTATAGAAATGAGAGCTAAATAAGTAATAGTTTCCAACCACTGAGCTTTGGGGTGGTTTGTTATATATCAAAAGCTTCCTGTCACAGATAGGTACAGTCATCTCAATTTTCAAAATGAAGAAGCCAAGGGACAGAGAAGTTAAGTAATTTTCCTGTGGTCACGGACTTACTAAGGGACAAAGCCAGTGGTCTGAGGCAATCTTGCCGCTCTCTTAACTGCTAGCTATGTTGCTCTGAAAACCAACAGTGAAATGCTGTGTGTGAGAATACTAGTAATAGGTACCTAAGTTAGGAGAGCAGAATAGGCTTCTTTGCACATTTGTCTTTTAAGCTGCAGCCTAAAGGAGAATAAGGACTTAGCCAGATAACGAATGCAAGGAAGAGCTTGTCAGACACAGGGAACAGCATGTGCAAAGACCATAAGGAGGGAAAGAGCTTGGTGCATCGTTGGGAATGATGTTCAAGTGGGTGGGGCACATGAATGGAGGTGGAGGGGAGAAGTTAGAGGTAAAGCAGGAGTTAGAATCTGCCAGGCCTTGGAGGTGATGCTAAGGAATTTTGTTCTAAAGGTACAGGGAAACCACTGGAGAGATTTAGGCAGGGAGATGTTAGGCTCTGGTTTCCATGGGTGAGGGTTATTTCTCCCAAGACAATCTAGAGGAGTGACAGGAGGGGACTGGGGCCTGAACCAGTATTTGCGAGGAGTTTGCTAGGTACTGGGTTTTACAGGTGGCACTTGTCGCCACCACAACCATGAGGGATACAGAGCATCTTCCTTCCCAATTGAGAAAGAGGAAATTGAGGCTCAGGAAGGTTAAATGATGTATTCAAGTTGACCCTAGAGAATAAGTGTTGGGGTGGAATTGGGCCCCAGGTCCACGTGACTTCCAAATCTCCCCTCTTACCCCTGCCCTCCACTTCCCCTAACAGTGGAAGAAGGAGAAAGAGCAAGGGCTTTGCAGTCAGGAGACCTGGATTCAAAGCCTAACTCTGTCCTTTCTGAAGGGTGACCTTCTACAATTCACTTCCCTTCTCTGAGCCTCAGTTTCAGGCAGGGCCAGAGGCCAGGAGCCAGCCAGGAGCCAGCCAAGAGCCAGGAGGATGAGGCAGCAGAAGGCAGAACTCAGTGGACAGGCAGGTGTCCAGCATGGGGAGGGCACCAAAGGTCCCAGGCTAGGAGAGGCCCCTTATCCTGTAAGCAGTGGTTCTGATGTTCAACCTAGCATCTTCCCCAGTGGAGCTCCACCCTGGCTCAGGCCAAGGCCGGCGGGCACTTCTGAGTCTACCGGTCTGCATAGGGATCAGAGACCCATGTTCTCTGACAGAGACCTATTTCTCTGGTGCATGTCACAACACCCAGTGTGGCTCCTGCCCAGTGTGGAGGTAAGGGAGGTGGCCACTTCTGCCAAGCTGCCTGTGTCTTCCTTCATTTTCCTTCTCCTCCAGATCCAGGATTCACTGAATTGCCCAGGTACCCTCTCCCCACATACACACCATAGCCACACACACACACACACACACACAAACACACACACATGCACACACACACTCAGGCACATATACACCCATGCACCACACACCAGTCATGCACACACACTATGCACACATACACCCATTCACACATGCACACACGTACCACAGCCATGCCCACATATCACAGCCATGCACGCAAATATACCACAGCCATGTACAAACACCCATGCACATATATACACACGTACACATGTACACACAGTCATGCACACACATCCATCTGCACACATCCTGCACACATGGACACACACTCATACACACACACACATCCATGCATACACATGCACACCTATGCACACACCCACATACACATACACACCACACCCATGCACATACACACACAAACACACAAACCACCATAGCCTTCCTGCTTGGAAAACCAGCAGGAAGGAAAGAAAACAGGGAAGGAAGGTGGATTCTACCTCTCTCACCATCTGGGGGCGTCTAGGCTGACTTCTTTCAGCTTAGGGGTAAGGAACAATTGAGAGAAACTGCAGATTCATTCAGTTGCTGTGCCAGGGCTTGTGAACCCATGTCCCAAAGGTACATGGAAACTCCTTAAGCTCTGTCTCCTGGGACTTTCCTGATAGGAGGCAGGGGACTGAGCAGAGGGCTGGAGAAAGCTTTGGCCTCCCCATCCCCAGCCCTCCTCCACCCTCCAGGCTGCAGTGAGGATTAAGTGAGATGATGAATGTGAAAGCACTCGGTAAATTGTAAGGAGTGCTATGCAAATGTTAGCAGCTCTGACTGAGACAGCGTGGTGTGGGAGAGCCAAGCCTGGTTGCAGGCTTTGGAGTCCCGCTGGCCCTGATTCACAGCCAGGGGCCTGGGTTACTAAAGGTATAAAATTGGGGAAATCACGGAGACCTCGGTCTCTTCATCTGCAAAGTGGGGATGGTGATACCCAAAGTTAAAGGAGGCAACACTGTGAAATCTCTCAGCTCCCTTAATGCCAAGCCTGGACTTCATTTCATCTAATTTCTTACCAAAGGTCTTCACACATAGTAGATTCAACTTTTTTTAAATGTCCCTGGCATACACTTAGAACTCAATAAAGGTCAGTCTCCTTCCTTCCTTCCACACTTTGCTCTGAAACACCTCCTTCTCAAAGATGTGCCAGACAGTTCTCTTTCAAGCCTAAGGTTTCGTCATCTTTGACCCCCTTCCAAAGTATCAGAGAACTTTTCATACACATGCATGAGTCACCTGTAGTGCTGGTTTCAAATACAGATTCCTGAGCACCCTTGGAGAAATAGCAATTCAACTGTTCTAGAATGGGGCCCAGGTATCTGCATTTTGAGCAAGTATTCTTCCTCCACTTGTGGCATCCCCATTTTCCCCCCAGTCTTGCATACCACTTCTCCATCCTTGTTTTGATGCAATCGTGCACTTGCTGACACCCACCCGGTGAGAATTTCCCTCTAGATGCTTTGCAATAATTTCCTGCTCATTAGGGCAGGTGAGACAGCCTTAGAAGGCATATTGTCAGGTGGAAGTGAGACACCCTGCTCCCCACAATGTCCTCCACCTGATTCTCCCTCCAGGGACCAGGTGAGTTGGGCAAGAACTAGAAGTGTTGGTTGGTGGGGCGGGGGAATTCAGTGAACTGGGGAATGAGACAGGAAATACCAGGGAATAAATACAGCAATAAAGGAGCTTCGACTGGGAGCTACAGAGTGATTCTTATTGTTCAAATTATCTTTAAAACTTTTCATTTGAATCTGTTTAATAAGGGAAGGCTTACCCTAAGGAAGAGGTGTTTTTTTTTTTTTTATTGTGACTTGGGAGCTGAATTGGAAATAATGTTGCAACAAAGATATTAAAAAGGGGATTAAACCAAACCACTGGTGGCCCATCTCTGCAGGCTCCCACAACCTGCGACACAGCTCCTGAAACCATAAAATTAAATTACAAAAGGGGACACGGGACGTGGGACGTTAATCATGATTCATCTTTCTTCACCACTCATGGCTCCTGGTGCTAAGCAGACATGGAAGGGCTATTCAGAAGGGCCCAAGGTTTCCAGTAGAACTCAAGCCTTGAAGCCACATCAGACTCTTATCCCTGCTCTGCTTCCTCTGAGTTGGATGACCCCGGGCAAGTTGCTTAACCTCTCTGAGCCTCACCTTTCTCATCTATAAAATGGGAGTAATATTAACCATTCACTGGGAAGGGTTGCTGAGAAAGTGAAATAAAGAGGAAAGTTAAAATATAGAGCCTGGCACATATAAGGTGCTCAAGAAAATGTTAGTCCTGTTTTCTGCAGACTAAGGCAGAAGGAGGAAAAAACCTGCGATGTCTTGAGTTATTGATATTCTGTGCTTCCTCTGATAACCGTGACCCCTTGCTTGGATCCTGGCTACCTCTGGGTGGTGGCAGTTTTATGGCTCATTCACCATTCCCTTACTTATTTATTCATACCCACTGCATAGCCACCAAGTGCCAGGAACTCAGCTGGGGAGACAAAGATGAGTAAGACACAGACCTTGCCCTTAAGAAGCCCATAGTGCAGTAGCAGAAGAGGAATTGTTGCCACAAGGCAGCACACGATATGTGCCAGGTGCCCACCACCTCATCAGAATCCCACACTGGAACTGGGCTGATAGCCCCGAGTAAGGGGCTGTGTCCTTCCCTCTGGCCAATGGACAAGAAGAGAGCTGATTTTAAACTGACTCTTCCATTCTATCATCCTCAAAAGATCCATCCCATGTAGTTCTCAGTGCTAAGGAAGCATTTGTCTCTCATGATGACCCCTTCTGCTTTCTCCTAGAAGACAACATGAGTTATGAAAACCGAATGCTATGATCTCCGTTTATGCCCTGGCTGCCAAGAATCTCAAACCAGATGCTGTCATCAGTTGAGTAGTTTCCCTTCAGCCTAAGTTTCCTGGCATATAAATCTCCTTGTCTCATATCAATCGTGTCCTGTCATTTTATCCATGATAATGACAATGATGACGGTGGAATGGTGATGATGATGATGAACATCAAGTCCTTCTCTTATTCCCAGTGCTGTGTGAGCTTTATATATATCATTTCATTTGCTTCCATAGTAATCCCTTGAAATAGTCGTTCTGACTTTTCCCAGTTTTTCAGATGAGGAAAATAGGGCACAGAAAGTTTGGGGAACTTGGTCACAGCTAGAAAGGGTGCTGTAACTCTAATCCACCTGTCTCCTTATTTTTTGTTATCTGGGCCACCTTAAATCACTTAGGAAAGAGGTGGAATATAGTTGTTTATTTCAATTAAAAAGAGGACCATTGAAAAAAGAGAAAGAAAAATGTTGAATGATGTGAGCAACAAATAATTCAGAGGACGACATACTTATTCTAGGTCCTGAAGGACGGCTAAGATTTAGGTAGACAGAGATATGGGAGAAGGACATTCCTGGTAGAGGAATAACATGAGCAAAGGCAAGGTGACATGCACCTGCTGGTAGCTCTTGTTGGTTTATAGAGCATGTGCAGGAGACCAGCAAGACATGCATCTAGAGATGGAGGCAGGGCCACTACAGAGACCCCTGAAAACCAGGCCCAAGGGGCCAGAGGACAGGGGGAGCCATGAGAGATATCTGAGCAGTGCTGCTGACCTGCTTCAGAAGATGAAATTGGCAAAGGCTGGAGGGCATCCTGGAGGGAAAGGCATCAAATGCAGTGAGAAGAGATGTGGTGAGGGTGGCAGAGGAGATACGAGCAGGGAGGCAAGGCGCCAAAGGCCACCATGAAGGGGGACTGCTAGGACATGTGGCAGGCTGGAGGAGGGAAGGGCCAGTGTCTGCCAGCACTAGTTCACTTGACAAACAAGAACGGGGGTGCATCAGTGTCAATGGGACTGGGGTGCTGAGACCCAGCATTGGGAAGCTCAAGAGAGGGAAAGGCTGGGTGCAGTGGCTCACGCCTGTATCCCAGCACTTTGAGAGGCCAAGGCAGATGGATCCCCGGAGATCAGGAGTCCGAGACCAGCCTGACGAATATGGTGAAACCCTGTCTCTACTAAAAATACAAAAATTAGCTGGACATGGAGATGCATGCCTGTAATCCCAGCTACTTGAGAGGCTGAGGCAGGAGAATTGCTTGAACCTGGGAGATGGAGGTTGCAGTGAGCCAAGATCATGCCACTGCACTCCAGCCTGGGTGACAGAGCAAGACTCCATCTAAAAAATAAAAATAAATTTAAAAATAAAATAAAATAGGAGAGAGGGAGACACTTGCTTAAGGGTTGGGTCTCAGAGCAAAGGGTTCCAAGTTGTGGCCCACGGGGTCTCTGAAATCATTCCCAAATACTGAGAGATGTGAGGATGTGTTTCAGACAAAAGGCTGCACAGAAGCTTTTTTTCAGATTTTCAAAGAGGTATTGACCCCTCCAAGAGGAGAAAACACTAGCCAGGATTAGACTCCAAAGATCTTCAGAGCTGGCTTCTAGTCTGAGACATCAGCCTGAGTTTTCATGTCTGAGTCTTGTCTTTATCACTCCCATCACCAGTTTTCAAGCTTTTTAAAGAATAATGTCAAAAAAAAAAAAAAAAAAAAAAAAGGCTATGTATTCCAAGCAACTTTTCCAGAGAAGTTGGGTTTATCCAATTGTTTAAATAACAGTAGCACAAAGAGTTGTTTGTTGGGAGAGCAATTCAAGCAAGGAAGCCCAGTGGGTTCCCAAATATCACTTGCTCACCAGCATGGAGAACTGGCCAACGGAAGCCAAGAGTGAAGGTTTACTAAAATAAGTGCAAAAAAGCCTTCTTCCTTCTTGCAACAAATAGCCCCAGAAAGCTGCCAATCAGTAAACCACTTCTATTTTTTAAAAAATGCTTAAACAGATTTCTTTTATTTCAGTAGATTTATCTCCCTACCTGAGTCTGTCTTGGAATAATGCCCACCAAAGCCTTTCCACTCTGCAGACCAGCTTTGTTATGATGGGTAAATGGGAAAGTCTTGGGTGCTGACAGAGGGCCTGGAAGCATCCAGGGAAGCCAACCACACCCAGCAAGCTCGAGCCACCTTCCCCTGGTCACTAATACATGCTACACTTCACTCCCATGGAACTTCTCATCTTTCCCTGCACCTGCTGCTGGGCTCTTTCTTGTAGGCGGTTCTTTCTCTCTTCTCAAGACCTAGCTAAGGGACACAACTATGGAAACCTTTGCAGTTATTAATCATGACATTCCTGCTCCCAGGAGATTATACCCACATCTTTCATCACACAGTGCAAGGGTCTCATCTGTTGCTGCTTCAGCTTGCTTCCCTGAGAGGAAGACTTCCCTAAGTACCAAGCCCTTTCCAGTGGTCAAGTACCATGTTCAGTCATGTGCGTCTCAGTGTGCTTCCATGGCACTGGCAATTCATCATCAGAACACTTACTATATGTGTTGCGATCTGCCTTTTGCAAGATGTTGAAGGTTCATAAAGGAGGTCAGAGACTGTCCCCAGCTTTTCCACCATTATATATATTTTTAAACATTTTAGTAATAGGTGCATACTAATTTTTTCTTTTTTGTTTTGAGATGGGGTTTTGCTCTTGTTACCCAGACTGGAGTGCAATGGCACGTTCTCGGCTCACTGCAACCTCCGCCTCCTGGGTTCAATCAATTCTCCTGCCTTAGCCTTCTAAGTAGCTGGGATTACAGGCACCTGCCAACATGCCCAGCTAATTTTTGTATTTTTAGTAGAGACAGGGTTTTACCATGTTGGCTAGGCTGGTCTCAAACTCCTGACCTCAAGTAATCCACCCACCTCGGCCTCCCAAAGTACTGGGATTACAGGCATGAGCCACCACACCCAGCAATATTTGTTGAATGTCATTGTCGTCAGATGTATCTGTGTTCATCCCACCCACTAGACTGGGAGCTCTTTGAGGAAAGGGCTTCTGTTCTACTTATCTCTGCATCCCTGGGACCCATCATACGGCCTGGTACTGAGAAGGCAATTGTGTTTGTTGAATGAATTCATGAATGAAGAATGAACAAATGTCATTCTGTAGTTAGGGCAATGGAGTCAACAGCAAATCCAAAGACCTCATTCTGAGGCTTTGAAGTTTTAGAGATTAGGGGAATGAATGAATAAGTAATCCTTGAGTAAGTGGCTTGCCACAATTCTCTAAGCCCAAACTTAAGACTAATTAGATTTTGGAGTTAAATCAGCACTAGACAGAACTATTGATTTCTCCCCCAAAAACCGTCACTCCCCATTTCTTCCCCACCTTTGTAAATGGCACACTGTCCAACCAGGGGCTTGAACTTGGAATACATAGCCTCTTTTATTGTCATTATTATTTTAAAAGCTTGAAACTTGGTGATGGGAGTAATAAAGACAAGACTCAGACATGGAACTCAGGCTGATGTCTTAGACTAGAAACTAGCTCTGGAGATCTTTGGAGTCTAATACTCTCAGCTAGTGTTTTCTCCTCTTGGAGGGGTCAACACCTCTTTGAAAATCTGAGGAAAGCTTCTGTACACCCTTTTGCCTGAAAGACATCCTCACATCTCTCAGCATTTGGGGAATGATTTCAGAGACCCCATGGGCCACAGGTTGCAATCCTTTCCACTGAAGCCCTACACTCCCCACCTTGAGTTTCCCAGTGTTGGGTCTCAACATCCCAGTCACATTGATACTGATGCATGCCGCCATCCTTGTTTGTAGGGTGAACTAGCGCATGAAACAGAGCGTGAGCCTCAATGTCTCTGTTTGTGTACCCAAATCCTCAGTAGGTCCATTGACTCATCTTAAAACACACATTGAATCCTCCACTTTTTCCATCCCTACTGCAGTCACTCCTACCCAGCCACTGCCACCATTAGGCCTCCCCTGGACTCTGACAGTATCTTCCCAGAGGCCTCCCACTTCGTCTCCCACATACTTACAAACCATCTCCACACAGAAGTTGGACAGAGATTCAAACATTAGTGAATATGTTCTTGTTACACCCCTTCCTAAAAACCTGCAGAAGTGTTCCATAACATGTGGAATAAAATCCAAACTCCCCACAGTGATCCTCCAGGCCTCCCGAGGCCTTGCCTGCCTGTCTCTGTAATACTTATACTGTGGCCATGTCCCCACCCCTCCTGACTCTAGTGTCACTGTCCCTCTCTAGGCTCACTCCCACCTCACAGTCTTTGCATTTGCTCTTCCTTTTGTCTTTGTTTTGAGACAGGGTCTCACTCTGTCACTCAGGCTAGAGTGCAGTAGTGCAATCTTGGCTCATTGCAGCCTTGACCTCCCTGAGCTCAAGTGTTCCTCCCGCCTCACCCTCACGAGTAGCTAGAACTACAGGTGTGTGCCACCATGCCCAGCTAATTTTTGTATTTTTTGTAGAGATGAGGTCTCGCCACATTGCCCAGGCTGGTCTCGAACTCCCGGTCTCAAGCGTTCTGCCAGCCTCAGCCTCCCAAAGTGTTGGAATTGCAGGCCTTAGCCACCACACCTGACCATTGCTCTTCATTTTGTCCAGACATTCTTCCCAGAACTTCCTTTGACTGGCTCCTTCTTAGAACCCAGGTCTCAGCCCTGATAATCACATCTCCTCAGAGAAGCCTTCCTTGACACCTGGCCTAAAGGAGCTCTTGCTATCACTTCACTCTGCTCTATTTCCATCATCACACTTGTCACCGAAATTATCTTGTTTATTTTTATGTGTTTCTTATGGGTTTCCTCCACCTGGAATACCATTCTCTTCACATTCCGAAGTTATCAGTTTTTGTATTTACATGCTTCTTTTTTCTCCTGTACTGGAATGTGAGCTCTAGGAAGACAGAGATTAATGGAGTTCACAGCTCCATTCCCCCTAGTTTTTCACACAGTTCTAGCATATAGTAGAAGTTTAACAAATATTTGTTAACTCAATAACCGAGTGAATGAATTAATACATTCAAAATGTGTCCATAGAGTGAAAGTCGGCTTGGGGAAAAAAAGTGAGTGTAGTATTGGTCGTCATTAACAGGAACCAGAATGCAGACAGGGAGGATCCAATCTACATGGATTGGATCACCCTGGATTACTGTACTTGACTTTCCAAGTTACACTGCCACAAGGACCAACTGTGTGGACAGGAAACTAACCAAGTTGGCACGTGGGGAGAAACATAGAAAACCAGAGGTGATTAGCTTATAGAGACAAAAACATTCTGGAAGGAATATTGTTGATGTCTTGTTGTCTTTCACTATCTAAAGGGGTACTGAAAGAAAAAGGAAATAGCTTTGACTTGGAGTACTAAGGGCAGAATCCAGATCAATGGGAATTAGTTTGATAGAGACATATTTCAGTGATAGAAAGCAAATGGTCTTTTGAGGGGGTTCATAGCAAGGGAAGGGGCAGCAAAGGGAAATGGTAAGCTTCCCGTCTGAGAAACTGTACAAGTGGTACAAGTGCACCATTTGGCAGAGACATTAAGGAGGGGATTCAAGCAGCAGAAGATGGCCTCAAAAATCTCTTTCAAATTTGAAATGTCTGGGTTCCTATGATATATAGGAACAGAGTCAAGAAAAATAAATTCTGGCCAAAAAGAATTCCAGAATACACTTACCTATCTACCCCAATAAAAGAAAACACCACCAAAACCGGGTCTACAAATTAAGCAGCAGAAACACTAGCTGAGAGATGTCTTGTGCACCTGAAGGCATTCTAGAAACAATAAGAACAGCTTTCTGGCTTTTCACTCTGTGTGTGATCATTCAGAACATGGGACTCCCAAATATTTTGACTATTCAAAGATGCCTCAGATTCTAAGAGAGGATAGCCAACATTATTGCTTCCGGGCCAGGGCGGTCTTGGGTTTCATTTCTGAAACTCTACCACTTCCTAACTGTGGGACCTTGGGCAAAGAAATTAAACCCTCCAAACCTCAGCCACATTATCTGTAAAAGGAATTTCACTTATAAATGGAGGGGTGGAGGTAGCAATTGAAGCCAGAATGGCACAATGTGATAATTATCAAAATTCAGTGTAGACACATAGATATTCACCATAGTATTCTACGTGTTTGAAAATCTGCATAATAAAAAGTAAAAAGAGATGGAAAGTTCAAAAGAGTACCTACCTCATACAATAATTGTAGAGCTAAAGAAATGATTACATCTGAATTGCAGGGAATTTTTACAAATCTGAATTATTACCATAGATGTTTAAATATCCCATTTAATCATTCCAACAACCCTACAAAATGTGTAGTATTAATCTCCATTTGGCAGATGAGGAAACCAAAGTTTAGATAAATTAAACCGTAACAAATTCTTCAAATGTCATGGGGCTGAAATGGAATCTAAAACCAGAGTTATCTGACTCCACCAGCACACCGCCTTTATTTTAAGAATAGCTCATTGTGTTCTATTTTGTTGACAATTAAGATATCGTTTATTCATCTAAGTCAGTGGTTTTCTATCTCTTTTCTCAATAGCAGAAACATATTTTTCAAATTCAGCCCTTCTCAGAACTCCAGTAAGTAAAACTGATAAAAGCTAAACAGCTCTGGCTGAAATGGATTTGGGGGCCCAGCAACCAGCCCACTTGACTCCACGGTACCCCTGAAGCACCTTGAGGTATATGGAGCATAGTGTGAAACCCCAGATTGAAGCCACCACCACCACCACCACCACCAACAACAACAACAAATCCCAACCTGAAGAAGTACATGTTAAGGGCAGCCTGATTTGTATAATGCATCTTTCATTTCACTGTCTCCCATCACATCGGATCCTCATTATCAACTCTGAGGTGGACAAGGCAGTGCATATCATCCTCAATTTGCAAATGAGGAAATAAAGGCCAAATGGAGTTAAGCAGCTGGCCAAAGGTGCACCAGTTCAATTTTCAGCCAAGTGCAGACTGGAAGTAGAGTCTGTCTCCATTAACTCCGTGTGACCTGGCAAAGAGGGTGCCATCTACTGGAAATTGCTACTGACCCTTGGTCCACGAAGTGGACAATCAGCTCCTTGGCCACTGAGAGCTGAGCACAGCCCTCCTGCCAAGGCCCTGTCCTGGAGCAGATGGCAATGAGCAGGGGAGAAGGGCTCAGTGCCACTGAAGGGCCTGACAGCAGGATTTTGGCTATAGATAGGCCATTCCTGTCTGAGCCATGTCGTGCTGAGCACAGGGCAGGGAGGCAGGACTAGCCAAGGTACCTTCCACCTTCATCTGCAGTTAAGTAAATGAGCCCACAGAGGGAACAGCAGGTAGTGCAGAGGTGGGTGTCCGTTACACTTTGCGTTTCTTCTTAGCTCTTGTTTTGGCATCCCTGAAACCTGAGGCAGCTGATAAATGCCTGAATGGCTCCCCAACTCCAGAGCATCTCTGAACTGAGCTGTAGCATGTGTTGGAGCAGGCAACACTTAATTATCGGTTAGTCTTTAATTAGCTCTTAATTATTAACACTTAATCCATCTGTAAAATGGGGACACTAATACCTGCCTCATAGGGACTCTGGGAGCATTAATTAAGTTTACAGTCCACTTTGAAGATGCAAAATGTGAAATAAGTGCTCAACAGTGGTATTAATAACCACAGCAGATTTACCTTCTTTTCCTAATGAGGTCCCTTTTTCCTCTCTGCTCCTTCCTTTCCTTTGGAATATCCATCCCCAACAATATCTGCCCAACTTTGCCCTGATGGAGAAACACTTAGCTCTGTGTTTCCCAGACACAGGATTTCCCATCCAGGAAACGGGCTATTTACAGCCATCTTCCCGCACTTTAATTTTCTATTATGTCCTCTGAATATGTCAGTGCCTTCCCAGTAAATATTTTGATGTGTGCTCTTGCAGCAGCTTCTGTGGAGGCTGAATGGGACAGCTGCTCCCTGTATTAGGGAATTCCAGATGTGATTTAAAACCATCAGTCTCATCCATGTGAATGCCTAGCCTTTAGGTGGGAGAGAGGAAGGATCTTCTAGTTGCTTCTGGGGAAAGCCACGAGCCATGTAACCCTTAGCCTTGGCTAGGGTGGTTTTTCAAGGACCTCAGATTCACATGCGTTTAGGATGAGAGATGTCTGCTTAGTGGGCTAGTGACGAGGCAGCCTGGAATATAGCCCTAATCTGGCTCTTCACCCACGAAACATCAGAACCTTGGTCAGCTCTTCTATAACGCTTGAACAAAGGACCATGGAAGGGGCAATATACAGCCTTTAGGTTTTCAGCAGCCTCAAGGGCAGGCCAGAACATTCCCCTAGAAGGTCAGACTTCATCTCCTCCCTCCTCCCTTTCTGCCAACGGAATAAGGGGGTACTCACTCTTCTTGAAAGCTAAGCTCATTGCCTCTTAGAGTTCTGGCCACGGGGACAGAGAGCTGCTCCATGGAGGTCCAGGGCTGTGAGGCTTCAGGCAGGCCTTGAACTCTCTTCCAGATTTCATGGCAAGTCTTGTCTAGGCTGTCTTGGGGTGTGTCCTGGTGGATCCAGATGTATCTGGGGAATGGGCCCAGGGCACAGGGGCGCTTGGCCACCAGGGCCGAGGATGAAGGAAGCCCATTCCCACTGGCCATCCTTCTCCGCTCTTTCTGGAAGCCCCTCTGTCCACCCAGGGCTAGAAGACATCCACCACCACTCCTCATTCACCAGAAAGGGAGATGAGGATGGATCTTGGCAGAAGTAGGTCAGTTCTGTCTGGCTGTCGCTCCGGCAAGGTGGTTAGGTTCAGAGGCCTTCGATTTGTGTGGGAGGGGTGAGTGGAGGACAGTTTTCTTTTGGGGAGGGAAGGGCTTATTTTGATTTGTTTTTATTTGCTCTTTCCTAACTTTTGCCGCCCTCCCCCTCTCCCTCAGAAGAAAATATTTAAAAGTCAACAAAAACCAGTAGCTTAGGAACAGTGGAATGCCCCGGAGCTCAGGAACCAGGCGCCTGGGCGGGCAGAATGACATCTGGGAACAGCTGGAGGGGGAGGGCTGGCTCTCCCCACAGTCCCTGGCACTGCCCCCTTGCGACGCCGCCGTGACACCTTTCGGCGCCTGGGCTCAGCCCATGCTGGCCCGCTAAGACACGCGGAGAACTGGGTGCGGGCCTGACACCATGGTAGGCACCCGGGGGGCGGGGCCCCGCAGGAAACGCTCGCCTGGGCGTTCCCAGGGAGCCCCTCGCAGAGCGAGCGCCAACGGCCCGGTCCCCGCCGCCGGCCCAGTTCTTGCTTTACTCTCGCCCTACCCCACCTGCTCCCGGTCTCCCGCTGCTGCTCTGCCGCCCCGGGAAAGAAGGGACGAGGCGTGTGTGGATGGGCCCACAGCCCTCAGTCCCGCCCCCAGCAGACCCCTGCCCTGGCCGCGCCGCGCTGCGGGATGGGCACCGGGAAGGGCCCAGCAGCTCAAGAGCGCGCTGACTCGGCAAGGCAGGCTGGGCCGGGCGGCTCCCACCAATTTGCCCTGCCAATGGCTCCCACACCCTCGCAGTCGTCGAGCGGGGGAATTCTTTCTGTGGGTTTCAAACGCAACGGCTCGGTGCGCGGGACGCCCTGGGTTCGGAGCCCAAGACCCGCCGGTGGGGTGGGTGGGGGTGGGGCCCAAAGGACCCCAGAGCGCTTCGGCGGATCAGAAGTCAAAGCCAAACGCGCCGCCGCCCCACTTCACCGCTCCACACAAACCTCAGCTCCTGCCTGGGGGGCCCCCTCATCCTCGAGTTTAATCCTAACTGCCATTTTATGGGGCGCTTGCCCTGTGCCAAGCGCTGGGCTCACATTCAATCCTATCAAAGCTCGTGAAATTAGTACCACTTTTTATTATCGTTCTAAATGGGAGGAAGGCGAATCTCAAAGTCATAAATGATAGTGTCCAAGGCCCACTAAGAAAAGGGGAGCTGAGATTCAGACCCCAGCACTCTAGGCTGATCCAGCCCTTGAGCACTGAGACTGCTTCAGTAGGTGGGCAGGAGCAGGGGTAGGAGGTCCCAGGTGCTGGGAGAAGGGCTAAGTTAGCTGTTTACTTATCAACAGGCCCCTATCCTCACTGAAGCGGCTTCATTCAACTGGGCACTGACACAGTACCTCCTCTGAGGGAGACTTTCTGGTCCCAAGAGTCAGGGGGTTGTTTCTTTAATAATACTCCTGGAAAGGAAGAGCAAGAGAGTGGAGAAGGAAGAAAGAAGAATGGACACAAATAGAAGAAGATGGCAGTCTGTAAATGCAGGGCTGGGTTGAATCCTGACACTCACTTCCCTGCTGTGTGACCCTAAGAACTTTCTGAACTTCTCCTTTCCCCATTCATAATTCCCCCAGTACTGATGCAACCCCTCCTTTGTGCCCGATGAGTTGCTGGGCACTGAAGAAGCATAAGGGTGGGCAAAAGTGGCATGGTCCTTGCTCTCATGGAGCCTGTATACTAGTGAGGGGAGATCGATGCAAACTAGCCAAGCGAGTAAAGCAGCAATAATTACAGATGCAATGGGGCTCTGATGGAAAATAACTATTAGGTTGGTGCAAAAGTAACTGTGGTTTTTGCCATCACCTGCAATGGCAAAGACTACAATTACTTTTGCAACAACCCAATAACAAAGTGAGGCATTGGGGAGAAGAGGGGAGGCAACATTCCATGGTGGTCCAGGCCCACCTCTTTGAGGAGGTAAATTTGAGAAGGATGAGAGGAATTCCTTTTCTGTAAAATGGTGTTCATAAATTATGAGGATCATGTTTCTGGCACATAGCAAGCACCCAAAAAATGTGTTGGATGAATTAATGGTATACTGTATGTAAAGTGCCTGTTATATAGTAGGTGCCCAATACACAACCTTGCTCTTTACAGAGGGGCTGAGTTCCTGGAAATGTTGACTCTAAATTTTGACATCTGAGCTTCATTCTCCTCTGATTTTCATTACAAAATTGAAGATGTGTTCCTTTGGGGAAAATTCCGCGGGCCTCGACCGAATAAAATTATAGTTAAGAATGTAGAAAACCTTTTAAAATAGTGTATTTAAAGGAAAAGTGATCATTTCTGATGAAATATTAATAGTTCTGAAAATGTCACTCAGTGTTTGTGCTGCTTGGCATTTGGTTGGCTAACACCTAAGCTTAGAGCAGAACGCCAACGACCCTGCACTGCCCAGGCCCCAGGATTCTGGAAAGTTAGCCAGCTCACTCTCTCTTCCTGTTCCCTCTCCCCCTCAGCAGGAGACCAGGCAACAGGGGCTAAATCAGAAAGAACTGGGAAAAAAAAAAATCAAATACAGCAGGGATAGGGAACAAAGATAGAGCATGTTTTTAGCGTGCACAGATGAGATTTCTAGAAAATTCTGCAAAAATCGTAAGTGATGTACTTAGAAATAGTATAAAGCCATGTCCATATGGTAGCCACTAGCCACATGGGGTTGTTTTAATTTTAATTTTATTTTAATGTCAATTAAATGAAAAACTCAACTCCTCATTTGCATTAGCCACATATTATATGCTCAGGAGCCACATACGGCTAGTGGCTACCATACTGGACGGCATAGAGAACATTTCCTATCATTAAATACATATACTCAGGAACCAGAGTCCCTGGGTTCAGATTCTGAGTTCACGTTTTCTGGCAATGTAGGCTTAGGCAAGTTCCTCTGTGCCTTGGTGTATTAGTCTGGGAAGGCTGCCATAATGAAGTCCACAGACTGTGTGGCTTAAACAACAGAACTTTATTTCCTTGCCATTCTAGAGGCTAGAAGGCCAAGATCAAGATGTTGGCATGGTTAGTTTCATTCTGAGGTCTCTTTCCCTGGCTTGCACTTGGCTGTCTTCTCCCTATGTCCTCACATGGTCTTCCCTGTATATCTGTCCCCATCCTAATGGCTCCTTTAAAAGACACCAGTCACGTTAGATTAGGACACACCCTAATGGCTTTTTTTTTGTTTTTGTTTTTTTAATCTTAACTACCTCTTTAAAGGACTCATCGCCAAATACAGTCACATTCTGAGGTATTTGGGTTTAGGATTGCAGCATATAATTCAACCCGTAACACTTGATTTCCTAGTCTGTAAAATGGGATGATAATAAAGAATACTTGCTTTGTAGAATTACTATAGATATTCTATTACTCACCAATTGCTTAACACATGGAAAGTCCCTCGAACAACAACTGGTAGATAAACGCGTACAGTCGTTTGCTTGTTGATTACACTGAAATGCATGCCTTTGGAGTTTCTGAATAGCAGATTTGGTGTTTTGTGTAGGGAGGGAGAATTTTGTTGTACTGGGGAAGTTGTTCTGTGATGGAGAGATGAATTCACATAATCACTTACTCCTTTCTAGGCTTTGTTCAGTTTTTAGCACCCATCGTGGGTCAAAATTGTGCAAGACACAGGGATTAGAGATGATGAAAAAGATGTCTACCTAGACAGAATCACCTAGAGAAGGAGGCAGGGGTAAAGCATTCCATAAGTGCCTGGTGCAGAGCAGTGTGATATAAACTGACTTATTCCAGTTTCCATCCAACATGGAGTTATGTTCCTCCAACACATGTATCTATGCCCAGCACTGTTTGAGGTGCTGAAGATAGGGTAATGAAGAAGACGAGCTTGGTCTCTATCTTTTTTAGAGTTTGAAGTGAAACATTTAATGGTCATGGACACCATTTCATCTGTGAATTATTTTTAGCTTGGAAAACTTCTTGAACTCCCCCTGACTACCTACATTACCCTGGACAGGTTGCTTTAACCTCAATGTCTCCATTTGCTCATCTATGAAACAGAGACAGTAAAATATCGACCTCATAGACTTGTTTTATGATAATGAAATAATACATGTAAAGTGCTTATAATAGCTTGGCTAATGTATGTATCCAGTGAATGTTGGCTATCATTATTTAGAATTCTGGGATTCTTAACTTTTCTCTGTGGAACCAGGAAGGCCTAAGGAAGAGGCAATTCTCCTTACCTCCCATCTAGTCAAAGCCTCTTGTCACCTGGCTTTCATCTCTGACACAAACATGGCTGGGCTGGAAAACTCAGGAACATGGGAATGTCCTAGGCTATTTTACAATCATCATATAGCCCCTAAAGCTGCTTACTCTTGTAGGTCCTTTTAGGTTCCTCATCTAACATATTTTAAACACACCCACCTCTCACCGTAAAAATAACTTTTTGGCTATAGAAGAAAATTGAAAGGATTTTTGCCATTTTGCTTTTGAAAGATTTTGGCCATGAGTAATTTATTTAATTTGTGATGGGCTGTGATTTCTCACCAATCTTAGTGCCTACTCGAGAAATCTTGTGCAGTGAGAAAACTCCAACCTACAAATTGTTACCAAATGCAATGAAGTTTTTATGACTACTAAATCCAACAGTTAATGAAGTTGACATAACGTTATACTCTGCATTTAATTAAATATTTACTGATTTCCATGTGGCAGTTTTCTTCTTTATATTGTGGGACTAATCATAAAATGTTTAGGACTCAAAGGTTTTTGTAGGTCCCCTAAAATCCAGAGGGACCCCCATTCCCATGCGAATAAGATTCAATGGGTCAAACTGCCAGAGGCAGGATCCATGCATAGGGGTATCCCAGGCAAATATCTTGGGGATTTAACCATCAGAGCTAAAGGAAGGGGAGGTTGCAGCCATGTTTCATGGGAATGGGCCTCCCCCTCATGTTGTCTCAGCAACAGGACAGGGCTGCAGAGCAGCCAGCCATTTCTAGGACTTTGAAAAGGAACCTTGAATATTCTGCAAGCAAAGCTGTGACTCTGTGGCTTCTCTCTCCTGGCAACACCATCAGTGATCTCTGCCATTTCTTGGGGGTGTATCCCTTATTATTGCCTCATTCCTGGCCCATAGGAGAGGAGGCAGTTAAGAGCTTGGGTGGTGGCAGCTGACACACTTGAATTGGAATTCCTGCTCTACTACTTGATAAAGGTGGCTTTGGATATGCTTAACTTCTCTGACATATCTTCACCTGCAAAGTGGTAAAAACAATAGGTTTGGGGTAGGGAGAAGGTTTAAATATGGAAATGCATGTGAACTTCTCAACACGGTGCCTGGCTTATGGTACGCTCTTAATAAAAAGAAATGTATAATTATGATTATCACTAACTATTATTATTGACAGCCTAGCAATGTAAAAATGGCAGCCTATGAGATCTGCACTTAAAGTTAGGGAAAAAGAAGGTCATAGATGACAGAAGAAAAGAATATGGTGGTGGCAGTAGTGGTGCAGTGAGGTAGCAACAAAGTCAGAATTCAGCTGGCTTTCCTCCTGCTTTGGTCCTTCTGCCAGACCCCAGTGGTGATAGGTACACCAAGGATTCCTGGCGAGGCCCTTTATGGGAAACCCTTCAGCTAGAAGCTTTGTATTGTGCCCTTCCTTCCATAGCTTCCATGTCGGGACATTGGTCACTAAAATGCATTCACTTAAGACTTCTTCTACCTTACTGCTGACATGATTTGAGGTAGCCTTTCAGATTAAAAGGTACAAACTACACCATCAAAGAATAAAGGAAGAACTGACTCCATCTAAAGAAAAGCAGAAAGAGTTGCTACTTTCCAGCACCTGAATTGGTCTGACCGCATGGAGGTAATAAGGCAATAAAACTGGGTATCCTTATTTGTCAGCTAAAGCAAAAATGGAAACACGATGGGTGGCAGAGTTTTTATTTTCTGACAGCAGAAAATACACATCTTCATCTGCAGAGACAAAATGTTTCCAGGAAATAACCCCAAGCATGAATTTATCATGAGTCCTTGTATAAAGGACACTGAGTGACATAGTGGGCAATATACGCAATTCTGTTTTCATAAAAGACAGAGATGCTGTTAGGTTCGTCAGTTTCTCACATCAGGGTTCTCTGAAGACAGCATAACATTAAATCATAACTCAGTGAAGGCATTTCTTTAAGGAACTCAAATAATGAAGTCTAGAAGAGACACCTTTGGGTCCATTCCACAAACATTACTGAGCACCTACTTAACCATCCATTCATCCATCCACCCATCCATCTCTTTATCTATTCATTCAGCAAAAATTCCCCGAATGTCCGCCATGTACCAGGCACTCTGAATGGCACTGACGAATACTGCTTGTAAGAACTGTCACCTGGACTGAATTTTGAAGGGCAAATAGGAGAAGGCTAGTCACAGAAGGAGGAGGGGAGCTTTCTAGGCAAAGAGAACAAAACACAGAAGGACTCAGGGGAAAGGGGAGAGAAAGCATGGCTGATTGCAAGAGTGCAAGGGTGTCAGAATGGCTAGAGCTTGGGGATTTGGGAGGAGGGAGATCTGAGGCTAGAGGAGCTGGCAGCGACAGATGATGGAGGCTCTTGTAGGGAGGGTCTAGCAGGGAGCTTGGATTTTACTCTGCAGGCCATGGGGGAAAGTCCGGAGAAGACAGAGGAGCTGTGAAATCAGGTGAGTGTTTTAAAAAGATAGCTGGTGGCAGAGAGGAAGACGCATTGAATAGGGCTAGAGAAGAGATGGGCATCTGTTACTCAGTTGTTGTAAGTAACCTGAAACACAGCCATTGTGGACTCTGGTTAGAATCTGGGAGGTGTCTAGGAGGCAGAATCTGGAGGGCTCCGTGATGGCTTGATGTGGGGTCTGGGCAAGATGGGAGTCCAGGATAAATAGGTTTCTGGCTCAGGATCTGGGTAAATGTGGAAACTGTTTCCTGAATTGGGGAGCTGTGCAGAGAGGCAGGCTGGGTGGAGAAATAGAATTGAATAAGCCCAGGTCTGAGCAGCTTGTGGAGGAAGTGGTGGGGTGGGGCTCCTATGAGACATCTGAGGAGAGAGAATATCAGATACAATACAGACCCTGGGACTTGGGAGAAAAGAGGTTTCCATCCTAGGATTTGCCCACCCATCAGCAGGGACAAATAAGAAAACCAGCAATTATGGAGAGACTGTTGAGTCAGAAGAGAGGTCTATTTCCACCCCCACACCCTTCCTTGGTACCCTGTGAGTGCTGCAGATTTACACACTGTGTCCTCCCTCCCTGAGCTGGCCCACTCTGTGCTTTCTTCCTGGAAAGTGCTGGTTCTCACCTGCCCTTCCAGTAGGCTGAGCTAGGAGCCCTTCTTGTTTCCATCACACGCTATATCTCTTCTGGAGTCATCAATCATGCTTTGCTATTTAACTCTCTTCTCAATAAACTATCAACCCCCTGAGGACAGGGGCCATGGGAATGTCTTATTCTTCTTTATGTTTGTTTCCTCAGCACCTAGCACAGACTCTGACATGTAGCTCAGTGTGGCATGAACAAACGAATGAAAGAGTAAGTGAAGAGTAAGTGAATGACTACACGGGATGCTATGCAAAAAACGAGGAAGCCTATATAAGAGTATTGCTAGCTGCTGGAACAAATTCCAATATTTCAATGGCTTAACACTCTGTTTTGTCACTGGCATGAGCTGTTTTTCCTTATACACAAACGAAGAATTTTCTCCAAGAATGTCAGAATTTGGTGACCGCAGCATGTGGTAGCAGTAGAGGAACGGCCTAGGCTGTGGGCCCTTTCTCACTTCTCCCTCCTCGTTTCAGAAGCCCATAGCCTCGGCTTGGTGTGGTCTGGGCTTTTTCCTCATGAAACCCCTCTGTTGCCACTCCTTGGGCAGCAGATCACTTCCACCTCTATGGCGATAGCCTCACCCTTGGGAGATACTCGCTTTGGCCTGATCATGCTCATGATTTTAAAATTGTGCCCCAATTGGGATCCCAAGCTTTTCCTCTGAGCCCATCTTTGTCCTGTAGCCCTTCTCTGCAGCCCTGCCTGCCCCTTGGCCTCTGTTTCTGCCCTCACATTACTAGGATCTCCCATTTGCTCACTCTCTCTCCTTCGGCTTCAGAAGGCTTTTTTGATCTTTTCCTGGGTCAGAATGAAAATTTCGGGGCATCAGGTCTACAGCTCCTCCTTGAATGAGGCAGAGTTCTCCAGAGCATCAGGCCTTGTATTCTTTCTAAATCAAACTCTGATTTTATCTGGATATTAGGCTTATCTTGGCTCGTCACTGGACTCTATTGGGCTTTTTTGCAATGTGATACTGTAAAGACACCTCAACCCACGGCTGCCTGTTGTTCATAGGGAGAATGGGAGCGGGAGGCAGGGACCCAGCACCGGGGGCTGGGCTGAGACCCACACTCTCCTAGGTTAGATGGGGGTGGGCTGTTGTGTCTGACTCCTGCCTCTCCATTGCCCTGCAGATGTTTCCAGGGTCCCCATCTCTGCCTTTGCCCCCATGTTTCCTCGCTCAGACCATCATAGTAGTCTTCCAAGTGGTACCCTTTCCCTTCCTACTCTTTCCTCACAGAGAAGCTAGAGTATATGTCAGGCCACATCACTTGGCTTCTCTTTCCCAGAAATGAAAACCTGCCTTTCGTATTCAGAGCTGTCTACTTTTCGCTAAAGGAGCCATGCTGTACACAGAAAAGAAATGTAAACAGATATCTCTTTACATATATTTTCTGACTGTCAAGCATCTCTCTCCTTCCTCCATCTGAAAAGTCATCTCCTCCTGTTATAGGATGAATTGTGTGCCCCCACCCAAATTCATGGGTTGAAGTCCTAACCCCTAGTACTTCAGGATGTGACCTTATTTGGAGTTAGAGTCTTTAAAAAGTCAATTAAGTTAAAATGAGGTCATTGGGTTGGGCCTGAATCCAGTATGACTGGTGTCCTTATTAGAAGTTTGGACACAGATATGTACCGTGGGAACACATGTGAGGACACAGGGAGAAGAAGGCAGACATCTACAAGCCAGAGATAGAAGCCTCAGAGGAAACCAGCCGTGTCGACACCTTGATCTTGGACTTCCAGCCTCCAGAATTGTGAGGCAATACATTTCTGTTGTTTAAGTCACAGGGTCTATGGTACTTTGTTGTGGCAGCAGCCCTAGCAAATTAATACACCTTCTATTTCTCACTGGCTAAGAATAAAATGCAAACTCCTCGCCATCCACTAATAGACCCTATGTGATCTGCCCCACTCCCCATCTCCCATTGCTTACCTTGATCCAGCCCCATCCTCCTCCTCCTGGCCTGCTTCCCTTTTTATAGCCTTGCCTGTGCTCACTATACCAAAAGCTCTTTCCCCAACTTTGCATGACTGTCTTGCCTAATTCTATTATTACATCAATTAATTAATTAATAGAGTCTGGCTCTGACACCCAGGCTGGAGTGCAGTGGTGCGATCATGGCTCACCGCAGCCTTGAACAGCTGGGCTCAAATGATCCTCTGGCTTCAGCTTCCGGAGCATCTTGCTTAATTTTAGATCCCATCTTCCACCGTTGCCATCTCAGAGAGGCCTTCCGAGACCGTCTCTTTAAAGCATGTCCCTGTATTGTTTCTTCTAGCACCATAAACTTTCCTTTTGTAGCATCCTTAATTAGTAACTTTATGGGTATTTGTGTACATATTTCCTGCATTCATCAAGTCAGGGACTGTTCACTAGGTGTATATTCATTGTCTAGCACAGCACCTGGACACATAATGATGCTCAATAAATATTTGTTGAGTAAATGAATCTTCACCTTTTTAAGGTCTTTATCCATGTCTCAGGTTCCAGCCCAAATCCTACTTTCCTTCTTAAATTAGCCTTCTGATCCCCCAAGTCCAAGAAAAGCTCACTGTCTTGACATGCCTCTCGGTAGCATGCCAGTTCTTCAGTCATGGTGATTATCGCTGTCTGATGGTATCAGTTACATCAGTTAGGTGCATCTCTGCATGGCCCACAGCACAGCCTGGCTCAGGGCCCCAGAGCACCGGAGGTAAATGCACGTGGACCCAAATAGATCAGAGAGCAGGAATGGCGGAGAATGTGAGTGACTGGGCCTTTTACAGGGATAAAATAGGTGCTCCTGCCCTCCACAGCACCCAGGGAAAAGGATGACAAACACTCCTTTTGCCCGGGAAGGTTTTGGGGGTAAATCTCATCTGCCTGTTGTAGCCACAGAGCAATGTTCTGGAGCTGAGTAGAGGGTAAGAGAAAGCCCATTGGCCTGCAGCCCTAGAATTACAGAGCAGCCCAGACTCTCTTCTGCCCAGCTGTGGGCTTCACAGGAGGCCTGGGCATCTCTGCCAGTTCCTTTCTCTGGAGGAGAACCCCGCCTCCAAGAGAGGGGTAAAGTCGGAGTTTAGAAGCCAGGAGCCCACCCCCAGGCAAGCGCAGCTAACAGCCCCCAAGGCCACCACCACCACCACTCACTCCCAGCGTAGTCAGTCCCTTCCTCCTCTCCAGGGCTGGTGGGAAGGCTGAGCCCTCTCCTTCGGGGGGCTGAGTCTGGACAATGGGAAGGGAGAAGCCCCCTCCCCGCTGCCCCAGAGACATAAAGCAGGCCTTTCACTGAGGAGTTCTGGCTGCTTCGGTTGGTTCTTGGCACCCAGCAAGGCGGCGTCAGGAGGGGCGGGCAAGCAAGCGTGTTGGGGGTGGGGACCGGGCCGGCGATTCTGAGGAGGTTCGCCCGCCCAGGGCCACCGGGCTGGCTCCCCAGCTGTGGGATGAGCTCATGCAGGGAAACCGGAACAACTTGGGGTAGGGGGGAGGGAGGAAGAGTGGCATCTAGGAGGCTGCGAAAGCATGGCTCTGGGGAGGAAGTTTTTCATGGGGAGTAGGGACAAGCCTCCACTCCTCCAGCCCTGCCCCCGCCCGCCAATTCATATCAACTCCACAGCCCCTCTTCACACCCTTCCTTGGATGGAAATTCCTGGCCACGCTGACAGCCGGCGAACTTGGGTCGCCAACCACCCCCAGCCTGGGTCGCCATCCCTATAGTCCCTCTCCACACGCTTCCCCGGAAATTCTCAGGCCCCACCGCCCGCCGGCCACTGCCCCCTTGGCCACACAGATGCCAACGCTCCGTTTTGGCCAAAACGGGCTGCTCCTAAGCCCGGAGCACAGCTTCTCTGGGGTGCGTCGACAAAGCGGGTGGGGGCGCCCATCGCAGGTGCCTTTCCACTGCACGCGCCAGCAGGAGCCTCCTCTCCGGGTCTTGCCCCTCCCAGTTTCCTCCAGCCTCCCTCCATGAAGCGTCTCTTCCCTCTCGCCGAGAGTTTGGCGTAGACAGCGAAAGAGCCATCGTGACTGGTGGAGAAGCCTGGAGTAGACAGACAGAGACGGCGACCGAGTCGGGTGGGGGATGGGGTGGGGACCGACGCTGAGCCCTTGGGGCCTGGAAGCCGCCGCTACTGCGGAGGGGTGGGGAGCGGCTCACGCCCTTGGGAAGAACTCTCTTCCCAAGGGGCCTTGGCTGGGAGGAGGAGGGGGAGAGGAAGAAATCGGGTCCGATTATTTAAATTTGGGGATAAATTGTACTAGTAACTCTTGCACCGTCCTTCCACCAATCTCACTCCCCACCCCCAACTCCCGTGCACACAGGGACTGCCTCTGCCATCCTGAGATTTTTGTCTTAGGGTAGGAGTGGGACCGCACTGGGTCAAATGAACAGGTCCCCTCTCTCTCCCCCCTACACACAACCCCGCTCCACCGCCCTCCAATTCTTAACCCTGCGTCTGTCTACGCACACACGCACCTCGCCTGGGATGGGGTAGAAGGCTATTGTGAATGAGGCTCATAAGCATCGCCCCCGGCCCCAGATTGCAAGTTCAAAGCCACCAGCCAAGAGCAGCTCTTAAGAACCAAGACTTGGGGAACCGCGTCCTTCTTTGGTTACCTTTTCCCAGACAGGATTCCAATTTCCAAACGTGGAAGAGGCGTGTGTGTATGTGCCTGTGTGTGTGAGTGCGTGTGTCTATGTCACTGTGTGTGTGTGTGGAGAGGGGGATGTATTAATGGGTGATCTTATAAATGAAAACGGGAGGACTGAACTTAAAAGAAACTGGTCAATTGCAAAACAAACAGGGATAAACAACCCTTTAGATGTAATTTGTGGTTTATCTGGAGGTGGAGGTGGCGCTGAAGAGGAACCCCCGCCCCCCAATATTTTTTCCTTAGCTGCGCCTCCACCCCCAGCATTTGGAGCGGCTGAGAAGCGGCTCCGGAGTGATTAATCCGGGGATAATTCACCCCCCCGCCCCCCGGCGCGAACCCCGCGAAGCGGGATTGGAGCGAGTCATTTCCGAGAGCGCAGCGCGCCTCTCCCCGGCCGGGCGGACACTTGGTTCATTCCAGCCGCAGAAGCTCAGGGCTCCCGCGTACCGGGATTTTTTCCGAGCAGAAAAAAGCTCCAGAGCTCTCCTGACCTCCTTTCTCCTCGGCGGCGAGCGGAGCCTCTCCCTCGGCGCTGCCGGCCGCGCCATGCCGCGCTCGCGGGGACTGGAGCTGGGGCGCTGCGGTTGCCCCGCGGGGAGGGCTCGCGGCGAAGCCGGGATTTCGGCGCTTGTGCCGGGCGCCGGGAGCCGCTGGGGCCGCCCGCCGCCGCCAACGCCGCCGCCTCTGCTGCTGCTGCTGGGCTGGGGGCTGCTCAGCGTCTCGGCCGCTGCGGGTGAGTCCAGCCGCGCCGAGGAGTCAGCGGCCGCCGCGCGCCCCACCCGAGCCCCGAGCCCACCCATCCTGACCCGGTCCCAGTCCCTCCCCCGGCCTCTATCCCTGTCAGAATCTCCCACCCTCCCAATTGCCTACTCTCCTTCTCATCTCCTGCTTCAGTCTCCCACCCCACCCTCAGCCACGTCCTCACCTCCACCCTCACCCTCATTGCTGCCCCAGCCCCAGCCGCAACTTGGCCGGATGCGGCCGGTGTGGGGGCCTGGGAGACAGACATCCCCGCCTGGGGTTGCGGGGCACCTGGTCTGTGGCTTCAGTTTCTCCAGCCTCCCAGCCCCCAAGGTACTAGGCTTTTTTCCGATAAACTTTCCCGGAGCCCTACTCCCCCGGCTCCCGATTCTGCCAGGCACGCTGGTCCAGGGGGCTGCAGAGGAACCGTGCACCCCCTCCCCATTTCCGCGTCTGCAAGGTCTGCCCTTCCCTGCCCCCGCCCATTTTCTCCAATTGAAACCGGTGCCCCCTCTAGAGCCGCCTGGAGACTGCGGCCGCCACCCCCCTCCCCAAATGCTACCCCTCCCTCGGCGCTCGGAGCTAGGAGGGGGTTCAGGTGGGCGCGTGCCCACGGTGGGGGTCCCGCGTATTCCTTGCAGGAGGCCTCAGGTGGGGGCTGGAGGGTGTTGAGGGACTGGAAGGAGGGGGTGGGGGTTGTAGCCGGGGGCGGAGGAGGGAGTGTCGCCGCCAGGCTTCGCGCTACCACATTCCCCTCGGTTCTCACTCCGCGCCAAAGTGCCCTTTCCCGCGCCCTGCTGCAGCCGAGCGCCTGGGCTGCGGCAGCGGCAGCGGCGGCGCGGGCGGCGGGACCAGCTCCCGACAACCGAGTCCGGGAGGGGGCAGACCTAGCGGGTGCGGAAAGTCCCGGAACTTCGCGGGTGTCTGGCTGCAGCTTGCAGCGCGCGGGGGAGGTACGCGAACCTTCTAGGGAACCGGGTCCCCTGTGGAGGCTACTGGCCGCGACTGGTCCTCTCCCACTTTACCCACAGCACCCCTCCGAAGCTCAGTTCTAGCCACAACCTAGAAAGTTCCGTATGCCCGGGTGGAGACGGGTCCAAACCGGGATGCCTGGAACCGCATTTTCATTTAGCCCTGGAGGCTGATACCCACTGGGGGAGAAACCGAAACACCTGCTGCCGAGGCCTGGACCTAGGGCACCTTCGACCTGCAGCCGTGTTTTCTTTTGTTTTTGTTCTTGTTTTGTTTTGTTTTGTTTTGAAACCACCGATTGAACCTCTGAAGGTTTGGCCTGGACCACCCTAGTTCCCCTTCTCAGGGAACTGCGCCTCTCCTCTGGCAGGTCAGTGAGTGGCGAGCTCTCTGGCCCACTCTGGCCTCCAGCATCTTGTGAGTCTGTCCTCACAGACCATGTCGCCCACCGCTTAACCGCGGCGTGTTGGGGTTCTTGGTCAGGGAGGGCGCCCCGAGCCAGCTCTGGCTCTCTCATTCCTAGCTGACGGGACTTTCTCAGGTTCTGCTAAGAGTCATAGCCACCGACACCCAGAGAGGGGCGCCCGCGGTGCGCGCGCCTGGGAGCTCTGGCCTCTCGCACACCCACACCCACTGGGAGGCTGTCCATACCGACGCTGCTGGTCACCCAGACTTGCCACATGGGCGGTGGGGGGATTGCTGCTACCTCCCGCCAGGCCTCCCGGACGTTTGTCGAGGCGAGGCCGGTGTCTGGCTTAGCTGATTGGAGAATGTCTCGGCATCGGACTGAATCGTTTTTCTGGCTAGATTTGTCCCTGCCCCTTGGGCATATCCTGCCCCTAGGGGAGAGAAAAAGGCCCACTCACCGGCGCTTGCACTGCTCAGCGGTGCTGGAATCCTGCCCTATAGAGATCCATTAGCTCGCAGCTCCTTGGTCAGTAGAGAAGTTGAGGGGAGGGGACCTTGTGTTCATGGCTTGGGGTAGTTCCTCTCTGGCAGACCCTGCTCTGGCTTGCAAGCTTCCAGCACATTTCTTTTCTTCTCTTTCTTTTTTTATTTTTATTTTTTAAGACGGAGTTTTGCTCTTGTCGCCCAGGCTGGAGTGCAATGGCTCGGTCTCAGCTCACTGCAACCTCCGCCTCCTGGGTTCAAGTGATTCTCCTGCCTCAGTCTCCCGAGTAGGTGGGATTACAGGTGACCGTCACCACGCCCGGTTAACTTTCGTATTTTTAGGAGAGACGGGGTTTCACCATGTTGGCCAGGCTGTTCTCGAGCTCCTGACCTCAGGTGATCCGCCTGGCTCAGCCTCCCAAAGTGCTGGGATTACAGATGTGAGCCACCGCGCCCAGCCCAGTACATTTCTTTTTAAGCTTTTCTCGCATTTAGATGGGCTGTTTGGCCTTGCAGGCAGCAGAGATTTGGAAATGAACTTGGTGACAGGAGATCGGCAGGATTTGGTACATTAGAAGGGGAAACACATTCATTTTGTGTTCAGTTCACACTGTTGAATTTAAAAGATGCTCAGGACTGAACCGTCTCCCTTCCTCGGCTCAGTGATCACTGGATAAATATCACTGTATAAATAAAATGATTTGAAAAAGGGGAGTCTTCTTACCCACTATTTATACAGATCACCGTATACATTAAACGATTTGAAAAAGGGGAGTCTCCTTACCCACCCATACCTTCTCCCCTCAACCCCTTTAGTCCCTGTCCTGCCTTGTACTCCCCCTCCCCCAGCCTCCCTGGAGACTTCCCACCAGTTACCTGCTCTCCCCATCAATTGCCCTCCTTTTTTTTTTTTCTTTCTTTCTGTCTTTCTTTTTTTTTTTTTTTTTTTTTTATGAGAGGGAGTTTCACTCTTGTTGCCCAGGCTGGAGTGCAATGGTGCAATCTTGGCTCGACGTAACCTCTGCCTCCCGGGTTCAAGTGATTCTCCTGCCTCAGCCTCTGGAGTAGCTGTGATTACAGGTGCAAGCTACCATGCCCAGCTAATTTTGTATTTTTAGTAGAGACGGGGGTTTCTTCATGTTGGTCAGGCTGGTCTTGAACTCTTCACTTCATGATCTGCCCACCAAAATGCTGGGATTACAGGTGTGAGCCACCGTACCTGGCCACCCTCCCTTCTTAAAACACATTTCCCTTTGACCTGTAAACAGGCTCATCTTTAACATAAAACAAACCAAGAAGACTTCTTGGCCCTATTGACCTGTCTAAGCCACTGTCCCATCTCTCTTTGTCTTTTACAGTCACTTCTCTTCAAAGGGGTCTTCATGTCACTTTTCTCTACTACCAGTCACTCCTTACTTCAGCCTCTGTCTCCAGGATGACACTGGAACACTCTAGAAGAGAGCACCAGTGACCACCTCAATTGCCAAATACATTGTACTTTGTCTTTATTTTCCTTTATCTCTCTGTGGCTGTGGCCACTTTGGATGAATTTCTCTTCCTTGGGCTTCTGGGACACTGTGTCTTACTGATTTTTTCTCCTGTCTCTTGTGTGTTCCTTCTCAGTCTCTAACACTCACTTATTCCCCTCCCTGAAGCATGGGGTCCTGCAGCATCTAATTCTTTGTACTTTTTCCCATTCCTTTTCACCACTGCCTGGGTGAGCTCATCCTTGCCCAGCCCTTCCACTACCACACTCTGAAGCTTCCAGACAGATCTCTTCTGCCAAGACGTCTCTCCTGATATTCATCTATTGACTTCCTGGTCCACGGGAACTCTGGGTCTAGGTAACCCGTATATCCAGCGGATTCTTGGACCTCTTCACTTAGATGTTTCTCTTCCAAAGCAATCTTATTAGCTTCTTTCTTAAGCCTCCAGCATTTCCTGTGTGAGCTGGTGGTTCCTGTAGCCTCCCAGTTATGGAGCCCAGAAACCTTAGGATTATCCTCAACTCCTTCGTTATCGTGTGGCCATGAAATTCTGTCAGTTTCATATCCTCAATCATTCTCAAACCTAGCTACTTTCCTTGAGAAGCTCTGAACATTGAAAAAGCTATCTTGCCTTCCACTCCCTTACTAAGTAATTTTAAAAAAGCAATATTAAACTATAAGTAGACGGAATTCTGACAAAGTTCTGATTTTTCCCATGCCAACCACGTCATGGCTTAAAAAAAAATCAAATGCCAAATTAAAAAAATTTCCCCTGCTTTGTATGTTGCTGAGTGCTTGCTTTCAGTCAGCCTCTTGTAGACTAGAGCACTGACTGTACTCAATATTCTATTATAGTGCAAACTGAGTTGTATTAAAAAGCATTTATTTGTCTGCTTTATATATTAAACTGTGAGCTTACTGAAGGCAGGGACGGTGCTTTATTTCTCTTGGTATCCCCTTATCCAGCTCAGGTTCTGGCATAGAATTTGTGCTTGATATATGGCTGTTCAGTCAGATGATTTGTACAGTTTTCTTTACCTTGGACAGTTTTCCAGGGACTGATAAGACTAAATCAGGGGTCAAGGAAGCCAGCTGGTTTGCAGAGGTAATAAGATGACATAGACACCTGGTCCCCTGTTCCTTTTCCCCACAACTAAGTATCACCGTTTGGTGACAGCTCCTAGATCCTAGAACCAATGGAACAATAAGCCCTTGGCATACCACTCTCCTCCAACCCTGAGCCAAGGAAAGGCATTTCACTACTCAGTCACCAGTGTGTGTATGAATTTGAATTTCCATTTGCAATCAAGCTGAGGGTTTATGGTTTTTAAAAAATGAGCTGACTGCAGCAGAGAGTGCCCACCGTATCTAGGGCTGGTGAGTGTGTGGCTTTGTTGAAGGTGAGTTAGAATCATGCACCAGGGATTGGAGGACCAAATTGCAGGGTCTTGGACACTGCCTGGTTTGGGTTTCTCCGGCAGAGCCCAGCAGGCAGCTTCAGCAGCACCCCCTTCACCCTCATTCATGTCCCTGACTTGCCTGTTTCACCCTCATCATCACACTAGCAGGATTAAGGGAATCTGATTGCTCCGCAGAGCCTTGTTGGAGACCCAGCTGATCTTCAGGCCTCTCTAGGGCTCAGGCTCCCTGCTGTTAAAAGGACAAGTAATTCCTGAGTTTTTGGAAGGATTAGAAACCAGAGATGCAACCAGTCCAGTGCCATACCTCATCGAATGTGCCTATGAAATAGAAGCTGTGACCGAAGGAATCAGCCACTAAGTCTGTGTGCCCTCACCATGTCCTGCCCCACCTACCATGCTCAGAATGCTGTTCTGGGCACCCAGGGGAGTTACACTAACAGCTTATGTTCACTGAGTACTCACCAGCACTGTCTTAAGCACTTGTGTGTATTAACTCAATCCTCTCAGCAACCCAGTGAAGCCTGCAGTATTATTATTCCCATTTCATAGATGAAGAAACAGGTTCAGAGAGGACACATAACTTACCTACATACTAAGTAAATAGCCAAGTCACAGTTTGGATGCAGGCCTGGCTGATGCCAAATCTTTTACTCATAACCCTATTGCTATACCCTATTACTCAGAACCCTATTCAACTTCTTGGGGACTCAGCTGGTACCACATCCCTGGAAGCTTCTGCCCAGGCTGCCTTCTTTGGCCTTGCTCTTCCCACTGGGCTGTCCTCGTCAGTTATGCTGTACTGCTTTTGAGGCCTGAATCCTACACTTTTTATCCTCAAGCAGCTATTGTCCATTCCTTTCCACCACAAGCTCCTGGAGGGGAGGCTGTAAAGTCATTCTTGGTTTCTATCCCCAAACACCCATCTAAGTGGAACTCTACTGTGGGTTCTTACAACTCCTCAAGTTTCCTTTGTTGTCAGACTCATCAGGACATATTGAAATTTCTTGCTTAATGAGGTGGTATCTGTCTCATTTCCCTAAAGGACTGTGAACTCAGGCAGGGCAGTGTAGCCCAGCTCAGAGCACATAGTGGACACTCATTCAGTGTGCTGATGAGACAGTCAGAGCTGATGAGACAATCAGAGGCAAGTTGTTTGGAACCCAGGGCTTCCTTTCCCTCAGACCACCCTCTTGGGCATTCCCAGGGCAACTGGGAGCTGGGAAGACTGGAAATGGGTTAAGGGGCATCTTGAAGTGGGAGGCAGCCCCAGGCCCATCTGCACAATAATAATAGCTCTCCTTTACCGAGTGCTGGTTAAATGTTTTATAGACATTACCATTTAATTATCACTGTAATCTAATATTTGAAGATACTGAGGCTCAGAAAGTAAGCAGCTGGGCCAAGGCTGTAGAGCAGGTAGGTAAAGAAAGCAGGATTTAACCTCAAGTCTACCTGACCCTAGGGCCCATCTTTATGGAAAGTACTTGTTACAGTGCTGGGCCCATTGTTAGCATTCAATATATGTTACATACTATTACTATACTGCAACTACAGTCTACTTGCTTTCTGCACCAGCTTCCTAGAAATATAAGAGAAACAATTCACACACTCTGCCACTCTCAGGCACCACTATATGCAGTGGGGAGGGTCTTTTCTCTTTGCTCCTCTGGCTGAAAGCACACACCTTAGAACCTGGTCCCCTCACCCAACCCATCAACCCAGCTCTATGCTCTTCATCCAGGAGGGTAGGGAGGGAGAACCCTGTACCTCGAGAATGCACTGCATTGCCCTCCCTGGGTTTCTCTCATTGGGTAGCATATGGCCTCTCTCCCTTCCTCTCCGTCTGCTGCAGTGTCGTGAGAGCTTCCCCAACAACAGGGGAACATCGGGGTGAACCTGCAAATGGAGGATTATTTCAGAGTGTTTATCCTTACAAAGACTCTGTCTCAGGGTTCACTCGCTTTGAGAAGGGCTTGGTTTTCCCTTGGACCCACAGAAAGCAAAGAGTGGGCTATGCAACATGAGAGTTTCTCAACTTGAAAATGATGGCGTGGCTCTCAGAGCTCTTTCCTTACTCTTGTAAGTTAAGAGAAACAAAGGAAACTCATATTTATTTTTTCCCTGGACTCTAGAGAACTCAACCTCCTGGATTGTCTTTTCATACTCCTCTAAAAATGAGATTCTCTGTCTTCTTTTCTTTTCTCCCACTGAAACACACACTTAGTTCTTAGAGCTTTGGAAGAAGGTGAGACCCCTTTGGCCTTCTCAGGTAGCTTAATGTCACATGAAAGATAGTCATGACCCACTATACACCCACAAATGTGAACTTTAGCCAAACAGCAGATGAGAGGGGAGGAGATGGAGTGGAACATGATGAGGTGGGATTGGAGACATAGCATAAGTTGAGGTAGACTGAGCTCAAGTAGGAAGGCGTAAACTGGGTAAGATCAAAGGTAGGTTGGGCTGTATTGGCACAGGATAGATAGAGTGAGATAGGTGATGGTTGGGGATGGGATTGAGAGGGTGGGATGTGCAGTATTCAGGGGATTGACTGGGATGCGGGGTGAGGTGGGGAGGGAATGTGTTAGAAGACACTGGGGTGGGGTGGGATAAGATGGGGTGGGTGGAGTTGGGATGGAGTGGAATGGAACAATTGGGATATGATGGAGTGGAGGTGAGATGTATTGTGGTAGAATGGAATGAGATAGAGGTGAGTCAGATTTATTGGGATGGTTTGGGTTGGTTGAGTTGGAACAAGAGACTGAGAGATAAGATGAAGTTATTATAAAACCAATTGAATGGGCACCAATTGAGTGGGCATGAGGAAATGGGTAGGGAGGGCACTGGAAATAGCTGGGCCCACCTCACAGTGTTGTAGCGTCTTCATCTTCCTGAGCAGGACTTCTTGAACGTTGGTCAGTTTCTTTCTCACCTGAATTGTGAAATTTCCAGCAGACATAAAGTCTCCATTAGCCTTTGGTCCCATATAGCATGAATCCTAAAATGGTGGAGGTTCCCTTTTCCTGCCATAAGGGATCATTCTTCAGAGAGACGCTGGGAGTGCCATGTGGCCACCACCAGGAATCCATCAGAAAAATATGCTTGGCACAAACCAGGAGCACCAAGGCATCTCCTATCAAGTCCACCATCAGAGAAAGACATTGTGCCTACCCTAGAGCTGGTACAGTGGCTCCACTCACAGAAAGGAAAGCCGAGGATGGAGTAGGGGTTTACCTCCACCGCCCCCTCTGCTGGGGAAGTCTCTTTCCTAGAGACTCTTTTACTTTCCACCTGTTCGTGTCTGTATTGGAAATTTTTAAACTGAATTTGTCTTTCAAGGGATGTCAGTCCCACCCTTGAAAAATCATTATTATAAGGAACTTTTATGATGCTAAAAATAATGTATGTATAGTGAAATTACTGAGAGCACCAAATTACTCTGAGAAATTTACTTGAGAATCTCCTGTGCCATCTAACACAGAAAATAAGGGCTTATATTGCAACACAAATAGCCTTCCTACCTGCCAATGTCTAATTTATACCAATTAAGTGCAGTTATAATCCAGAAACCTCAAAAAATTATGTGTCCATCTTCAAGGTTTTCAAATATAAAACAGAATAAGTTCTATTATTAAGTAGCTCCATCTATTTATTGATTGAAAGTAAGCGAGTGTGACGGATGTAACTGTAAAGGGAAAAAGCAGAGACTTTGAAATTTGAGATACAAGTATATTATGAGAGAATGTGCAGACATTTTGTGCAGAATGATTGATGGCCCTTTCTGAGATGAGTAAGTGTGGTAGAGTCGACTCAGGCCTCGGGAGATTTGTCTTCAGGTTGCTGCCTGACCCCACCCCTTTCCCTACCCCAGCCTCAATCTCTCTACCTACCGACCTTCATTGCTTCCTGCATTGCCGTTTCAGGAATGGAGGGAGTTCAGTGATTGGGTGGGACTTGGTGATGTGTGTGGACTTGGCAGTAAGAAGGAGATGACAGTTTAATAGTTTATTTTCAGTTCATGCTAAAATGTTCCTAGCATAAAAACAGACATCTCAATGTTGGCATCCCCTCCTGCCAGGGACCTATGTGGCCCTATCCTCCTGGCCTTCTCATATGTGCATTCCTAGAAGGGCTGACCCATAGCAGATCCTCAGCTGGGAGAAAGGCCTTGTTCGGCCTGGGAGTCAGGAATTCAGCCTTCCAGACTTGGCTATGCCCCTAACCATCTATGTGACCAGAAGCCAATCATTTCATCTTCCTAGGCCTCTATTTTCCCACCTATAAAATGGGGATAATAATACACAGTGTGTCTATGCAATGATGGATTTGGAAGTTCTTTAATCAACAAAATAAAAAGAAGCCAGAGATATTAGAATAAGACCAAAAAAGTATCTAGTTTAAGCTCATCCAGTGGGAGATCCTGCCCAGGGCTCAGGGTTCTTGGCTTTCGAGGGGTGGGGAGCTCACGACCTCTGCAGACAGCTTGCTAGGCTATTTTTCAGGTCTCAGGGGTGATAGGTGAAGGAGGGTGAGCTTGCTGAGCTTCTTGGCCTCGATCCATTCTTGCTCTCCAGTGGCCTATGGGACTGCTCCTGAGAACTCAAAAGGGAAGAAACAAGCCATCTCCATCCAGAGCCCATCAGACATCCTGGTTGCAGCCTTTTCCCCAACCACCACCCACCCGTGGGCAGCAGCACTGTGAGTTCAGTCTCGGAGAGTTGACTGCTTGGGCTTCGCTCTCACTGACACGTTCATCCAGGGTACGAGATCTGAATGAGGCCTTTAACTATGGCAAGAGGAAAATTCCCTGTATTCGAGAACCACTGGGACTCACATCTCCTACGATATTTTGTTCAGAGGAACATGGAAAAAAGACAATGTTACAGGGACAGTTTTCCCGAGTTACGTGGAAGGCACAGTTGACGTTTTCTGTTTTCTGCACCCCCACCAAGTCTCAGGTGCATGACATTTGAATTAATCCTACCCTCAGTCCACAAGCACTTTATGATCACCTATCTCCTCTCTTATTCGCAAAGTTTGCCTCCCTTCATCCCCAATCCTAAAGCTATCCCAATCCCAATAAGTACTCATTCTGATGTGTTTGATGTATGTCTTCAAATATGCATGGATCCAGGCAGGGCGCGGTGGCTCACACCTATAATCCCAGCACTTTGGGAGGTCGAGGCAGGCGGATCATGAGGTCAGGAGTTTGAGACCAGCCTGATCAAAATGGTGAAACCCCATCTGTACTAAAAATACAAAAATTAGCCAGGCGTGGTGGTGTGCACCTGTAATCCCAGCTACTTAGGAGGCTAAGGCAGGAGAATCGCTTGAACCCAGGAGGTGGAGGTTGCAGTGAGCCAAGATCGCACCACTGCACTCCAGCCTGGGCAACAGAACAAAACTCCATCTCAAAAAAAAAAAAAAAAAAAAAAACATAAAAAAGCATGAATCCTTATAAAATATATAGGGTTGTTTGTAAGTATATGTGTTTTTTATTTCTATAAGTGATATTGAAGTATAAATTTCATCTGCTTTCTTTATTTACTCAATAACATATTTTGCATATCTCGCCATGCTCAGTAAGTGTACCTAGTCAGTGGTTTCTAACTGCTGCATTGCATTACGAGTTATCCATCCATCACATTTTACGTATCTGTTCCCCTGAGGATAGCCCTCTAGCTTATCAGCAACTCCCCCGTACTCCACCACTCAAAGTTCTGAAGAACATCCTTGTACATTCCCTCTTGGGACCCTGTGTGAGAATAGTTCTGGACTATATGAAGGACGATTTGGTACCTGGCTGCCATGGTGTTTTCCAGAGCACCATGGAAATGGTGTGCCAAGTCACATTTCCACTAAGAGTGCCCAAGAGTTTCTGTCTTCCCATGTCCTCATGCGTACCTAATATTAGCCACCTGTCCAATTTTGCCATTTTTAGGAATGTAAAGTGCCATCTCATTGTATTAATTTACACTTTGATTACTAGTAAGTCTGAACCTCTCTTACAGGCTTGTTAGCTGTTTGAACTTCTCTTTTTCTGAATTACCTATTTATATTCTTTGCCCATTTAAAAATTGGATTTCTTATCTTAGAAATCTTTTGGTTGATTTGCAGAAGTTTTGTTTATAGTCTAGGTGTTGCCCGTTGTTAATTTTAGAAGTTACAAATAACTTCTTCTAGTCTTTTATCCATCTCTTTGGCATATGGCAGCTTTCTTTGGACACAAATGCTTCGTTTTGATATAGTCAGATCCATCAGTGTTTTAGGGGAGGTAGAGATTGAGATATGAGGCCACTGATGAGCTAGAGGGCAGGGTGGGGTCCCATGGGACCTGCTGTCTGTGTGGAGGACTCTGAGGAGTCCTAGAATCTTCCTGTCCATCCTGGGCCCCCACATTCTACAGGAGGTTTCTCTTCTGGCTCAAGGCCCTGTGTTTCCTGAAGGCCCCAGTTAAAGTACAGTTTAATGGATAGATGCTATACCTAGAGATTGGGCAGGATTACTCAGTCCTTCAGCAGGCATTTATTGAGTGACTCTGTGTGCTTGAGCTCTCAGCTGCATTGGGGACATGGGCAAGTTTCAGCGCTGAGTGTACATAAGAGAGGCAGCTACACACAGGCTCAGAGCAGCATTACTCACAACAGCCAAATGGCGGAAGCAACCCATGTGTCCATGTGCAGATGAGTGGATAAACAAAATGTGGTATATCCATATGATGGAGTATCTCTCAGCTTTAAAAAGGAAGGAAGTTCTGACACCTGCTACAGCATGGCTGAACCTTGAGGACATCATGCTAAGTGAAAGAAACCAGTTACAGGCCAGGTGCACTGGCTCATACCTATCATCCCAGCACTTTGGGAGGCCTAGTCAGGTGGATCGCTTCAGGCCAGGAGTTCAAGACCAGCCTGGCCAACATGGTGTAACCCTGTCTCTACTAAAAATGCAAAAATCAGCCGGGCATACTGGTGCATGCCTGTAGTCCCAGCTACTGAGGAGGCTGAGTCACAAGAATCACTTGAACCGGGGGGGTGGAGGTTGCAGTGAGCCGAGATCGCGCCACTGCATTCTAGCCTGGCTGACAGAGCGAGAGTCTGTCTCCAAAAAAATAAAAAAGAAAAAAGAAAGGAGCCAGTTACAAAAGGGCAAATAAATACCTACCATATGCTTCTACTGATGTGTGAGGTATTTAGTGCAGACAAATTCATAGAGACAGAGAATAGAATGTTTGTTGCCAGGGGCTGGGGAGGGAGAGATGGGGACTTAATCATTTAATGGGCAGTGACTTTCAGTTTTGCAAGATGGAGAGAGTTCTGTGGATGGATGGTGGTGATGTTAGCACAACAGTGTGAATGGACTTAATGCCACTACATTATATACTTCTAAATGGTTAAGATAGCACATCTTATGTTATATGTATTTTACCACAATTTTTTTTTAAAAAAGAGGGACAGCTCTTTAGACACAAAGGATCAAGGAAAGCTCCCAGAGAAGGATGTTCAAGCCAAGACCTGCCGGATCAACAGGAGTGAGCAGGTGAAGAGAGGAGCAGGAAACGGCTTGCGACAGTGCAGGTTCATCTGCATGGGCTCCTGGTTGAGTGAGAGTAGGTTGTTCCAGGTCTAGAAGGTCTGCTCACCAAAGAAAGGCACTGAGAAGTCTGGAAGGTTTGGAGAAGGAGGGTGGCCAGATGGCTTGGCTGGCAGCCACAGGTCTCTGAAAAAACACAATGAGGGTAGGATGCTACTGGGGAAGGCCGGTCTTGGTGAGGGTGCCTGGAGCCTCATATCAGCAAGGAGGGGCTGAGGGGATCCTTTTTCTTCCACGAGTCCTCTACCCGGTGCCCCCGCCTCCCAGGGAGGGTAAACAGCTAAGTGAACAGCCAAAAGTACATGAAACCCATTCCATGAATCATGGATCATAAGTTAAGGTTCTGTTCATCGTGCCTCCGTGAGAATATCACAAAACTTCCATCCAGAAAGAAAATAGGCCAAGTGTGGTGGCTCACGCCTCTCATCCCAGCAGTTTGGAAGGCCGAGGTGGGAGGATTGTTTGAGGCCAGGAGTTTGAGACCCGCCTAAGTGACAAAAAGTGAGACCTCTTCTGTATATAAATAAGTAAATAAATAAATAAATAATTAGCTGGGTATAGTGGCATGTGTCTGTAGTCCTAGCTACTCGAGAGGCTGAGGCTGGGGGATGGCTTGAGCCCAGGACTTGGAGGCTACAGTGAGCTATGATTGTGCCACTATACTCCAGCCTGAGTGACAGAATTAGAAGACCCTGTCTCTCTTAAAAACGTGACTGAAAGAAAGGAAGAGAGAAAGGTGGGGGGAGGGAGGGGGGAAGGAAGGAAGGGAGGGAAGAAAGGAGAAATAAAAGGAAAATAGAAAGTCTACCTGCTTGGGCTGAGTTAGCAAGTCCTTTCCAGGTGCTGTCTGTGGGGAGACCTGCCATATTCTACCTTGTCCAGGCCATGTGTGCCTGTCAACTTTTTGTTCCTTCTGCCTCTCTCCTTTTCTCTCCCTTCTCTGCCAATCTCCTCCACTTATGTCTTTTCGTTTCCTTTCGTGTCCATCCTCTTCCCCAGTGCTGCTACTTCCCAGGAAACCAGGACTCCTCCTCATTGTGAGTCATCCTCCTCCTGATCCTCAGCCTTGCCATCTGTGAGAGCTTATTCCTGACCTTTGACCTTGCTGCCACCACCCTCACCCCATTCAGGATCCTCCCCTCTGTGGCCTTTTCTTTAGCCAGGCTTCAACCCCGTACCTCTGTCAACAAGGTAGCTTTTTAAGGCCTTTGGCTGCTCCTGTCTGTCCAGGAGCTTGGGGCTGGGTTGTGGAACACTCACTGAGTACCTAGTACAGTGGCCCTGGGTTGGGGGTCATGGGCATAAATACCTTTTAAAACCAAGTTCCTCCCCCCAAGGACCGTTATAAACTACTAAAGGCCAAAGGAGCTCCAAGCACAGCGGAGGGGGAGAGGGGAAGAAGGAAGACTTCATTCAGAAGGTGCCAGCAGGCTCTTCAAGAGTGAGCAGGCATTCGGTTGAAGGAGGGCAATTTGCAGGTTGAATATCTTAGGGGGAGCAGCTAGACAAAGGCTTAAAGCAGCAGGCTGTGCTTGGGAGATGTCAAGTTTGCGTCCCCCCTTTATCAGCATCATAGTCTTCTTTGTGGAAGCTGTCCCTTGGTTTTTATTTTTATCTTTTTCATAGGCAGAGTCTTGATCTGTCACCCAGGCTGGAGTGCAGTGGTGTGATCATGGCTCAATGTAACCTCGACCTCATGGGCTCACGTGATCCTCCCGCTTCAGCCTCCTGAGTAGCTGGGGCTATAGGCACATGCCACCACACTTGGCTATTTTTTTTTTCTAAATTTTTTTGTAGAGATGGGGGTCTTGCTATGTTGCCCAGGCTAGTCTTGCACTCCTGACCTTAAGTAATCTTCCCCGTTCAGCCTCCCAAAATGCCAGGATTACAAGCGTGAGCTGCAGTCCCTGGCTAGCTGTCCCTTGTTGAACACTCAGGCCCTATGCTTAGTGAGAGCTGCTCATTCCTCCCTTACCCCTTACAAAACTCCTAAGAATTCTATCATTTTGCAGTTGAGGAAACTGAGGTTTAAGAAATTAAATTACTTGCTAAGACTACACAACTAGGACTGGGGAGAGCCTGGATTTAAACCTAGTCTGATTCTACAGCCCATAGGCTTAACCACTGTACAGGTTTCCCAGTTAAAAATGTAGATTCTGGCCAGGTGCAGTGGCTCACGTCTGTAATCCCAGCACTTTGAGAGGCTGAAGTGGGAGGCTTGCTTGAGGCCAGTAGTTCAAGACCAACCTGGGCAGCATAGTAATACCCTGTCTCTACAAAAAATAAAAATGTTAGCTGGGCGTGGTGGTGGCACACGCCTGTAGTCCCAGCAAGTCGGGAGGCTGAGGCAAGTGGATTGCTTGAGCCCAGGAGGTTAAGGCTGCAGTGAGCCATGATTGCACCACTGCACTCTAGCCTGGGTCACAGAGCAAGACCCTGTCTCAAAAAAAAAAAAAAAAAAAAAAAAGTAGGTTTCCAGGTCTTCCCCTGATTTTCTGAATCAGAGGATCTGAGAGCAGGGTGCAGGGATCTGCGTCTTTAGTGAGTTCTTCCTGCTCACCTTCTGATGACCCTGGTCTTAACCCCACTCAGGAATGACTAAGAAGAAGGGCTCAGGTCTTGGGTGACTTTGAGCAAAGGCTCTGCCTCCACAAGTCAGCCCACACCTGGGCTGTCTTTGCAGCACCGCCTTCCCCTCCTTCTGTCCCTCCTTTATAATTAGCCCTGGCGCTGATGGCGTCAGGACCTGTTCCCAGGGAGTGCGGCAGCCCAGAGGTGGTCACCAGGGTGACCAGATTTGTGTTGATGAGATTAGGCAGCCCCCTGGAAGAGCCTGGGAAGGCACCAGCCCGGAAGGCATGCATTAGCATTCCTAAACTGCTTAACACACTTCACAAAAGGCCTGTTGGTGAGGGTTGACCTGACAGCTTGGAGCTCCTGAATCACTAAGTCTTTCCTCCAGCCCTGGATTTGTTAGGTGAGAAATCAGGACACTCAGGGGAGTCTTATCCTCAACTTCTTCCGTGTACTAATTCCCATTATTCTAGATTTAATACTCTCTGAAGAGCAGACACGCAGCACTGAAATGCCATTTTCTTCGGGCTTGTTGGTGGGGGGCAGCTGGCATTTCAGGATGAGGCATGGCAGGCAGGCTGAGGTGAGGTCAGCCAGCCGGGAGATGAGGAAGCTACAGAGGGTGGGGTTGAGGAGGCCAAGGTCCAGCCTTCGCTTTGTCCCTGGTTGGAACAGGACCTCGGACCCAGGGGAGGGAGCAAGCAGGGTAGAATGGCCCTAGCTCGGTGAACGGGTATGTAGAGAGTCTGTGGTCCCAGTGAGGACCCAAGGGGCTCAGCAGGGAAACTGAGGCAAATGACCAGTTATGCAAATAGGACCGTGAAGGTGGGAAGCACAGTAACACTGGGAGGCCCAGAGATGGCATTGATTCATTTATTCAGCCATTCCTGGGGTTTCATTCATTCCTTGGGTTTCAGGAAGTGAAGTAGGGACTAGTAAATAAACGCTCGAGGAGGGCAAAGGTTTTGTGACCAGATGAGTGTGGGAAACACTAGACCCTTGGCTTCTGAGGTATGGTTCAAGGCCTTGCCAGGAAGCTTTTTAGAAATGTAGCCTCTTGGATCCCATCCCCCACCTACTGAACCTACATTTTAACAAGATCCCCAGGTCAATTCCTGTGCCTGTGAGAGTCTGAGAAGAACTAGGTAGTGCATTCTCTGAGCACAAACTTTAGAATAAGACCGACCCCAGGCAAATCCTGGTCCTAGTTCATTCTTGGCCTCAGTCGTCACATTAGTAAAATGGGGCAAAAATCCTGACTTCAAAGTCATGCTTGTAAAGGTCCATGCTTGGAGAGTGCCTGGCTCAGAGCCTGCAGCTCTCCTACCCCTTTGTCCTGATGAGTCTATGCCCCACTGAAGGCGGGGGTTTGGCCCTTTTGTTCTCTGCTGTGTCCACAGCATGTAGCACAGTACCTGCAGCATGGTGGACGCTCAGTAAATATTGTGAATGAATGAATGAATGAATGAATGCTCATCAAGTGGTTGTCAAATCAAACTGGACATCCTGGAGACTGCTTTTGGGAGCAGCAAAGATGCAGTTTTCCTTTTTATTTTCTGCTGCTGCACCAAATTATGGCAGATTTTTCAGAGTGAAGGATTGCTGAGAGGCTGAGCAAGGGATTGGTAGAGGTTTTTGATGCAGAGCAATGAGATAGTTGCTCTGTGTCTGCCTGCGTTTCAGGAAAATTCTGTTATTATTGAAATCTTTAGTTTGAAAGCCGTTGTTAAAACTAAATATTTTGGGAAATGTTAGCCATTAACTCCTTAGTAAGAATAAGCCGATTAGTTCAGAAAGAGTAGGATCAGGTGAGGTGGTAAGGGGGTAGACCTCTGTGGATCTGGACCCTCCCAGGGACCCTGGGCCTCAATGAGATTTTGAACCTAGAAGTTCGTCTTACCCAATGCTGTGCCTCTCTTTACTCTTGCTCCAGCCCTTGTGGGCCCCTCCCTCTCAACTCAGTCCCTAGAGTGTCCTGCCTCTGGCTCTGGACCACAGGCTCTGTCCTGGGCCGTTCTCATCTCTGTGGCAGCCTCACCCGCTCACTCTCTTGAACAACCTTGTGTCCTACTTCACAGAAAAGTTGACACTAAAGGAAACAGCTGCGTGAGCCTTGCTGCTGAATTTGTGCAGGGAAGCGCTGAGGACACCATACCCTGTGTTATGCAGGGACGTCACTGCCATAATTGGCATCCCTGTGCCCCATTTCTCTAACTTCTCCCTCCCCTCTGTTTCTTTCCCATTAGCCCATGCACACACTTTCTTTGTGTGTTAATAATACACTAAAAAACAGCCCCTCCCTGACTGTGCACCCGCTTTTGGCTGTCACCCCGTCTCTCTCCTTTCCTCCCCAGCCATGCTTCCTGAGATGATGTCTGCCAACTCATTTCTCAGTGCCTGTTACCTGGCTTACACTTTTCTCAATCCAGGGGAAGTGCTCCAGCCCAGGGCACCACATGACTTCCTGTTTACTAAATGCAAGCATCTCTCCTGGCTCCTAGACCTTCCACAGTCTGGCCACAGCCAAGATTCTTGACCTTCTGACCGTCCTCCTCCCTCCCCTCCCCGTCTTCAGTGTCTGACACTGCTCATCACTCCTTCCTACTTAACATTTGCTTTAATATTGGAGCTTCCAGTATTTGGCCTTGACCTTCTCTTTTTATTCTTTATTTCTTTTTCTTTTTTTTTTTTTTCTTTTTAGATGGAGTCTCGCTCTGTCGCCCAGGCTGGAGTGCAGTGGCACGATCTTGGCTCACTGCAAGCTCCGCCTCCTGGATTGACGCCATTCTCCTGCCTCAGTCTCCTGAGTAGCTGGGACTACAGGCACCGGCCACCACGCCTGGCTAATTTTTTTGTATTTTTAGTAGACATAGGGTTTCACCATGTTAGCCAGGATGGTCTCGATCTTCTGACCTCGTGATCCGCCTGCCTCGGCCTCCCAAAGTGCTGGGATTACAGGCATGAGCCACCGCACCTGGCCTTATTCTTGATTTCATTCGCTCCTATGGCTTTCATGCCACTGTCCAAATGCTGAGAATCTCTATACTTAGGTCTCTGATGAAGACCTTGCTCCTGAACTCTGGACCCATATAACTCCCCATTCTGCACACTGAATTCTTCATTCCTGCTGTCACCTATATGACTCTCTCCCACCCCCAGAAACTTTACCATCCCAAACTTTTGTGGCCCACCTCTATGAATTGCTTCATGCATCTTCACAGTCATGTATCTTCCTAAGCCAGAAACCTGGGACTCATCCTGGGATTCCACCCCTCTCTGTTCCCTTCCACTAACCACATCTTATGGATTTTACTTCTCAAATAATTCTCAAGCATTTTTCTGCATCTTTGCTGGTGGCTTGAAACTCACCCCTTTTCTCCTGGACAGTTGGAACATAGCACTTTTGCAACTGCAGTGGCAGGGCTATGGGCCTCCCACATCTGTCCTGGCTTCTTCCCATAGGTGGTTCATGCTTACATCAGACAAAGGGAGTGAGTTTACTCTCTAGAATGGAAGAGAAGGGGCAAGACAAAGGTCAATGAGAAGTTGGTACCTCTTGAAGAACTGGCAAAGAGTTTGAAGTTTTGGGTTAAGAGTGACTTTGGAAGGTGCTTAAACTGATATGCCACTAACACCTGCTCCCTGCTGGGGCTCTGATGAGTAGGGTAAGGACCTAGAATAATGGTCAAAGGGAAAAGTACTGATTCATTTATTAATAATAGCCAGGCATGTGCCAGATACCTCTCAAGACACAGGTCCTGAGCTGGGCTCTGGTGGTACATTCCTGTAATCCTGGTGACTCGAGAGGCTGGGGTGGGAGATTCACTTGAGCCCAGGAGTGATCATGCCATTGCACTCCAGCGTGGGTGACAGAGTGAGACCCTGACTCTAAACAAACACAAATCATTGGTCTTTGGTGTGTCATGTTGGAGAACATGGCTTGACCTGCTGAGGCTGAATGGGGCTTTCCACCTCCTTTCACCATGGATCTAAATCTTGAGAATGGAGCACTCAGGACATCTGCAGAGTTAGGGCTGGGATTGTGCCTCTCGAGAAGCCTCAGTGTCCACTTTCCCAGCCAGCTCTCAGCACGAGAATGACAGAGGGCTTGTTCTACTCATCAGTTTCAGGTAGAACAGGGGGCATCTGGTGCCTTGGGAGTCCTCTCTAGCCTGGGCAGAAAGGAGGTCCCCTCTCCTCTGTGTGCTGAGACTGCCATGGGAAGGCGACAGGACTCCTAAATGCCTCCCCCTCTCTCGACACAACCTAACATTGTTATGGCAAGGGATGTTCTCCCATTCTCTGAGTTCCTCCTGAGAGTCTTGTGTTTCAAGGCACTATTTCTGCCAGGCTGCACTCATTAAGAAGGACATGGATTCATTTCCCCATTTCTGTTCCTGTGTTTTCAGGTCTGCTGGCACAGATCAGCTCTCCCCAGATCCCACCTACCCAACAAAAATTACACTGGGAGATGCTGCCACGGGGCAGGGAGGAGGTTCATTAGCATTCTCAGCTACATTCAGAGCCACCCCTCCAGGCAGCAAGAGGGCAAAGCCATGGCCAAGTGAGGAGGCGCCACTCAAAGAAGCAGGCATGCAGCCCTCCTACCTTTCTGCTGTGCTGGTACAGAACCTCAGCCCCTCCCAACTTCGTACGGCCTCGACTTTCCTTTATCCCCCATATGTGATCTGAGTTGAGGCCATGAGTTATACACTTTCCTAACTTGGGTGGTTCTGTTCTTTGGCCCTGGGAAAAGGCATCTTCTTAGGACCTCGTTCTTATTCTCTTTGTCTAAGATTGAGGCAACCCTCATTCATCCCCCAAATGCACCTCATTTCAATTTCCTCTTTCAAAGGAGCAGGCATCCTTGCCAAGGGGCTAAAGTTTCTCATGCAGTCAAGCAGAGGGGTTGGGGAGCCACCATCCCTTAACTGGCAAGCCTCTGGGGTCCCCCAAGGGCCATAGCTCGGTCTTACCAATCAGAGTGGACAAAGGGCAGTGTGACCTCACTGACTGGGAGTAGTTCCAGCCCAAAGCAGACTTGGCATTTATTTGGCCTGTGCATTTTGATGGCGGATAAATGCGGTTTCCGTTAGGCTCTTTGAGATATTGAAAATAGCTCACAAACTCTGATTACTGCCTTTGAAGACCTACAGGGGTCTGGGAACCCCAGGCAGGGAAGACCATTCTTGCCCAATTTCTCCTCTACACCCTCAACACCCCCTTTGTTTCTTCCCTTCTCAAGTTTGGAACAAACTGGGTAAAAAACACAAGAGGAGTCAAATGGAGAGATCAAAATGTCAGCTTCATTACCTTACCGATAAAGCTGATTGGAGGACGTGGCTTTGGATATGTGGCAAAATTGTCTTGTTAATACATCACTCTTGAATTGAAGAAGTTACCCACTCATTCACCAGCAAAGGAAACAGCCTCAGGCTTCCCTCACAGGGACAAGGCCTGCTGGATAAGTTAAGGAGGTGCAAAGGTGGGTTAGGGCTGAGCTAAGTATGCCAAGTTATTTCCCTACAAATGCGCTTTGGACAAGTCACTCCTCCTCCAGGATAGGGAGAGAGTTAGGGGTCAGAGAGAGACTGGAAAAATGTTTGTCACTGGTACTTGGTCCTCAGGAGCGTGGACTGAGAATTCTCTCCCCTCTGTGGAGACAAGAGTAGGATGAACATGTTCTCTCCTAACACTGCCCAGTGAATCTGGACCTGAGCTGGTTGGCACCGCCTGCAGCTGGGGATGACTGGGGCAAGCGGGACCTGTCCCACCCAGTCAAGAGGAATGGTAGGAGCCCCACCCACCTTGGACTTAGCTGTAGATACCAGACAGCCTTGGAGGTTTCTCAAAGCTGTTACCCAGAATGAGAGGAAATGTTGACTAAGACATTGATCATCTGGCCCGCTTATCTCTGTGGCATATTTAAATAAGAAAATAAATTGTTCATTTTTCTTTACCCTTCATTGTCCCCTGGAAGAGTAAATGGAGAATATATTTCAACTAGGTGAATTGTTAGGAAATGGGACCACGGTTTAAAATGCATCAGCTCTGGAGTCAGACCTGACTCTCCTTGGTTAACTCCTTGATAGGAACTGATGTCAGATTAGGGCCGGGCATCACACATTTGCTTTGCATACGAGGGGCCAAAATTGACTGGAATAACAGGTCCAAGGCAAGAGAGGCAGGCTGGAGATGACAGAGACAGTTACTGGCGTAAGGCAGTAGCAACGCCAAGACTTTCCCCCTCCTTCCTTCCTTCTTTTTTCTTTCCATCTGTGTATCTATTTAACCAAGTTGTATTGAGCTACCACCTTGTGCCAGATACTATGCTGGGTTCCGGGATATAGAATTTGATGTCATGCATGGGATCTATCCTTTGGCCCCCATCCCCCTAAACTTTCAGTCTTTCTAATATATACCTGCGGAGTGGACAGATATTACACAGATAATTTAAATGCAATGTGGTGAACATCACAATAGAGTTGAAATGGGGCAAGGAGAGGGGTTATGGGAGCACAGAGAAAGGTCAGGAGTCCAGCCAGCAGCTATCAGGGATGACTTCCTGAAGGAGGCAATGTTAAACGAGACCTGGAGGTCCAGGAGACAGTTAGTGTAGAAAAGACCGAAAAGAATCAGTCGCAGCTTTTTCACCTGGTAAAGCTATTATTGTTAATGCGCTGGGAGGCTGCTGCTCTGGGTGGACAGGCACTGGGACCCATGAGGTGCCAGTGTGATTCTGACTCTGATTATGTTGAACACATTGCTGTACCCAGGCACTGTGCTAGATTTTTATATGATTATCATATTCCGTGGGCTCCAGACCCCACTGAAGGTAGGTAGTATAATGATTCTCATTTTATAGACGTAGTCTGAGATTTGGTGGAGTAAGATGGCTTGCCCAAAGATCACACAGCAGGTCAAGGATGGAGCTTGTTACCACATAGCAGCATCTGCATGGAATTTCTTAATCGTGTTTTTACAGCTGTTTCCACACAGCACACAATGTGGCAGCCCTAGATAGAGTCCAGCAGTGGCACAAATCACAAACCATTTCAATAGTAATAGCACTGATAATATCATCTTCATGTATGGACTGCCTACTGTGAGCCTCTGTGCCAAGCATTTTATATACACCATCTAAAATAAGCCTTGAAACAGGCCCGTAAGATAGATGGCATTGTTATCCCCATCTTGCAGATGGGCAGACCAAGGCTCAGTCATGTGAAGTCACGTCACACAAAGTCACACATGGTTGGTAAATGTTGGAGTTACATCCAGGGCTGCATGATTCCAAAGCCCGCACTGCTGAGCAGAACACTATTTCATTCCTGATACAATTTCACACAAGAAGATGGAGCGAGGGGGCCATTCTCCTCTTCCATCACCCCCTGCCACTTTCCAGACCTTCGTTTTCTCATCTCTGTAAAGGAGACAGCCTTCTGCCTGCCTCGAACAAAGATGGTGACGGGATCACCAGGGCATTGCAAAGGCCACTTCCGCTGGACTTGTAAGATGCTTGCAGCTGAATTTCAGGACTTGTGTCTCCTGGGGCACCAGGTGGCTTCTGAAAGGAGACTGAGGGGGCAGAGAAGAGCCGATCTTGGGCCTCGGCTCCAAGGACAAGTTGTCTGATTTGATCCTGCAGACCCTTCATCTCTGGATGAGTGTATCCTCATTTTCATGTAGTTATTAGATGTGTAAAGATAACCTATTTGGAGACTGAGGGGGCTGCCAGGACAGGATGACCCATCTCTTCTCCAAAGGCCATGGCAGCAAAAGAATGGCTCAGAGAAGCTGCTTAGGGACACTTCATGACTCACACACTCAGCAAACATGTATGGGGTGGGCCCTGTACAGTGTCACAAAGAGGGAAGACAGCATCCCTGCCTTAAGGAGCTCACATTTCTATGAGGGAGGTGCATCACAGTAGTCACCGTGCAACGTGGTGCCCAGAAACCTGGTGGTCACCCTTGACACCTCTTTCTCCCTTTCCTTCTATCCCCACATCAAGCCATGAGCAAATCCTGTTGGCTCCACCTTCAAAATAAATCCAGGATCCCAGCCCCTGGTGCCACCCCCATCACACCCCGGGGTCCGAGCCATCTTCTTCTTTTGCCTGGACCCTTCCCTGGTTTCCCTCCTTGCATTCTCATCTCTTTCCATTTTCCTCCAACCTGGCAGCTGGAGAGCTTTGAACATGGTTAGATAGATCATTCATTCCCCTGCCATCATTCAGAAATAAGTCAAGATCCTTTCCTTGTGCTCATCCCTCATTTTCTTCCTGATCTCATCCACCTAAGACTTGCTCCTGCATACTCTGCTCCGGCCAGCGGCTTCTCTGCTGTTCCTCAGATACACTGGGTGGTGGGGCATGCATGCAAATAGATTTGGGGCTTGCCATCCCCTGGGTAGCCACAAGGCCCAGCCATCACTTCGATAAATTATTGTTCCAACATCACCTCCTTGGAGAGGTTTCCTCAACCCCCTCATCCATAGTAGTCCCTTCCTTCGCTTACCCTGCTCTGGCTTCTTTCATAGTCCTTAGAACCACCCAACATAGGATATATGCATTTTAAAACATTTACTGACTTCTCAAGCAAATCCCTTGAGATCAAGGAGCTTGTCTATCTTGTTCTCTGTGGTATACCCAACTCCTAGAACAGTGTCTTACACATAATATGGGCTCAATGAATATTTATGGGATGTTGAATGAATGAATACAGAGAGAGAACCAAGACATGAAAATCCAGTAGATGGAGTTAATAACTCCAGTGTATGGGGGTGGGTAGGGGGTACAGGTGGGTTCACTGTTGGGTGATGTGACATTTGAGATGGGACTTAAAAGGTGGAACAGGAAATTTTCAGGGGAAGAAAGGAGTGGGATGTATCCCAGGAAGAGCCTCCAAACCTGTAAGGGCCCTATATTCACAGGAGGAAATGAGAAGTTCTGTGTGTTCGAGTGCTCCTTGTGTGTGTGTGGTGGCTGGGGCTGCAGGAAGTGAGGCTGGAGAGGGGACAGGTTGTAGAGGAGGGGAAGGGTGTGGCTGTTCAGTGGGAGGTGATTATAAGCCTGGTCTCTGGAGCCAGCCCAGCTGGGTTCAAATCCCAGCCCCACGTCAAAAACGTATAAGTCACCCTTGGAGGTGGCTATGAAATCTTTGCTTAGAACCTCAGAGAAAAGTGTTGTTCTCTGTTCTATATTCTCAGAGGCATGGATTGGAGATTGGGAGAGACCGAGGCTTAAATCCTGCCCTGCTTGGTACTAGCCTGTGTAAGGGGCATAGTAATCTCTTTAGACCTCAGTTCCCCATCTCTAAAACAGGAACAGTAGTGCCTCATTCACAAAGCCTTTGTAACAATGAAATGAGATGATATACATGATGCATTTACTTAGGCCTGACCTGGTACTCCCTCATGGTTGCCAAGGTGATGGGGCCTGCTGAACACAGTGTGATCCGAGGCATTGGGAGAACACTTGCCTTTAAGCTCTCGGTGGGGCCGCAGGTGTTCTCTAGACATTTGCCAGGCCTTGTTTGCAAGTGGTGGTGCCTTTGCTTAGAGAGCCTGCATTTCAGTCTGCTGTCCCCTTCAAGTTTACAGAGGGCCATGCTTTCTTCTGCCGCTGGGTTTTTTTTTTTTTTTTTCCACGTGCCAATTCCTCTGTCTGGAGTATTCTCTTCCCCTTTCACTGCGTTAACCATGGCTCAAGTTTCACTTCCTCAGAGAAGGCCCCCTGCACCCAGTCTAAATCATTCTCATAGAATTGTGTGTCTTGCCCTTGGATAACTTATCTCAGTTGATCATGATACATTGATCAAAGCCATTAGTTTATTATTATCAAGCTTGCTCTCTAGACTGGAAACTTTAGGAGGTCAGGGACTTTGCCTGGCTTTGCTTATTATCCTACTTCTGGACCACGGATGGTCCCTGGCAAATAGTAGGTCCTTAGTTATTTAGGCACCATGGAAACGCCATGCACAACTCTAGTAATGCTGCCTTTGCCTGTTCCTTCCCACACAAGACTGGGAGGACTGGGGAGCCACTTTACCCATGAACCTCACAGCTTTAGGAGGGATGCCAGTTTGTCTTTTTAATTTATAACAACAACAATGAATAAGATGTACTCAGTGCTCCAGCCGCTGTGCTAAGTACTCTGTAGACATTATTCCTTCACTTAATGGAAACATCATTATTACTGAGAGAAAAGAAAGATGCTGAGAAGTTTGTATAATGTGGTACAATTTTAAGAAAATAAACAATGGCAAACCCCTACTGTATATGTAAATGTGTATATGTGGGCATGTCAGTTTATGTTTGTGACTCTGTCTGCTTTCTGTAGCTTATAACAGAATTACCACAAAAATCTGAAGCCTATAACAAAATTGCCACAAACTATCTGTTCCTTATAATAGAATAACCACAAAATTCTAAAGAACAAAATTACCTGAAGATGGATAATTTATAAAGAAAAGGAATTTTTTTTTTTTTTTTTTTTTTTGAGACAGAGTTTCGCTCTTGTTGCCCAGGCTGGAGTGCAATGGCGCGATCTCGGCTCACCGCAACCTCCGCCTCCCAGGTTCAAGCAATTCTCCTGTCTCAGCCTCCCAAGTAGCTGGAATTACAGGCATGCACCACCATGCCCAGCTAATTTTGTATTTTTAGCAGAGACAGGGTTTCTCCATGTTGAGGTTGGTCTCGAACTCCTGACCTCCTGTAAAAGGAATTTATCTCTTACAGTTCTGGAGGCTGAGAAGTCCAAGGTCGAGGGGCTGCATCTGGTGTGGGTCTTCTTGCCGATGAGACTCTCTGCAGAGTCCCACAGTGGCACAGGGCATCACATGGTGAAGGGGGCTGGGTGTGCCAGTCCAGGAGTTCTCTCTTCTTCTTCTTCTTACAAAGCCACTACTTCCACTCCCATGATAACCCATTAATCCATTAACCCATTACCCCATTAATCTATGAATGGATTAATCACTCCTGAGGGCAGAGGCCCTCACCTTTTAAAGGCCCTGCCTCTCAATACTGCCACTTTGGGGATTAAGTTTCAGCACAAGGTTTGGATGGGACAAACATTCAAATGGTACTAGTATGCATGTGGTTTTATAAGAAAGCATAAAGATTTGGGAAGATGAAAACTAGATTTTAATATGGGTTGCTATTTAATATGGTTTAATAGGAGTGAGTGTTGGTTAAGGGTGGGGGTGATGGAGAGGAAGCCAAGTGTGAAAAGGAAAAGTAAAAATAAAATTTCACTGAAATCCCAATATGATACATGAGAAGATCATATTTGTGCATTCATGCAAGGTTATATATGAATGTGTATGTAAAAATATATACAAATTGTTTCAAAAAAGTAGTATATGCTGGCAAGGGTGCAGGGTGATGGGCACTTTCATAAGCTGCCTGTAGGGGTGTAAATTGTTACAAACTTGCTGGAAAGGAACTTGGTACTATATTGTCAACAGCCTTTAAAATATTATATATTTGGGCTCAATATTTCATTTCAAAGAATTTACCCTAAAGAAATAATCAGACATGTAGTCAACCATTTATGTATAAGATGCATAGCATTACTTATAATAGAGGGAAAAGATGAAAATGAAATAAGCAGCCAACCATAAGAGAAAAGCTAAGCTGTTACATCAAAATCTTAATTGAAGTCTCCTGACAGTCCTACAGATATAGTTACTCTTACCACCTCCATTTTACAGAAGGAGAAAACAGAGGCTCAGGGAGGTGAAGGAGGTTGGCTGCAGTAATACAGCAAGTGGTGGAGCAGGATTTGAACTTCTACATATTTGCGAACACATGAGAATCCTTACCTTAGTGACAAGCTTGTCACATCTGTCATTCAAATCCCTCTCCTGGAGGAAATCATATAGCTCCAAAGTACAATGTACCCTTAAAACCTTGATCTAGGACCTGCTTAACCATAGTATGTGGAGGTGCCCCAGAAGGATCATCAAAGGGACTTCACTTTCTTTTAAATAAATTGTAAAGTTTGTTTAGCCAGCACCTGACATAGACTTACCACTTAGTAAATACTACAACTTATGATTCACATGATCGTTTTTTCTTGGTTAGAGAATCAGTTCAGAAAAGGGGATGTTTTCTTGCTTATCGTTGTGATTTCCCCTACTTGGTTTAGCTTGGAAATGGTCCTCTTGACAGCAGCTTGTTGGAGTGGCAAGGCCGAAGTTTTAGAGTCAAACCGGGGTTTGAATTCTGATACTGCTTCTCAGCAGCTGTGTGATTTTAGACAAATTACTTAACCTCTGTGAGCTGCAGTTTCTCCTCTGAGCCCCTTTGCCTGACTCAGAGAATTGCAGGGAAGATGAAATTAGTTGTCAAATAGAAAGCGCCTGACAAATCTCTGTTTTGTAGAAGGCGTCTATTACATGTTAGGCTGTCTCGTAGAAGGCGTCTATTACATGTTAGGCTGTCTTGTAGAAGGTGTCTGTTACATGTTAGGTTGCTTGCCTTCCCAATTGGAAAGCACATTCTTCAGTTGAAGCACTGGATTGTGAGTTGTTTTAGCCAGGTTGGGCCAGGCTGGGACAGGGTGTACACTGGGCCAGGGGCACTGGCATCATGGCTAGGGCTTCACCCCAGGCTAGAGTTCAAAGGGAGGAGGGTGAAGGAGGGAAGGGAGCATATAGTTAGCTGGACCCAGAATGGACACTGGAGGTTACAGGGTAGTTTTGAGCCTGATGTGTTTACTCTTGTTGGTAGCTAGAAGTCCCAGCTGGTCAGAGACCAGCAGGAGAATCTGGGCATGAGAGGAAGAGGAGGGAGGTAAATGTGGATAAAGACTTGCTGTTAAGAGTGCTCAAAGATGTTCTGGTGAAAAGAGCTTAGTGGGCCTTGTCCGAAAAAGTAATAACGTTTCAATCACTTTTTTTTTTCTTGTATTCATTGGGCCTTGCTTACCCCAGTCTCTTCGCCTCCAGAGATATAAGTAAGTCTAGGCTATGGGGTGGGATGAAGAGGTGCAATTGCTGAATGGGTGGGTGGATAGATGGATGGGATGGATCGAGATAGTGGGTGATGGAAGAATGGATAGGTGGATGGGATGGATTGCTAGAGAGCATTGATAGATATTTGGGATGGATGAATAAGTGGATGGGGTATTAGATGGGGGGATGGATAAATGCATGGATGACTAGGATGGAAGGATGTGGTTGATTGATGAGTGGGTAAAGTGGAAGAGTAAGTGGGCTAGATGGGATCAATGGATGGAATGGATGAGTAAATGGAAAGATTAGTGGAAGGGTGAATGGATAGATGACAGGATTGGCTTGATAGAGATTATAGCAATGAAATGAGATGGCTGAATGAAACAATAGAATGGACAACAAGTAGATTCATGGGATGAGTAGACATATAGACAGATGACTGTACAAGAGGAAAGACCCATGGATGGTAGATAGAAGGATGATTGGATAATGGATGGATCACAGTTTTCATAATTTATTGTTTAAGCAAACTCATTTGGGGACTGGCTGGACAAAAATAGTGATAAAGGCTGAACTTTATTAAAGGCATCATGGGAATTGATAAGCAAATGATGCAGAGAGGAGTCCAGACTCCTATCCCAAGGAAGTTTGTCTAACAAGTGCCCTTAATGAAAAATCATGATGCATCAGGCCTGGAATCCCAGCACAGACCATGTTCATATAGCTCTGTGAAAGACTGTGTCTGTTCTCATGCACAAACACTGTCTTTATGATCTCTGATCTGCAAATATGGGATATGTCCACACTGGTATTCACACTCACATGTAATATTTTATGGAGACCACTTGTTCACACCCTTTTTGGAACCAAAAGAAACTCAATGGCTAACATCCACAGCACATTCAACTGAGTAGGCGGAAACCACAGGAAGGAAAATCAGGTGGCTCAGGGGTTGCCTTGTTTAATGGGTGTGAGTTTTTTTCTTAGTTAAATAAGTAATTAATTTTGAAAGTCAGTGAATTTATTTTGAAAGTTCAGTGAAATAGTTTCTAAGTTTTCTTTACCAGAGCAACCTGTGTGACTGAAGATAAAGTACAGGCGAGATCTGCGAGTTTCTCAGTCAGGGCTTGGATAGTCTCCAGGATGCAGTTACCCAAATGACCTAATTTTTCTCCCCTTCTAGCCATGCCTCTCTCTCCCGCTTGCTCTTTCTCTTCCCTTTAAGTTTAATTAGTTATAACTACTTTTTAATTACTATAGAAGTAATACATGCTCAGGGCAAAAATTGAAATGGCATAGAAGAGCATATGGTGAAAAACGCCCTTCTCCCCACTGCAGAGCTCAGTCCCACTTATCAACAGTTTCTTCTGAATTATTCCAGACATTTTCAAAACATACAAGAAAATGTAAATGGAACACAAATTATATTTCACAAAAATGGGATTATTGTAGATATATCATATACATTACTCTGTAACATGCTTTTTTCTCTTAGAAATGTCTCTTATACCTCTTTCTGGGTAAGTGTACATAGATTTATCTCATTCCTCTTAGTGGCTACATGATATTTCATAAGTTACTGTAAATTAGTCAATCAGTTCCTTTTTTTTTTTTTTTTTTTTGAGATGGAATCTTGCTCTGTTGCCAGGCTGGAGTGTAGTGGCGTGATCTCTTCTCACTGCAACCTCCGCCTCCTGGGTTTAGGCAATTCTCCTGCCTTAGCCTCCTGAGTAGCTGGGACTATAGGTGCACACCACCACACCAGCTAATTTTTGTATTTTTAGTAGATATGGGGTTTCACCATGTTGGTCAGGATGGTCTCGATCTCTTGACCTAGTGATCCACCCACCTCGGCCTCCCAAAGTGCTGGGATTACAAGAGTCAATCAGTTATTTATTATTTAGGCTTTTTCTAGTTTTGGGCTACCCTAAACAATATCAACAAAATAATTGTGTGTGTGTGTGTGTGTGTGTGTGTGTGTGTGATTTCAAAATGAAGGAAGATGTCTATAGAATGGATTTGTTGCCTCAAAGGATATATGCATTTATGCTGATAAACTTGCCAATTTGCATTAATTTAAATACTGCCAATAGTATTTGAAAGTTCTTTGTAACTCTACACTTTAGAGTACATCAGAATCACCTGGAGAGCTTGTTAAAATACAGATTGCTGGGCCCAGGAGTTTCGGATTAAGTCAATCTGTGATCAAATAGGTCTGCAATAGAGTAGATTTGGGATGAGATTGGAGTATTTGCATTTCTAACAAGTTCTCTGGTGATGCTGATGTACTGGTCAAGGAACCACTGCTTCATCCTTTCCCAACAACTTTTTAAAAACTTGCAAATCTGATGGAAATCAGAAAAGTAGCTCGTTATTGCATTCCTTTAATTATAACTGAAGCTAAGCATCTTTTCATATTTCTTAGTCATCTGTATCTCTTCTCCTGAAAACTATCGGTTTGTGCACCTTGCTCGTTTTCTATGGCATTGTTTCTGTTTTTCTTATTGATTTATAAGAACTCTTTGCATATAAAAGACACTGGCTCTTTAATCTGTAGTAGCATGGCAAATCTTTTTTGCAGTTTGGACCTGTGTTTACACTCTGTGGTATCTGTGTTTTATTTTTTACATAGAGAGGTTCTACATATTTATGCACTTACATTTGTCTGTGTTTTGGCTTCTGGTTTTGTGTCATACCTAGAGAAAGACCTTTTTCTTTTTAAGATTATATAAAATTTAACAATGAATGTGTCTTGATGCTTTCTTTTATAATAATTTCTAATCTAAAATAGGGCAGCAAATGTTACTATGGTAATGTAGTGACTACTTATTTAGGAATGAAAATATGAAGTTTTCACATTTCTGAATTAACCTAAAGGGATCTTTGCAGCCTTTTTATCCCCTGGGTCTATCAGAGAGAAAAGAAACTCCCATTTTATAGCTTTCCCCTCTCCAGGCTATTACTGTAATGAGTTGAGATTTAAAGAAGAGTCTGAAGATCGAGGGCAAAGAGTGTTGGCTGTTGTCAAGCAAACAGATGTTTCTAAAGTGATGGAGGCACCAAGAGAACCATGGAGACCATAAGCATGAGGCAGCACAGCACACAAATGCTCCCTCCTCTTTCTGCCTGTTTGGCTGCCAGAGCTGCTCTTTTATTTTATTTTATTTTTTATTTTTTTTATTTTATACTTTAAGTTCTAGGGTACATGTGCACAACGTGCAAGTTTGTTACATACATATACATGTGCCATGTTGGTGTGCTGTACCCATCAACTAGTTATTTACATTAGGTATATACCCCAGTGCTATCCCTCCCCCCTCCCCTAACCCCACAATAGGCCCCGGTGTGTGATGTTCCCCTTCCTGTGTCCAGGTGTTCTCATTGTTCAGTTCCCACCTATGAGTGAGAACATGTGGTGTTTGGTTTTTTGTCCTTGCGATAGTTTCCTGAGAATGATGGTTTCCAGCCTCATCCATGTCCCTACAAAGGAGTTGAACTCATCCTTTTTTATGACTGCGTAGTATTCCATGGTGTATATGTGCCACATTTTCTTAATCCAGTCTGTCATTGATGGACATTTGGGTTGGTTCCAAGTCTTTGCTATTGTGAATAGTACTGCAATAAACATACGTGTGCATGTGTCTTTATAGCAGCATGATTTATAATCCTTTGGGTATATACCCAGTAATGGGATGGGTGGGTCAAACGGTATTTCTAGTTCTAGATCCTTGAGGAATCGCCACACTGTCTTCCACAATTGTTGAACTAGTTTACAGTCCCACTAACAGTGTAAAAGTGTTCCTATTGGTTCACATCCTCGCCAGCACCTGTTGTTTCCTGACTTTTTAATGATCGCCATTCTAACTGGTGTGAGCTGGTATCTCATTGTGGTTTTGATTTGCATTTCTCTGATGGCCAGTGATGAGGAGCATTTTTTCATGTGTCTGTTGGCTGCGTAAATGTCTTTTTTTGAGAAGTGTCTGTTTTTGATGGGGTTGTTTGTTTTCTTCTTGTAAAGTTGTTAGAGTTCTTTGTAGATTCTGGATATTAGCCCTTTGTCAGATAAGTAGATTGCAAAAATTTTCTCCCAATCTGTAGGTTGCCTGTTCACCCTGATGGTAGTTTCTTTTGCTGTGCAGAAGCTCTTTAGTTTAATTAGATCCCATTTGTCAATTTTGGCTTTTGTTGCTATTGCTTTTGGTGTTTTAGACGTGAAGTCCATGCCCATGCCTATGTCCTGAATGGTATTGCCTAGGTTTTCTTCTAGGGTTTTTATGGTTTTAGGTCTAACATTTAAGTCTTTAATCCATAATCCATCTTGAATTAATTTTTGTATAAGGTGTAAGGAAGGGATCCAGTTTCAGCTTTCTACATATGGCTAGCCAGTTTTCCCAGCACCATTTATTAAATAGGGAATCCTTTCCCCATTTCTTGTTTTTGTCAGGTTTGTCAAAGATCAGATGGTTGTAGATGTGTGGTGTTATTTCTAAGGGCTCTGTTCTGTTCCATTGGTCTATATCTCTGTTTTGATACCAGTACCATGCTGTTTTGGTTACTGTAGCCTTGTAGTATAGTTTGAAGTCAGGTAGCGTGATGCCTCCAGCTTTGTTCTTTTGGCTTAGGATTGTCTTGACAATGTGGGCTCTTTTTTGGTTCCATATGAACTTTAAATTAGTTTTTTCCATTTCTGTGGAGAAAGTCATTGGTAGCTTGATGGGGATGGCATTATATCTATAAATTACCTTGGGCAGTATGGCCATTTTCACCATATTGATTCTTCCTATCCATGAGCATGGAATGTTCTTCCATTTGTTTGTGTCCTCTTTTATTTTGTTGAGCAGTGGTTTATAGTTCTCCTTGAAGAGGTCCTTCACATCCCTTGTAAATTGTATTCCTAGGTATTTTATTCTCTTTGAAGCAATTGTGAATGGGACTTCACTCATGATTTGGCTCTCTGTTAGTCTGTTTTTGGTGTATAAGAATGCTTGTGATTTTCGCACATTGATTTTGTATCCTGAGACTTTGCTGAAGTTGCTTATCAGCTTAAGGAGATTTTGGGCTGAGACGAGGGGGTTTTCTAAATATACAATCATGTCATCTGCAAACAGGGACAATTTGACTTCCTCTTTTCCTAATTGAATACCCTTTATTTCTTTATCCTGCCTGATAGCCCTGGCCAGAACTTCCAACACTATGTTGGAAGCACAACACACAAATGCTCCCTCCTCTTTCTGCCTGTTTGGCTGCCAGAGCTGCTCGTTGTTTTTTTTTTTTCTTTTTTTCTTTCTTTTTTTTTTTTGAGACAGTCTCACTGTGTCACCCAGGCTGGAGTGTAGTGGTACAATCTCCACCCCCCAGGTTCAAGGGATTCTCCTGCCTCAGCCTCCTGAGTAGCTGGTACTATAGGTGCGCACCACCACGCCCGGCTAATTTTTGTATTTTCAGTAGAGGCGGGATTTCACCGTGTTGGCCAGGATGGTCTCAATCTCCTGACCTCGTGATGCCTCAGCCTCCCAAAGTGCTGGGATTACAGGCGTGAGCCACCGCACCCAGCCTGCTCGGGTTTTATATTCATACTCTCTACCCCTGGGCATGGTCTCTTTGACTAAGTAGCAAGATGTACCATGGGAAAGGAACATAAGGGATGGGAAAGTGTGAAACATAGTCTTTTGCATAACCTGTAACTATGGGCTGATTTTTTTTTTTTTTTTTTTTTTTTAACAGGGTCTTGCTCTATCACCCAGGCTGGAGTGCAGTGGTACAATATTGGCTCACTGCAACCTCCACTTCCCGGGTTCAAATGATTCTCCTGCCTCAGACTCCAGAGTAGCAGGGATTACAGGCACCCACCACCACACCTGGCTAATTTTTGTAATTTTAGTAGAGACAGGGTTTTGCCATGTTGGCCAGGCTGGTCTCGAACTCCTGATCTCAGGTGATCCACTCACTGAGCCTCCCAGAGTGCTGGGATTACAGGCGTGAGCCACCACACCCAGCCTGGGCTGAATGAATTAATGGAAGCATCATTATTTGCAAGGCTTGCTTTTCTGTTATTCAGACAACTTCAAGTGCAGAGTTCAGTGCTCCATACTGGGATGATATCATTTACAAGTCACTGTACTGGCTTGGCAGGAACTGGCAGTCTAGTGGACAACTAGATACAGAAACAAGCAGTATTGCAAAAGAGGGAGAGAGGTGGTAATAGAAGGTGCTAGACTTTACAAGGACAGGGACTATGCCTTTTCTGTCATTCTGTCCTAGGATGAAGCATGAGGCCTGACACTGAGGTGCCCAATCAATGTTTGGTGATTGAATGAATTAATTTGAAAGCTGTATTAGTGAAGGTTCACCAGAGAAATAGAACAACAACAACAAAAGAAGGGTGTGTTTGTGTGTGTGTACGAAATTTATTATGAGAATTGGCTCATGCAATTATGAAGGCTGAAAAGCCCCACAATCTGCCACCTGTAATCTGCAGACCCAGGAAAGCTGATGGTGTAATTCAGTCTGAATCTGAAGGCCTGAGAAAAGGGATGTGGGATAGTGAGGATGAACCCTGGTGTAAGTCCCAGAGTGTGAAGGCCCTAAAATTAGGAGCTCTGACGTCTTAGGGCAGGGGAATATCCCAGCTCAAGGAGAGAGAATTTGCCTCTCCTCTTTCTATTTCTTCTTTTGAGGACTTCAATGGATTTGATGGGCCCACCCACATTGGTGAGGGCTGATCTGTTTTATTTAGTCTACTGATTCCAATGCCAATATTTTCCTGAACACCTTCACAAACACATCCAGAAATAATGTTTTCCCAGCTATCTGGGCATCCTTTAGCCCAGTCAAGTTGACACATAAAGTTAACCATCACAGGAACAGAGGGGAGGGAGCAAGTAACTACACCTGGAGGAGGTGTCAGAGGAGGGGATATTTGGGTCTTAATCAGAAGAAGAGGGGTGATAGAGAAGTGGGTCATAATCAAGATGGTTTTCCGTGGGTGCCACCTGTTACCCACCTGGGCCTGGGATGAATTCCACAATGTCACATGGCAAGAGTGAATTGGGGCTTTATTAGGGGAAGGGAAAGCTGACTAAGTCAGGGTCAGCAGGATGAGGTGCCACGGGTCTCCCATTCTCCCTTACGTGCATGGAGGGCTGTGCTGGGGCCGTAGTGTCCAGCACCATGGCCTGACATGCATCCCGAGTCTGTTCCAGAGGCGAGTCCTCCCTCTCTCTTGCTTTTCTTCCTTACAGATCAAGTGTGTGAATCACCTCATCAGTGAAGGGACGTGCAAGCTGCTTGGGTGTGTGCTGTTTTTAGGAATTGTCTATAAGGTTAGCTGTCCCATACTTGGAGGAGTTTGTGGCCCATGAGAGGTTGGAGTCCCCCTTGTCTCTTGGGAAGCTGAATTTGGATGCCCCCGGCCCCAGCCAGCTCATGATTTAGGCAACCCCGAGTGAGCACTCAGAAGTATTTTCAGGGGATCCTGACCCTTGCATCGCAGTGGGAAAGGGTGTGTGGGCTGAGAGGTGAGCTTGTGCAAAGACAGAGCTGTGCCACTGGATGGGAAGCAGAAGAACCTCCTGACTGGAGACTCTGGCCTGGGCTCATTTGAAAACGAGAAGGAAATCTTATGCCTGATCAGGAATGAGCAGCTTGGTGATGGTGGCCTCAGGGATCCCCACTCTGTGCTGCCTCAGAGGGAGGCCTGGGCCTGGAGGCTGTAGGTGGGGGTCAGCATGAGTCTGTGGCTTCAACCTGATTTCCACTTCCTGCAGTTCCTGATGATGAGTAAGCCGCCCTCAAGCTAGGTCCCTGGAGCGGAGTTCGGGAAGAAGGTGCAGGATGCCAAGATTGATATGATACCAGGGCCAAGTCAGTGGGCAGGGTCTGGTCTACACCCTCTCCTAGAGAGTGTAGGACAGAGACATCCCCAGGCAGGCTGGCCTGTGTAAATAACTTGCAAGATACATTTCCCTGTTTGTTAATTGAAAAGAAAAATTAAGACTCCCCTCTCCTTCACCTCCCAATAGAGCAGACAGAACTTTGACTTTGGGTCAAGTATAATTCATTCTTGTCTAGTACTTTCACTATTGGCTGGCTCTGCCAACCTCTCTTCACCGCAGTGTCCTCATCTGTAAAGGGGACTTATAATAGCCCCTGCCTCATGGGATAGTCGGGAAGGAGAAATGAGAGCATGCACTCGCAGGGACCCAGTGCATGGCAGGTACTTAATAATGTTTAACAAAAATGAAGCATGGCCAGGCCGGGTGGCTCAAGCCTGTAATCCCAGCACTTTGGGAGGTGGAGACGGGCGGATCATGAGGTCAGTAGATCGAGACCATCCTGGCTAACACGGTGAAACCCTGTCTCTACTAAAAAATACAAAAAACTAGCCGGGCGAGGTGGCGGGCGCCTGTAGTCCCAGCTACTCCAGAGGCTGAGGCAGGAGCATGGCGTAAACCCGAGAGGCGGAGCTTGCCGTAAGCTGAGATCTGCCACTGCACTCCAGCCTGGGTGACAGAGCAAGACTCCATCTCAAAAAACAAACAAACAAACAAACAAAACAAAAGAAGCATTGCTTGGTGAGGTGGGAGGTGGAGAAACAGGAGCAGGGAGGGGTATGGAACCCTAGGCAGAAAGGAGCGGGTACCACATTGAATGCCAGCATTTATTGAACACCTACTATATGCTCTGTCTGGTGGGGAGATACGTAAAGGAGAATCAGATGCCTTACTTTTTCTTGATTCCTGGGTAGGATGGTCTCAGATTGTCCTTTAAACCAGGAACCAAGCTGTGGATATGCAGAGATGGGGACCTGGGAGGGGTTTCTGGGAAGGAGGCCCTTGAAAACAGGCTCCAAGAGTTGCAAAATGGATGCTATAGTCAGGTGTCATCAGAGAAGAAAGACATCCTGAGAGAGGAGCCTGAGGATTGGTCGGGGGCAGGGAAGGCACTGAGAGCAGGGCTGAGCAGGGTGAGTCTTTAAAGCCTTCTCTGTCTCTCCCTGGGACAGTCGATCCCTGGCTGGTCCACCTGCTTCCGCTGTTCTCACCTGTGGTTCCTTCTTCACACAGCAGCTGGCGAAATCCTAAAACATGCAGATCTGATTCGGTCACCCCTCCCACTGCATACATACAGTTGAAACCATCCTGATTTGATCTGGCCTTGACTGCCAGTCTACCCACGCTTCCCCTCCCGCCACTCCTGTACGCTTCTCCATACCCCAGGTGTACTTGCCTTTTTGCTTTTACTGGAAAACAACAAACTTTTTTTCTTTTTGCCTCCCGACATTTCTTCCTGCTATTTTTTTCTGCCTGGAATGCTCTCCCTCCCACCTTCACACAGTTCGTTCACTCTTACCCTGTAGATCCCTGCTCAGGGACGGCATTGTCAGAGGTGACCACTGTAGATGAAGCACCACCACGTCACCTTCTTCATAGCTCTGATCATGCTCATTATATGATCTGTTGTTATTTACTTGTTTACTGTCTGTCTTACCCACTAGACAACAAGCAGCATGAGGATGACAACAGGGACTCTGTACCCCCAGTGCCACACACAGTTAGCACTTGATAAATATTTATCAATTGCATGAATGAAAGGCACAGGGTGGGGTGGAAGGGAGAGAATGAGCGGTAATTAATGTTTCTTGAGCTCCCCAGAGCCTGGAGTCTCATGTTCATAATCTTATTTAATTTTCCCAGCATGGCTGTGAGGGAGGTATTATTAATATTATGCTTTCCTTATAGATGAGGGAGCTGAGACTCAGAGAGGGTGAGCAGGGCACCCCAGGTCACACAGCCAGCAAGTGGTACTGTGAATTCAGTTTTGTCTGACTCTACAGGCCCGGCTTGTTCCTTCCTGTAGTGCTGCCGGATGCTCTGTGTGTGCAGGGAGCACGGAGCCAGCCAGAGCGGCGGATGCCCTGGCACGTGTGCATGTCTGCAGTAGTGGGTGGTGGTGAGGACGCAATCCCAGCTATCATGGGCTCTTTTAAATTCCTCCCTATTTACACATATCCTTCCATGTATTGTAACTGATACATGTAAGCACATGTGCACACACACATGCTTCTACACACAACATGTGTTCACACACACAGTTTCACAAGACAGGTACACTGCTTTACCACTCACAAACACAACACCAGGTGGAAGGGACACCCAGACTTTTACACAGATTCTTCCAGAAGGGCACTGATATCCTAGTGGAGGGAGGGGGTGGCAGCAGGACTCATGAAACCTCCATCCGGGATGGGAGGGTGGGCGTGCAGCCATGTACTGAAGAGCTGTGTGCGCAAAATGTATCTGTGTGTGTGTGGGGTACACATGTATGTTGTGGGCATGGACGTCTGTTTCTGTAGCTGTTGATGTGTGTGTGTGCATGTGTGAATTCTGCATGCCAGGACTTGGGCAATCGTGAGCTTCTTGCTCAGCCTAGGTTCCAGCTCCCAGCTCTCCAGCCCCAAGGGTAGGTCAGGCTTTGACCTTGAACCTCCCCTGTCCCTAGTCACTGTCCTTCTGAGCTGGCAGAGTTTAGGGACGACGCCCCTCTCGACTACACTTCAGGCTCTGTGTGGAGTGGCTTTCCTGGGAACAAAAGCCGGTCTACTCACTCCCCGACGACCCAGGATGTGAGTTTGCAGTTGACAACCACGCCTGGCAACAGCCAGGGCTCAACAAGGCCGGCAGCTGCACAGAGCCTGCCAGGCTGTTTGCGTCCTTCAGGGAGGTAGGGGCCTGGTGCTCTGTGCTCATTGAAACAGGTTTGTGCCTCTGCCTGAACTTCAGGCTTCTTTGAACACCCGGGTCTTCTCTTTTGGTGGAGCTGCCACCACTTTGACAACGTGCTGGCATGGAACCCTCACTGTCTGTCTGTGCTTTCTAGGGGAGAAGGAAGGTGGGAGACACACCCTCAGACCCGAGCACAGCATCCCTTCCTGTGGGTACAGTCTTTGAAGGACATGGGATTCCCCCAAATTTCTACCAAGAGCCACCACTGAGTTGGACCGGAGAGATTTTCCACCTCAGTCTCTGCACTCAGTCCTTCAAGTGCTCTGGGGAGGAGCCTCAGAAGATTCCAGTGCTGGGGTCTAAGTGGAGCAGGCAGGGGTCAGCTGCCTGGGTTTTGCTTGGAGAGACGCCCTCAAACAAGGTCCAGACTGAGCTCAGGGTCCAGAGGGAATGTGGGAGGACGGACACCCCTGGTCTTGGGCATGGAGCAGAAGTGAGGTCAGGGAGCAGGTGAGGCTGATTGCTGAGAAGGTGGAAGAGGCCACTTCCCACAAGGAACAAATCAAGAGCTGCAGCCAAGGGGCAAACGGAGGTCTTGCTGGCCTGAGAAGAGGGTGGGACCATGGGTGTGGTGGTGCCCAGCCATGCAAGGCCCCTTCAAAAGCTGGAGACCCTGACCCCCTCAACAACTCTTCTCGGAGCAGCCCCTTTCCTCGGTACGAAGGCCAGCCAGTCTCCACTGTGCATCCCTTGAACCACTGTTCCACTAGGACCCTCAGTCTCTATATGCTCCAGCCCTGGGTCAGTCCTGCACCTCAGCTCTGGGCCTGCCACCTGGACTATGAATCCTGCTGCCACTGCGAACTCATGTCTCTAACCTAAGCCCAACACCCCTTAACTATCTTTCTATCGGCCACCTGGTCAGCTTCCTGTCTTAATCCTAAGAGTGGCCCTTCTGAGACACAAATCCCTGGTTCTATCACAGGATGACTACCCTGGCACCTCACTGAGAACAGGCAGACCATCAGAATGGACTTCCACGTCCTCCTCCTACCTGTGGTTACATGCCTCTGCAGCCACTCCTCCTCCCCCAACTCCTCGAGGAAGAGGTGGGGTCTCTCCTACAGTCCCCAGTTCCCAGAGCCCAGGACCCCTTTCTTCCATCTCTCTTCTTTGTGATATGTCCCTTCTCTCCCCTCTTCCCTCCCATTTTATTTTTCTTCCCCACTGACTTCACTCCTTGAATTTAAAACAGGTTCAAAATAGAAGGTAGAAGCTTTTTGAGCCCTGAACTCCTCTCTGTCTGCCACCCTGTTCTTTGCCATTTAAAGCTAAGTTCCTCAAATAGTCCGTACTCAGTCTCTGGTTCTTCCAGTTAGCTCCCGTGGGGATCTGGGGGTTGGATGCCGCTGACAGAGCCTTTGTTGTGAAGCTGTGCATGGCTTCTCGGCATCTCACTCTAGGTCATGCCCTTGTTGCCTTCCACTGTCCGTGTCTGGTCTCTCTGTGCCTGTCTGCCTCTTTCCTGTGTCTCTGTCACTTTTCTGTCTCTCTGTTTCTTTTTCTTTCCTCTTCTGTCTCCTCCCTGGCTTGCAGTCTCACTCTCTGTCGTTGTGTCTTTTTCTATCTGACCATCTCTCTTACTGCCTGTTCTTTTCTTGGAGTCCCTGATTTTCTCTGCTCTCTTTCTTTCTACCTGGCTGTCTCTGCGGGTCCTGTCTCTGTGTCCCTACTCCCTCTCCTGCCCATCTTTCTCCCCATCTATGTCTCTCTCCCCATCTATGTCTCTCTCTCTCTCTCCCTGAGTCTCTCATTGCCTCCTTTTCCTTCCTGCTGGCCACAAGGACAGCCTGCCTTGCTGGCTGTGATGCCCCTGACCGCGGGAATCAGCGTTCTTTCCCACTCCACTCCCTCCTGCGGTGTCGTATGGCCTCCCAGCTCTCTCCATCTCCCTTGTCTGGGTGTCTAACTGCTGCTGCAAGGGAGCGAGGACACAGCACTCTTACAAACCCCAAAGGGTGTAGATTTTGAAACAAAATGAGCACAGCACCTTTTGTGTCCCACAGATAATACTTGGGGGATGGGCAGTGGCTGCAGGCTGGGCCCCCCATGAAACGCTACAGCTGTGCCACCTCCTATAACCATGGCCTTAGAGGATCACAGAGCCTGCGCTCATGGGCAAGGATCCTTGGGTTCTGCCTAGCCCCATTACAGGAAGGTGGTTTAGTTCAGGGCTCAACCAGCAGCAGGAAGTGTGTTCTAGGTGGGCTCAGCCAGAGTCCAGGCCTGTGGGGAAGAGCTCGGCTTTATTTTCTAGGGAATAGATTGGGAGCTGCTGGAAGACTTTGAGCAAGGGAAGTGCCTTAGGTTGAGCTCCCTGGAGGCAGACCTGAGACAAGGATTAAGTGTAAGTATTTTAAATTGGAGGTGGTCCAAGAAATACCAGTTGAGGAATGGTAAGGGAGAGTCATCAGTAAAGGGTTTGTCTCTAACCCAGCTACTGCTGTGGGCGACTGGAGTGGGTCTGGATCAGGGCATGGGTGGAACGGACTCTTGGCCTTCTCATGCCCTACAGTGACGTTTATTGGATTTTATTTGGAGCTGAAGAAGTGGGGTTAGGGCTTTGCAGTCCTCTCCCTTCTGAATATCACTAGGATGTCAGGTCATGGATGGTGTCACTGAACAGACCCCCACTGGGTCCTGGAGATCTCCCCCTCAAAAGCCCTCCTGGGGCCTGGACTGGAGCAGCATGCCTGGCTATTCTGGGGCCTGGCATGATGGCCCCACCTAAGGAAATTCCTTCCAGACAACAGTGGGGCTAGGGGAGAGCCCACCTCTGTGTGGATCTGTGGAGCGCCTCCAGTTAGTGTGATTACATTCTTCGTGCTGACAGTTCCCACCATGGTCTCAATTGGATGTGACATTCTTATTAAATAACTTCACCAGTAACTAGTAATAATAACACAGTCCTTACTTCCTGACCTAAATTGCTCGATGCTATTTTGGTGAGCAACCACCGTGCTGCAGGGCTTCTGCAGAACGGCCTGCCAGATTGCTGCCAACACACACTCACACACACACACAGCCAAGGTTGATGGGAAGTGTGCTTGCACCATCTGTGCACGGCCTACCTGTGTGTGCCCTGGAGCACATGTGAGTGCCGTACCCGCCATCCAAATGAGGAAGCCCCAAATGCCTAATGGCAGGCCAAGCTTCCCTGGCAAGGGCTAACCTTCCCAGCCTGGTTGTTGCACAGAATGGAGATTTGACTTCCAAAATACCTCTTATACCATGTCCCTCTCTCTCTACCTGCCCCAGCTTCTGTGCATTTATATCTGTCTTCCCCTGCCTCTGAAGTTTCCTTCCCTTCCTTTTCTACCTGTGAAATTTTATTCATCTTTCAAGACCCAATGCAGATGGTACCTCTGCGAGGAAGCCGTCCCTGATTCCACTATAGAGGTACTTGTCACTCCCTGAGTTGGTGTCCTTTGTTTGGTCTGGTCTGACTCTATATTCTAATTATTTTAGATGGATATATGATGGTCAAGGGCAGGGATTGGGTCATAATCACTTCTGATGTTTGACACACTCATTCCCATTGAAAGACTCCCTGAGTGTTTACTGAATCAAAGTGATGGAAGTGGATATAGATTTATGGGGAGGGGGCATTGTTGGAAACTGAGATTTTCTGGTGGTGGCTTTCTCCACAGAGACGAAATGCTTGCTATGCCCCTAGTTGGTCTTTGTTTTTATTTTCCATCTTTACAAAAAATGTGAGATGTTCACTCTTACAGAGCAAATAGATCTGTGACTTTGGTTTCACAATTTATGTGGCTGATTTTGTCTGCTTTTGACAGTTCTGTCGTGTTCCTGACAGTTACAATTTGGTTTCTCTCTGGGTCCTCGGGATGATAAGTTGGAATGCCAACCTTGCATTGATCCACTGGGGGAGCACAGACCCCTTCTTGTTTCTCCCCATGCTGTGCTTATGAATGGGAAGTTCTGAGCAAGCCAGTGAGAAGACAAATGGGGAGAAAATAAGGAAACATGAAAGTGTGCAGGTGTGCGCCAGGAGGCAGGGTGTCACCGGGATCATCCGACCCAGGTGACCAGCCGATGGCATGAGCAGTGGACACTTGGATTTCTCCAGACCCTCTCCCCATATCTGTCCAGTCCAGAAGACAAGTGTAAATGGACTCCTCTGCGCTCCTATGCCATTCCCTTTCTCCTTAGTCCACCCACCAGCATGTGGCATGTTCCCCAAAATTTATGTGAGCTCCCAAGCAGAGGGATCACGGTTGAATTTTCCCTGGATCCTCAGCACACAGAACAAGCCTCACTGGCAGGAAGCATCAATATATGTGTGCTGAGTGCCTGATGGATGAATGAATGAATGAATGAATGGGTGAATGGTGCCACCTTCTAAAGCTTATAATTTCCTTCCTTGGCCTGAGTATGGAATTTCTGTTTAGGATTTGAATCCCAGGACCACGACTTACTAGCTGAGTCATTTTGGAAGATTATTTTGCCTTTGAGAAACTGGATTCCATCTTCAAAACCAACAGCAGAATCCAAGCCTGCCTGGGTTATTGTCAATGTCAAGCACATAAGGGACTGTATAGTACAGTGGTTAAATCCATGGGCTCTGGATCTAAACTGCCTGTGTTCACAACCTTACTCTACTACTTCCTAGCTGTATGACCGTGGACAACTTACTTAGTCTCTTACTGTTTAGGGAAAAGCTCTCTCAAGCCACATTTTTTTTTTCTGCTCTCACACCACCACCACAGTCATCAATACAGAGGAAGACTTCTGTGACCAAAGGTGGGTTTTTTTTTTCTCCATACATTTAGCAGTGGACACCAGCTAGGCATCCTCCAGTTCAACTCCTACCCTATCTACCTGATGATAGAGTCACATCCCATGGGTTGGGGGCTCAGTCCCTGAGACTTCCCCACTGCTTCAGACACCAGTCACATGTCCAAACCTCCAGAACTTCTGACCAATTGGCTTCAAGTTGGGGTTTCCACAACCCCCCGCTCCTTTAAGTTCGATTACTTTGTTGGAGTAGCCCACAGAAGTCAGGGAAACACATACGTTTACCAGTTTGTTATAAAGGATACACAAAGGATACAGATGAATGTTAGATGAAGAGGTGTGTAGGGCAAGGTGTAGGGGGAGGGGCTTGGAGCTTCCATGCCCTCCCTGGGCACACCACCCTCCAGTAATCTCCATGTGTTCCGCTCTCTGGAAGCTCTCTGAACCCTGTCCTCTTGGGTTTTTAGGGAAACTTCATTACGTAGGCATGATTAATGAAACCATTGGCCATTGGTGATCGACTTGACCTTCAGCCCTGTCCCTTTCAGGGGTGGAGCTGTAAGTCCCAACCCTCTAATCCTGCCTTATTCTTTCCAGTAATCAGCCCCACTTTGAACCTATCACACAAAAGAAAGACAGCACTTTGGAGATCCCAAGGATTTTAGGTGTTATGAGCCAGGAACTACAGACAAAAATAGCACCACTTAACCTCAGTGTGCTCATTATACATGGGGATGACCTTAGTACCTACCTGTCAGGAATCTTGGGAGAATTTCATGAGGCAAAGCACTTAAAGCAGGGCTTTCACCTAGCAAGTGCCCAGGACATATATGACAGGGTGTCTTGCCTGAGTTGCCACTGAGATGGGATTAGGAAGGCATTTGGGGATCAGGCTATTCTCCCTCTAGTGGGCTTCTCTGTCCCCTGGTCAGACACCCTTCATCTCTCAAAGAACTTTCAGGGTGACTGGCCCCAGCCCTGGTTTGCATGGGTATAGGAATTTCACGAGAAGGAACTTGAATCCTGAGCACAGATGGGGTATAGAAATAGGTAGACCTGTATAATGGGTGGGAGGAGGCTCTACGAAAATTAAAACTCTGGGGGAGATAAAGTAACACCAGAAAGGAAATAGGTAGACATGTATAATGGGTGGGAGGAGGCTCTATGAAAATTAAAACACTGGGGGAGGTAAAGTAGCACCAGAGAGGAAATTCACCCACTTTGGTTGAGGAAGATTAGTGGAGTGGGCCCTGCTGCTTGAGGGTAAGAGAAGACCGAGATTCTGGATACGGCAAGAGGCTACTCTTGGACCCAGCCCTTCCCATTTTGTCCTCTGCAGATCCCGGACCTCGGTGCCTGGAGGAGAGGGTAGCTTGGTAAAGATGAAAGATGTGCCCCAAAGGCTCAGCTGTGGGTCTCCCATCTCCTGCATGGGGTCTCAGCCTTGGGCATTTTGGGCTGGACACTGTTCTGGAGCACTGTCCTGTGCATCATGGGAAGTTTAGCAGCCTCTTCAGCCTCCACCCACCAGCTGCCAGTAGCAGCCCCCTACTCTGAGTTGTGATAATTAAAAATATCGCCAGACATTGCCAGATATCCCCTGAGAACAAAATCGCCCCCAAATTTAGAACCGTTGTTCCACTTGACTAGAAGAGGATATTTCCCTACTAGCTGGAAAGAGAGGTGAAAAGTGGAAGTCAGGAGGTAGAAAAATAAAACAGAAAAGTTCCTTCCAGCTGCCTAAGAGTGTTGACTAACCCTGTTGTATATCCAAGATCAAGGTGTGCCCGTGTTCACCCATGGATCTCAGCAGATGCTCAGCAGCAATAGTGAAGTCTCAGCAGTCCTGAGTTTGTGGAGAAAGGGGACAAAAGCTGGAAAGAAGGACTACAGGGCCCAAAACAATGGCTCTGCTTCCATTAGGGTTAGTGCCCTTGGAAGAGCCCCTGGAGTGCTGGTTCTCAACCTGAGCCATGCCATAGCCAGGGTCCCACTCCCAGAGGGCTAATTTTAATTAATTTAATTTAATTGGGACACTGTGATTTTACAAAGCTTCCCAGGTGCCACGTGGTTGAGAACCAGCCACTGTAAGCAAGAATTTATATCAGTATCACCTGGAAGCTTATTAGAAATGCAGGTTCTCAAGCCCCACCCAGACCTACTGAACACTAAGGTGATTTGTATGCACATTGAAGTTTGAGAAGCACTGACCTAGGATATAAAAAGTGGGAACAATGGGGACTTTTTATTCTAACAGTTAGAGTCTGCTGATTCAGTAACAGCTACACCAAACTGGCAAGATCTAGTGGTCATAGCCTCCATCTTTTGCTGAACCAGAAGAGACTCCGGACAGGGATTGTATAGTAGACAGATATTCCTCATCCTTCGTGCTTCTCAAGCTGATCTGGCTGCCCCCACAAACCCAGGGAAAAGACATCTGTCCTTCCTAGTCTGTTACATGTCTTCCTCCCTCTCCTCTTTTCTGTCTTCCCCAAGTAGATTGAAGAACATAGGAGAAAATCCCTGACTTCAGATGCCCTTTGGCTCTCCTGACTTCCACATTCACTCATTCATTCAGCGACTATTCACTGCGCACCTCTTGTAGGCACACACTCTTCTAGATTCTGAGGATTCAGTAATACACAAGAAAGTAATAAATTCCTGTCTTTTGGGAGTTTGCATGTCTGATTATTCACATATAATAAATCCATTAGTAAATATGTAACATGTTGGGTAGTAAGTGCTCTGAAAAAAAATAAGGCAGAGAATGAGGGGTTGGAAACGTCTCGCTGGGCATATGGCAGGAGGGGGACATGTTTTATTTTCTTCTAATGGAAAGGTATGAAACTAAGTTACCAGACCGGGCGTGGTGCCTCATGCCTGTAATCCCAGCACTTTGGGAGGCCGAGGCGGGCAGATCAGCTGAGATCAGGAGTTCGAGACCAACCTGGCCAACATGGTGAAACACCATCTCTTCTAAAAATACAAAAATTGGCCGGGCATGGTGGCAGGCACCTGTAATCCCAGCTATTTGGGAGGCTGAGGCAGGAGAATCACTTGAACCTGGGAGGTGGAGGTTGCAGTGAGCCGAGATAGTGCCATTGCACTCGAGCCTGGGCAACAAGAGCAAAACTCCATCTCGCAAAAATAAATTCAAGTTACCAATTAATTGTTGTCCTACTATACACCTCATATTGCTCTGTATAAAGCTTACACAATCTCCCATATCCCTCGTTTCTCCAATGTAGTAAGGAACACATAATATAAAATTTACTGTCTTAACCACTAACTATACAGCACAGTAGTGTTAACTGTATGTGACTTATTGTGCACATAGAACTCTAGAACTTTTTCATTTTGCAAAACTGCAACAACACTACACGCGTTGAGCAACAACTCTCCTTTCCCCCAGCCCATGACAATCACCATCTTAATTTCTGTTTCTGAGAGTCTCTGTTAGAGAGTCTGAGAGTCTATTTTAAATATCTCATATAAATGGAATCATGCAGTAATGTCTTTTTGTGACTTATTTTTAGGCGTAATGACTTATTGTTGGTTTATTGCACTTCATTTATATGTCTTCAAGGTTCATTCATGTCATAGCATATAAAAAGATTTCCTTCTTTTTTTAAAGGCGGAGTAATATTCAATTGTATGTATATACCACATACTCTTTATCCATTCATCCATGTAGGTACATTTAGGGTGCTTCTACCTCTTGTCCATTGTGAATAATTGCTGCAGTGAACATTGGTGTACAAATATCTCTTGGAGATACTGTTTTCAGTTTCTTTTGGATATAGACCAAGAAATAGGTTGTTGAATCAGATAGTAATTCTATTTTTATGTTTTTGAGGATCTTCCATGCTGTTTTTTGCAGAAGGTGTACCATTTTAAATTCCCATCAACAATGCACAAGGGTACCAGTTTCTCCACATCCTCACCAACACTTGCCATTTTCAGTTTTGTGGATGGTGGCTATTGTAACAGGTGCGAGGTGATATCTCATGGTGGCTTAAATTTCATTTCCCTAATGGTTGTTGAAATGATGTTGCACATCATTTCATATGTTTGTCAGCCATTTGTCTATCTTCTTTGGGGAAATGTCTATTAAAGTCCTTTGCTCATTTTAAAATCAGATTATTCATTCAGTTACTGTTGAGTTGGAGGAGTTCTCTATATATTCTGTAAAGCCGCTCACCAGATATATGGTTTGCAAATATTTTCTCCCATTTTTTTAGGTTGGCTTTCCATTCAGTTGACTATTTCCTTTGCTGCACAGAAGTTCTTAAGTTTGATGTAGTTTCATTTGTCTATTTTTGCTTTTATTGCCTGTGCTTGTGTTGCCATATCCAAGAAATCTTTGTCAAATGCAATGTCATAAAGCTTTCATTTTATGTTTTCTTCTAGGAATTTTATAGTTTCAGGTCTTGCTTTTAGATCTTATTCCATTTTGAGTTAATTTTTATGTATGTATATGGTAAGGGTCCAACTTTATTCTTCTGCATGTAGATATACAGTTTTCCCAACAACATTTGTTAAAGAGACAATTCTTTCCCCGTTTTGTAGCTTTGACACCCTTGTCAAAGACCATTTGACAATATATTTATTTCTGAAGTTTCTATTCTGTTTCACTGCTCTATTTGTCTTTCTTTAGTCCGGTGCTGTACTGTTTCAATTACTGTAGCTTTACAATGTATTTTGAAATTAGAAAGTGTGGGGCCTCCAGCTTTGTTTTTCTTTCTCAGATTTGTTTTGGCTATTCGGGGTCCTTTGAGATTCCATATATATATTAGAATGGCTTTTTCTATTTCTGAAAAATGTGCCATTGGGATTTTGATAGGGATTGCATTGAATCTGAAGATCACTTTGGGAAAACATGAGCATTAACAACATTAAGTCTTCCAACTCATGGACAAGGGATGTCTTTCCATTTATTTGTGTTTTCTTTAATTTCTGTAAGCAGTGTTCTATAGTTTTCAGTGTACAAGTCTTTTGCTTCCTCAGTTAAGCTTATTTCTAAGTAGTTTATTCCTTTTAATGCCATTGCAAATGAAAGATGAGATGAGGAGAAAGATAAAAAACAAAACAAATCTCCTTTTTAGATTGTTCATTGTTGATGTATAGAAATGCAACTGATTTTTGTGTGCTAATTTTATATCCAGCAACTTTGCTGAAATTCTTTATTAGTTCTAACAGTTTTGTATATTTGTGTGGAATCTTTAGGGTTTTCTACATACAAGATCAGGTTGTCTGCAAACAGAAATAATGTTAGTTTGGATCCCTTTTGTTTCTTTCCCTTGTCCTATGGCAAGGACCGTGTTCCTGATCTTGGAGGGAAAGTTTTCAGTTTTTCACCATTCAGCATAATGTTAGCTATGGGCCTTTTATATATGGTCTTTACTATGTTGAGGTAATTTCTTTCTATTCCTAGTTTGTCAAGTGTTTCTTCTTTTTTGTTTTGAGACAGAGTCTCACTCTGTCGACCGGGCTGAAGTTCAATGGCATGGTCTTGGCTCACTGCAACCTTTGCCTCCTGGGTTCAAGTGATTCTCTTGCCTCAGCCTCCCAAGTAGCTGGGATTACAGGGGCCCACCACCTCACCCAGCTAATGTTTTAAAAATTTTTATTTTTAGTAAAGATGGGGTTTCACCAAGTTGATCAGGCTGGTCTTGAACCCCTGACTTCAGGTGATCCACCCGCCTTGGCTTCCTGAAGTGCTGGAATTATAGGCATGAGCCACCATGGCCGGCCGAGTGTTTTTTTCTTTTAATCATGAAAGGGTGCTGAATTTTTCAAATGCTTTTTCTTCATTGAGATGATCATATGGTTAACATGGGATATTATGTTGACTGATTTTCATATGCTGAATAAAATTTTCGCATTTCAAACATAAATTCCATTTGATCATGCTGTACAATCATTTTATATAATGTTGAATTTCATTTGCTAGTATTTTGTTGAGGATTTTTGCACCTGTATTCATCAGGTATATTGGCCTATAGTTTTTGTTTTCTTTTTTTGTTTGTTTGTTTGTTTGTTTTTTTTTGTAGTATCTTTGATTTTGGTATTAGGGTAATGCTGGGCTCATAAAATGATTTTGAAAGTGTTCTGTCCCCTTCAATTTTAGGGGGAAAGTTTAAAAAAGATTGATGTTAGTTCTTCTTTAAATGTTTTGTAGAATTCTCCAGTGAATCCATGTGGTCCTGGACTTTTCTTTGTAGATAGGTTTTTGATTACTGATTCAGTCTCCTCACTAGCTCTAATTCTGTTTAGAGTTTTTATTTCTTCATGATTCAATCCTGGTAGGTTATATGTTTCTAAAAATGTATCAGTTTCTTCTAGGTTATCCGATTTGTTGGCATACAGTTGTTCATTGTAGTCTTTTATAATCCTTTTTACTTGTGTGTCATCAATTGTAAGTCTTCTCTTTCATTTCTGATTTTTATTTGAGCTTCTTTACTTTTTCTAAGCTAGTCTAAGAAAAAATCAACTCTTAATATTGCTTATTTTTCCCCTATTTTAAAAATTATTTATTTCCTATGTTTTTGCTCTAATCTTTATGACTTTGTTCCGTTTGATAACTTTAGGTTTCATTTGTTCTTTCTCTAGTTCTTTTACATGTAAAGTTAGGTTATTGATTTGAGATCATTCTTTTTTTTAAATATATGTGCAATGTGCTGCTGTAAATTTCTATCTTAGTAACACTTGCTGCATCCTATAAGTTTTTGGCATGCTTTATCTTTATTTTCATTCATCTCAAGATATTTTCTAATTGCCCTGTGATTTTTTCTTTGACCCATTGGTTGTTCAAGAGTATGGTGTTTAATTTTCATATATTTGTGAATTTCCAGTTTTCCTTTTGCTACTGAGTTGTAGTTGTATTCCTTTATAGTTGAAAAATGTAATTGGTATGATTTTAATCTTCTCAAATTTATTAAGACTTGTTTTATGGCCTAGCATGTGATCTGTCTTGAAGAATGTTTCATATGCACTTGAGAAGAATGTATATTCTGTTGTTGGATAGGGTATTCTAGATATGTCTGTTTGGTTCAATTGGTCTATAGTGTTGTTCAGGTTTTCTGTTTCCTTAGTGATTTTCTGTTTGATTAATTATCCATTATTGAAAGTGGGGTATGGAAATCTTTTCTCCTTATCATGTTACTGTCTATTTTTCTCTTTAATTCTGTCAATGTTTGCTTCATACATTTGGGTGCTCTTCTGTTAGGTGCATGTATGTTTATAATTACTATATCTTCCTTGTTGAATTGACCCTTTTTTCATTATATACTGTCTGTCTTTGTCTCTTGTGACAGTTTTTGATTTAATGTATATTTTTTCTAATATAATTATATAGCCACCTTGCTCTCTTTGTTTACCATTTCCATGAAAAATCTTTTTCTATTCTTTCACTTTTAGCCTATTGAATGGAATATCTTTGTCCATTCTTTTACTTTTAGTTTATGTACGTCCTTATGTATAAAACGAGTCTCTTGTAGACAGCATATAGTTAGATCTTGTTTTTGTAAGTCAGTTTGACCACTTTATGTCTTTTGATTGCTGAGTTTAATCCATTTACATTGAAAGTAATTACTGATAGAGGACTTACTATTACCATTTTCTCATTGTTTTCTGTATATCTTACAGTTACTTTGTTCCTTTTTCCTCTCTTGCTACATTCCTTTGTGTTTTGTTGATTTGTAGTGACATTCTTTGATTTCTTTCTTATTTTCTTTGGTGCATCTTCTATAGGTATTTTCTTTGTGGTTACAATGGGGATTACATAAAACATTTTACAATTATAATAATCTATCTTAGACTGATAACAAGTTTCAGTTGCGTATGAAAACTTCACTTTATTACACCTCCTTTCTCCCCACACACTTGGTATTAGCAATATCACATATTTCACCTTTTACAATTTTGTATTCATTAACATAGTTTTATACTTGCATTTTTATACTTTTATCTTTTAAGTTTTATACTAGAATTCAAATGATTTAGGCATCACTATTATAGTATTACAGGATTCTATTTGTCTATATATTTATTTTTACTAAAGAGTTGTATATTTTTGTATGCTTTCATGTTGCTGTCTGGTGTGTCCTTTAATTACAATTCTTGTAAGGCAGATCTAATGGTGATGAACTCCCTCACCTTGTTTACCTGGGAAGGTCTTTATTTCTCCTTCATTTTTGAAAGACAATCTTGCCAGATAAAGGATTATTGGTTGACATGATTTCTTTTCCCTTTCAGCACTTTGAATATATCACTTCTTTGGCCTCTGGGCCTATACTGTTTATGCTGAGAAATCTGCTGATAATCTTATGGGAGATCTTTTGTAGGTGACGAGTCATATTTCCTTGCTGCTTTCAAGATTCTTTCCTTCCTTGTCTTTAACTTTTTCTTGTCTCAATATTGACTTCTTTGGGGTCATCGTAGTTGGAGTCTTTTAAGCTTCTTTACTTTGGATATTGATTTTCTTCTTTAGAGTTAGGAAGCTTTCAGTCATTATTTTTTCAAATAAGCTTTCTGTTCCTTTTTTTCTCTTTTCTCCTTCTAAGGCTTTCATAATACACATATTGGTCAATTTTATGGGGTCCTCTAAGTCCCTTAGGCTTCATTCACTTTTGTTCATTCTTTTTTGTATTTGTTCCTCTGACTTAATACTTTCAAATGACCTGTTTTTGAGTTCACTGATTCTTTTTTCTGCTTAAGTCTGTTATTGAAACCCTCTAGTAAAATTTTAAATTCAGTTATCATAGTCTTCAGCTCTAGAATTTCTGTTTGATCTTGTATTATAGTTTCTAACTTTCTGTTGATATTATCATTTTGTTCATGCATCATTTTCCTGATTTTATTTAGTTTGTCTATTTGTGTCCTCTTGTAGCATATTGAGCTTCTTAAAGACAATTATTTTGAATTCTTTGTCAAATAATTAATAGATCTCCATTACTTTAGGATTGGTTTCTGAAGATTTCTTGTGTACACCACCCTTCCTTTTTTTTTTTTTTTTTTTGAGACAGGGTCTCATCCTGTTTCCCAGGCTGGAATGCAGTGGTGTGATAATACCTCATTGTAATCTCAACTTCTGGGCTTAAGTGGTCCTCCCACTTCAGCCTCCTGAGTAGTTAGGACTATATGTGTACCATTATGCCCAGCTATTTTTTAAAAAATTGTTTTTAGAGATGGGGGTCTTGCTATCTTGCCCAGGCTGGTCTGGAACACCTGGCCTCAAATTATCCTCTTGCTTTGGCCTTCCAAAGCACTGGGATGACAGGTGTGAACCACTGTGCTCAGCCTGTTTTATTCCTTAAGTTGAGCCATGTTGCCTTTTTTGTTTGTTTGTTTTTGTTTTGTTTTTTTAGTGTGGTTTGTTATTTTTTGAGTGATTTCTGCATTTGAAAAACAATGACAACAACAAACAAGTTCTCCCAGACTTTACAGAGTAGTTTTACACAAGTGAAGGTCTTCAGCAGCTGGAGATTCTGGGGGTTTTCCTGGGGATATAGATTATCTGAGCTTGTGTGTGTACTTTCTTAATTAAAGAGGTTTGCTGGGTCTTGTTTGTTTTTCCTTAAAGGGCTTGTAGTTTCTTGCTCCCTCTTGTGTCTGATTATGGTACTCAGGTTCTCTGGTGTTGCAAAAAGCCAGTGAACTGTCTTTTGTTCTCAGTGGCCCCCAAGCATTGAAAGTATGCTGGTTCCCCATCAGCACTCTGAGTCAGGTGAGATAGAAACCAGTCCCTCTGCAGCCCACTGAAAAGTGGGAACATTGAATGTATGCTATGCTCTTCTTCTCTTTCCTTTCCAAGGGGGAAGCTGCAAGTTGAACTTTTTCCTTCAGTCTCACTGAAGGGTTTTTATGGTTGACATGAAACAATTTTTCTTACGCATTTCAGTATGGTGGTTTTTCACTTTGAGCTTGCCTGGGGTATTGTAACTTCTTAACTGGTTTCTAGAGTTCTCATAAGGGCATTTTTGCACTGTGTATTGTTGTTAAGTCAGTGTTTCTGTGGAAAGTAATGTCTGGGGCTTCCTATGCTGCCATCTAGCTGATGTCATTCCCAAGCCCCTGGCACCTCGTCCAGGCACCTTTCCCCCACTGTCCCTCAGCAGAAGCCACAGGACTGTAAGGGCCATGAGGGGGTGCCAGGGATTTTCACTTGTAAAGGTCTTGTTGGGCCATAATAAAGTCCCTGTCAACCAACAGGTGACCATGGGGCATGTGATGGTCGAATGTAAGTGTGTTCTTGCTTTGTTCACCCATGTGCATCTTGCATATTATTCGTGCTATGGATGAACATGTGCTCCTAGCTGTTTCAAGGTTAGACATGTTTTGAGAGGATGTTGCATCTGTGACATGTGAGGAGTCAGAGGTCCTGGGTCCCTGTTCTGCCACCCCCATGTGACACCTCTGGCTCTCTCAACTCATGCACTGCAAGACCCACACTTTCTCTTGGGGGACATGGGGGAGATAAATACCTCTTGATCCTAAGAATTCAGTTGGGAAGTGTCACAAGGAGTGTATGAGGAAGCTCAGAGACACAACCATTTCCAAACCTAAGTTAAGAGGTCTGAGCCATGAGTAACTCAGCCAGGAGTAGAGCTTAGCTCACAATGGTGGGGTTGAAGCTGGGTCCTACTTTCCCATTCATGTCCCTCTTTTCCTCCTTTCTTTAAATTCCTTGCTTTCCTATGTTACACACCCACACACCAGCTGCCCCTCAGCCACGAGCATTGTCAGGGAAGGGTCAGACTCTCTTTTAGGAAGCCCTGGTAAAAATCCATTGAATTGGCTTGAATCCTTTTCTTTCTATATCCCCATGCTACTCCCAAGCCAGTGCCTTTCTTGCCAGAAATCTCTAGCATTGGACAAACTAGATTCTAGAGGCCTATATTAGGTTTTACTTTTTATAGATTATCTTATTGGAAGGCACATTCATTCATTCAACATATACTTTTGATTTTTCTCAAGGCTGCCTGTATGACCCTGGAAATTCGTGCCTCTGGCTCTGGCATGATGACAAAGCATAGTATGCCCACAGCAGAAGAAGGCTAGCATTGGAAGTATTTCTGGAGGCTTTGAAGGGTCTTCAGGACCTTCATTCATGGAACTCTGCAGAGCAGTCCACTGGGAAACCCTTTGACTTACCTCATGGCTGCAGTGCCTATAGATAGAGCCGTCTGCTGCAGTGTGGAGGCAGTTGGACAGCAGGTAGTTATATAGGCTGGGGCTACAGCTGACAAGGTTGGGGAATCCCAGGATGAGCAAAGGCCATTAAGGGTAGAACTGGGCATATGGGGAAATGGCCATAGCAATGTCTTCTAACCAGAAGTCTGAGGTCACTGGGGTGGGTTCTGAACCCAATGTCTCCACGTGCCCAGCCTGATCATGCTTTTCACCTTGGTTTGCATGTTTATGGGCAAGGGGCAACAATGAGCTTGTTAGTGTTTCCTTTTATAGAGACTGTAAGAGGAAGTACATTTCTCTACTCCCTGACACAATTTTTAGATTATCTGTCTACCCACTCAGATATATTTTTCCCTCAGTTCATTCAAACTGAGAGAGAGAGAGAGAGTTTGAAATAATTTATTGAAATAAGTTCCCTTTCAACCAAGACTGCCACGTCTGCCCTTCTTCTGGGGGCAGGGAGACAGAGACAGGGCTGTAATGGAGTCGTGTCTAGTTGAGAAAAGCTTCTTAGCTCTGGTCAGCTCTTTTAGTCCTCCATGCTATGTCCGGCATATGACCAGCCCAAGTCTTTTTCTCTCTCCCTCCCTTCCTCTTTCATACCAATGAGGTGGTAGAGCCTATATATTAAGATCTCAGCCTCAGGAGTCAGAGAATCCTGTGTTTTAACCCCAGCTTTGCCAGATGTTATTGTATGTGTGAGCTTGGGCAATCTTCTTACCCTGATCCTCATTTCTTACATGGGGTGAAGAATAATATCTGCTTCTTTGGGATATTGGAAGTTTTAACAGAAATAACACAAGGACCGACGTCATCATTGTGTGGGGCACACACAGTCAGTGCCTGATAAATGATGACTGAAATTCCTTCAACTTCCTGCTTACTGACACATGCATCCTGTGGCAGCTCTGTGCTGGGTCCTCAATGATGTAGTGGTAAAAAAGGCAGACCATGCTCTCTGTCCCCAAGGAACTCAGTCTGGTGGGGAGATGGTTATGGAAGTCATGGGCAAGTGGCATTCAAGATCCTTCCTTCCCAGATTTTCTTTGTGGGCTGGGTTTCTGGGTCTGTGTGCTACCAGACAGAGCCACACCAACTGGTTTGGTTTCCTAGGCCTTTAGGGAGTTGGGCCCCTGTAAGTTGTATTTTTGTAAAAGTGCTGGATTGCAGTTTATTCATTCATTCAACCAATATTAACTGAGTGCTGACTATGTGCCAGTCACTGTTCTAGGCACTTGGGATGTATCAGTAAAGCAAAGGCCTTTCTCTTGTGAAGTAAATATTCTAGCAGGAGGAAATAAACAACAGTAAGTACAATATATAAGTAAATTACTCAGGGTGCTATAGAGTGATACATGCTATTAAAGTAAGAGAACATAGAGCAGGTAAGGGAGATTGGAGGTGCCAGGGATGGAAGTAGGGGGTTAGTTAATATTTTATTTCATTTTATTTTATTTTTTAACTTTTATTTTAGATTTGGGGTACATGTGCAAGTTTGTTATACAGGTAAACTCATGTCATGGGGGTTTGTTGAGTAGATTATTTTGTCACCTAGATATTAAGCTTAGTAACTGATAGTTATTTTTTGGATCCTTTCCCTCCTCCTATTCTCCACCCTCAGGTAGTCCCTGGTGTATGTGGCTCGCCTCTTTGTGTCCATGTGTTCTTATATTAGCTCCCACTTATAAGTAAGAATATGTGGTGCTTGGTTTTCTATTCCTGCGTTGGTTTGCTAAGGATGATGGCCTCTAGCTTAAGATGGAGATCTTAATATATATGCTCCATTCATGTTCCTGCAAGAGACATGATCTTGTTTTTTTTAATGGCTGGATAGTATTCCATGGTGTATATGTACCATATTTTCTTTATCCAGTTTACTATTGATGGACATTTAGATTGATTCTATGTTTTTGCTATTGTGAATAGTGCTTCAATGAACATACACGTGGATGCGTCTTTATGGTGGAATGATTTATGTTCCTTTGTGTGTGTACCCAGTTATGGGATTGCTGGGTTAAATGATAGTTCTGTTTCTAGGTCTTTGAGGAATCACCCAACTGCTTTCTACAATGGTTGAACTAATTTACACTCTCACCAACAGTGTAAAAGCATTCTCTTTTCTCCACCACCTTGCCAGCATCTGTTGTTTTTTGACTTTTTAATAGTAGCCATTCTGAGTGTTGTAAGATGGGATCTCATTGTGATTTTGATTTGCATTTCTCTAATGATCAGTGATATCGAGCTTTTTAAAATATGCTTGTCAGTCTCATATATGTCTTCTTTTGGAAAGTGTTTGTTCCTGTCCTTTGCCCACTTTTTAATGAGGTTGTTTATTTTTTCTTATAAATTTGTTTAAGTTCCTTATAGATGCTGAATATTACACCTTTGTCAGATGCATAGTTTGCAAATATTTTCTCCCCTTCTTTAGGTTGTCTGTTTACTCTGTTGATAGTTTCTTTTGCTGTGCAGAAGCTCTGAAAGACTTAAATGTAAAACCCAAAACTGTAAAAACTCTGAGGGACAACGTAGGCAATACTATTCTGGGTTGGCAAAAATTTCATGATGAAGATGCCGAATGTTCATTGAAGGATGAGTCCCTGTTGGCATCTAGACTGGTCTGAGCTGAACCAGGTCCATACTGACCCCATCACTCATTTGCTTGAGCAGTGGGAGCTGATATGAGCTCTCCCTTTTGATAGGAACAATTTTCAAAACACCATCAGTGCTCATACAATTCAAATGTGCAGTTGGGGTCATCAAAACACAAAACCCTTTCCTTTGTATGTAAAATGAGAAACACGTCTGCTGAAGATTGGGAAAACAAAGTGAAATTGCAGATGACCTTTGAATGCCTTAATTTAAAGAATGATCTGGATTGAGCTTGCCCTGGATCTGCTGCCACTGTCTTCATGAATGAACCTTCTGGATTCCCAGTGGATGTCCAGTCTGAAGCTGTCAGAGGAATGAGGGGGTTGGGCTGCTATGGAGAAAGAAGAGGATGCATGCAACAGCTGGTGACCACATGTCATGCCCTCTTTGATGCTGGCCCTCATGCTTTCTGATTTCAAGTCTTCCCACCCCTCATCTCTAGAGGCATCTAGAGGCATCTCTTCCATGTCATTGGCTGCTGAAGAATAAGTGCCAGGAACATCTCAGGAGTACACCTTGGAAGGTTTGCCCTCCCTATCCCAGGACTCCTGTGTCAAATCATCTCTACTGTGGTTCCGTCTGGCCCAAGGTGGGAAGACAGAGTCTCGGGCACTCAGGATTCTGAATGGAGCTGCAGTGCTCTCTCTTTTCTACCTTCACCCCTTTCCCTCTTCAGCCTCTTTCCCTCTTTCTATCCCTCTGTTTCTTTATCTCACCAGTTCTATTATTTTCTTATCATTGTAGTTCCTTTTTCTTCTGGTGCAGAAATTATGGGAGAGGTTGGACAGGCGTCCCCACTGGCTTAGGATCAAGAGAAATAACCTCCCCTGAGGACATTTACGGTTCAGGACCATGGACAGGGCTCCTCTTGCTCCTGTCAGGCACCAACCACTCACTTGGGCTAGCTGCCTCAGAGCATCTCTGTGAATGTGGTCTTGAGAACCCCATTCCATAGAGGGGCAGGGGCCTTAACTGACTAAGGGACTTGACCATATTCCTTGGTAGCAAGTGGCAAAGCAGAGTTAAGAACCCAGGCTTTCTCATTCCATGGCACTATGTTAGGGTTTTGTTTTTTCTTTTTTCTCTCTCTCATTAGGGTTTTGTTTTCTTTTTCTCTCTCTCATTTTAAAAATTAACTTTCAAATATGTGTCTCATACGGGCACAGGGCTTAAAGTTGCTTATTTTATTTAGGGATGAGGCCGGCTTCACCAGATAAAACAGGAGCCATGTGTTTTTAATGGATAAAGAAACAAATGAAAAGAAAAAACAAGACACAGTTGACAAGCAGACAATTAATCCATTTATTTGACGAATATTAATGGAGTGTCTATGAAATGCCAAACCTTGTGTTCGGATTTAACAGTGAGTCAGGTGTGGTCCTGCCATCATGAGGTTCTCATGATGACAGAAACAGCAGCATAGGCTTGGTTTCACATATTTTGACAATTCACTCCTATTTCCCGAGTTATTATGATTCTTTTTCTTCTGGGAAGTTCAATGTGCACAGATGTCCCCATGTGGTCCCCTTTCTGCCACTGTGCTGAACCTCACCATAGTGGACTCATTCCCCAAATGTCAGGCAAAAGGGCAGAAGCCTAGGAGTTCTAACTGACTTGTCTGATACTTGAGGAAAGGGCTACCTAAGGTGAAGTTCTTTGCTGTGTGAGAGTGCTCTAGAAAGGGGTTTAGCTTACTACATTGTCCACCCCTCATCCATCCACCCACCCATCTATCCATCCATCATCTATGATAGAGTAGTGGTTAAGAAGACAGGATGTGGTACCAGATTGCCTGGGGTTGATTCTTATTTCCACTATTTATCAGCTGTCCGACCTTGGGCAGATTACTTAACCTTCCTAGACCTCAGTTTCCCTACCTATGAAATGGGGAGAGTAATAGCACCTATATCATACAGTTGTGAGAATGGAATGAATTATTATATGTACAATGCATAAGACAGTACTTGGCACAGAAAAAAATGTTTAATAATATATTTTTATTAGACTGTAAGCTCCATGAGGGCAGGAATAATGCCTGGGACACAGTGGGTGCTTAATACGATTTTCAAAATAAGTAAATGAATTAATCAAGCATTTGCTAAGCCCTCAACTTTCATGAATCTGTTCCTGTGCTTAGCCATTGTCCCGTGGACCAAAACCATAGCTCAGGCATCTTCTCAGCTGGGGAGAATTCAATGATAGTTCCTTGTTTTCACTCTGAAAGACCCAGATAGGAGTAGAACCAGCCTGGCAGAGGCTCCTGGCCCCAGAGATACCTGGTCCTTTCTCTTGCTGCTGATCCAGGGATGTGGCATAAAGAGAATCAGTAAAGCAGAGTTGCTTCTGCTAGTCCAGGATTCCCTGTCAAAATAATAAACAACCCCTGACTAGTGTTGGCTCAGGGTGATGGGAAATGAACTGCATCTGTATCGCCATGCAGGGGAAATCATGTTTGGTCCACAGTGGTGGCTTCTGTGTTAAACATGTCCAGGAGAATAAGAAAGCCTGCAGTTAGAATTAGGAAGCTGAGTGGCATGGGATTATTCTCACGGAGCAATTGGACATGGTACAGGGACAGGCTTGCTGCTTCACTCCACCTGCTATGCATTGTTTTGTGCCTTTGTTGCATGCATCCCCAGCTTGAGAGGAAACAGGAGACCCTGTTTTGTATCCAGGTCCCTGAGGCACAGCAGCTGTGCTAAGCTCTTTTCAGTAAATCCCAGGCTCTGACCCCTGGCGCTGGGTGCAGAGTGGAACAAGGACTATAGCTTTAGGAGTATGTCCCGAGATGGTGTGTGAAATATTTGCAGCCTGGCAGAGGGAAGAATGGTAGGGTTGAGAGCCTGAGTTTTGCTTTTGTACAGATCTGGGTTGGAATCTCAGCTTTTCCATTGCTATTTGTTTGACCTTGAACATGTTTTTAAGCCTTGAAGAGCCTTAGTTTCTTCACCTGTAATATGATGGGGGTGGGGCTATAGCAGCCATTTCAAAAGGGTCATTGCAAATGTTAGAGAGATAATGTTAGTGAAGCACAAAAATGTTGGTCCCTTCTCAGACTTGCATGAAAGCACCAGTCCTTTTAGGTTTGTCTGTGCTCCTTTCTGTTCCTCTAAGATTGAACAACGTGGTTTCCCTGAACCACTTGTCACATGGAGATGGCTTGTAAGATGGGCCATGTCTGTCTCCTACAATCCACTGTGAACTCCTTGAAGGCATGGACCACACTGTATGCAATCTGCTCCTCCCATCTCCACCAACTCCCTACTGCCCATTAACACCCCCACCTATACACCCTGGAACGAAGCCAACCATTCCCCAGATTTGCTGAATGAAAGACTGAATTTGGGGTTCTTGATAGAATCCATGGGGTCCCTAACTTGGATGAAGACAATTGCATTATTTTCACTAATCTCCTACTGAAACAACGTTTCTACCAATCGTGAAGATAGGCAACAAACACTGAAGTGGTATTACCAGTACCTGTGAATTTGTCACTGGTAAGATCACCAATATTTCCATAGAACATTACAGTTGGTACAATTATCTTGAAGTAGCATTTATGCTTCAGACTACAATATGTATCAGGCCCACTGCTAGATCTTATTAATAATGCATTAATAAAGGAGCACTTATTAGTATATGATCAATTTTCAATATATTTTAAAAACTATATTTTGATCTAACTGATTTCCTTTGCAATTCTATGTGTTTTGTTTTATGTATTTAAAGACATCATTTGAGATGGTGTCACCAGGCTCCAAGGAGGGCATGGCACAACAAAGATGAAAGACTTCAGGTCATGAGGAGGGGTCCAGCGATAGGCTTCTTTGGCCTGCTAATCCCCTGAAATGAATGAAAACGGTGGGAGGTTAGTTTCCTATGTATGTGATTTTAGAGGGAGTATTTCTAACCTTCATTAGGAACTTCAATATGGCTAAGAATTAGACTAGTCATTCTCAACTAGGGGTGATTTTCCCCCTAGGGGACATTTGGCAATGTCTGGAGAAATTTTGGTTGTCACATTGGGAGGTGCTACTGGCATCCACTGGGTAGAGGCCAGGGATGCTGCTAAACATCCTATGTGTACAGGACAGCCTCCCACAATGAAGAATTATCCCACCCAAAATGCTGATAGTGTCAAGGTTGAGAAACCCTGGATTAGGCTATTACACATTCACGGAAATCTCTCTGATTGTTAAGATCTGTAGTAAAAAAAAAATGCACATCTTCATTAGAAACATCTGTGATAACTGTCTCACCCAACACTTAATGCACGAAATAGGGAGATGGGGGTGGCGGAGAGAGAAGAGTAACTGCCTGCAGACTAGAGGAGGCTCCTTAGAGGAGATGAACTGAGCCTGGGACCGTGAGTTAGGTTTGCTAGGTTGAGAAGGCTGCAGTGGAAGGGCATACAAGGCAAAGGGCCAAGCACTACACGTGACAAATTAGTGGTGTTACTGAGGCACATGCTGTGCAGGAGAGAGGGGCTAAAATGAGGCTCAGTGCCAGCATCTCCAATGACCTAGTTCTTGGTCCTTTCCTAAAGGGTCATTGCAGAGAGCCAAAGATACTGTTTGACCCCTGCCTCTTTCATCAGCAGACAAGGTGCCCCTGCCAGAAGGCATGCATAGTGATGGGCCAGAGGCTGACTGTAGACTTGAGGTGTCCAGCTGGCACTCCGTGTGGCAGGTGAGACACCTTCAGCAGGCACAATGATTTATCCAGCATCTGCAGCTCCCCCCTGTGTTTCCTCTTAGGGCAGTTTCATTAATTGCATGGCTTCAACAAATCCATATCTCCAGTCCAGATTGCACTCCCAAACACCAGTCTACAGCCCTAATTGCCTTCTGGCCATCTCCGTCTGGATGTCCCACTGGCATCTCCAACTAAATTTGTCCAAAATTGACCTTATCAGTCAATAAATATTTGCAGAATTGAATTGGATTTTCCTGCCAAACTTCTGAAAAGAGTTATCTCCTTAAAATTATCATTATTTGTAGACAACATGATTGTGCACCTAAAACACCCAAGGGAACCAACTGAGAAATTTTTAGAATTAATAAGTGTTCAGAAACCTAGCTGGATGTGAGATGAATGTATAAAAATCAATAGGTCTTCTGTATATCATAAAAACCAGTTAGAAAAAAATAATGAGAAAAAATGGCATTCACTAGTGCAGCAAAAAGTGCATAAAATGTCTGTGAATAACCTTAACAAGATGTGACTGGGACTTACATCAAGAAAAGCATAGCTCTTTACTGGAAGATTAGGTGGTGTTTGTTGTGCCAGGTTCTGTACTGAACATTTAGCAACTCAGCAGATATCACATTAATCTGTACAACCATCCTTGAAGTGGGTGTTAATTTTAAAGATGTCAAAACTAAGGCTTAAAGAGTTTAAATAAGTTGCCCACACACAATATTAAGTGGCAAATCTGAAATTTGAACCCAAAGCTTTTGTTTCCAAAAACCCATGCTTTTAACCTTTCCACTAAGCCACTTCCAAAAGAAACCATGAATACACAGCTAAGTGAAATTGGTGAGTATTTTGTGAATATTAGATTAGTGCAAAAGTAATTCTTTTTGCCATTACTGTTAATAGCAAAAACCACAATTACCTTTGCACCAACCTACTACAAAAGATTAATTCATTTCACTCACTCATTCATTTAAAAAAATATACTGAGTGTCTGCTATGGGCAAATACTGGGCTAGGTGATGGAAATAAAATTGAAGAAAAGCTCAAGGAGTTTGCTGGTAGAGACAGCCATGTAAACATATCATTATATCACCATTGGTGAAGGCAATGACATTCATCATGAATGATGAACAAGTAGTGGACAAATACTTGATGGTATCTTGAGGATTCCCAGAAGGCTTTCTGGAGAAGGTAATGAGTTTGAAAATGCCTGGAGTTAGCCGAGTGAAGGAACAATCCAAGCACAGAATGCTAGGTGGGCAATTAATATTCATTTATTCATTCATTCAACCAACAACTATTCTGTGAGCATCTACTGTGTGCCAGATTCAGGTCTGGGAGCTGGAGATAGAGCAGAGAACAAAATGGCACCCCATTCTCATGGAGATTGCATGTTACTTGGGGTGGTGCATCAGAAAATAAACAAGAGGAAAATATATGTCAGAGGTGCTAAGTGCTGTGGACAGAAATAAAGCAGGCATCTGGAACACCTGACTTGAGAGGCAGGTCTGAATTGTACTTAGGGTGGTCTCCGAGGAGGTGATATTTGACTAGACACCGGAAATAAGTAAGGGTCCCATGGCTACTGGGGAAACATTTTCCAGGCTGAAGCCTCAGCAAATGCAAAGGTCCAGCATGGCTGGATTATAGGGATATGGCTGGATCACAGGGATGTGGTTGGATCACAGGGATGAAGGGACAAGAGATAGGAGAGGAGGTGGACAGGCATCTGGGTACCCATTCCTTTAAAGCTTAGAGGACTATGGTGAGGACTTTGGCTTTTATGTTGAGTGAGATGAGAAGCCAACCAATCTTTAGTTGAGAGAAGTCTTTCTCAATGCGAACAAGGGAAAAATATTACCAAGAAAAAAAGAGATAAATGTGACTGCCTGTAAAAAGTGACATTTTAATCTACATGGGAAATCTAAACAAAACAAAAAGCACACAACCAGGTGGAAAACAATATTTGCAACAAATATGACAAAAGATTAAAATTCTGACTCTATAAAGAGTTAGTACAAACTGACAAGAAAAATAGTAAGACCTAATAGAAGATTTAAGTATATAACATTTAGAAACTTCAGAATGTCAAACATGATAAAATTAAAAGGCCAAACAACTACAAAACATGTATGTAGCAATGCTATGCATAAAAGATTAATATATTACACATATATAAAATAGATAAATAGGTAAGAAATCAGGAAAAAAAAAAAAAACAAATACCACAATGAAAAATGAGCTGAGGACTTAATCAGATAGTTCCAAAAAGAAGGAATTAAAATTATTAGAAAAAGTGAAAAAGATGTTGAATCTGAGTCATAAAACATCACTAACTAAAAAATTTCCAAATAAGACGATACCCAATGTTGGCAAAGGTGCTGTGAGATAGGCATTCCTAGACATGACTATTGAGAGTTTAGTGGGTGCACATTTCCTAGAAAGGATATTGTTAACCCAGAGCCAGAGCCTCAGAAATGTTCATACCCTTTGACCCAGTCATCTGCTATTGGAAGTCTGTCCTGGGGAAATAATCCAAAACAAATGAATAAGCAATGACCTGAGGAGTCTAGTTCTCTGGGATTGTTCTGGAGCCTGATGGGGGTAGCTGCATTGAACAGAGTCTCAAGGCATGGGTGGGAGAAGGCAGACCATCCTGGCTAGAGAGAAATGCAAGGTGCCATCAAAATGAAGGTCAGTAGCAGCATTCCTATCTACAGGGCAGAACATCAGTCACTAGAAGTGAAGAAAAGGTAGCCTTTTTCTTGAAAGAAATTCAACATTTCACGGGCGTGAAAGGACAAAGCCATTTTGACGTGAGCTCCCATTCCATTCACATTTCAATCTGGAGTGGCTGCTCTGGGTTATAACTTCCTCAGCTTACTAACATACACTGGTTTCAGGGAGGTTTCCAAATGAGTCGTGCTCCTAACCCTTTCTAGCCATCCCTGACAGAGGTCAGCCAGCCTAATGTGGACAGTACCTTACCTGACTCCACCTGAAACCAAAGCTGGAGGCAGTTACTGCATAGGGGAACATTCGTTCTGGGATTCTGGCCGTGGAAAGGCATTTTCCACTGCATTGACCAGCATCCTGTCACCAGATCTAATTTACAATGGAACAAAAAATCTAGAAGCAATTTAAATGTTTGACAGTAGGAGAATGGCTAACTAAATTCTAGTATAACCGTACATTGAAACGTTGTGCATCCATTTAAAATGCTGTTTATGAACAGATTCAGTATCTTAGGGAACGCTCATGTTATAATGTTTACTGAATTGTTACAAAAGAAAACCGAGAAATGACCTGAATGGCCATCAACAGGGGAGTGGTTGAATAAATTGAGATACATCCATGGCATGGAATATTACACATTCATATAAAAAATAAGTTGGATCTGTATCTACTGACCTGGAAGGTGTCCCCAGCGTATTGTTATGTGAAAAAGCAAGTTGCAGAAAAATGAACTAAACTACAGTTTTATTTTTTAAACGAAATAATAAAAATTCTCCCAGAATGTGTCCATATGGTTTGCATGAGAGAGAAGAAGGTGAGGGAGGGACACATACCTGGCTGTTAACTTCGGTAATTTTGGATTGGGTGGGGAGGAGGGAGACTGGATATATATTTTTTATACTTGCATTGCATATGTGCATATCTATGCATATTACAAGTCCACATTGCCTTTTTAAATTGAAAATTGAAGAATAACTTACTGAAAAAGTAGCACACAAAATTATATATATGGTGTTATCTCAACAATGTGAAATATGCATGGAAAAAATTTCAAAAAAACGAAAATATTAACAGCAGTTGCCTCTGGAAGGAAGAGATTATAATCAGTTTTCTCTTTTTTATTTTTATTATTTTATTTTATTTTATGTTTTTTGAGATGGAGTCTCGCTCTGTCGCCCAGGCTAGAGTGCAGTGGAGCGATCTCGGCTCACTGCAAACTCTGCCTCCCGGTTTCACGCCATTCTCCTGCCTCAGCCTCTCCAGTAGCTGGGACTACAGGCGCCCGCCACCGCGCCCCCCTATTTTTTTTTTCTTGTATTTTTAGTAGAGATGGGGTTTTACCGTGTTAGCCAGGATGGTCTCGATCTCCTGACCTCGTGATCCGCCCACCTCGGCCTCCCAAAGTGCTGGGATTACAGGCGTGAGCCACCGTGCCCGGCCAGTTTTCCCTTTTTAAATCTTGCCTATATTTTACAAAGTGTTTACAATGTAAAAGTTATTGTTTAGAACACAATGGCCTTCCAACTTCTCATCAGCCAGTCTTGCCTATTACAATCTGCCCTCTTTCCACCTTGCCATCCTCCCACCTGCCGTTGCTGAAATTGATCTATCCATTCAGCAAATACTTACTGAATTCTAGGCACTAGGGATGCAGCAGGGACCAGGTCAAGGCTCCAGCTCTCGGCATTGCTTCCAGAGGGACTATTTAGACACCAGACAGAGTGACCTCATTCAAGACCCTCATCTTAGTCTTTCTGTGCTGTTCACCACATTGAGTCGCCCTCTCCTGCATGAAACTGCCCTCTGGATCCTCTCCTACTATTCTACCTGTTCCCCACTCTGTCCCCTTTTCTTCCCTTTTCTGTCCCCTTACCTGGGAGATGTTCCCGGAGGCTTTGTTCTGAACTCCTTCACTTCTTTCTCTATAGCAGAAGATGCCATTCACGCCCAGATTCTTAATCAGAATCTCTAGTCCTTGGCAGGTCTGAGCCAAGGCAGAGGTCTAGGATGCTGGTGATGGTGGTGAATGTTGATATTTCGTTGGTTGCCCACACCACGAATGGGGGAGGCCCTTAAGATGTGGCCCCTGTGGCATCTATACTTCAGAACCACTCTAGCATGTGTACCCCTCCAGCATGTTATTGTCCAATGACTGGATTTACTATGATCCAGGCCCCCTTGGCTTATCACAGAATCTATCTTAGAGGAATGAAGGAAGGAAGGAAGGAAGGAATGGCATGATGCAATAACATTACCAGGCAGGTTTTAGGGACAGGAGCGAAGTAAATCTGGTACCTGTACCAGTGAGGGAAAGTTCAAGGAAGTGTACTCTGGGCTCCTCCGAAAGTTGTGGAGTTAGAGGCTTTATTTCATTATCACTGTGGTTGGATATTTTTCTGGCTTCTGGGCCATTTATGTCTTCTTTTGTGAACTAATTTGTTCAGATCCTGCCCAATTATTACTAATAGTACTTTCCACCCTAAGTATTAGTAATAGTTCTTTCTGTATTCATGATATTACTTTTCTCCTAACATTTTTGTATGCTTTCTGATATTGTTTCTATTGTTGACATATGCATACTTTTCATATCAATCTTGTAGTATCCTCCACAGTTATTATGCTAAAAAATCAGTCAGGTAATTACCTAGGTTTTCTTCTAATTATTTTATGACTTTATTTTTTAACGTGTAACTCTTTGCTCTGTCTGGAAGTTATTTTGGTATATGGTGTGATTCGAGGAGATAATTATTTTCCCAAACAGTTTATTAGTTGACCCAGCAAAAGTCTTTATCTTTTCTCATTGTTTTTTTTTTAATATTGCCTGATACATATTTCCATTTTTATGTGCTTTAAAGATATTCATGTAATGCCATTTCATGTCCTACCTGTTTACTCCTGGACCACCCCCACACTATTTCATAAGAGTCATTTATGATGCTGTTTAGTATCTTGTGGAATGAGACTGCTAAATTTACTATCTTTTCTTAAAAAATGCATTGTGACAATCTATTTTTCCAGTTAAACTTAGGTATCATTTTGCCAAATTTAAAACAGGTCATTGGGCTTTTCATCTGAGTTGCATTAAACTTATAAATTAACTTTTCTATAACTTTGAAGAGGTTAATATCATAAATTAACCTTTCTGTATCCACTCAAGATTATGCTATGTCTCTCCAATTATTCAAATTTTTTATCCCTCTGTAAAAGTCATTTTCATATGGTGCCTGCACCTTTCTTGTTAAGTTTATGTATGTGTACTATATGCATTTTGTAGTTACCGTAAACAAGACATTTTTTCTTTATATTTTTATCTGTCATTGACATATAGGAATGTTACTGATTTTTGTGTATTATTTTGCATTTGGATAGTTTATTAAAATTTCATATTATCTCTAATAGCTTTACTATGAATTCTCCTGGGTTTTCTAGGTATATTAATGTATCATCTACAAACCATAATTTTTCTTCCTCTTTTCTCATTTCTTTTCCTTGTGTCACATGGGTTAACTCTTCCAATAAGCCGTGAAATCCCAGAGGTGATGGTGGCATCTCTGTCTTGTTCCCGATCTTAATCAGGTGTTTCACTATAAGTACAAGGTAGAGTATTGTTCTAAAATTGAAGCTTTATCATAGTAAGGAAATATTCTTTTTCTTGGTTTTGAATGCTTATTTAATCAGGGTTACACGCCTAATTTTATGAAATGCCTGTTTAGGATTTATTCAGAAGACCTTAACATTTTGTGTTTTTTTTTGTCATTTAATGGGATACTTCGTGTTAAGAGATTTCTTAATATTAAAGTCCTTTAGAGATTAACTGTCCTTTGTCGGTTAATCCCTAAAATGGGCTTTAAAAAATTTAGTGTCGAGTCAATTTATCAGCATCATGGTGAAGAAAATGGATTTGAAGTGGACTGCTTATGTTTGAGTCCCACCTTTGTGAAACAGTGACTTGGGCCCCATTCCTTAATTTCTTTCTGTCTTAGTTCTTTGTCTGTAAAATGGAGATGATAGTAATGGTATCTCCTTATAGGGCTATTGTGAGGATTAGGCAAGTCAATATAGGTAGTTTTTAGGAGAGTGTCTAGCCAAACACCAAATAAATACAAACAATATATTAAATTATTGAGAATTTACCACATACCTGATACTGAGCTTGGGACATGGATTCAAAGATGGGAAATTCACATATGGTGTCTGCTCTCATGAAGCATTCGGCCTGGTGAGAAGACAGATACTTGTGAAACAATCATATGGAAGCATGGAGATTTATACTAAGTGCCACTAAGGAGAAGTTACGATATCATGACAGTGTATCGTAGTGGGCTTGATCTGACCAAGGAAGGACACTAGGCTGAGATCTGAAAGATGGGTATGCTAGAAGTGTTGTAGGCAAAGAGAACCACACATGCAAAGGTCCTGTGGCTCTGCAGTACGAGGGTGTGGCAAGTACAAAGGACATAAACAGGCAGGATTTGACTGGAAAACTGGTGGATATGAAGCTGGGAGGTCACTAAGGACCAGGCCATGTAGAGACCCTTGTATACTTCAAATGCTTTTTTCTTTATTGAAGAGCAAGGAGGAGCCATTGAACGTTTGGGGCAGATGGGAGGTTGGGATGACTTCACCATATTCTGCCTGCAGTGTGAAGAACAGATTGGCAAGGACCAGAGCAAATGCGGCTGACCAGTTAGGAGTGAATATGGCAGTTTAGGAATGAGTTTGGCGTGGGGTGGGGACAGATGGACATAGAGATAGAGTGGTAGATTAGCCATGGGGTTGTGAAGAAGAGGAAGCTTTTAGGTGAGCCTTACTTAGATAAAGAGATGGAGGCACGATTCCATTCATTGAGTTGTGGGGGAGGCAACAGAAGAGGAGAGAGTGGGTGGGGGGACATCGAGAGCATCCCAAAGGGGTGACGGGCCTGGCGCACAGAGGGATGACTGGCCTGGATCACAACATTGTGAGTAACCAATGCATAAGTGGGAAGTCCCTCAAATTGGAGAGAGGAGGAGAAGCCTTGGCACAGAGACTGAAAGGAGGCAGAGAAAGAGCGGGAGCAGGAAAGGAGTATGGTATTGTGGGAGGAAGCTCAGGGCACTGCTGCTCAAAATATGGTCCCATACAAGGCATCATCACATCACCAGGGAGCAAGGTGGAAAGGCAGTCTCTCCAGTCCCACCCCAGTGTCGAGCTGAATCTCCATTTGAGACAGATCCCCAGGTGATGCGTGTGCACAGTGAGGTCTGAGATGCTCTGGCCCGGAGGAGTGTTTCGGAAAGGAGGGTGAGCAACAGCAGTCAGAGGTACTGAGCAGTCAATTAACCAGAAGATGGAAAAATAGCCACCGAGCCCATGAGTAGTAGACCTGTTTGGGTGGATCGATGGGACCAGAAGGCAGAATTGACAGGGTTGGAGAGTGAGTGGGAAGTAAGGAAATGGAGACAGAAAGTATAGACAGATTGTGTTTTCTATAAATTTGGCTGTGAAGAAGAAGAGAGAGAGACACGGCTGAAGGGAGATGAGAAGTGGGGTGGGGAATTGTTTTCTTAACGATAGTCTTGAGCACATTTAAAATGAGAAGGTACTAGTGGAGAGGAAATGACTGAACACACGTTAGAGAGAAAAAGGATCGTATACTGTTCTTGAAGAGTAGGGAATGGAGTAGGGAAACCCTTCCTCCATTTAGATGGAGGAAGAGGTGGCTCCTCTGTAGCGGGAATGAAGACAGCATGGGATAGGCTAGAAGGGTTTGGAATGGGGAAGGCAAGGGAATCCTTAGGAATGGCTTTTATTTCCTATGGAGAGTGAGGGAGAGGAGTTAGCTGAGAGCCGGGAGGTTGTAGGCGGTGGAGAAGATCTGAAATTGTCGTTCTGACATTCCATGTTGTAGAGGGGAAGTCTGAGTTCAGCCTGGTATTGGTGACTTTGTAGTTCTGACTCTCAAAACCTTAATTTTCTACTGCATAGAGTTGCTGTAAGCCTTGATTAAATGATACACAATGTATCACCTGGTCGGTACACAGCACACAGCAAGCCCACAGTCAACGTCAGTCACCCTTTGTACCTCCCTCAGTGCCAAGCACAGGGCTGGCTCATGGGAAGCGCTTGGAAAAGTGCGTTCATGATTGGCTAACACATTACGCCTGACTCTCTAGAAGCTTCTAGGAGTTATTCTGGCTATTCTGAACTGCTCTGTTTCTCTTTCCCAGGCCAGAACTGCACGTTCCAACTGCACGGTCCCAATGGGACAGTTGAGAGCCCAGGGTTCCCATATGGCTACCCCAATTACGCCAACTGCACGTGGACCATCACCGCGGAAGAGCAGCACAGGATCCAGCTTGTGTTCCAGTCCTTTGCCCTGGAAGAGGACTTTGATGTCCTGTCGGTGTTTGATGGTCCACCCCAGCCGGAGAATCTGCGTACGAGGTACCATGCTGCCTACCTTCCCTGTAGCAAACAATTGGGCTCTGAGCCAGGCTCACTAGGAGGAAGAACTTTCTTGAGTGAAAAGTTTATGGTCATCAACAAAGACCACTGTTTTCATGATGCCCTCCCTCAACCCCTCTGGTTTCCCAATTCATGTCTCTTGCTTAGAGGTTTCCAGTTGGGAGGATTGATTAGTAGGACATTTGGGAAGACTAGAGAGAAAACACAAGAGGGTTCTAGACAAATTCAGCTCTTTCTATTGAAACTGATTTTTCATGCACAGGGTGTATTATTTTTATACACAGAAATATAAGTTGGAACCAACAGATGTGGGTGTTGAAGGCTGATAGTGATGCAATGAATACGTCTTGCATCATAGTATTTGAAACCATCAACACTTTTCTGGAATTTGCTTTGCATTTGCAAGGCCTTGGTTGTGAGTGTAGACTCTGGAATTTGGGGGAGTTCCCACTCTCTTAATCCCCATCCCTGTGATGGAAGAGAACCCCATGGAGCGAGTAAGATGGCTTCCTGTACCCCTGAGGCCTCTCAAGGAGAAGAGCTCACAGGAGGGAGTCGGGAGGAAGGCTTCCACCCTCTACAGAAAAGGCAGACTTTTCTGGGGCACAGGTGAAGACCCCAGCGTCATAACTCTCTAGGTGACCCGGAGGCTAGCCAGCCTGTGTCACAAGCCTTGTCCAAGTCAGGTCAGCGTGGCTTCCCGTCTCCTCAGGAAGCCAAAGGGTTAATGGCTTACCAGCCAAGCCCTGGGGAGCCAGAGGTGCTAATTGCTTCTAATGACATGATGCACTAATGAGTGGTTCCCAGCCAAATGCTTAACCTCAAAGCTTTGTTTAAGATGCATCTCAGCCCTTGGTTTCCAAGCTCCTGCAGCAGGGTCTAACACACACATTTACTGCACAGTCTTCAGCCCTCTTCTCTTTCTCCTCAGGGCAGAAGTGAGTCTGGGAAGCCTACAGCAGAGGTGGGGGGCATGTGGGGCCCCCCTGCACCCCTCCTGCATTTTCTCCCAGAAAAGACTGGGCTAATCATCTTCCCTTGAGGTTCAGCAGGGTTCTGTGAAACATTGGTAAAGGGCTAGAGTCCTCTTCATTCATTCATTCCACAAATATTTCATGGGTACCTATTATGTCTTGACACTGGCCTGGATGCTGGGGAATAGCAGTGAGAAAAACAAAGCCACTGCCTTCATGCAGTGGCTACATGCTAATGGGGAGGGAGATACGGAAATACATAACATGTCTGGTTCTGTGAAGACAAAGCACACAGGGTAAGAAAGTGATGGCAGGAGTGCTGGCTTTATTATTGTTATTATTATTTTTGTTATACTTTAAGTTCTGGGGTACATGTGCAGAACATGCAGGTTTGTTACATAAGTGTACAAGTGCCATGGTGGTTTTCTGCACCCATCAACCAGTCATCTACATTAGGTATTTCTCCTAATATCCCTCCCCTAACCCCCCAACCCCCCGACAGGCCCCGGTGTGTGATGTTCCCCTCCCTGTGTCCATGTGTTCTCATTGTTCAACTCCCACTTGTGAGTGAGAACATGCTGTGTTTGGTTTTCTGTTCCTGTGTAAGTTTGCTGAGAATGATGGTTTCCAGCTTCATCCATGTCCCTGCAAAGGACATCAACTCATCCTTTTTTATGGCTGTGATTGCTGGTTTTTATAGGGTGGTCAGGGATGGTTTTTCCGAGCGGAAAGAGAGCTATGAGCAGAGAGCTGAATCATGGAATATCATGTATGGTGGGTATCCTGTATAGGTATCTAGGGAAAGCTTCTAGGCCAAGGGCACAGGAAATGTAAAGGGTACAGGGCCAACCTTTGGAGGATGGTCTTGCTGTGGCACAGTCCACTCAGGCCAAGCCAACCATGTTGACTAGGAAGACCTGCAGTTTTGGAATCCTCATTCTAGATCATCCCAGGTGTTGTCTTTATGCTGTGCTAGTTTGAATTCCTCTCACAAGCAAAGGAGGGTATGCAGGAGGCCAGTGGTTACAGGCTAGAGCAAGCCAGTGGGTAGGAGTTATGGAAGGGAAAAGGTGAGGCTGGGAGGTGGCAGAAGGTGGTAGATCCTGCAGGGCCTCATGGGTCACATAGGGACTTTGGCCTTGATCCTGAGGCACAGGAAACCCTTGGAGGGTTCTGAGCAGAAGAGGGACCTGCTGTGACAGGCCTTTGCCATTGTAGGGAAAATGGAGTGAAAGGGGTGAGGCTGGAGGCTGCTGCTCAGGGCAGAGAAGAAGGAGGCTTGGGTCTCCTGGAAGTGGGGACATGATGACAAATGGTCAGATCTGTGCTGTATTCCAAACACAGAGCAGACAGGATTTGTTGTTGCGTTGGGTGTGGGCTGTGGGAGAAAGGAGATGAGGATGATTCCAGTCTCCTTGGCTTTAATGATTATAGGAAGAAGTAGTTGTTTCCTGAGAGGAGGAGCTGGAAGTTAAGATTCAGTTTGGCCGTATAAAATTTTAGATGTCTATTAGATATCCAGGTGGAGAAGGCATTGAACATGCACTTGAATATGTGGGTTTTGAGTTCAAGGGTGTCAGGGCTAGAGATACAAATTTGGGAGACTAGGACTGGATGGTACCTAAAACATAAGACTGGATGTGGTCACAAGGGAGCCAGTCTTCTCCATCGGATTTTGAGCTCATGATGTTGAATGCATGTTTGAAAGATAGAATGTCAGATCAGATCAATGGGGCACTGATTGAGGTGTGGACAGCTAGAGGCAAACTCTCCAATTCTGCCTGCTAGAGTTATTTAAGCTTGTCCTGCTCTTAAGGCAGGGTCCCCGCATATGTAGTGGAGTCTTTGTTTTCTGACACTTGGGTTTTCTGACTCTGAGGGGAAGTATGGAAGACTCAGCAGAGTGGAGACTGGCCTGGCTGGTGTTCTAGCATGGAAGGGTGGGAGTTTCCATGACCTGGTGAAGTGGTTCTGGCAGGGAGGCTTCCTCTTGTCCTAAGGATGCAGAAGAATCAGATGTGTCCCCAGCCACAGCACAGCGTTCCTGGCCAACCAGCCATGAGCATGAAGCTCTGGGGTTGAACCTTCATTAGGTTGTCCCTGTTTGTGCTCCTGATCTCTGTCATCTTTGTGATTTGCTTATTTTAATTCATTTCACAAGGTCACACAGGCTTAGCAAAGGGGAAGGGCTAGAAGGAGACCACTGCCTTTTATTCACCTGGAACCAGAGGAGCTCACACCCCGGATGACGATAGGAGGGGAAATGACCTTAGAGGACAGTCCAAGTAACATTGGAAGATGCTGTCCTTAATACTGGAATGGTGCTGCTCTGGGGGTGTGGAGAGGCAGCAGCAAGCATGCTTGGTGGGGACCCTTGGGTCTTTGTGAATTTTTTTTTTAATGTTCTTGCATGGTTTTTAGTCCACTCAAATTTTTTTTATTCACGAATCAGTTTTTGTCTGTGTGTTAGTCCAGGGAATCACCAATAAAATCACCTATTTTATTGAGAGTGTCAAGTCTATTATCCTAGGGTTGTACATAGTTTTCCCACTCAACCTTTCTTTCTCCATGGTGTCTGGGTCACATCCCTTTCTCACATCTGCTCCTGTGCATTTCTTTCTTTCTTTCTTTTTTTTCCACTCAGTTAGTCTTGCCAGAAGTTTGCCTATTTTATTGGTCTTTTTAAAGTTCCAATGCTAGGGCAATCCATTTTATTCTCTTTTATCTAAATTATTGATTTCTGCTTTTATCTTCATCCATTCTTTTCTCTCACTTTCCTTAGGCTAATATTGCTTTTTTGCCAATTTTGTAAATTAAATTGGTTTTATTATTTCTTGTTTGATAATAAAAACATTAAGAGGCATTTTCCCCTAAGTACAGCTTTGACCATATTCCATAAATTTTTATGGCTAGTTGTTAGTTTAGAAAGAGTTTCTAATTGCAGTTTTGTTCTTTCTTTGACTCTAGGGTTTTCCCCTTAAATTTTCAAGTAATATTTGTTTATACTTTAGAAATTATTATCTAGCTTTATTTCATTATGATTAGATTATGATTTCTACTTTGGAGAATTTGTTGACTTGTTTCCCTCTGTATAAGATCATTTTTGTCAGTATTCTATGAAGAAAGATATTCTGTGTATGAAGGGTGAAAAAATTAAGTTATTAATATCATTCAGTTTTTCTAATTTCGTATCTATTGCCTAATTGATATTTGCCAAGATAGGCAATATATTGCTCTCACATTCTTACTGTAGTTTATATCAATTTCTCTTTTTATTCCTGAGTTTTTATTTTATAAACTGTGATTCTATACTCTTCAGCATATTCATATTTTCAAATGTTAGATCTTCAGAGTGAATTATATATATATTTCCAATATAAAAATTGTAGTTATTCCCTATTCTCTACTGTTTTTTTCTTTTTTCTTTTTTGCTTTACATTCTACTTTGTACCAATATAACACCTTTTTTTTCTTTCAGATATGCATTGATTGGGTCCATCTTTGCCAATTTCACTGTTTTTAATATGTCTATATTATTCTTTTAGGAATAGCTCTTAGCACAATATACATAGTCATTGAATTTTTTAAAAACCGTGGCTGAGAATCACTATCCTTTAACAGCAAAGTTTAGTTCACTCATATTTTTTGGTAACAACTGATATGTTTGCTCTTCTATTATACTTAATGCTTTCTATTATTTTTAAGCTTCCTTACTGTTGCTTCCTTTTATCTGTCTTCTAGTGCAAGTTTTCTTTGTTTTTTTTTTTTTTCCTGTGATTTTTATTCTATTAGTGCTCAAAGTTGCTTCTTTACAACATGTTTTAAGCTATATTTTTCTGTCAACATCCTGCCTAGCTAGGTTTTGTCTTAGTTAGGTCTTACTGACTATCTTGTAAAAATTTCTTTGTGTTTGCAGGATGTAGGTATCTATCTCTTTTTCTTAGTTTCCAAAGTTAATTGTAGATATTCCATCTCTTTATATACTTTAGATCATCTTCGTGAGAATATAGGGGGTCAGGCAAGGCAGAGTTTAACATGTTATCTTTCCTCTTCATCTTGACAAGGAAATTTTTAAAATAGAAGTTTTATTCTTTTTGATGCTATTGAGAATGGGTTTTTAAAAAATTTTGGTTTTGGACTAGCCATTGTTAATATATAGAAATACAATTGATTTTTGTAAACTGATCTTGTATCTTGTGACCTTCCTGAATTTGTTGTTAGTTCAGTTCTTTTACATCTGTGAATAAAAGTTTTAATTCTTCCTTTCCAATCGGGATACCTCTCATTTCCTTTTTTCCCTGATTGCACTGTCTAGAACCTCCAGTATAATATTGAATAGAAGTGGTCAGAGTGGCTAGCCTTGACTTATTCCTGATGTTAAGGGAAAAACATTTCATCTTTTAGCATTAAGTATGATGTTATCTGTAGGTTTTTTGTGGATACCCTTCTAATAAAAGTTTTTAAGCAGAGGATTTCGGCGTGATTTGGTGGCAGTGTGGAAAATGCACTGGGGTGGAGGGCAGACTGGCGACCGTGGGGCAAGGAAAGAGATAGCAGTAGCCTAGACTAAAGCAATGAAGGGTAAAGATGGTGTGGATGTGTATGATGCTATGGGAAAGAGCTGTCCCCAGAGTTAGTAGTGGATGTATAGGGACAGTGGAGTGGGAATAAGAAAAAGAAAGAAATGGAGGATGACTCCGCAGTGTCTGCCTTGGAAACAGAAAACAGACCAGATCAGTCTGCAGTGAATTCCAGTCTCCAGTAAAATGTGTTCTTGGGCCTAGCAGGATATTTGCTGCACTGACATTTTTTCTTCACTTGTCTGGTAGATAGAGCTGGTAGGTCACCTCCTCTCTCAGTGTTTTCCCGTGAGACAGAAGGGTACAGTGGGGACAGACCTAGATTTATACCTAGGTAGGTTCTACATTTATTAATGCTATGACCTCATGCAAGGTTTGGCTTCTCTGAGCCTCATCTATAAAACGGAGGTGACATTTACCCTCCTTACAGGGTTGTTGTATGTGAACCACAAGCTATAGATGCTTACGTGGTCCGGAAACATTGTTTACGTCCTTTCCTGCCCTTCTGTTCTTAGGACCCAGTAACTCAGACCTTTCCAGAGAGTTCTAGTGCCTGTGATGAAACTTCATCTGTGGCCAACTCATCAGACTTTTTAGACTTGAAATATCAGGTGTGGTAGAAAGACACTGAAGGAGGCACTGAGCTCAGGAACAGTCATTAATTGTGCATGTACGTATCATGTGTATGTATGCAATGTGTATGTATCATAGCATTACTGATCCCATGATAGCCTCCTCTCCTCTTCCTTCCCACACAGACAGTGGGGCCAGACCACCAAGAGGCCTGCAGCAGATTTTTCTCTGCTTGCATTACCTGGGGGATTTCCATGTTTATTGTCTAAAACTTAATGAGCTGGGCACAGTGGCATCCACCTGTAGTCCCAGCTACTACTCGGGAGGCTGGGGCAAGAGCATTGTTTGAGCCCAGGAATTCAAGACTAGCATGGGCAACACAGTAAAACCTAATCTTAGAAAAATAAAAATAAAAAAATTTCATGAGTACAAGTTTCACAATTACTGTTTTCACTACATTAAAAAAATTTTTTTTTTTTAGATTAGGAGGTTACATGTGCTGGTTCTTTCCGTGGATACATTGCATAATGGAGGGGTTTGGGCTTCTAGTTGTACCCATCACCCAAATAGTGAGCACTGTGCACAATAGGCAGTTTTTCAACCCTCACTCCCTCCCAGACTCCTCCCTTTTGGAGTCTCCTCATTGCGTTTTTAAGACATCTCTCTTTTTCTCCTCTTCTCTCCAACACTCTGGTCTTCTTTCTTTATGGATGCATTCCAACAAAAGGCTGAAATGTTACCCACCTACCCCAATCCCAGCCCGCTTTAACCTCGCCTTTCTCCAGCTGCCTCTTCCTGGACTGTGTTGTGAGCAATGAGCTTTCCTCCTATTAGATTCTAAGCTCCTTAAGGCTGGGAGTCAAGCCTTCCTTTTTTTTTTTTTTTTTTGCTTTGCTGTAACAGAGCCACACCGTGGAATATACACCAGTCTTGCCAGTAGACGACATGAGTTTGATCTCTAGCTCCTCCCTAGCTGCATAGCATTGGCAAGTCACTTTCACTCTTAGCCACAGTGGCCTAATTGATAAAGGGAGTATATCAAGATCTGCCTTATAGGTTGGTTGATCAAGATTAAATTAAAACAGTATGTAAACTGCTTTAATTATGATGAGATAGAAACAAAAGGAATACTTGTACATTTGTAGGAAAAATTAGGAAGTACAATTTAGCAAAAAGACAAAATAATACATTTGTGAGTCATGAAGTAGAGCAGTGGTTCTCAACTGAAGGCACCTTTGTCCCCCAGGGGACATTTGGCCACATCTGGAGAAATTTGTGGTTGTCCCAACTGCAAGTGGAGAGGTACTGATGACATCTACTAGGTTGAGGCCAGGGATTCTGCTAAACATCATCCCACAATGCACAGCACAGCTGTCTACAGTAAGGAATTATCTGACCCCAAATGCCAGTAAAGCTGAGGTTGAAAAACCCCGAGGTGGATTGATTTGAGAGGTTCACACCTTTAGCATAAGACATACCTGGGTTTTCATCCTCTTTCTATGTCTGTGAACTTGGGCAAGTGAGTCAACCCATTCAAGCCTCAGTTTCCTCCTCAGCAAAATGGGAATTTCTTACTGATGCTATGTACTGGCGGCTGCACCTGGCATCATTGATGAAAAGGTGCCAATAGACACACTGCGCACAGCTTGTTCTATATGCAGACGCTATTCATCTCCCGGTGACTCCCTTTCTGTACCAGGAGTTCATAGCCATCTCCTTGAAAGCATCTCACATTTCATCTGGAGCTATTCACAAGCAGCCACATCCCAGGGTGCCAGAAGGCAGCGTCTGGCTGCTTCAAATTAAATTTACAATAGAAGCTGATCAGACTCTTCTTCTAATGGATCAGGGTGGGGAACGGGAGTAGAAGCTGGTCCTGAAGGCCGGGAGCCTGTAGGAGTTTGGAAATTAGCAAGGAAAGAACAAAGAACCTTCCAGATAATGCAGTGTCAGCCCTGTCTGGATGAAGTACTGAAACAATCCCCACGTCTCTGCTTTTGCACAATTAGATGGCCTCTCCATGCTGGCAAACATCCTATTGCATTGCAGTTTAATGTGGAATGAAGTTTTCTAATGGGACACGAGCAAACATAATCTATGAAGATGCTGCTAATAAACTGCATCCCATATATTGGAGGGTTTATAGGGTACTGGTAATGACTGCACCAGTTAAGCACAGCTAAGCATCTCTTAATTTAGACATTTGGGCTCAAGTTATGGGAAACACTACAACTCGTTCCCTCAATTACTGGCAATACACATGCTGTCATCAGCCTAAGGTGCAATGTAGTTTTAGTCATTTGGAGCTAGTTGCAGATTTCACTCAACTGGCGTTAGACACCTGTTTGTAAGTTGTGAAAATCCACAAATTTGCCAGATTTACTGTCTTCTTATGAATATGTATCACAGCAGAGGCCCCCAAAGGACCTGTTTGTTGGATTCCTTAAAAGGTGTGCCTTGCACATCAATAGGGATGTCTTTGAAGGGTCCGCTCCCCGAACCCCTCTGGGAATGTGCTCTTGTGGGCAGGAGGAGGCTGGGAGGACCTATGAGGATGAGGGAAAAGTATTTGTTTAGGATTGAAACAGAGTGAGGACACTGGAAAGGAGAACAGAGGAACGAGGACACCGAACAGCTACTATGTTCCAGCCACCATGCTGGACACATGTGTTCAAGCTCTCATGGAAATTTATTCTATATTTATTGAATGCCTACTAGGAATGCCAGGTGTCGAAGATACGACAGTTAACAAGACAGCTTCTGCCTTCAAGGAACTCAAGAGATCTTTAGGGAGACAGTTAAATAATCAGGCTATAAGTGCTATGATTGGGGAACCTGATCTAGCCTTGGGGGAGATCTTTGTGGATGCTCATCTGGAGGTCTGGGATGAACCCCCTCCATCTGCCCCTTTGCTTAGTTATCCCTTACTTATTCCTCAAATAATTCAGTTGTCCCTTCCTTGCCCAGGGACACCCTTTCCTCACAACCTGGTCAAACCCTCCTGTGATACCTGCTCAGATTACCGTGCATTCACCCTTTGTGGTTTTACGTGTGTGTGTGTGTGTGTGTGTGTGTGCTTCATTTATGCCCATCTACTGCACAAGGCTGTAAGCTCCTTGATGACAAGAACTGTATCTCTTTACTCTTTACTTTTCATTGTAGCTCTCCAGGGCCTAACAGAGAGCCTGGCATATAGTAGGTGCTAAACGAATACTTACGGAGTGAGTGAATCAATGCTCTCTGGAGGAAGAGATCCCTAATAGAGAGTGGAAGGAGGGATGGAAAGTGTTTTGAGCCAAGAAATAGTATGTACATAGGTCTAGGCAAAAGTAAGAGAAAGGTGAGGTGCAGAATGACAATGGGTAGGTTCACTTTGGCTGGATTATAGTGGAAAGGTGGAGCAGTGGCCCAGGCCAGCTCCACCAGGGACCCTGTATGCCCTGCTGAGGAACTCGATACGTATCTAAAAAAGATGGTTCATACTGAAAGGTTTTAAATAGACATTGTACATGTTATCTAATAATTCAACAATACCCTTAGGAGGTGGGTGGTATTAATTCCCTTTGCAGAAGTTAAGCAAGCATGTAAGGCCTCTAAGCTGTCAAATAGCTGATATAGTTTGGATCTGTATCCCTGCCCAAATCTCATGCTGGATTGTAATCTCCAATGTTGGAGGTGGGGCCTGGTGGGAAGTAATTCGATCATAGGGGTGGATTTCTCATGAATGGTTATCACTATCCTCTTGGTCCTGTCCTCACGATAGTGAGTGAGTTCTCACGAGATCTGGTCATTTAAGTATGGGGCACCTCCCCCATCTCTCTTGCTCCTGCTTTTGCCCTGTGATGTGCTTGTTCCCCCTTTGCCTATGCCATGGTTGTAAGTTTCCTGAGGCCTCCCCAGGAGCCAGGCAAATGCCAGCATCGTGCTTCCTGTACAGCCAGTGGGACTGAGAGATAATTAAACCACTTTTCTTTATAAATTTCCCAGTCTCAGGTATTTCTTTACAGCAATGCAAGAATGGACTAATGCAGAGGCTAAAGAGGGGTGGGCAAGGAATCTCCTAGAGCCAGAGACAAGGCTTTTCCCCACTACCCCAAAATGCCTTTTCACTGCTTGGGATTTATTTGCATTCATTCATTCAATTTCCTTGTTAAAAATCCATTCCTTTTTCCTTTTTAAGCAGTTTCTCTAAAATAGTGAATGTAATAGGTATTTTCTGCTTAAGAAGGTCAGCAGTCTATAGAGTGAGAAAAATGCACCTGCCTCCTTTCCCAGGCCCTTGTCCCAGCCTTGCTCCCTAGAGGTAACCACTGTTAACAGTTTGGTGTGTGTCCAATTTCTTTTTAAATAAAGATTCATTAAACTGCCCATGAGGCTTATTGGGACATCCATCAGACCTTTGAAAATTGTTCTGATGAATTAAGTGTAAACTAATTAGAAACATGGATTCAATTACCCTTGAAACACACAGGGGTTTAATAATTAATAGGAAGAGGGTTTGAGGCCAAAGGCATTATGGATTTTATCAAACCCCTAACATCTGAAAAGTAAATATGTTTGATTCACCCTAAATGCTGGCAAATTTGCCATCCAGAGGCAAACTTGTTGGTAGGAGCTGTGTAGTTAATTAGGAAAGTTAGCTATGGTTAATAAGGAGGCAGAGGAAGTGGGCTGCAGAAGACAAAACCCGCTGGTTATTGCTAGGAGGGCTTCTTGGGACAGGGAAGTGGCCTGTTTTGTGGGGTTACTGCAGTCTGCTTCCTTCACAGTCCTTTACCAGGTAGGCTTTGGAGTGGAAGGCTGGATACCTGGGACCCTGATATCTGCTTGACACCCAAGTTCACACAGGTCAGCACCACCTGACCAGCACTGAAGGGGGTTATGGAAGGGGAGAAGTGGGGTCTGCCAGGGATGAGGCTCTGGAAACCAATTGCAGTGACCCCATGGGGGCAGCCATGTGCTCCATCCCTAATGCCAAAGGGAGGGTCTGGGCAGACGTGGCGGGGGAGGGGTTGGCAGCAGGTGATACACAAAGCCAGGTGGGCAGCAGTGTCGGGGTCCTGAGCAATCTCTCCACTCACAGTAGGACCCTGTGGTTCAAGGTCAAAATCAATATTTGTGACAAAGCCTCACTTTGCTCATTCACCAAGTCTGCTGTTTAATAGCAGCCAAAATTTAACACCCCCTGGAGCCGGAGGCTCAGTCCAAAAGGCTGTGCTGCCTGCATCACTTCTCACAATTGGTCCTGCTTGCAGCATCATGAGATATTGGCCAAAGATGCAACGTTCCGCTAGAGCAGAGGTGCCCACCTCTAGACCCTCATCGGCCCCTCTCTTCCAAGTGGCTGCTGACAGCACTGTTGCTGAGATAGGAAGTTTCCCCCTTCTTTATTCTCAACTCTTATTCCCTGAACTTTTGGGGCCACAGAATTTGCTCTTCAAGGGACGCTAGTGACATAGGGATATTGTCTGCAGGGTGGAGGCAGGTTTGGACTTGTCATTCTAGTCTTCCCTCTGTTTCTTTTTCAGCAGACATGGTACCCAAATAAACACCTCCCAAATATTGAGTACCTCATTCTCTTGGAGTTAAAGTAAATCTAAAACTAAATCAATTCTCAACTTTTCAGTGACAAAAGAGCCAAATTATTGTACCCATAAGTGGGTCTACTCTGTCACAAGATGTGGTGCCAAGAGCCAGGCCAGGGGCGTGGAGACCTGGGTTCTGTCCCAGCTTGGCCACTGGTTTGCTTGTGATCTTCATGAAGTCCTACTCCTTCTCAGGGCCAGCTGCATTTTCCTGACTTACAATATGAGGATTTAAATCTAGAGGAACTCCAAAGCTTCTTCCAGCTCTGAAATTGTGTGATTGAATGATGCTGGAGATGCATGTAGAAGGACTATAAAATATCCCTGACCTTCTGGGATTCTTTCTACTCTACGTAGGTATTGCTCTTGGCTGTTTCAACAATTCCAGCATTTGTCTTTGGCAAACAGTGTATTTTCCAATGGCACATTAAGCAGTGTGGCAGAGAAGGCTAATTGCCCACCATCAATCTTGCTCCTTTTCCTCAGTGTAGGTGTTAGTGGGAAGCAGCTGCCTAGCTAGGGACAATATTTTCCCAGACCTCCTTGCATCTAGATGGAGTCATATGACTTAGTGGAAGGTAGATGGAAATGATGTGTGCCCCTTCCAGGTCTGGGCAGAAAGCCTCCTCTGCAATCCTGTCTTTCTATCTTTCCCTGGAAATAGGAGATAGGGAAGCCTAGATGCCTGGATGATTGCATGGAGCAGAACCCACCTCCTCCCCTATCTGCTACTGACTGATTGAATTTTACATAAGTGAGAAATAAACTTTCATGTAAACTTAGACCTCACGTATTACTGCACCCGTTGCCCCAGGAGCTGCAGCTGACTGGGGTTGCCTAGGTGACATGGTAAAGACTGTAGACAGTATAGGCTACTAGCCTGGCTGTTGAATTCATGGAAGCAGTTTCTGACCACGTGATGCCCCTACCATCTTGTGGACTGGCAATGCAGTGTCTTCAATCCTGCCTGGAGGAGAAAATGTTTTCATGAATTTTATAGTGGCTAGCTCATCTGTACCTGGCAGTCCTTCACTGTGCCAGTTCAGTCTCTCCCATCATCACTGCCACCTTTGTCCTTCCATAAGCAGTGGCTGCCTTATCAAGCCTCATAAGGAAGGAAGCCTGAACAATTGACTCCACCTTCCCAATTTGATTATTTTATCCCAAAGAGCTCTTAACTAGAGATGTGGGGGCTTTTGTGATGCCCTGGTCAGCTGGTGGAGCTGCATACAACTTCTCCCTTCTCCAAAGTTCCACAGCTACATATCAAAGACAAGGCAAATCTTAAACTTACATAAACCCTACAAAGCAAAGAGGAACAGGGACGGATCTCAGCTCTGATAGTTTAGCTGGATTTCAGTTATAAGAGGAATTCCTCACAGTCCAGAGATAAAGAAATCTGGACAATAAAGAAGCTTTCTAGTTCTGCAAGAAGCCTTGCAGTAGTGGATATTTTCAAACCTGCCTTGGTCTGCAAGGGTTGGGGAATGCAGACACAAAGAGTTCTTGCAGACAGAGGCAGATTTGTATCCACTACCGCAAAGCTCCACCCTTGTAAGTGCCCAGTGTTGCTCCTCTCAATTCCGTTTGATTGTTGTGACTTCTCAGGTGCATTATGTTATTGACTTCTCTCAATAATCCAATTGAAGTGTCCTATTAATCCCATTTTGCAGAGGAGAAAGCTGAGCTTCAGCATGACTCATAAGCCCTATGCTAACAAGGTGTGGCTGAGTTCTTAGCATTTTCTCCCTGCTCTGAGCCAGTGCCCTCCAGCCACATGGGCCTGTGGAGGGCGGGAGAAAGGTCCTGGGCAACAGTCAGCCAGAATAAGGACACATCTACCCTAAAGGACAGTGATGGATGAGAGGAAATCTGCCAGAGACACGATTCTACAGCCCTCTCTCCCTTGATGTTTGGAATTTGCCTGCACTTAGGCAAGAAGGAAAGGAAGAGGGAATGGCTGTCTTTTCTCCACTGCACTGTTCCTCCAGTGTAAGCTAGGTGAAGGCCTCAACGTGGCAAATTATTTGTAGAACCCCGAAGGAGTGGGCTTCTTCTATTTTGGAGTATGTAGAAGAGTAAAGATTTTCTTTAATTAGATAGTGCCGGATAGATTTAATTAAAGCTTCAAACCTGCAATTTTCTTTGTTTGATTGATCAGTTGGTGCTGATTGCCTGGAGTAATTATGAAGGGGGAGGTGGAGTTTTCGAAGTCTGATAGTGATAAGAAGCAGACTGAGTCAACTCATGGATACTTGTTTGTCAGAGTGATTCTGAAAAGATTTAAATTGCACAAATGTTTGTTGGCTGGTCAAATGAAAAATAAGGTATCTAAATTACACTTTTGTCTAAATCATGCTCCTGGTGGATGTGCTTCTGCAGAAAAGGTCCCCTTTTCCCCTCCTTTCTCCAAATATAATCACACCTCTGAGACCAGGCAGTATTCTGTTGTTTTTGTCTTTCTTTTATGAAATAATTGAAGCACATTGTTGGGAGTGTCTCATAATGGCCTTCTAAAATTTCTAGAGCTTACTGGAGGGTCAGGAGAGAAAGAGCATCTTATAATCTCCATGTAAATTTAGGGAATTCAGAAAGAGCTTTAAAGTCAGGCACTCCTGGGGTTGAATTCTGCCTTTACCATTTACTACCTCTTTGACTTTGGACAAGTATCCTTGAACTGCTTTTTCCTCATCTGCAATGCAAAAGAGTTGTGAGGATTCTGTGAGCTGATGTATGCAAGTCAAGCACCCATGGTTAGCCTGTGATGGGTTCTTACTGGATTTCTGTCTCTTCCCCTTCCTGTGCTCTGTTGCTTTGCTGAGGTCACCACCATAAAAGTTCTGTGAACTCATGGGACCAGAGCTGTCTTGTTCACCACTGCAGACAGAGACCCCAGCATACTGCTTTGTACATGGTGGGTCTCAGCAAATTCTTGCCCAATGAATGAATAAATGGTTGAATGCCCTATATATTTAGGCCTCACTAAAAGTAGATGACATCAGTACAGAATAAAAGAAGGGGCTCCAAAGAGCTGCCACATTTATGAGACCCTAGGGGGTGCAAGATGAACAATGCCATGCAGGCTGCCATATGAAAGCATTGGTGGAGAAACTCTTCTCTTTTTCCTCTGAACTGGTCAAACCATCTGTGTTAGTTCATTTTCATGCTGCTGATAAAGACATACCCAAGACTGGGCAATTTACAAAAGAAAGAGGTTTAATGGACTTACAGTTCCACATGGCTGAGGAGGCCTCACAATCATGGCAGATGGCAAGAAGGAGCAAGTTACGTCTTACATGGATGGCAGCAGGCAAAGAGCGAGCTTGTGCAAGGGAACTCCCCTTTTAAAAACTATCAGATCTCACAAGACTCATTCACTATTATGAGAACAGCAGGGGAAAGACCTGCCCGCATGATTCAATTACCTCCCACTGGGTTCCTCCCACAACAAGTGGGAATTCAAGATGAGATTTGGGTGGGGATACAGTGAAACCATTTTCAATATCTTGGGGGACTGAGTTCAGTTCTCAGTTACACACTGGAGTGGGAAGCCAATGATTGTCAAGACTGCTGCAGCATAAATTATGTTTAAGTTAAAAAATAACAAAACAGGCTACAGAATTATCTGTTTATTATGTACATTGCCATGTAAGGATGTATACGCAGGTGAATAAGACTAGAAGGAAATATAGCAACATGCTAATGATAATATGGGTATGAGGATGGCTTGATTATGAATGATTTTTTAATCTTTTGTATTGAAAAGTTTTTGTAACATAGTTATGTTATTTTTACAATAAGAATGCATGTTTTGATTAATGTAAGGTTAAATGTAAAAGAAAAGAGAAAAGTTTAAGTATATCCCTTGCTACCCATACCCAAAGAGGGACATTGACAAACTCAAGTGGGACTACAGGAGAATGACCAGGATGAGGAAGGACTTTATGTTGCAAGATGGATCTTGAAGGACTTCAGGCTGTTCACTTGAAGGAAGGAGACTCTTAGGGGAAATGAGGACTGTTGTCAAAAGCTGACATCAGATAGTGGCAGTCAGGCTGTGAAATGTACATTCCAGAGGAGCAAACTTAAAGTCATTTCTAGCACTCGTATCTGCCTAGAACTGAGGCTCCCTGCCTCGGGAAGCACCAAAGCAGAAATTGGGGCTTCTTGGGCAGCCCCTCTCTGGGCTACAGACATGCCATCTGCACAGCGGGGCTGTAGCTCTCTGTCAGTCATTCTTTACCTGGGGACATGCCTCCCCAATCCTGACTTCCTGGAGTCATGGAGAGTAGTTTTTGCATCATATATTGTAAGTGGGAGCCAGAAGGGAGGTATATGTGCAGTTTGAAAAAGCATCTTCAGAATGACCTTTGCTTTGACTTGTTTTTATTCATTTTATTTGAAATTTTAAACCACACTGAAGAAGGAGGCAATCATTTTATGTGAATCTTCATAAGGGGTTCCTGATTTTAAAAGGTTGACAAACTGCTCTGGAAAGGTGCTTCCCAAACTTTCACATGCATGCAAATCAGCTGCGAATTTGTGAATGTGCACAATCAGATTCAGTCTGAGACGCATTTCCAAGGAGCTCACAGGTGATGCTGGTGGTACTGGCTCATGGACTACTCAGAATCATCCCTGAGGCTCTTCCTGGCAACCCCTGGGGCCCCTGGCTCCCTAGAATGGCAGAATATTGGTTTCTTATGTACAAGTCATTGGCCCATCCTTTGTAGAGTTTGTTGAATGGAGAGTAACCATGTAAGAATGTACCCACCACCTAATCCAGGCAGCAAATAAGAACTATCTTCAGAAGCAATGTAACTAAGCATTCACTGCTCAGATTTACATCTTTTGTACATGTTTAAATCTGTGCCTATGTCAGTTTATCATTTGCAAATAATGCTCTGTTGTCTTAATCCTACTTTTATGGCTAATGATGTGTGTTTCATTCTCAAGTGTAGAATTGGAGTAAATATATATTTCTCAATAGCTTTCCCTCTAATCACTACCCAGGGCTGTGAGTCATTGGGATAACTCATGTATGAGGGAGCTTGTATCTGGAGTCCGTCCCTCAGTGCCAGCCTTCTCTGGCTGCCTGTTACAGCCTTCGTGCGGGCGTTCATCTTCGCCTGTGCCTTCCCTGCAGGCTGAGGGAGCCACCACAACTTTCTCCATGAGTCTGCGAGGGCATGACAGGCCTGCCAATGCCATCGATCCTGTCCCCTTCCAAGCAGAATTGCTTCACTATCATTTCCAGGAATTTGTGATGTTTCTAATTTGATGATTGAGTATCGCTCTCCCTATCCCTGCTCAGCTGTAGATAGTGCTGTCTGTCCTGCAGACCCCAAGCCCGTCCTGACTATGGAGAAGCCCCATCCTTCCCAGAGGGTAGCACAGGGCTGAGCATTCTAGGACCAAGACATGCAGATGCCTACTGTGCTGCAGTGTACCCAAGCCCCTGGCTGATCCATACCCTGCTGCGCCCAAGCCCGCCAGACCCTTGCCTCCCTAGGTTAGGGCCAGACTCCATCTGCCTCTCTTGAGCCCACTTCTCTCCACAACTGGACTCAGACCCTGACTTCTAACTCCATGTCAGAGCCAGCCCCCAGGGCCTTAGCAGCTCCGAAGACTTGCACCTCGAGCTTCATGGCATCCCCTATCTACTAGGCTGGTTTCTGAGCCCCAAATGTTGATTCTTTCCCCTCTTCCTTTCTCTGCCCATTATTTCTGCTGACTTTGTTGGTGTTTCAAGATGCCAAGGATCAGGGAATGCTGAGGGAGAGGAAATTCCAAGGCAGAGAGGGGGATGCAGGAGGGAGTGAGCAAAGAGTAGGGTGGGATGAATCAACTGCAGGCTTTGGAATGGTGCTTCCTGATCATAAAAATGAGCACTTATACAGTATTTGTATATGCAGTGTATATATTATTAAGTGTGCTGTGTGTATGTGTCTGCATAAAAAACACTCGTACATATAACACATCTTTGTGCCCAGCACTCTTCTCAGCTTGAAATGCAACGTCTCATTGAGTGTTCTCAGCAGCCCTATGGGAAGTGTATTATCATTAGCCCCATATTATGGATAGAAACTGAAGGAAGAGGAGGGATGAAGTGACTTCCCAAGGTCACACAGCTGGCTGATCCAGGTGATCAGACTTCAGAGTTGACCATTATGTCTTGACCATTCTGTAATACTGTCTCAAGTTCCTAACTTGGGCAGGGTGGAGATATGGATCCCTCTGAACTTCTGATGACATCCAGGGACTCTCTCCCATAATATACATACACTGAACTAAAATTTTGCATTTAATTTCTATGGGTGGACTCACAAACTACTTGAAACTCATCTTTGAGCCCCAGGGTAACAACTCATGCTTTAGAAGTTGTGCATATAAATGGCAATAATGATAATAGGAATTTACACTTTTTTTTGAGCATTTACTGTGTTCTGGGTATAGTGCTAAAGGCTTTCCAAGAATTATCTTGCTTACGACATTTCCATAACATTTCCATTCACCCACATTGCACAGATAAGAAAACTGAGGTTAAAGAGGTCAAGTCATTGTCTCAAGCTCAAGCAGCTAGTAAGCACCAGAGATGAACTAAAACCCAGCTCTGCTGGTTCCAAAGTCAGTGCTCTGTGCACTATGCAGCCAGCCCTGCCTAGGGCTGGTGGTGCCCTTGTAGACATAGACCTGAGGGAGAGAAGGGGCAGTTTTGGGGATGGTTTAGAATGTATGCTTCGGGACTGTTTTACTGCCTAAACCTTTGGAGATTTGGACCCCAGCCCATGTCTGATGGAGTCTGCTGTTTGGCATAAGGAATTCTGTGCATACCCAACAATTCGGCCCTATTTTGCAGAGCAGAAAGACAGAGTGGGGCAAAGAAGGAAAGTGCTGGTGCACCCAAAGGCAGAGCTGGACATGGGAGAGAAAAGGAAGTCTGTTTCAAGCTGTCTGTAAGACACTCTCAGAGTTAAGAGACCAGCAGGAGGTGGGGTTGGGGGAGGGGAGCAAAGGAAGGCCTAGGGGAAGGAAGAGGTTCAGGAAGCCTCCTTGATATGGTTTGGCTCTGTGTCTCCACCCAAATTTCATCTTGAATTATACTCCCATAATTCCCACATGCTGTGGGAGGGATCTGGTGGAAGGTAATTTGAATCATGGGGATGGTTTCCACTATATTATTCTCGTGGTAGTGAATAAGTCTCACGAGATCTGATGGTTTTATTCTAATTTTCCGCTTTTGCATCTTCCTCATTTTTCTCTTGTTGCCACCATGTAAGAAGTGCCTTTCGCCTGCCGCCATGATTCTGAGGCTTCCCCAGCCATGTGGAATTGTAAGTCCAATTAAACCTCTTTTTCTTCCCAGTCTCGGGTACGTCTTTATCAGCAGCATGAAAATGGACTAATACAGTAAATTGGTACCAGTAAAGTGAGGTGTTGCTGAAAAGATACTCGAAAATGTGGAAGTGACTTTGGAACTGGGTAACAGGAAGAGGTTGAAATAGTCTGGAGGGCTCAGAAGAAGACAAGAAAATCTGTGAAAGTTTGAAACTTTGGAACCTTGTAGAGTTTTGTTAAACAGCCTTGACAAAAATGCTGATGGTGATATGAACAATAAGGTCCAGGCTGAGATGGTCTTGGATGGAGAGGAGGAACGTGTTGGAAACTGGAGCAGAGGTGACTCTTGTTATGTTTTAGCAAAGAGACTGGTGACATTTTGCCCCTGCCCTAGAGATTTGTGGAACTTTGAACTTGAGAGAGATGATTTAGGGTATCTATCAGAAGAAATTTCTAAGCAGCAAAGCATTCAAGAGGTGACTTGGGTGCTGTTAAAAATATTCCATTTTAAAAGAGAAACAGAGTATAAAAGTTCAGAAAATTTGCAGCCTGATGATGCAGTAGAAATGAAAAACCCATTTTTTGAGGAGAAATTCAAACAGGCTGCAAAAATTTGCATAAGTAACAAAGAGCCAAATGTTAATCCCCAAGACAATGGAAAAATGTCTCTAGGCCATGTCAGAGACCTTCAAAAGCAGCCCCTCCTATCACACCCCCAGAGGCCCAGGAGGAATAAGTGGTTTTGTGGGCCGGACCCAGGATCCCCATGCTGTGTGCAGCCTAGGACTTGGTGCCCTGTGTCCCAGACGCTCCAACCATGGCTGAAAGGGGCCAACATAGAGCTCATGCTGTGGCTTCAGAGGGTGGAAGCCCCAAGTCTTGGCAGCTTCCATGTGGTGTTGAGTCTGTGGTTGCTCAGAAGTCAAGAATTGAGCTTTGGCAACCTCCACCTAGAATTCAGATGTATCCAAATGCCTGGATGCCCAGGCAAAAGTTTGCTGTAGCGGCGGGGCCCTCATGGAGGACCTCTGCTAGGGCAGTGCAAGGGCAGTGCAGAAGGGAAATGTGGGATCAGAGCACCCACACAGAGTCCCTGCTGGGACACTGCCTAGTGGAGCTGTGAGAAGAGGGCCACCATCTTCCAGACCCCAGAATGGTAGATCCACCTACAGCTTGCAGTATGTGCCTGGAAAAGCAGCCCTCAATGCCAGCCCATTAAAGCAGCCAAGAGTGGGGCTATACCCTGCAAAGCCACAGGCCAGAGCTGCCCAAGACTGTGGGAACCTACCTCTTGCATCAGCATGACCTGGATGCAAGACATGGAGTCAAAGGAGATCATTTTGGAGCTTTAAAATTTGACTGCCCCATCTGGATTTCGGACTTGCATGGGCCCTGTAACCCCTTGGTTTTGGCCAATTTCTCACATTTGGAATGGCTGTATTTACCCAATACCTGTACTGCCATTGTGTCTAGGAAATAACTAGCTTGCTTTTGATTTTACAGGCTCATAGGCCTGTAGGAAGGGACTTGCCTTATCTCAGATGAGAGTTGGAGCTGTGGACTTTCGTGTTAATGCTGAACTGAGTTAAGACTTTGGTGGACTGTTGGGAAGGCATGATAGGTTTTGAAATATGAGGACATGAGATTTGGAGGGGCCAGGGGCGGAATGATATTGTTTGGCTGTTTACCCACCCAAATCTCAACTTGAAATTTACTCCCATAATTCCTACATGTTGTGGGAAGGAGCCGGTGGGAGGTAGTTTGAATCATGGGGGCAGTTTCCCCCATACTGTTCTTGTGGTAGTGAATAAATCTCATGAGATCTGATGGTTTTATCAGGGGTTTCTGCTTTTGCATCCTTCTCATTTTTCTCTTGTTGCTACTATGTAAGAAGTGCCTTTTCACCTCCCACCATGATTCTGAGGCCTCTCCAGGCATGTGGAACTGTAAGTCCAATTAAACCACTTTTTCTTCCCAGTCTAGGGTATGTCTTTATCAGCAGTGTGAAAACAGACTAATACACTCCTCTTGCCCATAAGGGTTTGGCCATAGGTTTCTATAGCCAGTTTTGTTGCTTTGCTTCTCCAGGGACTGTCAGTGGTGGCATCAGAGAACAGAGTCTCAAACACCAGCAGAAGTGAGGGTGTGGCCGGAGACCTTTCAGCAGAACAGGCCAAAGCAGAGCCAGGTTCAGCCACAGATGTTGGAGGCTGCCCTTGGCCGTCCTGTCCTCCCTTGTCTGGCTGTCCTGCCCTTGGGATGGACACTCACCTTGGGATCTCTTGCTCATGATCTTACCCCCAGAGGCCCTCCCTCTGCCCTCTTCACCACCTTCCCTGTCCGCCATGTCCTTCCTGTACCCCCTGTCTTCACTGCCAGCTCGAATGCATGTCCTGAAATATGGCCGCAGTGGGACTTCCTGGCTTGGCCATTTTAAAACATCCACATTAAAGTGACTGTCAGAATGTATAAGCTACTCTTTTGTTCCCAGTCATGTGTACCATGGACACCCCTGATGGATGTCAATGACATGTGTTACTTGGTAATAAAAATAGTTAAAGGCTTAAGGGTTCATTTTTAAGTTGGGTCCAAATGCTACCTCAAAATGCCCCTACAGAGTCTCGGAGGGCCTGGTGGGTGCTTGCCTGGTTTTTCTTTGAGCTATTGCCAGCACCTGGGTCCCAGCAAGGTCAAGGGCTATGGTAAGATGTGCTCTTGCTGATTTTAGATTCACCAAGTTCACAAAGAAGTTAAGAGTCCAAAGAGCCACATCTATCTTGCTGGACTTCCCATCAGAGGGGAAGCCAGCACACTCGTGATATTGGGATCTTATCCCATCTTGATGACCTGAATGCTTTCACCTCTAGGGCCATGCACATAGATGACAATAATAGTGCCAGGTTATAAGGCCTCCAGGAGGTCTTGTAGGAGCCAGCACTGAAGCGTGTGCCTTTGTGTGTGATGGTGGGGATGCGCTGTGGTCACAGTGAGCTATGGTGCCCAGCAATCTCTTTCACTCATCTGAGTAACAATATTAATAATATTAATGGCTACTATTATTGAGCACTTACTATGTACCAGGCACTGCTCTAAACACTTGCATATATTAACCCTTTTAAGTCTTACAAGAACCCTATGAAATAGGTGTTGCCATTCTACAGATGAGGAAGCTGAGGCTCAGGGAGATTGAGTGACTTGTAAGTGGTAGTGTTGGGATTTGAGGCCCGTGAGTCAGGTAGTTGAGCCCCTGAGCCCCTCTCAGAACACAGATAGCAGAGAAGCAGTGAGTGGTGGCCCTGGGTGCTAAAGAAGAGCCGGGGCATGGTCTTCCATGGTGAGGCAGCCTTGGTGCCCTGTGTCCCGGCTGCTCCAGCCATTGCTAAATGGGGCCAATCCAACATCTGGATCAGCCAAGGATGGACAGCCATCAGAGTGCAGTCTGCCTTGAGGTCAGAGTGAGTTGTGGCACACAAGGGCCTGGCATGGAGCCTGGCACACTGTCCAGCAGGCTTCTCACCACGGCACCCTTGACATTCAGGACTATGGAGTTTCTTCGTTGTAAGGAGCGGTCCTCCACCTTGTAGGATATTTAGCAGCATCCCTGGCCTGCCAGTAGCCACCCCCTCCCCATTGCAGAGAAGAAAAATGTCCTCAGACATTGGCCAATGTCCCAGGCAGGGTGGGGGTGAAGCAAGCTTGCTGCGGGGATTGGGAAGTGTGAGCTTCCCTTTCTGCCAAAGGCTCTTCCACGGCTACAGGTTATGGTCTCTTATGGAATAGCTGTCTTCAGTTGTGACAGAAAGCCGGCTTTTCTGACCTGGGGATACAGGTGGGTAGGGCCTTTGTGCATCTCAACAACCAGACAGAAGCATGGCTGGGGGAGGAATGGGGACCACGAAGATGAGGCCTGACTGAGAGGGAACTGGACAGTGACCGCTTTCCAAGCCTTCACAGCCTTTTTATCCTTTTCCATTAAAGGGATTCATGACACTTCTATTACTCCATTTCTGCAAAGAATCAATTGAAAAGATCAAAAATATGGCATCTGGAGAATGTAAAATTAGATTCTTAAAAAATACAAAGTGGAAGAGAGAAGGAAAAAAAAAAAAAAGAAACAGGGAGCCCCATGACTTGCACAAATCCTGCATTTGTTGCCTGGGAGCTGAGCAATCCTGGCTCCAGATGAGAAGGAATTCCGGGATGCCTGGGGACGAGGTACGCTGGGGAGGGCAAGGCAGCCTCAGAGCTCCCCCAAGGCTGCCGCGGTTGCATGTCCTCCCCCAGGGTCCCTGCATCCTCCGCCTCCTGGTCTTTCTCCTTCCCATCCTTTGATATATATGTTTTCAGTATATAAATACATTCTAATTATAGAAAACTTGGAAAATGAAGACTGTCATAAAGAAGAATTTTTAAAAGTCAGCTGTCGTGTTGGCACCCAGAAAGAGCCACTGATAACACACCCTCACACACTTATGCATTGATTTTACCCAAACTGAATCCTACTGTCTGTTCCTTAGCTGCCTGCAGTCATGTTTCAGAGCCTCCCTCGCCTGCAGATCCACTTCTTAGGATGTTCATTCCCCTGACCCAGGGGCCTGTTCTTGGCTGGTCCTTAGGGGCCTGTTCTTGGCTGGTCCTCCTTTTCCTCTGTGGCATCAATCCTGTTGACCTTTTCCGTCCTGGTCCTCACCCTCAGCTCCTGGCACCCTGTGCCTTCCTGGCATTCTTCTTTCCCTCTCTTCTAGAGCTCACAAATGTGATGAAATCCAACAAGCCAATCACGGCCATGGCTGTGGCTTCCATCAGGCCAGAGGCGGCCCTATGATGACCTGATGGTCCAGCATGGTGGGGGCGAGAGGGACCTTTGAATGAACACAGATGAGATGGGACCAGCCAGGCAAGAGTCCAAGGGAGTGGTGGTTGACAAGGATTCAGCCCAGAGGGATCTAGGCAGGGGAATTAGGAAAGCAATTACCCATCAGGATCCAGGGTGTGCTACAATACCGACAATGTCGACTTTTACTACTTGTGTTCATTCATTCATTCGTTCATTCATTCATTCATGTATTCATTCCCCACATAGTTACTGAGCACCTGTTAGGGGCCAGGCACTGAGGGAGACCATATAATGTGTTAATTATATTGGGCCATGTAGTCACTCTGCAGGGTTGAACAGACATTGCAAAAACAGTAGGAGAACAAAATACACAGATTCCCATCTCTCCCAAACTTAGTCTCTAGTAAGGGAGATTAGTAAATAAACTAGGAAACAGACAGAATGATTACAGACTTGATAAGCTTCTGAAGGAAAGAAATAGGGTGCTAGAATTGATATGGCCTGGCGGACCTACTTGGGTGGCTTGGATATTCTGGAAGGACCCACTTAGGATGAGGGGGCTGATGGAAGACAGTGTCAGATGGAGGCACATCTAGCAAAAAGCTGTGAGCCAGGAAGGCGGTGGCCTTTTGAGGCACAGAAGAAGGGCCCATGGGTCTCTGCTCCACCCATCTCAGCCCTTGGAGTGTAGCTTTTGTTGGTCACTGGAAGCATCTTGACTTCTGATGATACTGATAGCTTCATCCTTTTGCATGTGTAGCAGTGACCTTAGGGTCACAATGTCACCAAATACTTGAGCTATGACTTGGGGAACCCTTGAGCCTAGCAGGGCCTTAGGGATATTATTGTCATTGCTCACTTACTTGTGTCCTGCCATGACCCCTCATGCTTCTGTCCTATGAGACACAGCAAGTGGCCCAGTCTCTAGATTTGCAAATGGGGACCAGGGCTGGGTTTCATTGCCTGGGACATTCACTGATCACCACCTAAGAAGCAGCGGGTCCTAAAGTTTGGTTTAGACGAGGGCCGCACCCAAGGTTCAAGGCTAGTTGAGATCTAAAAATACAGCATTCATGGGTTCCAGCTTGTAAAACAGCTTTATGTCTGGCAGGTGGTAGAGCAATCATGTAATTCAGGGCTGGGGTGTGGGGAGCAGGGTCCAGGCTTCTGGGGACCAGGGCTGACCAGCCATAATAAAGTAGGGTGAACAGTGCTGAAGGCCGGGTATGTGGTTGCAACCAGGGTGGGCAGCCCACTGGGCACTCAGACCCTCAGAGTCACTCAGACCCACTCCAAACCCAGATCCCCAGACAGCAGGCATAGGTGATGATTCCAACTCTAAACCCTGCCGTCTCCCTGTCTCATCTGCCTCGGTGGATATAGACTTCCTCTGCTACTGTGGGCCCTTCACATATTTCATTCTGATTCCACAACCTTGCACGCTGTGGCTCAATAACTTCCCTCTCCGTAGGGTAGGTCTTGGTTTATTTATCTTCATAAATTTTGTTTGATAGCTATAGGAATGTAGAGGATTTGTTTTTATATCATCATCACCATCATTTCAAGCCCTTGCTGTAGGTCAGGCATCGTGCTAAGTGCCTTCCCTATACCACCCTGTTGAATCATCACAAAGATCATCTGGGATAGGTACTGTCATTATCTCCGTTTTGCAGGTGCGGAAACAAGGATGAGAGAGGGGAAGTGACCTACCCAGGGTAACACAGCAAGTAAATGGCAGAGCTGGAGTCTGACTGAGGTGCATCTGTGCTCTACCCAGCTCCTGTGTGATGCAGGAACCTGGGAATGGGACCCTGTTTCTCCCAGCTCAAAAGCCATCCTTTGCAAACGGAGTTATCACCCCACTACAGCTGTCCCAACTAAGTGACTATGATTGGCTTTCCCTCCTCCCACACCCCTACTCCCAGGCTAGTTTTCTCTTTCAGGCCAGGAGAAGCCAAGCCTACCAGAAGTAGCTCTGGCCAATGTCACTGCCAGCCCAGAGCATGGCTCACCTCCTCACCCCAACCCCCAGCTTGCCTGCCAGTGCTCAGATGTGTGGTGCTATAAAAAGCCAAGTAGTAATATGCAAATTGCCCTGATTATTTATGGCCAAGTTAGTAAATAAGCCAGAGAGACAAGGTGGGTAGTTGTTTTTATGATCTCTGCAGTCCTTGCAGGAAAATCTACAGTAGGCAGAGTCTGGGTGAGCAGAGCTGGAGCCCATGGTTTAACAAACACAGCCTAATTATCAGGCACTGGGGACAAACAAGCGAGGGGGCTTGTGAAAGGGAGTAACGGGAAGTGGTGGCCAAGAGGCGGAGGCAAGGGGCTGGAGGACTGAGTGTGGCAGCTGGACCCTCTCTGCCCACCTCTCTCTGGCTCAGCCTTTGAGCTGCCTGCCGGGAGGGGGCGGGGACTGAGACACCAATCAGTGTAAGGGGCTGTAGTGCTGCTGGGAGGAGAGGGGTCCTGTCAGTTTGCCAGGGCATCGCCTTCACCAGGAGCCTCCCACTCTAAAGCTGCAGGAAACAGCATAGAAACAGCGAGAGGCTCAGGGCTTAGGGGGTCTAGGAGAAGGAAGAAGGGAAGCTTCCTGCCAGCCATCAGCCTGTGCTGAGGTTGGCATGGCATTCTGGGTGTGCACCTGAATTAGTTTTCAGTGCTGTTGCATTTCTGTGGTTCCAGACCTTGGGAGATTGTGATCAGGATGGAATCAAGCAGAGAGACGAGGGCAGAAGCTGTGGTGCTTAAGGGACCTTGAGGAGATCAAGACTCCAAGCAGCCACAAGGCAGAGTCAGCAGAGCTGCTGGGCTTTCGCTCCCACTCTCTGCTCGGCTCAGGTATCACTGGGAGTGGAGGAGAGACACAGCAGATCTGGTAGATGCCACATCCATAGTTCATTGGTTGGAGCTAATGACCCCGAGAGCAACCAGCAACCCAAAAGGAGGGAGTTAGTGGATTGATACCCCAGCCTCCTCTCCCTGTAATAGGATGACTCTGAGTTGTGTGTTCTATGCCCACTCCCAGTGTTCCCCGATAGGATTTAGCTCCATTGACTCCCAGTGGCACCTTATGTGACTAAGTCCCCTTTCTCAACTGCCTTCTCTTTCCTGTTTCATATCCCTCCCCTCACTGTGCTCTTGAGGTCAACTCCCAGATAAGCTCACTCATAGCCAAATCCTTAACACAGGTCCTGTTTTAGTGGAAATCCAACTCAGATGGTATAGCTAACAGGTGCTGAACATTTTGATAGAAATAATTGTGATAGCTATGAGCACTTATTCTGTGCTAGGCACCATTCAAAACATTTTGCCTGTATTAAGTTATTGAAACCTCTCAACAGTCTATAAGGTAGATACCATTGTTAACTGTACATTTGACGAAGGGGAAAATGGAGCTCAGATATGTTAAGGAACTTACCCAAGGTCACACAGCTGAGCCAGGATGCAAAACAAAACACTACTGGCTTTAGAGACTATTTTCCTAATTATTACACTAAATTGCAGGCCTTTCAAATATTCCCCAAAGGCCTCTTCATTCCAGGCCTTATGCTTAGCATTGGGATCCACAGATGAAGCAGATATGGGCCCTGACCTTGGAGAGCTCAAAGTCTTGAGACAGAAACATGAAGAAAATAGACAAGCCAGTGCAGCATCGAGGGGTGTGTCCAGAGCTGGGCGAATTTAGAGGCAGAGCAGCAGGAATCTGGGAAGGTGTCACTAAGGAGATGTCACTTGAACACAAGTCTTAAAGAAGAAATGGGAGTTGGGAGATAGCAGGGGATAAATGGGGTGGGAAGAATAGTCCAGGCAGGGGAACAATGGTATAAAGGAGCTGAAGTGAGTGTACCATGGTGATATTCAGGGAATTGCATGCCATTCTATATGGCTGGTGTGATATTGTGAAATATATATTTGGTCTTTGTCTCTTGTCCTGACATACGGCTGCTGAAATACTTGGAATCTCCAAAGTGATACATATCTTATGAATGCTAGTGGGTTGACTGTTGGCTTGCCATCCCTAAATATCTTCAAGATGGGGGTTGGTTACTGGGAAGACCAAGACATGATTAAAGAGTTGGGATTTTCAGTGTCAACCCGCAAGCTCGGGGGGAGAGAGGGGCTGAAGGTTGAGTTGATCACCACTGGCCTATGATTTAATTAATCATGCGTATGTAGTGAAGATTCTATAAAAACTCAGAAAGACTGGGCTCAAGGAGCTTCCAGATAGTGGAACACATGGAGGTTCTTGGAGAGTGACATGCTCAAAGAAGATGTGGAAGCTCCATGACCCTTCCTCCAGACCTTGCCCTGTCCATCTCTTCATCTGGTGGTCATTGGTATCTTCTGTAATATTCTTTATAATAAACCAGTAAATGTAAGTAAGTGTTTCCCTGAGTCCTATGAACCACATTAGCAAATTAATCAAATCTGGGGAGGGGGTTCTGGGAATCTTGCTTCGTAGTCAGTTGGTCAGAAGTAAAGGTAAAACAACCTGGGTCTTGTGGTTGGCATCTGCAGTGGGAGGCAGTCTTGTGAGACTGAGCCCTTAACCTACAGAACCTGATGCTAACTCCAGGTAGATGTCAGAGTTGAATTGTATTGGAGGACATCCAGCCTGCATCCACTGCAGAAATTATTGCTTGTTTGCTGTGTGGGGAACCCCATCCCACCTCCTTTTGGTTACAGAGATATTCTGTGTTGATTGTCGTGGAGTGAGAGCAGAGGAAAAACAGTTTGTTTTCCTACAGCTGAAAAGTTGGGAGTAGGCTGGCTATTTGCTTGTTTATTGTTATTGTTGTTTGGGGAGAGAGTGGATGACTGCTGGGAGAAACAGCAGAGGCCAGATTACAAAGGGTCTTGTCACCATGCCACGGGGAGGCAGAGCTACCCAGAGCTCCAACTGTGTTTACAATGTTTTATTTCCTTTGTGGGTGTTGTATATACAGGTGCTTATTATATTATTCTTCATCCTTGTGTCTCTGAAAGATTCTTATTTTTGAAAATGATGTAGAAAAAATAGAAGCATTTAGGAGGTAAACAAACCCAAAGGATAGACTGAAATCATCACCTCTCCTTACAGAGACATAGTTCTGGGAAGGTGCCCTAAAGTCTCAAACTTTCTTTGCACAAACTCACACGATCAGAGACAATCACCAACTCCAAGAATGTTAGACAGTGGCCTGGTTGGAAACCACTTTTATAGTTTGGATCTCAGACCCAAGGACAAAAGTTCACTCATGTCTGTCTTTAGTGCAAGTTCTCTAGATTAAGCCTGAGGAAACTTTTAGGATTTCTGGTCTTAGTTATCTAGGATGTTCCTGCTGGCTTCGTACTAGTCATAAGTTGATCAGTATGCCACCTCTGTTCCCAGACAAGATATTAAAAATTACAGGGCAAATGCAATGTAGTATCCTGGATTGGATCTCGGAAGAGAAGAAGGACATTTGTGGAAAACCAGGCAAAATCCAGATAAAGTCTACAGCTTAGTTAATAGTAAAATACCTATGTTAATTTCTTAGTCTTGACAAATGTGCCATGGTTATTTAAGCTGTTGACATTTAGGAAAAATTGGATAAAGAGTATATAGGAACTTTCTGTGCCATCTTTGCAGCTTTTCTATAAATCTGAAATTATTTCAAAATTAGGAGTCTATTAAAAATTCAGGTGGGTTGGGCAGGGCTAAGGATTTAGCTCTGTCGCAGGCCACTAGAGCCCTCTTCCCGGTTGATGACTGTGTAGAGTTGTTGAGCCAGTAATCAGTGGGTCTTATTGTGATAAACTGTAGCTCATCTTTCCCTTTCTTGTGCATTTATAAGTGCCTTGTTGAAGTTAGTATATTCCATATCTGTTGTATTTTCCTGCTTTCCCACCCAGTAACTCTTTTCAAAAGGAAATAAAGATGATAATAATGCACTTTGCAGAGAAACTCAACTTGATCAAAAGATTTGCCAGAGGATGCCTGGAAATAGCATGGTTTCTTACCACATTTTAAGAAATTTATCACTAAAGTTGCATGTTCATATGCCTTTTCAGACTCTGAAGCAATGCAGACTTGTTTTGCTGAAGAAACAAAGGGAGAAAGAGGGATTCTAGGGTAGTAGAGCACCGCAATCATAATGGACCCGTATTGAACCTACACGTGCCATTACATGTTAACCTTTCTTGGAGCTTTCTTGTGTCCATTTTGCTAGGAGGGACCCAAGAAGGTGGACTAAAGAAGAGCCAGTCACCCATGGAAGCATCCCATTTTGACTTCGAGATCTGGTGACCTTTCAGTCTTTCCCAGACAGGCTACATGGCAAATTGTCCTCCACTTACATCATTCTATTTGTCCCTGCTGATTAATGAGGTCATTTACAGTATCAGTTATTATCCTATCAAGAGAATGAATATGAGACTGAAACAAATGCCCATGAACTTGCTTATTCTATTAAAAAATAAAGTAATGAGAGATGATTGATGGTGTGTGCCCCAAGAGAAGGCACGGGAAGGGATGGACAGGAGAGAGAGGTAGAAATGAGCATGTTCTGATTAGGGGTTAAAAGAGGCTTTTGTTTAAAAGTAGTTTGCTGTTGACCTCTTCCTTCCAAAGCCACTTCTTGAGAGAGCTCTCCAAACTCCTTGTCTCACGTGCTTCCTTCCCATCACCAGCTTGCCCTTTGTCCCCCAGTTTCAGCCTTGCCACTGACACTACTCCCGAGCAGGTCACCACCACTGTCCTCATTGCCAAATCCACAGACCCTCTTGGTCGTCTCTTATCGAGCCTCTCGAAAGTGTTTGCTGCCAATGACCTAATTCTTCTCGAAACACTTATACTACCAATTCCTCATTCATTCATTCATTCAATCTTGTGTATATTTGCTGAGCATCCACTGTGCACCAGGCACCGAGCCAGGGACTGAGCATACTAGAGTAAGCATGATGGACACAGTCCTTCTTGTTCTAAATGGAGTTTGCATTCAGATAGAGGAAGGTAGGCAATTAACAAGTACACACATATAAATGAGCTGTGTTAGTCTGGGTTCTCCAGAGAAATAGAACCTACAGGATACTCAATAGATCCTATGGGATACTCTCTCTCTCTTTCTTACACACACACACACACGTATACACACACACAGACACAGTTGTCTCATAGGGGATTGACTTCTGGACCCCCCATGGATATAAAAATCTGCAGATGCTCAAGTTCCTTATATAAAATGGTGTATATTTGCATATAACCTCCCATATCCTCCCATATCCTTTAAATCATCTCTAGATTACTGACAATACCTAATACAATGTAAATACCATGTAATAATTGTACTGCGTTGTTTTAAACTTTTTATTATTTTTATTAATATTATTTATTATTATTTAATATTTTCAATGCATGGTTGGTTGACTCTGCAGATGTGGAACGCTACTGTGTGTATGTGGGGGGTGTGTGTGTGTCTGTGTGTTTACATATGCTTTATTATAAGGAACTGGCCCACATGGTTATGAAGACTGAGATCTGCAGTTGGCAAGCTGGAGACCCAGGAAAGCTGATAATGTAAGTTTCAGTCTGAGTTCCCATCAGAAGACAGGAGAGAAGACCAATATCCCCGGCTGAAGACAGTCAGAGAGAGTACCTTCTCCCTTACTCAGATTTTTGTTCTATTTCGGCCCTTAATGGATTGGATGATCCCCACCCCCATTAGTGAGGGCAGTCTACTGATTCAAATGTTAATCTCAACCAGAACCTCCCTCACAGACACACCCAGAATAATGTTTAACCAAATATCTGGGCATCCTGTGCCCTATAAAGTTGGCATCTGATATTAACCATCACAAATCCACCCCTTGTCAACTCAGCACTATATACATCTTAAAACACACTTAATTGCTAAATAAAGACAATAACAAACTTACAATTTTGCCTAACATGATATGACTATCCTGCATACTGTTGAAAAGGCATTAACCCCTCACCCAGAGGAGGAGACAAAATCTTGAAATGATGTTTACTCTTCTCGATATCCTGCAGCTTAAATACTATAGTGTAAAAATAACAATACTTAAATACCATAACATAAAGTTATTATATCTTATGTTATATGAAAAGGGAATAAGAAAACAAATATGTATTACTTAATATGTATGTATATGTGTATATATTTATATATTTATATTTATGTATATTTGTATACACATATATGAATAGATATATCCTTATATACACACGCAAACACTCATAACAAAATAAAGAGGAATACTCATAACAATGACAGTCTTTATTTCTGTAACTGGCCATGTGGTCACAGCTGGTATTTATAACTAACTCTTTCACTACCCATTCTGTATTCCTTTTGTCTTCAGCAAGCATCACAGCTGATCATGGTTCTTTCCCACGTGGGGTGACCTAAACTTAAAGTGCCTGAGCCATTAATAGTCCTGCCCTGATTGAGTTGTTCTGATTTTTTCATTGACCTTAATCATAGGCCATGATAATACTAAGAGACGCCCTAAGGGATCTTCTTTATTCCAGACATACTCTTCCTTACCTCCATTGTGGAGTAGCAGTCCCATTTCCGTTTGGTAGTCACAATTAATCACCCTGGCTAGCATAGTTACTCTTTTCTTTGCCTGTTGATTCAGAGGTATGAGAGGTATGAGGAGTACAAAGTGGCCAGGTAGCAGTCTTAACTTTCAGCACAGTAGGATCATTGTTGTAACACCTGGAACTAAGACCTCTGGGCTAGCATAGCATTAACTTTCAGCTCAGTAGGATCATTGTTGTGACACCTGGTGGAGGCATATTCCTCCCTTTGGAACTAAGACCTCTGGGCTAGCATAGCATAAGGTCATAGAACAGGATGCAGACATTTTGTTAGTCTGTCAGTAGAGGTGATAGTGAGTGGAGCTACTGCTATTTCCATCCCTTGATTTCTAGACTTGTGAATCCTGGCTATGGGAGAAACAGCACTATATACAGATGCTGATTCAGAGCATATACAACCTTCTGGAGAACCTTGCCCCAGCCCTGCAAGGTATTGCCACCTAGCTGGCATTGTAATTGAGTCTTCGAAAGGCCATTTCACTGTTTTACCAAGCCAGCTGCTTCAGGATGGAGGGCTTACATGGTAGGACCAGTGAATCCCATGAGCATGAGCCCACTACCACACTTCTTTGGCTATAAAGTGAGTTTATTGGTCAGAAGCAGCACAGTGTGGAATACCATGACAGTGGATAAGGCATTATGTAAGTCCAAGGATGGTAGTTTTGGCAGAAGCATTGCATACAGGGAAGGCAAATTCATATCCAAAACAACTGTCTATTACAGTAAGAACAAAACACTTCCCCTTCTGCAATGGAAGCAGCCCAGTGTTATCAAACTGCCACCAGGGTAGTTGGCTTATCACCCCAGGGAAGGGTACCATATTGGGAACCCCACTTCTGGTACCAAAATCTGTTTTGGTCTCTTTGGGTTGCCATCACAAAATACTCATAGACTGGGTGGCTTAAATAATAGAAATTTATTTTCTAACTGTCCTGGAGGCTAAAATGCAAGATCAGTGTGCCAAAATGGCATGATTCTTGTGAGGTTTTATTCTGGCTTGCAGATGGCTGCATTCTCACTGCATCTTCACATTGCAGAGAGAGTCCGCAAGAGAGGCAGAGAAAGGTATCTCTTCTCATAAGGGCACTACACTCATGATGGAAGTCCCATCCTCATGACCTCATCTAATCCTAATTACCTCCCAAAGATCCCATCTCCAAATACCAATACATTGAGGTTCAGGGCTTCAACATATAAACTTTGGGAGCACGCAAGCACTCAGTCCATTACATAAGCCATTCAGGTAGTGGTAAATGTTATGAGAAAAATAAAGCAGAGCAACTGGCAGAGTATGACGAGGTGCAATCAATGGAACCTTATTGGGAAGTGATACCTCAATTGTTTTCACATGTCAGTCCCTTAAATCTCGCCACTGTCTTCAGGGTTTCGTGTCTTCTTTTGTGGCATCTCACTCTCTATACACTTGGATTGGATCTTACGGGTGAGCAAGTCCCTGTTTTACAGAGTGTGTCACTAAAAGTGATTCAAAAGATGGCATCTGGGGTTGGGGGGTCAAAACCCAGTTCCAAATTCCAGCTGAAAATTATCCTAAGGGTCTAGGCAGAAAAGCAGAATTCAGGGATAAGGCAACAGTTCAGAATCCAGGGTCATCTACTGTAATATGAACGATGCTCCTGAAAGATGTGCAACATAGTGACCCTGAAAAATCCTAGAAGCTGAAGCAGAGTTACAGGTTCACATCAGACGCTGGGAAGTAGGGCCTGAGAAAGTCCCTGAACCACCTGCAAAAACTCTCCAGTGACCAAGCTCTTACTGCCCCTGTGGCTCCTCCCTCTCTTATTTACAGATGAGGCCCACAGGCAAAGCCTCTTTACTATTAGCTGCAAATATCAATGGTTTGGATATAATTCAGGTTGACCCTCCACTGTTCACAACCTGTGACCTGGGCTTGGGTAATCACGTTTCACACTGCACAGCTGTGGGCTCAGCATACCCTGCAATCCCAGCCTGAGCAAAACCCCCGGAACCCCTCTTGCTGAGAAGTGTCTCTCCACAGTTTCTTCTGGAGAAGGAACCATGGTTCTGGAGACGATGATTCTGGAAGCCCCTGTTTATCCTGGTTCCCTGGAGTATTGGAAACAATGGGCATGGTGTCCTGGTGCCTGACCCTGCCCTCCAAGTGGGCCAACAAGCATTTCTATCTAGTTCACAAAGACAGGGCCTGATATTCTCCCATTTCATGGCCAACACCTTCTGGCGGTGGCTGTGCAGCAGCTGATAATAATGATGATGTTTGGTGTTAACGTGTGCACAGGTGCTGCCTGTAGCACTCTGTAAAGTGCTGTCTTTAAATGGAGATGTAATCTTTCAAACCAGGTGCAGTGCTCAAAACCGGCTCTGGCGGCCAACAGGAAGGGCATTGTGGTACAGAGCAGGTAAGGAGAGGACTCCCATTCTCTCTGCCCATCTTCTCCATCCTCTTGCAGGCATGTTCAGCATCTTGAGCCTTCTTAGAATTCTCAGAGGCTCCACCTGCTCCCTCCCCAGGTTGGCCCCAGCAGCTGTCTAAGGTGGTAGGTGGGCACAAAGCCCTCAGGATGGAGAATCTGCTGGCCATTCACTGATATTTTTACAATTGTTGTTGTCTGTGTCTGTCTGATACACGAGGAACAAAAAATGCAGAGATCTTCCAGATGATGCCAGTCCTAGCCTGGCACCATCTGAGGGCCTGGGTAAATCTCAGCTGTTCCATCAAACCTCCTAGGGTGGTCCGAACTTTAAGGACTGCCTTGACAGAGAGCAGTTTCCATTCCTAAATGGGTGATGTCACTAAGCCTGATTTAGGGGAGGTGGATATGGAAGGTAGCACCTGTGCACGGGTTAATAACAAACATCATCATTATCATCAGCTGCTGCACAGCCACCGCCAGAAGGCGTTGGCCATGAAGTAGGAGGCAGGCTTATGGAACATGACGACCTCTCTTCCTCAAAGCTTCCTTCCCCATTTCCATCCTTGCCAACCTCCTGACACATGGTGTTGGATGCTTCAGTCTCTGTCATGGAAGACCAAGCTGGCTCAGGGGTTTTCAGGCTTCTGTGGAAGTAAATGAAGTCTGCATCTGCTAGAAGGTTGGGCAGCCTCCAGAAAAATCCCCTCTCTTGGGGAGCCTGGTAATTAAGCAGTCATGGCAAACAAGTGAAGGAGGAACATCTGTTTGTATCCATTTGTTCTCCTGTCATTAGTTGGGGAACGATTCTATAAATTACATGTAAAGTTGTGTTTTGTCTTTCCTCTGCTTGTACCATCCTCTTTGTTTAAGATGACCTCCGTATCCTACCACAGACCGCCATGCCCTTTGGATGATTGGCTAACAATTTATCTTTTTAGATCTGCTCAGACTGGTGTATCAGATTCCTTGGATGCATCCTTATCACTGCACTTACTATTTTGCATTGTAACTGTGTTCAATAATAATAAAATTAATTACCTCCTATGGGGTATCTGGCACTGTTCTCAATGCTAGGGTTAGATAAGTGAACTAAATGGATAGAAATCCCTGCCCTCGTGGAATTCACACACTGGTGGGAAAAAGTAGACTTAATAAATAAGGAGTGATCAAATATATAGGAAGTCAGATTATGGTAAGTGTTAGGAGAAATGCAGGACAAGGGGAATCAGGAATCAGGAAATGGGACAGGAGGGGAGGAGGGTTGCAATTTTAAATAGAGTAGTCATCAAAGCCTTGGTGTAAAGAGTATGTGAACGAAGACCTGCAGAAGATGAAGGAACAAGCCATACACATCTGGGGGAAGAGATGAGGTAGCTGGAGGAAACTGAGAGAAGAGTAGGTGTAAAGGCCCTGAGGCAGAACTTGCTAGGTGTGTTTTAGGAACAGCAAGTGGCCCTTATGGTTATAGTGAGTGAGCAGGGGGAGGTAGTTGGTGATAAGGAGGGTGGTGATGGAGTGGGAACAGGTAGTGGCAGCAGAGGATTCCCCAGGGACTTTAGACCATTATGAAGACTTTGGCTATTTGTTTTTAATTGCTGTGTTTATTTATTTTAAATTTTTATTTTTTATTATACTTTTAAGTTCTAGGGTACATGTGCACAACATGTACCGCAGGTTTTACATATGTATAAATGTGCCATGTTGGTGTGCTGCACCCATTAACTCATCATTTACATTAGATGTATCTCCTAATGCTATTCCTCCCCCCTCCCCACAGTAGGCCCCAATGTGTGATGTTCCCCTTCCTATGTCCAGGCGATCTCATTGTTCAATTCCCACCTATGAGTGAGAACATGCGGTGTTTGGTTTTCTGTTCTTGTGATAGTTTGCTGAGAATGATGGTTTCCAGCTGCATCCATGTCTCTACGAAGGACACGAACTCATCCTTTCTTATGGCTACATAGTATTCCATGGTGTATATGTGCCACATTTTCTTAATCCATGGACATTTGGGTTGATTCCAAGTCTTTGCTATTGTGAATAGTGCTGCAATAAACATACGTGTGCATGTGTCTTTATAGCAGCATGATTTATAATCCTTTGGGTATATACCCAGTAATGGGATGGGTGGGTCAAATGGTATTTCTAGTTCTAGATCCTTGAGGAATCTCCACCCTGTTTTCCATAATGGTTGAACTAGTTTACAGTCCCACCAACAGTATAAAAGTGTTCCTATTTCTCCCCATCCTCTCCAGCACCTGTTTCCTGACTTTTTAATGATTACCATTCTAACTGGTGTAAGATGGTATCTCATTGTGATTTTGATTTGCATTTCCCTGATGGCAAGTGATGATGAGCATTTTTTCATGTGTCTGTTGGCTTTATAAATGTCTTCTTTTGAGAAGTGTCTGTTCATATCCTTTGCCCAGTTTTTGATGGGGTTGTTTTTTGTTGTAAATTTGTTTGAGTTCTTTGTAGATTCTGGATATTAGCCCTTTGTCATGTGAGTAGATTGCAAAAGTTTTCTCCCATTATGTAGGCTGCCTGTTCACTCTGATGGTAGTTTCTTTTGCTGTGCAGAAACTCTTTAGTTTAATTAGATCCCATTTGTCAATTTTGGCTTTTGTTGCCATTGCTTTTGGTGTTTTAGACATGAAGTCCTTGCCCATGCCTATGTCCTGAATGGTATTACCTAGGTTTTCTTCTAGGGTTTTTATGGTTTTAGTTCTAACATATAAGTCTCTAATCCATCTTGAATTGATTTTCCATATAAGGAGTAAGGAAAGGATCCAGTTTCAGCTTTCTACTCATGGCTAGCCAATTTTCCCAGCACCATTTATTAAATAGGGAATCCTTTCCCCATTTCTTGTTTTTGTCAGGTTTGTCAAAGATCAGATGACTGTAGATATGTGGTATTATTTCTGAGGACTCTATTCTGTTCCATTGGTCTATATCTATGTTTTGGTACCAGTACCATGCTGTTTTGGTTACTGTAGCCTTGTAGTATAGTTTGAAGTCAGGTAGCATCATGCCTCCAGCTTTGTTCTTTTGGCTTAGGATTGTCTTGGCAATGTGGATTCTTTTTTGGTTCCATATGAACTTTAAAGCAGTTTTTTCTAATTCTGTGAAGAAAGTCATTGGTAGCTTAATGGGGTTGGCGTTGAATCTATAAATTACCTTGGGCAGTATGGCCATTTTCACGATATTGATTCTTCCTATCCATGAGCATGGAATGTTCTTCCACTTGTTTGTGTCCTGTTTTATTTCACTGAGCAGTGGTTTGTAGTTCTCCTTGAAGAGGTCCTTCACATCCCTTGTAAGTTGGATTCCTAGGTATTTTATTCTCTTTGAAGCAATTGTGAATGGGACTTCACTCATGATTTGGCTCTCTGTCTGTTATTGGTGTGTAAGAATGCTTGTGATTTTCGCACATTGATTTTGTATCCTGAGACTTTGCTGAAGTTGCTTATCAGCTTAAGGAGATTTTGGGCTGAGATGATGGGGTTTTCTAAATGTACAATCATGTCATCTGCAAACAGAGACAGTTTGACTTCTTCTTTTCCTAATTGAATACCCTTTATTTCTTTCTCTTGCCTGATTGCCCTGGCCAGAACTTCCAACACTATGTTGAATAGGAGTGGTGAGAAAGGACATCCCTGTCTTGTGCCAGTTTTCAAAGGGAATGCTTCCAGTTTTTACCCATTCAGTATGATATTGGCTGTGGGTTTGTCATAAATAGCTCTTATTATTTTGAAATACGTTCCATCAATACCGAATTTATTGAGAGTTTTTAGCATGAAGGGCTGTTGAATTTTGTCAAAGGCCTTTTCTGCATCTATTGAGATAATCATGTGGTTTTTGTCTTTGGTTCTGTTTATATGCTGGATTATGTTTATTGATTTGCATATGTTGAACCAGCCTTGCATCCCAGGGATGAAGCCCACTTCATCATGGTGGATAAGCTTTTTGATGTGCTGCTGAATTTGGTTTGCCAGTATTTTATTGAGGATTGTTGCGTCGATGTTCCTCAGGGATATTGGTCTAAAATTCTCTTTTTTTGTTGTGTCTCTGCCAGGCTTTGGTATCAGTATGATGTTAGCCTCATAAAATGAGTTAGGGAGGATTCCCTCTTTTTCTGTTGATTGGAATAGTTTCAGAAGGAATGGTACCAGCTCCTCCTTATACCTCTGGTAGAATTTGGCTGTGATTCCACCTGGTCCTGGACTCTTTTTGGTTGGTAGGCTATTAATTTCAGAGCCTGTTATTGGTCTATTCAGGGATTCAACTTCTTCCTGGTTTAGTATTTGGAGAGTGTATGTGTCCAGGAATTTATCCATTTCTTCTAGATTTTCTAGTTTTTTTGCGTAGAGGTGTTTATAGTATTCTCTGATGGTAGTTTGTATTTCTGTGGGGTCAGTGGTGATATCCCCTTTATCACTTATTATTGCATCTATTTGATTCTTCTCTCTTTTCTCCTTTATTAGTCTTGCTACCAGTCTATCAATTTTGTTGATCTCTTCAAAAAACCAGCTCCTGGATTCATTGATTTTTTGGAGGGTTTTTTCTGTTTCTATCTCCTTCAGTTCTGCTCTGATCTTAGTTATTTCTTACCTTCTGCTAGCTTTTGAATGTGTTTGCTCTTGCTTTTCTAGTTCTTTTAACTGTGATGTTAGGGTGTCAATTTTAGATCTTTCCTGCTTTCTCTTGTGGGCATTTAGTGCTATACATTTCCCTCTACACACTGCTTTAAATGTGTACCAGAGATTCTGGTATGTTGTATCTTTATTCTCATTGGTTTCAAAGAACATCTTTATTTCTGCCTTCATTTCGTTATGTACCCAGTAGTCATTCAGGAGCAGGTTATTCAGTTTCCATGTAGTTGAGTGGTTTTGATTGAGTTTCTTAGTCCCAAGTTCTAGTTTGATTGCCCTGTGTTCTGAGAGACAATTTGTTATCATTTCTGTTCTTTTACATTTGCTGAGGAGTGTTTTACTTCCAACTATGTGGTCAATTTTGGAATAAGTGCGATGTGGTGCAGAGAAGAATGTATATTCTGTTGATTTGGGGTGGAAAGTTCTGTAGATGCCTATTAGGTCAGCTTGGTGCAGAGCTGAGTTTAATTCCTGGATATCCTTGTTAACTTCCTGTCTCACTGATCTGTCAAATGTTGACAAGGGTGTGTTAAAGTCTCTCATTATTTCTGTATGGGAGTCTAAGTCTCTTTGTAAGTCTCTAAGGACTTGCTTTATGAATCTGTGTGCTCCTGTATTGGGTGCATATATATTTAGGATAGTTAGCTCTTCTTGTTGAATTGATCCCTATACCATTATGTAATGGCCTTCTTTGTCTCTTTTGATCTTTGTTGGTTTAAAGTCTGTTTAATCAGAGACTAGGATTGCAACCCCTGCCTTTTTTTTGTTTTCCATTTGCTTGGTAGATCTTCCTCCATCCCTTTATTTTGAGCCTATGTGTGTCTCTGCATGTGAGATAGGTCTTCTGAATACAGCACACTGATGGGTCTTGACTCTTTATCCAATTTGCCAGTCTGTGTCTTTTAATTGGAGCATTTAGTCTATTTACATTTAAGGTTAATATTGTTATGTGTGAACTTGATCCTGTCATTATGATATTAACTGGTTATTTTGCTCGTTAGCTGATGCAGTTTCTTCCTAGCATCGATGGTCTTTACATTTTGGCATGTTTTTGCAGTGGCTGGTACTGGTTGTTCCTTTCCATGGTTAGTGCTTCCTTCAGGATCTCTTGTAGGGCAGGCCTGGTGGTAACAAAATCTCTCAGCATTTGCTTGTCTGTAAAGGATTTTATTTCTCCTTCACTTCTGAAGCGTAGTTTGGCTGGATATGAAATTCTGGGTTGAAAATTCTTTTCTTTAAGAATGTTGAATATTGGCCCCCAGTCTCTTCTGGCTTGTAGAGTTTCTGCCGAGAGATCTGCTGTTAGTCTGATGGACTTCCCTTTGTGGGTAACCCGACCTTTCTCTCTGACTGCCCTTAACAGTTTTTCCTTCATTTCAACTTTGGTGAATCTGACAATTATGTGTCTTGGAGTTGCTCTTCTCAAGGAGTATCTTTGTGGCATTCTCTGTATTTCCTGAATTTGAATGTTGGCTTGCCTTGCTAGGTTGGGGAAGTTCTCCTGCATAATATCCTGCAGAGCGTTTTCCAACTTGGTTCCATTCTTCCTGTCCCTTTCAGGCACAGCAATCAGACATAGATTTGGTCTTTTCACATAATCCCATATTTCTTGGAGGCTTTGTTCATTTCTTTTTACTCCTTTTTCTCTGCACTTCTCTTCTCGCTTCATTTCATTCATTTGATCTTCGATCACTGATAATCTTTCTTCCAGTTGATTGAGTCAGTTACTGAAACTTGTGCATTTGTCACATAGTTCTCGTGTCATGGTTTTCGTCTCTGTCAGTTCGTTTATGGACTTCTCTGCATTTGTTATTCTAGTTATCCATTCTTCCTTTCTTTTTTCAAGGTTTTTAGTTTCTTTTGTGCTGGGTACATAGTTCTTCCTTTAGCTCTGAGAGGTTTGAAAGACTGAAGCCTTCTTCTCTCAAGTCATCAAAGTCATTCTCCATCCAGCTTTGTTCTGTTGCTGGTGATGAGCTGCATTCCTTTGGAGGGGGAGAGGCCCCTCTGACTTTTTGAATTTCCAGCTTTTCTGCACTGCTTTTCTCCCATCTTTGTGGTTTTATCTGCCTTCCGTCTTTGATGATGGTGATGTACTGATGGGGTTTTGGTGTGGGTGTCCTTTCTGTTTGTTAGTTTTCCTTCTAACAGTCAGGACCCTCAGCTGCAGGTCTGTTGGACTTTGCTGGAGGTCCACTCCAGACCCTGTTTGCCTGGGTATCAGCAGCGGAGGCTGCAGAAGATAAAATATTGCTGAACAGCGAGTTTTGCTGTCTGATTCTTGCTCTGGAAGCTTTGTCTCAGAGGTGTACCCAGTTGTGCGAGGTGTGAGGTGTCAGTCTGCAGCTAGTGGGGGATGTCTCCCAGTTAGGTTACTCGTGGGTCAGGGACCCACTTGAGCAGGCAGTCTGTCCATTCTCAGATCTCAACCTCCGTTCTCAGATCTCAACCTCTGTGCTGGGAGAACCACTGCTCTCTCCAAAGCTGTCAGACAGGGACATTTACATCTGCAGATGTTTCTGCTGCTTTTTGTTTAGCTGTGCCCTGTCCCCAGAGGTGGAGTCTATAGAGGCAGGCAGGCCTTCTTGAGCTGTGGTGGGATCCACCCAGTTCAAGCTTCCAGGTGGCTTTACCTACTTAAGCCTCAGCAATGGCGGGCACCCCTCCCCGAGCCTTGCTGCCACCTTGCAGTTAGATCTCAGACTACTGTGCTAGCAATGAGGGGGGCTCCGTGGGCGTGGGACCCTCTGGGCCAGGCATGGGATATAATCTCCTGGTGTGCTGTTTGCTAAGACTCTTGGTAAAGCGCAGTATTAGGGTTGGAGTTGCCTGATTTTCCAGGTGTTGTGTGTCTCAGTTTTCCTTGGCTAGGAAAAGGAATTCCCTTCCCTGTTGCACTTTCCAGGTGAGGTGATGCCTTGCCCTGCTTCAGCTCTCACTGGTTGGGCTGCACCCACTGACCAGCACTGACTGTCTAACACGCCCCAGTGAGATGAACCCAGTACCTCAGTTGAAAATGCAGAAATCACCCGTCTCCTGTGTCACTCACGCTGGGAGCTGGAGGCTGGAGCTGTTCCTATTCGGCCATCTTGGGTGCCCCCTAATTGCTGTATTTGGCTTTTATGCCAAATTGAGTGGGATGCCTTTGGAAGGGTTTTGAGCAGAGAAGTGACATGATCCTACTTAAGATGATCACACAGGCTGCTGTGTTAAGGAGGATCGCTAGGTGGACTAGGAGGAAAGTAAGAAGACTGGTTAGGATGTTATTGCAGTAATTGAGGCAAGAGATGGTGGTGTCTTGTTCCAGGATGGTAGTAATGAAGGTGATGAGAACTGGCTGGATTTCTAGATAAATTAATGTAAATGCCTCCATTTGAGGGTAAATCCCTCGAGAGCAAGTCTATGTCTTATGAATTTTTATCCCGAGAACCAAGCATAGTACATAGCTTTTAATAGGGCATACAATTAATATTTGTTGAATGAATGATTGATGAGAAAAATTTGTAATTGTTACCGGTGGGAATATGCCAGCCTTTAATCTCTTTTGTGAACCTATCAGATCATAGAGAAAAATCATGGGTAACATCTATTTTAGTTTCTCAACTGATATCATAAATAAAGCTATTCATGCATGTACTGAACCAAGAAGTGTGGGGCCTGCTGGATCCAACTGTCTATCTATTACTCAGGACTTTCCAAAGCTTTTCATACAGTAATGCAAAGGTTCCCAAAGTTTCTTAGGTGCCATTAGTGTCTCAGTAACATTTCCACGGTGCACCATGGGTAAAAGAAATACCTATTAGCTCCACTTATTAAGCAGTTTAGGTCCAAATAACTGAATAAGTATTTATATCCCAACAACTCTGTATCTGTTTGAAAAGATAATATAAATTGAAAGAAAAACATTTTTATTTCATCCTTAAATAATTGTTAAATAACAATTGATTGCTAATGGTATGTGTTTCCTTGTTGGTCATTGCAAACATTCTCAAACCTTGGGCTTAGATTGGACACTACCACCTTCATACGCTGTTCCCCACTGATTCACACACGGTCCCTACTTCCCATCACACCAACCACCAAAGCTTTGCAAAGATATGATGTCATCTAATGCAAGGTAGCTTTACATTGAAGCTGTGAACCACCTTGAGCTAATAGTTTGTGTGTCCAGCAGATATTAAGTGCCACTATTTCCTTTGAAAGTTTAAAATATTCCATGGTTACCCTTGTAAACTCACTGCAATGCCCTGGGGCACCATGGTGCACTGTTTGGGAACCATGGTACATTTCCCAAAATTACTTATTTTTTTCAGGCAAACCTACTAACATCACACTGGGTAGTATTCTGTGCAACATTATTTGGGAACTTTTGGGGTAGAGCACATCAAGAGAGTGCTCCCTGCTGCAGAAGAAGCTGCAGTCCAATGGGAAACACCCCTGGGTTTTGACGGAGCGAGTGTGCTTAGAGGATTTGCATTCTGAACGTAGTGCTTCTTCCCTATTTTTAGACCTCAGCAGGTGGGTCTGCTATAACTCCAGATCTTGCTCCTAAAGAGAGTCCACATCCTAGAAAGTGTACTGTATATGGAGATTTGGAGGCCTAGCTTTGCTCCCATCTAGTCATACTTAAGACAGGTATCCCAGCCTCCAAAAATAAACACACATGTGCAGCTGAAAGCAGAGATTTGCAGAGCCAGTAGATGTTTTCTGGAGAGGCAGGGACATTTTAGACAAGATCCTTTGGATGTAAGTTGGGTTTTTTCAGCAGATATCTAGCTAATGCAAGATCACCCTCAGAAATGGGTGTTTATTACAAGGATCTCCAGATCTCGAGACAGCACAAGAATCATCTCTTTAGACTTCCTCTCATTCTAGGTTTCAGGGTGTTGAAGACTGAGAGTGTCAGTGGTCTCATAGCTAATGTAGCTACAGCCTCAGCTCCATGATCTACCTTCTCTGGGCATATCCTTTCCCAGAGAGTTCCACAGAACCCCAGCCCACAAGTTGCTTTAAGAATAAAGGGGTCTATGATGTATATATAGAAAGGCACAGAAAGCCTAGATTTTCCAAGTTTCCCAGTTTTAGAGGCTCTTGATAAAATGCAAAGGGGAATTACCAGTGAAAACATGTGTTTGTAGGTGTGTGTGTGTGTCTGTGTGTGTGATGTGGTGTGTGATTATGACTAATGTCCATCAATTACCTGCAAATTACTAGATGATGCCTGTAATGATAGTTCTGTTTTTAGCTTAATGGTTTATGTATCTAACCAGTGGCTGCTGTCTGGAGTAGGGCTGCTGGCAAATCAAAACACTATTTGCCAAGCCTGTCAGTGTGATAAATGTTGCTTACGTTTACTCTTTTATTCCCAAGGTCAATTGGTATGTCTTTTTTCATATCACTGTTTGACGTGCTAACAGCCTTAAATGAGAACCATTCATTAAAGGCCCAATTTGCTATATTACTATTTATTCCTGGGTAATTCTATATTGGGCTCTTTAATATTGCAAAGAAGAGACATGCGTAGATCACCCTCGGAAGTGGAGGCGTAGCACATGGTTCTCTAGATCTTGGGGCAACGCAGAACCACATTTCAGACCTTTGGTCACTCTGGGTTTCAGAACTTTCAAGACACAGGTAGTGTCAGCAGCATCATGGCTGACATAGCAACAGCCTCATGATTGTTGCAGCAACAGCCTCAGCTCCACAACCTGCCTTCTCTGGGCATACTGTTTCCCAGAGAGGGTTCCACAGAACCCTAGCCCACAGGATGCTTTAAGAATCAAAGGGGCTATAATATAATGGGTTTGGGATCTGTTACATAATCTATTCCAACCTTGAAGGTTTACATTGACTTCGCTTGTTAAAAGTCTTCCTTTGCATTTTATTTTTTATGTGTTTTCTGAAAAATCCTTGCTTTGTTTAACCCAGCATCTCCCAATTCTGTTTAACTGGTGAACACTCTAGAAACATGCTTTGAAAAATAACCTAGTTTTGGTGCTTTCCAGAAAAATCTGGTTGTAATAATTTGTCACCCTCTGTATTGGGGGGTCCTCATCACCACCCTCATGATTTATTAGGACTCACAGGATTCAGGATATATTTGTACCCATGGCTATGATTTATTATGGTGAAAGGATACAGAGCAAAGTCAGCAAGGGGAAAAGGTGCATCCTGGAGCGATGGCTGGGAGAAGCCAGGCACAAGCTTCCAAGAGTTCTCTTCTGGCAAAGTAACACAGGTCGTGCTTCAAACCCCCGGCAACTAATTGTGACAACACATAGGAAATATTGCCAACCAGGAAAGCTCAGCAGAGACTCATTGCCCAGCGTCTTCCCACAGAGATGATTACCTAGACCCCTCTTCCTGACACATACCAAAATTCTAGGCTCCCAGGTGGAAAGCAGGTGTTCAGCATAAACCATAACGTTTGTACAAATTGTTTAGACCTCTCCTGAAAGTACTGGAAATGGAGGGAACCCTCCTGACATCCCCGGTTCCCAGATGCCAGACAGGGATTATACTTGTAAGGGGGCCTTTCAAAGGATAGCAGTCAGGCCTTTTCTGTCTGCTTTCTCATAGTAAAGCCTTTATTTATTCACTCTATATTGCATCTAATATGTGCTGTGCACTAGTGATATAGTGAAAAGGTTATAGATAGTCTTTGCCTCCAAGAGACTTACCATCAAGAAGGAAAGACAGATATATAACAATTCAATAAGAAAATCGATTCATGATCATCGGGATGAATGTTACAAAGTAGAAGTACTCTGTTCTCTGAGGACATTCATCAGGGATCCCTAAACTCTTTCCCAGAGGAACTGATGCTGAAAGTGAGCCCTGAAAAGCTAATGCAAGGTTAGGGGGAAGGTAAGATGGAGGCGGCCTGGATGGCTAAGGGAGACATCTGGGCACAGAGTCCTAGGGACAGCATCTGCAAAGGCCCTGAGATGGGAAGAGATGTGGCACCTTCAAGGACAGTATAAAAAGCCAGCTCACACCTGTAATCTCAGCACTTAGGGAGGCTGAGGTGGGCAGATCACAAGGTCAGGAGATAGAGAGCATCCTGGCTAACACGGTGAAACCCCATCTCTACTAAAAATACAAAAAAATTAGCCAGGCGTGGTGGTGGGCACCTGTAGTCCCAGCTACTTGGGAGGCTGAGGCAGGAGAATAGCATGACCCCCAGAGGCAGAGCTTGCAGTGAGCCGAGATCACGCCACTGCACCCCAGCCTGGGTGACAGAGCGAGACTCCATCTTAAAAAAAAAAAAAAAAAAAAAAAAAAAAAGCAGCAGCAGCAGCCAGCGTGGGTGGAGGGGGAAAGACCAAAGGGGAGAGAGCCATGAACTGAGGTAGAAAGAAAGGCAGGCCAGGTCTTGCAAGGCAAAGCCTTGGGCCATGTCACCCAGAGAGCCATCCATCTCTGTCATTCCTGATCATTATGTCCTTCTTACTGATCCAGATCTCTTATTTCACTTGAGGCCTAGGGAACCAGCCCCAGCAACACTCACTCAGGGACGACTCAGGGCTCTGCCTCCATCCTCAGAAAGTTATGAAAAGTGGGGGGTTATCACATGGTTCTCCAGATCTTGGGGCAGCACAGAGACAATCTTAAAGATACCAACTAATATAGAATTACCCAGGAATAAACAGTAATGTAGCAAATTGGGCTTTTACTGAATGTTTCTCATTTAAAGCTGTTAGCATGTCAAACAGTGATATGAAAAAAGACAAGCCAATTTGACCTTGGGAATAGAAGAGTAAGTGTAAGCAACATTTATCACACTGACAGGCTTGGCAGATAGTGTTTTGATTTGCCAGCTGCCCTACTCCAGACAGTTCCAGAAAGTTCCATGTGCCTGGAAGACACTTGGACAAAACCTAATTCTTCCATCTTTCCTGGTCTTCTATGTTTTTCTATGAAGCAGGAATCAAGACTTACATTTACTCCAGTAATGAGGTCAACCCAATGTACTAATAGACTCCATAATTCCAGGTTGGAGTTTGTTGAGATCAGAATTTCATTATGGCCTTTCTCATTGGGTCTCTGACTGGCAAAAGCAAAGCCATGTCTCTGATGAGCTTGGCCCAAGATTCAACCTGGTATGTTCCTCCTCCTTCCTGAGGATCAGCATCTGAGACCTGTTGCCACTCAGTAAATATTTGAGGGATTAAAATTGGCTTGAACTTGAGAGGTGGCACACTCATACCTCTGGCAGATGTGAATGCCAGCGTTCTTCTGTGCATGGAGCCCAAGTGTGTCTCTCTGGAGCCTCTGACCTGTGGTCCTGCTTCCTTGTCAAGCATTTCATGAGGACATTGGTGTGTCAAGCATGACCCTCAGGGATGTGGAGACAGTTCTCATCCTCCCCCTTGCCAACTCTGTTGGACCCCAGACTATACGTGCCCACTTTCTTCAACTGTTCCTCATCCCACAGAGTGAGGGGTCTTTTAGGGTCTCCTTGCTGCAAGCCTGGCATATCAAAGCCAAGAGACACCAGCCCAAGGAAGTGAGTAGTTGGTCAACTTGAGAGCCTTGAAGTTCTCAAACGTGGGCACTAACTCCTGGAGTAAGAAAATGAGCTTTTATTTCCATGGGTAGAAATTTGCAGACACTTCACTTGGGTGGAAGAAATGTCATATTCCTGCATTAAAAACAATTTGACTTTGAGTCCCATGCATAAATGGGAAGAATTTCACTTCAACCACTGTTGGGATTCTCCTAAGCAAGGTCTTACATAGACCCCGCATTCCAGGAAGACCCTCAGGTCTCAGTCCATTTGATGTGCTCAAGGCCTCAGTGACACCTGAAGGCAGGAAACTCAGTTGTATCCGAGCCAAATTCTGGTGGGGGAGTTCAAGTCCTTCTGCTTAGAATGAGAGTCCTTTTGTGTACAGTCCAGCACTTTCTTCTGTCCCCTCTTCCTTATTTAAATAAATAAATGCCCCATTTATTTATTTTTGAGACAGGGTCTCATTCTGTCACCCAGACTGGAATGCAGTGACATGATCATAGCTCACTGCAGCCTCAAACTCCTGGGATCAAGCAATCCTTCTGCCTCAGACTCCTGAGTAGCTGGGACTACAGGCAAGCACTACCGTGCCCAACTATTCTTGAAAGTTTTTGGAAAGACAGGATCTCACTATATTGACTAGCGTGGTCTCGAACTCCTGGCCTCAAGTGATCCTCCCACCTCGTCCTCTCAAAATGTTGGGATTACAGGCACAAGCTACTGCACGCAGCCTAATACCCTCTTTAAAATAAAAGCTCCCACCTTTTTATTTTTCCTGGGATGATTAGGAAGAAATGGAGGTGTTCAAAGCAGTCTGCTTTTTCCTTATATCTCACCTCATTTCATGGGTATGAAGGGGATTTGCCACATCAATAAGTGTTACTTAGCCCAAGTCTGGATGTCTCTCCCTCCTGTTGTCCATACTGCCAGCATCAGAGTTACCTAAGATGTGTGGCTTCTTACGCAACTAAGAAGCCACACATCTTAGGCTTCTTAGTTTGTGTGGCTGCTCCTAGAAACACGGAATAGCCTGCCAGTCATTCATTCCTCCATTCATTTAGAAACACACATGCAAGGTGAGCAACACAAACTCAGCCATGGCTCTTGTGGTGCTTTCATCTAGTCAGGGAGACCTTAATGAAAACTATTTACCCCAATAAACATCTAATTAGGAATTACGGTTAGTGCTAGTAAAGAAAAGACAAGGGATATCAGTTAGGATAGGTCAGGTTACACTCTGTGTACCAATGGTTTTTAAATTGTATTTTCTGATACTTTGACATCTTGGGACTTTGTTCACCTAAAATAGCAAACAGCTGTCCCCGAAGTGTGCCTTTCGTATGCAAACTGATTATCCCAGTTGGGTAGAGCACAACTAAGTCTTTTATTGTTTTTTTTTGTTTTTTTTTTTTTTTAAATTTCTGTTTAATTTTTCTTTTTTTTTTTTTTTGAGTCAGGATCTCACTTTTTTGCCCAGGCTAGAGCACAGTGGTACGATCATGGGTCACTGCAGCCTCGAACTCCTAGGCTCAAGTGATCCTCCCACTTCAGCCTCCTGAATAGCTGGGACCACTTCAGCCCCCTGCCTAGCTGGGACCACAAGTTTAGCTGAGTAATCAACACATTCAGATAATTTTTTTTTTTTTTATAATTCTTTGTAGAGATGGAGTTTCACCATGTTGCTCTGGCTGATCTGGAACTCCTGAGCTGAAGTGATCCTCCCACCTTGGCCTCCCAAAGTGTTGGGATTACAGGTGTAAGCCACCGTGCCTGGCCTTTTACCTCCTTTATTGAGATCTCATTGTTTATCTACTATCCCCCTGCCCTAGTTACCCAGGGCCAGAAATCAGACAACTAAGGCTGGTGCACATACCCTGGTACCCTCTGAAATTATTTAAACTAGGCAATCCTAAACCTGCTCAGCTGCTTACCTGATCTGGCCCATTCCTTCTTGGGAAAACCACAATAAAGGCTCTTGCCCATGTTCTCCCAGGCTCCTTCTGCCTTGTCACTGACCCTGGAGCTTCCCACATGCTTGTGGCTCTGCTTGGCGTAGTATGCCCCTTCCTCTAGGAAACCGTGTGTTATCTTTTCAGCGGCAATGTCTTCTGATCTGTTGGCCTCACCATACCTGAGTGGTAATAACAAAACCTACAATTGAAAATATGGTGGTAGCAAACAACACTCGAATTGAAATGGCTTAACTCACCAGAAGTTTATTTCTTGCTCATGCTGCAGATTCAGAAAAGGTTTGCAGGGGCTCTCTGCTTAGGGGAGTTGCTCAGAGACTGTGACCGACAGAGGCCAAGGATCACTGACCTTGGATAAGGGGAAGGGAATTCAGCACAAGGTACACAGGCTGTTCAAGCCTCCCTCCTGGCAACAGCAACCTTCACTGCTACCTGCATCTCCCTGGCCAAGCTGGTGTCTTGGCCAGGCCTGACCTCAGCAGGGATGGGAGGTGCTGTTCCACTCTGTGTCTAGAAGGAAAGCTGGAAATACAAGGTGAACCGTACCAGTGACTTCCACTGGGACCTCTGAGCATGCAACATAGGCTGACCTGGGATGTCAGGAATGCACCTTTCTAGAAGTAATGTTGAGACACTCGTGATACGATTTGAATGGTGAGAAAGAGTTCATTAGACAAATCCCAAGAGTTAGAAAGTGTTCTAAATAGGAGACAGTGTGTGCAAAGACCCTGAAGACCGGGCATGGCAAATTGAAGGAACTGAAACCAGAGGTGTACGAAGGAAGGGAGCGGGAGAAAAGTGGGGGAAGAGTATTTAATCACGGACGTTATTTAGAACATGGATGCATGGTAATAAGAAGTGAACTTTTAAAGTCCATTTTATTATTGATTTCAAATTCCCAACAGGAAATTCATGCCTTTATTGCCTACACTTCGGGCTGACCACTTCCTTTGCCCTTGGGATGGCCTTGACCAAAGAAGACTGGGGGGCTGGGGCCAGGCAGGAGAGCAGAGAATCTATCACGGCCAAGCCATGCAGGCTTCGTGAACCTCGTAAGGGATTCTGGCTTTAATCCTAAGAACAGTGGGAGGCTGTGGATAGATTCTGAGCTGAGAAATGAGGAGTATATGGGGTCCTGGCCATACCGTTTTCAAGACTCTGGGTTACTTTTGGCAGGAAGGCAAAAACAAAGAAAAGGCACTGGAGAAAATGGGAAGACAATAAGGCTGATGTAAAGCAGAAGATGAGTGTTGTTTTACATGTTAGGCTATGCCACCTGTTTGCAAAATGCTGTTCTCTGTGCATTTTAGAGTCTGCAAAGAGGATAACTGATAGCAACAGGGGCCTCTCACCTGCCTTGCCATCATTTTACTACATTTCTTTACTAAGTCTGGATTTCACTATTAAAGGATAACTCACTCCTTTCAATATGGTATTTAATCTTGTCAAATAAAAGATGGGAAAGTCTGCGAGTTTTATTTGCTCCTTCCGTCACGCAACACCATAGCTCCTCCTAACTGCGGGGTCATCCGCGTGTCCAAAATAGATCTCAGAGATGAGTGGGTGGGGGAGTGATGATTCAGGTAGCTAGCTGGGGAGATTCAATTTCCCATCCCCTCCCCCAGCCTTAGCTAGCGCCTTTGAGGAATCCTCCCTGCTAGAATTTATCTACCAACCCTGGGAAAGAGCAGAGCAGTGGTAAATATCTGATTAGAGAAAATGCCTAGCAAGCTGCAATTCCATATATTGTAAGTGATAAAACTGTAATTGTTTGTTGACAGTGTACATTAGCTATTCACAGCTTGCATCAATATAGTACCAAGAAACTAGGGTCTAGGAATTTTTAATAGCAATGCAAAAATATCCTGGAACTAATTTGGGGGAATAAAAATCAACCATTTCTGCTTAGTGAGGGGAATGCCATTCTCAGAGAGGACTTCATATGAGAAGCCGTGGTGAGATTTGAGATTCCTCCATGAGGCTCTATGTAATTGAAGGAAAGGATGGTCCCTAGGCTAAGTGTCTGGGAAGGGCACCCAAGGGCGTAATTCTGGTAGACATGGGTGAGAGACAAGTTGCACCTGCTGTGAATTGGGCCCACTTGGAGATAGAGGCAACCAGAGCTTGCTAGGATGGGGCCTGGGGAGCCAGATATAGGTCTGGCCTCGCTGGGGACAATTTACTATTTTAATCCTTAGGGTCCAATGGGATGATGTCAGTCTGTCACTGAAGATATGAATATTTCGGAGGAAGGAAAGGGCAACTGGTGCGTGGGCAAGTCAACAGGAAGCCAAGGAATAGGCTAACGGGGACCCTGTGGCCTGAGTTCTGGTACTGGTAGTCAGCAAGGCTACAGTCAAATGCTGCTGGTGGGGGCAGGGAGGGTGCAATACAGGCTGGAGTGGACAAGAGGCAGCTGGAGTGAGGGACCTGGAAAAGACAAAGCTCAAAGCCCAATCCAGGGAGACTGACTGTATGTCTGGTCTAATGGAGGACTGGGGTACTGTCCAATAGCAATATAATATGAGCGATAGATACAATTTTTTAAAATTTTAAATTAAATTAAACTAAATTTTTTGTTGGTAAAGGGTGTTTCATTGGGGAAATTCACAGAGAGAAGCATGGTCTTGCGTAGCCACAAGGCAGATAGATCTCTGCAATCTTACTCCCCGGAGCCAGGGCTTATGGACCATAGGGAAAGGGTGTATGTGTCCAGCAAGGAAATGAAAAGCAGCCTCCAGAACAGGCAAGGGGAATGTATGTGTCATAGCCTATAATTTGTATGATAACATCAAGATTGATGTGTTCTTATGCTAGGAACAGTAAATAAAATAGGAATCAGGAGGCATTCTCGACTGGGGCTAATCAGAAGTCAATATGGTAGATTTGCATTCATAAAACTTTTTATTTTTGAATTAATAATAGATTCACAGGAGAGGTTCCATGTACCCTTCTCCCAGTTTCCTCCAAATAGTTACATCTTATATAACTATAGCACACTCTCAAAACCAGGAAACTGCCATTGGTGCAATGTGTGTGTATACTTCTATGTCATTTTATCACATGCAGATTCCCATAACCATCACTGCAATCAAGACACAGAATGATTCCATCACCCAAAGATCTCCCTCATACTACCTCTTTATGGTCATACCCATTTCCCTTCCTCTTACGATCCCTAATCTCTGGCAAGCACTAATCTGTTTTCTATCTCTTTAATTTTATCATCTCTAGAATGCTATATAAAGTGAATCATATGGCATGTGATCTTTTGAGATTAGCTCTTTTTTCTTGACTTAATGACTTTGAGGTCCACCCAAGTTGCTACATGTATTCATAGTCCATTCCTTTATATTGCTGAGTAGTATTCTATGGTATGGCTGTACCCCAGTTTATTTAGTCATTCACCTAATATTGTAGGACATTTTGGTTGTTTCCAGTTTGGGCTATTAGGAATAAAGCTGCTGTGAACAATTATGCATAGATTTTTTTGCATAATGGATATAAGTTTCCGTTTCTCTGGAGTAAATTGCTGAGTTGTATAGTTAGTGTATGTGGGTTTTTTTTTTCTTAAAGAAACTGCCAAACTATTTTCCAGAGTGGCTGCATGTTTTTGCATTTCTACCAGCATTGCATGAGGAATCCAGTTTTCCTGTATCATCACCAGCATTGAATATCGTGACTACAGTGTTTTATTTTAGCTGTTCCAGTGGGTATGTAGTAGTATTTCTTCATGGTCTTAACCTGTATTTCCTTAAAGGCTAGTGATGTTGAACATCTTTTCTTGTGCTTATTTGCCATACATATATCTTGTTTGGTGAAATGTCTCTTCCATGTCTTTGCTGATTTTCTGAGTTGTTGAATCCTTGCCTTGTTCTCAATCTTAACGGAAAAGCATTCAGTCTTTCACCATGAAGTGTGATATCAGCTACTGTTTTGGTTTTGTTTTGTTTTGTTTTGTTTGTAGATGTTCTTTATCAAGTTCAGAAACTAACGCTCTATTTGTAGGTTTCTGAATTTTTTTTTCGTTTAATTGCAAATGGGTGTTGAAATGTGTCAAATACTTTTTCTGCATCAGTTGATGTGGTCATGTGATTTTTCTGCCTTTAACCTGTTAATATGGTAGATCACACTGATTGATTTTTCAAATGTTGAACTAGCCTTGCATCTTTAGAATCAACCCCACTTGGTTATGGTTTATAAATATTTTTATATATTGCTGAATCCTCCTTGCCAATATTTTGTTAAGGTTTTTGTGCTTGTATTCATGTGAAATATTGATCTTCATTTTTCTTTATTTGTACTGTCTTTGGCTTGGCATCAGGGTAATACTGGTTTCATAATATGAGTTTGGAAGTGTTCGTTCTTCTTTTCTGGAAGAGATTAGAGTAGAATTGGTGTTAATACTTCTTTACATGTTTGGTAGAATTCTCTAGTGAAATCATCTAGGCCTAGATATTTCTTTTTTTGGAGTTTTAAAATTACTAATTCAATTTCCTCAATAGTTATAGGTCTATTCAAATGATCTGTTTCATATTGGGAAACTTATGGTAGTTTGGGCTTCTCAAGTTTGTGCCCATTTCATTTAATGTGTCAAATGCGTGTGTATAATTTGTAGTATTTCCTTGTTATCCTGTTGTTAAGTGCAGGATCTGTTTTCCTTAGCCCTTGCCAACTCTAGATAGGTGAAAAATGAGTCTTGGGGTTTCAGTTTTCACATTTTTATATTAACTAGGTGGATCGTTAATTTGTATTGTATCGTTTGCTCTTTTCCTCCTAACTGTTTTCCATTTTCTTACTGATTTGTAAGTACTTTTTCTAGGTTGTAAATACAAATCCTCCTCCTGTCACATATTCATAACTTTTCAGTTTGCACTTTTCTCATTACCTTTTACAGTTTTTTGTCACACATACATGCTTTTAATTTTCATGTAGTTACTAATCAGTATTTTCCTTTAAGGCCTCTGGTTGTATTCATTAGTACTCAATTTCAAGAGATAGAAAACCAAGTCAAGCTAGTTTAAGAAAAAAAAGAAAGATAGAATGTTGGCTTATGTAACTGGGCATTGAAGAGATAGATCTCACTGTGTGGATTAAGGATCTGAAAAATACATCATCAGGGTTCTGTTTCTCTTCTCTTGCCACTGCTTAGCTTTTATTTATATCTATCTGGCGATATCATTTTCTCTAAAGCAGATAGTCTCTGTGTGATGATAAAAAGGCTGCTGGGAGTCTCAAGTTTATATTGTAGTAGTTTAAGGTCCAAAAATAAAAGGCTTTCAGAGTCTGTATATTATATCCCATAGAAGGACTCAGAATGACTCTGCTTGGGTGGTATGGTCTCTTCCCTCTTCCCCATACCCTGAACCAGTCAATAAAAATGAGGGATAGTATGTCGTGATTGATTATTTACCCAGCTCTGTGGCTAGTGGGCAGGTGGAGTACCTGTCAGAAATCCATGCCATGGACAGCTCCCATGGAAGTTTGACAGGCAAGTAGGTGCAAAGGGAGTCCTCTGCATGTCTTGCTTAGAAGGCCTTTCCCCAGCATAAGATGATTAAACAAAGTTTGTTTTCTTATAATATGTATGACTTCATTGTTTTATGTATATATTTTTTATGAGAGAGAGTATATGAATATGGGGTGAGGTAGGGATCTTTTGCTGGATGTGTTTATATTTGAAGAGAAGAGGCCCTTGAAACTATTTGGTTACCTGCTGCATAATTTGATCGTTTTTTCTTTGCTTTTTCTTGAGTCTATTCTGAGTTAACATGAATCCCACAAGGTTAGGATGGTGGGAAGGGCAAGGGCTTCATCTAGCATAAGGGTTTTCACAGTGTCTGTTTACCAGTGTCTGATTTAACTCGTCTGAACCCAATACTTATGCCCTTCAGTGGATATCCTGGGCGTCAAGATATTGTATAGCAGTGGGAGGTATACAGAGGCATCCAGGAGAACCACGGATATTTCAAATTACCTGAAAATGGGCACAAAGTTAAACCTTGAAATTCCTCCTAGATTCCTACCTGGATGTGGTAAGGTAGGCTGAGGCTTAGAGGGGGTTAAGGACAAAGGTATATAGGAGACTCACTACAACCTGTGTGCACAATCGGGTCCCTGTGAGGGTCACCATGCATGGATACCCAGCGGTGGACAAGGTCTTTCCTAAATGTATTCCCAAGTGTTCAGTGGTATCTTTTTCTCTTAGAGGAATCTTTAAAAATGATAATCTTGTGCTAAAAGTATATTATTTCAGGTTCAACAATTCCTTTAGCTTCACACCTGTTTCCTTTTATTCAGTTAAGTTCCAGAAAGAAAGTTTAAACATTTTAATTTTAATAGCATGCACAGTTTGATCCCATTTGTATGAAATTATTTCATTGAATATGATTCCATCTATTGATCCCACCATCTCTTTGTATGTCAACTGTCAGGAATAATTATTTCCAGATTGTGTTGGTTTCTTATTTTTTGCTTTCTTTAAAAACTAATAGGCACTTATTTCTATAAAAGCAGTAGACATTCCTTTGAAAGAATAAAGTCTATGATAAGAAGCATCCTCATTCTTCTACTTAGAGTTGGCTCTATTTCCCTTACTATGTGAATAAATATTGTCTACTGGCAATTGTTAGTTGTAAACTCATGGGGAATTATACCCAGAGCCTCACAGGCCCTCAGCCAGAAAGAGAGGAGACAGGAAAAAATTTCAGAAAAGGAGAAAAGAGGAAACACAAAGGAGGCAGGCAAGCCTCCAGGTGGGGGATTAGACCATGGTTTTGGGGGAGTCACTTCCTCATGTTTCTGGGGCAGAAACCTGCTAGTTTTCATCACCTCTGCTGAGAATCACTTTGTCTTTGAACACCCTCTATGTGCCTAGATCAGCACTGTGTATCCAGCAGGCACTCAATAAATGCTTCATGGATGTGTAGTTTCCCAAGGGGGTCATTCTCCCTAATCCACTTCTTTGTCTTTCAGGCTCACAGGCTTTCAGCTGCCAGCCACCATTGTTAGTGCAGCCACCACCCTCTCTCTGCGCCTCATCAGTGACTATGCAGTCAGTGCCCAAGGCTTCCATGCCACCTATGAAGGTAGGTGCCTCCCTCATCGGCCATAGGAGCCCGAGATGTGATGTCCTAATAGCCACAAGCAGGACTGCATCACTCACAGATGCAGGGAAGTGTTCTTCAGACCCAGAGCTTGCACCTGTCCTAACAAGGCTGGTTACTAACCAGTAACTCAGTTACTTAAATTGTCCCTCTTGGTTCCCAGGAAACTGGGAATGGATATCAAAACTCGTGTGCAGTAGTTTATCCTGAGGGCCTGGTAACATCTAATTCTCTGTCCCCTTTAACTGGGTTTTGTTGTGTTTTTATTTTTTTAATTCTGTTTTATATTGGGCTTCATTGTATAAGGTACCTCAGGTTGTTTTTGAAAATAAGAGACATATAAACTCTAAGTAAAAGAAATAAAATAAGCGGCTGAAAACACCATACAGTGACTGCCAAGAGTTAGTTTTATATCATTCAGAGAAGAACAATCGATTTTTCCTTAATAGCATGGATTAGAGGCTTTTGGTTCGCGCTATGCAAATAATTTGTACTTCTCTCAGTCTGTTTAAATATGGTGTTAGAATTCAAATTAACACTAATATCTTCAGATTATACACTATTATTATTATTAACTTTATTATGTTAGTTCAGAAGGTGGTACTTCTAGATCTCTGTCATTTCCCTGGGAAATTTACATCTCATTAATAGGTAATTATGTCGCTCTTGGCTAAGACCTGCACTGTTATTTTGTGTTAAGATCATTAATAGGCGTATTTTAAGACTATTAATGATAATTAATAACAGTAATGACATAATACCCTAGTAAAGCATGCCAGATATCCAAAAGCTATTTTTTTTTTTTTGCCTTTGCCTTTGTTTAAGAACTTAGAGTAAGCGATGCTTTCTCGAATGAAGCTATAGCAATATAGAAACAGATACTCCCTGTCTTGGCCAGGAGTGTAATGCATAAAGAGGACAAGTTCTGCCTCCTTAGCAAAAAACCACCCCTGGTGGCAGAGGCATAGGGGAGATGGTTTGATGCTTTAACCTGAGCAACTGGGGCTCCTGGGAAGGCCTCAATTATTTTTAACTAAAGGTTGCTCAGAAGGCTCCTGAGAAAGTCTACCTGCCTTTTGCTGAGGGCTTCTGACATAACTCTGTTTCACCTTAACTGAGGGCTCCTGACAAAGACTGACCTGTCCTTAAAGTGAGGATTCCTGAAATAACCTAATTTCTTTTTCTAAAATGATCAGATCTCAGCCAGGTGTGGTGGCTAACACTTGTAATCCCAGCACTTTGGGAGGACGAGGCGAGTGAATCACTTGAGGCCAGGAGTTCGAGACCATCCTGGGCAACATGACAAAATCCCATCTTTGCTGAAAATACAAAAATTAGTTGGGCATGGTGGTGCACACCTGTAATCCTAGCTACTTGGGAGGTTGAGGCACGAAAACTACTTGAACCTGGGAGATGGATATCACCCCACTGCACTCCAGCCTGGGTGACAGAGCGAGACTATGTCTCAAAAAAAAAAAAAAAAAAAAAAGTTCCTCCTAATATCAAACCTCTGATTTTTGTCATCCTATTTATACCTTCACCCTGGCCCTGAATCCAAAGTAATTTTCTCCAAGTTTGAGCAACAAGCTCCTCACGAAGAGAGGCCTCTTCAGAAGCTTCCTAAAGTCTCTCTGGCCATTAGCTCCTTCCACTATAGATTGGCCTTGGGGAAATTGACTACATTTGGGGCCCAGGGCCAGGGAAAGGGAGACTGGGTCAGGGACACTAGAAGAGGTGCCAGCAGAGATGCTGGGAGTGACTGACACATGGGAGACCTGGCCAGGCCCTAGACTCTTGTGGTGCCCTCATTTCTCAGTCCTGGTCGATCTTTGAAGCCCTGGCTTCCCTGAGGCTTGAGGAAAAAGGTGTCCCTGAACACACTGCCCTGTTAGGGGCACAAGCACTTCTCATTAAGCAGAGCAGATCTGAGGGCACATTCAGAGTCCCGTGAAAACAGACACTGTAGCCTGGAAATCATGAGCAGGGTCTGTAGTTCGGCAACGAGAGGTTTGTAAACTCCATGACATTAGAGACAAAAATTCTGAGGGCGGGTGTATCTTTTTCTAAGGAGAATATACAGCAGGCATTAGAAAACTCAGATCGCCTTGGCCAACTCTAGCCAGCAGCTTGTTTTTGTAAATAAAGTTTTATTGGAACACAGCCATGCCCATTTGTTGACGTGTGTTTGGTGGCTGTTTTCATGCACTACAACTGCAGAGTTGAGCTATTGTGACAGAGACCCTATGCAAAGCCAATGAGATACTTAATTTTTGACCCTTTACAGAAAAAAATTTACTTTCCCCTGGTCTACAGCTGTATTGTCCAATACAGTAGCCATTAGCCACATATGGCTATTTACATTTAAATTAACTAAAATTGAATAGAATTTAAAATTCAGTTTCTTAGTCACACTAGCCTTGTGTCAAATGTTCAGTAACCACCTGTGGCTTGTCTACCATGTCGAACAGCCCAGATACCCAGATACAGAACATTTCCATCATTGCAGAAAATTCTGCTGGACAGAGCTGAGCTGGAGCTTCCATCAGATTCACAAAGAGGCCTGTGATTCTAAAGAGATTGCAAAACATTAGGGATAAATTAGAGGCCAGTGGATCCCTCCTCTCACTTGCCTGGCACAGGTGAGGCCATCCAGGCATGAAAGTGCTCAACATTCCACAGCAAGACTCACAGGGCAGAAGGAACAGCCTGTTTCACCTCAGCCACGTGATGATGTCAGGTCTCTAAGTCATGGACGCTAAGAAAATAAAGCCTTGTAGGCAAGGCCCCTGCAAATGTTAGACCAATGCTAACAGATTGCTGTAGCCGAGCAAGTCTCTATGCAGTCACCTGTTGCAGGGTTTCTGCAGACTTTGCAGGATGTGTGGCTGGCTGTTCTGTACTGCATGGTAAAGTGGGTCACAGGTGTCTGTGCTAACAAAGGAGTCAGACACCCATAAGCCAAGGCTGTGGCTATCACTGAAGCTCATTAATTTGACTTGGGACTGGGCTATGTGGCAATTCATGCATTTGGACAAATGTGAGTTGCACTCACTTCTGGAACACCCAAAGTGGACGGACAAGGATGGAAGGTGGGAGCTGAGCATACTCATCTGATATATGCCCTGGGATCTCTTTATCTCTGAGCTTATTCAACAGGCAACTGAATCATGTTAAACCCGTACCTGACTCACTGGGTGACCTTCGGCAGATTTTTAAGCTCTCTGAGCCTCATTGTGGAGTGGAGGAGGGGAGATTCAATAGTCAAAAGGAATTTGTGAAGATTTGGCTCTCAGGGAAGGGGCTCAGCCCCCTTCCTCCATTGCAGAGTCCCCTTGGACATTTGTGCTGGGTGGCAAGCAGGGAGAATGACAGACAGGCTTCAAAGGAGAGGCCCCCACTTCCAGCCTAGGCTGCCCCAAGTCAGGATGGTTTCCTTACATTTTCTATTCATCATGTTGTTGTGTCCATTTCAAAATGGCATCAGGGCGCTGCTCCTGGTAGCTCCCCTTGGCTGACATCCCCGAATGTCTCCTACCAAGCGAGTTTGATCCTCCTCCACCCTCATCCGGAATGTGAAAAGTGTAGATAAGGAACTGAACTGCTGCTAGGGATTTTGGAGAAAGGTGAAGTCAGGTGATGAGTATCAGCCCACGGCTGCTGCCGCTGCAAGGAAAAGATCAAAAAGACCGGTAGTCAAACCCTGAGATGACAGAAGGTGCTTGGTTTGTAATCCCTGGGGGCAAGAGCATGGGCTGCAGCAGCTGGACGGGAGGGAAGGGGATCAACCTGTATTAAGCACTGACTGTATGCCAGGCACTTTACATACGTTATCTCATTTAATCCCCCACCACAACCCTGTGGACAGACGTTGCTATCCATCTTACAGAAGTACATGCTGGGCCTCAGGGAGGTTTTGTGTGTAGTTTAGGGCTTGATGGCCAGGAATTTTAACGTGGTTTTTCTGCAAAACTCTTTGAGTAAGGCAGAGGCTAGTGACTCCATTTCATGGGCAGGTAAACTGGAGCTAAACCAGAGGCAGGGGAGGATGTGGGAACTTCCAGGCTGGCGTGGGTCATCCATGGAGGCAACAAAAGATGTGTTCCTGAGCTTCTCAGCTAGGGTCACCAGATAAAATACAGGGCACTCAGTTAATTTGAATTTTAAATTATTCAGATTTTTGAAATGGGAATAATGTTTAGTGTAAGTATACGCCCTCACTTTGTCCCCCAGGCTTCAGTCCAGTGGCACGATCTCGGCTCACTGCAGCCTCGACCTCCTGGGTTCAGCCCCCTGCCTCAGCCCCCGAAGTAGCTGGGACTACAGGCACGCGCCACCACAGCCAGCTAATTTCTTTGTATTTTTGGTAAAGACAGAGTTTCACCATGTTTCCCAGGCTGGTCTCGAATTCCTGAGCTGGAGTGATCTGCCTGCCTCGACCTCCCAAAGTGCTAGGATTACAAGCGTGAGCCACCACACTGGGCCTGAAATTTAAATATAACTGGAGCATCCTGCATTTTCAGTTGCTAGATCTGACAATCCCATTTTCAGCATGGAGTCTGAAAATAGGCCCCAGGAGCCCTCACTCCACTCACCTCCTCCTCCTCCTCCTACTGACTCCCAGGTCTGCCCATGTCCTGCTCTGCCCAGGTAGGGCTGTCTGCCCAGGTCTAGCCTCAGTTCTGCCATTCCAATGAATATACATTTAGACATCTCTCTGCACACACACATTTGCACACAGGTGTGGATCCATGGGCACTTGGGATTATGCTATCTGTGCAATTCTGTAATCTGGTTAATGAGGCCAACGTTCTTCTGTGTTAATAAAAGTAGCCCTGATTTGTCTTTCTAATGAACATCACTGAGGGAGCCACTGTGGTTTGCATATACCAAAGTTATCTAACCAGTCATCTTCTGTGGATATTTAGGTGAAGAACATCCTTGTACATACAATTTAAGCCCTCATCTAATTATCTGCTTAGAATAAATTCTTGGAAGTGCAATTGCTGGGTCAAAGAGCATGTAGATTTTCCATTTTATACATAATTCCATCGTGTCTTCAGAAAGGTTATACGAACATATACTTCTACCAACAGTGCACAAGCAGGACTGAGCCCATTCCTTCCCACCTTGCCAGGGTTACATGTTGGTGAGTTTTAAGTCAGTGTCATGGATTAAAAAGGGTAGAAAATGACATCCCGTTTGTTGTGATAATTTGCATCTCTTTGATTATAGGTAAGGTGAAGCACCTGTCGTCACTTACTGGCCATGTATTGATAATTGTATAAATCCTCTCTCTTGGTCTCTGCCTACTCTTCCATGGGGGTGTTAGAATTTTTCTTATCTTCTTTGTAAGTGCTTTTTGCATATTAAGGATATTAATATGATGGGTTTCCTTTTGAGGTGCATCAGTTTTCATTTCTATGCCACTCATTTTACATTTTAATTTTTAAATTTCTCTTTTATGCTCTCTACTTTTGGTGCCATGCTTGGAAAGGCTTTTTCTTTGTGAAGATTAGATAAATGTTCATTTAAAGGCTCACCTTATTCTTTTCGTTTTATTTTACTGTTTATTTATTTATTTATTTATTTATTTTTGAGACCGAGTCTCGCTCTGTTGCCCAGGCTGGAGTGCAGTAGCGTGATCTCGGCTCACTGCAAGCTCCGCCTCCCGGGTTCATGCCATTCTCCTGCCTCAGCCTCCTGAGCAGCTGGGACCACAGGAGCCCACCACCACGGCTGGCTAATTTTTCATATATTAGTAGAGATGGGGTTTCACTGTGTTAGCCAGGATGGTCTCGATCTCCTGACCTCATGATCCGCCCACCTCAGCCTCCCAAAGTGCTGGGATTACAGGCATGAGCCGCCGCGCCCGGCCTTTACTGTTTACTTTTAAATCTTCCTGGAACCCAGTTGTGTTGGTCTTGGTTTCTGTGACTCCCTTTCTGTCTTTGGCTGTCTGATGCTCACCATGTGTCACTCTGTCTGAGTTCACGGAAGCCTGCATCTTCCCCACTTTACCCCCAGTGTGTCTCTATCTGATGTTTCCAGTCTTCCTGCCATTTGGACATTTTTTTCTCACCCTAGCCCCAGACTTCCCACCTTCCTCACACACAGCTCCAGACTCTTGCGTGGGATTGTTTCTGACTATTCCAGACTGATCACCAGGTAAGCGAGCATGATGGGCAAATCAGAAATGCCAATTTGGGAAGAGTCTCTGCAGGTATTTGGTGTTTAATCCTTGTCGCGCCTCTGCATTTTAGCAGCATGGATCTTGTGCACTCTGACACTTTTGTGAAGGAGAGCCTGTCTCTGAGTGTTAGGTCTCAGTCTATTAGATCTACTTAATACTCTGGCTCTCAAAACAGGTATTTCTTTGTTTAGCTAAGTCTAACTGTGATCTGGGCATCTCATTATCAAACTATAGGCTTCCTTAAAAATCATACCTCTTCTGTTCCACTAATTATCTCTATAAAGAATCTTAGAAAGATGACGTACCCTTATTTTCTATTATTTTTGTGGACTCCTTGGTAACCATAAGGGGAGAGGTGGCATAGTACAAGAATTAAGATCTCAGGTTCTGAATTCAGACACCTGGAATCAAATCCTATCTTGCCATTCACTTGCTGGGTGACCTTGGGCAAGTTATGTCATTTCATTGAGCTCCAGCCTCTGTGCCTGTAAAATCAGGATAAGAATAATACTTAACTTCATAGAGCTGTTGTGAGGATTAAGGAAGAGAATGCACAAGTCACAAGATGTGCTCAGTATGGGACCTGGCAAATTGTCAGCGCTTGATAAATGTCAGCTAATTAATTAAGTCACTCTCATCCTAACCTTAGTTGACTGGGATTATTTCAGGGATGGAAGGAATATGTCAACTTCATAGCTCACAATCCCAGCCCCACCCCAGTACCCTGGCTCCAGAGTTTGCATAGAATTCTTAATCCAGCCGTTCATAGTGTGTCTAGTTTTACAGCTAGACCGTGGCTTTTGGAGGGAAGAAGCAGAATGTTCTTCACATTCATGAGCCTCCAGCACTGCTTGAGCCTGTGTCCATTGGATAGGGATGAAGCCTCAGGCTTTGTCCCCTGGAGGATGGGAGTTAATGAGGCCAAGCCAGGAATTTAGTCTGTTCATGGCCTCTTCTCTTTGTACCAGAGATGTTGGCTTTAGAGCTAAGGGTCCTAGTAACAAGTCAAGTAGGTCCTAGGCTTTTGAAGTCATGGATTTGACACACACGTACATGTACACATACTCACACAAATACGACTCTTTTCCATAAGATTCACAGGGAGTTCACAGATGCCCTGTGGCCACCCCTGATCCCTTAGTTCACCTAAAAAAACTGAGCCCGGGGAGGCTGACCTCACACATTAAGTTGATGGTAGAGATTTCTTCATTCATTGAGCTAATATTTATTGGGCACCTATTGTGTGCAGTCCTCGACTTTCATCCAAGCTTCATTTTCATTGTCACAATTTGTGCTCTCTCCCTAGTCTATCTCCCCTCCCAAAGGGGAGCAGAGGGAAAGAAGAAATGCTCCACTTAGTGTCACTTCTGGGGAAAAAAACCAAAAACCCTGGTATGCTTTTGCTACCAATGGAAGATCAGTAATATCATCTCTGCATAAGGACCACAGCATGTTGCAACAGGGTCAGACAGACTCATCTGTGAGGAATGGACAGATGGAGCTGGAGCTGCCTGTTTTGCTGTACCAAGAGAAGCAGGTTAGGAACAAGCTTCAGAACAAAATGTGCTTCTGTGATGTTTGGAGGTGGCAGTAGGGTTGGATGTGATCATGCCACTGTGCACACAGATAAATTGGGGTCCAGAGATGGAATTGGAACCAAGTGCATGGGAGAAATGGACCTTTCCTGGTTTTATTTTTTCCTGTAATTAGACCTGCTGATTCTCTCTCTCGGCCTCAGCCTCTCAGACAATTTCCTCATTCCAAAAGAGTTCCCCAATTCTGGGACATTATGCAGACATCTCAAAATTGGGCTAATGGAAGCCATTTGATCACATAGATATATAGATAGACATACACTGAATATGCAATTTGCAACATTTAAGCCACTCCAGGCCAGAACAGCAGAACAGCAGGCCAATGCCTCCTTCAGGGAGGGAGGTGATAGATGTCCATTTCCTCTGCTCAGAAGGGATGGTGTGTGCTTCCTGAGTGAACCTGTTCCATTTCCGATGGCTCTGCCTTGGGAGTTGGAGAACATTCATTTTAATCAGTACTGTGGAGTAGCAAATTAATACATAGAGATGTGACATTTGAGACAAATTGGGCAGCACTTCTCAATAAGTGGAGAATCAGGATGATTTTCATATCACGTCCTCAATAATCCCACAAATAGTTCATCATGCATAGTAATATTTTACCCCTTTGGGGAAGAGTATTAACATAGCTTTAAGATGATATTATGCCAAACTCTAGTGCCCTGACCCTCTTCCTGTCAGGGTTTCAGAAGAAACAGTGATGAGGAGGAAGGAGCATTCTCAGGCAGCTGCCTGCTGGCAGATACAGTGTACCTCTGCTTCACTTCTCTGTCCCCATTCATTCATTCTTCATTCATTCATTCAACAAATATTTACTGAACGCCTGCTATATTATCAGTCCCAAAGTAGTCTTTGAGGATACAAGAATGAATAAGAAGTGGCCCCTACATTCAAAGAGCTCTCTAAAACCTAAAAATGTTGGGAGAGAAGTAAGGGCATAAGCCCAGGAGACAGGAGATGTGGATCCAAACCCTGGCTTTCCCTCAGGCTGGCTGTGAGACCTTGGGCAAGTCTCCCATCCTCCCTGAAATGATTTTTTTGCAAAACAGAAACTATAATGCCCACTTTAATAGGTTATAATGAGGATTAAAGGAGTTGGTGCATGAAAAGTGCCTGGCACAGAGTTGCTATTCAGTAACAACTAATTCCTCTACAACATGGAGAAAATTGCTCTCATGCCCGGTTAGGTCTCTGGAGATCAAGTTTGAGCTCTGCCACATCCCCACGGTATGCCCTTAGATAAGGAAATACAACCTCTCAGACTCCTCCTAAATTTTCTCTCCATTTCAAGAGGACTGTGAGCATGAGTGACAAGGTCTAGAAAGAACCTAGGGTGACATTTGGCACATAGTAGGCACTCAGTAAAAGGAAGCTAATACAACAAGACATGGTGGGTTTTATGGGGGTGAAAAAAAATTCATTCCCCTGACAAAACCTTTGGTCAAATTTTGTGGGTCTCCAAGGGCAAGAATGATCACTTATTTTTTTTTTGTTTTCTCTGCTACCATGATACCTCAGTCCAAAGCCTGCCACACAGTAGGAGCCCTGCAATGGTAGCTATTGCTTGCATCTCCTGACCTGGATCCCTGCTAGTCTATGTAGGGCTTTTGTGCGAATTAACACAAGTGGCTACTCTGAGAAGACACTATCCTGTGAGCATACGGTGCAGTGGATGGCCATATAGGCTGGGTTTTAATCCTCATCACCCCTCTGCCTGGGCATACTTTTGCAGTACTCAACTTGAATAACTTGAAGGTTCTTCAGCTTTTCTCCAGAACCCTCCTCTTGGGAGTCTGTAGTCATTCACTATCTGACAAAAGATTCAGAGAGTCATTGGATGCTTGGGAGCAAAGATCTCAGAGAGCTTTCACTTGAAACCCTTTAATTGGGTTAAAGGGTTTAGCCCTTTAAATCTTTCGAGTATGGTGGCTTACACCTATAATCCTAGCACTTTGAGAGGCCAAGGCCAGAGGATCATTTGAGGACAGTAGTTTGAGACCAGCCTGGGCAACATAGCAAGACTCCATCTCTACAAAATATTAAAAAGAAAATTAGCTAGGCATGGTGGCATGCACTCGTAGCCCTACCTGCTCAGGAGGCTGAGGCAGGAGGATCACTAGAGTCCAGGGGGTTGAGGCCGGAGTGAGCTGTGATTGCGCCGCTGCACTCCAGCCTGGGCAACAGAACAAGATTCTGTCTCAAACAAACAAACCAAACCAACCAACCAACCCACCAAACAAACAAAAAAACCCAACCATTTAATTGCTTCCATGACGGAGTATAGACTCCTTGCCTGGCCCTCAAAACCTCCAGCATCAGGCCTACTTCCACCCCCTTCCAGTTCTCAGATGCACCATACTCTGTCTTCCCACTTATCTTTCAAACACACTGAGTCCCCTCTCCTGAACCCCCTCACCACTACCACCCAATTCTTCCCTTCTGTCCTCTGCCTAAACTAAATCCAAGAGGCTGCCTCTGTGCACAACAGCCCTATTCTGTTATCTCTCGGCTCCCTGCACTTCTCCTTCTATCACATGCATCACTCGTGTATTTCCTATTCCTTGTTTACCTTCTCTACTCTTGTGTGTGCTTCTGGGTAGGAAGAACACTCAATTGAGCACTGAAGTCAGAGCTCAGGGTCTGAAGGAAGACGACTCCCGACTCGTCCAGGTAGTAGCCAGCATGTGATTTTGAGCAAGTCACTTAACCTCCTCTGACCTCTCATCATAGGAGGACAATAAGAATAATAAACCCTACTCCGTGGGATTGTTGTCGGGAAGAAATGGGACAACACATCAAGTGCTCCTAATAATGCCTGGCATAGAATAAACAGTAAGTGGACGTGTAAGCTATTACGATCACTCTTCACAGTTGTGCCTAGCCCAGGGTCAGACACATAGTAGGTGCTCAACAAATATCGATTAAACAAGTGAATGGATAAATGATTGTCTTGCCCCATATGAAAGGCCCAGACAAGGAAAGAGATTTAGGCTCAAGGCGTCTGGTATCATATTTCATTGACTCTAAGATGCCCCCAGTCGTAAGATCCAGCTTTAGTTGATGTACCATTAAGAAAGAAAAAAATGCTGCCAATTAAAGTGTGACATGTCATTGACTATAAGACACATCCCAATTTCAGAGATATTAAAATATGGAAAAGCTTGCACCCTAGAACTGATGAAATATGGTAACTGCTTAATTGCTCCTAACCACCCCTTAGCCTCAGTTGCGATGTACTTAGCATTCTGACCTCTTCTCTGACCCAGAGCTCTCTGATGGGCCTCCTTTTTTGCATTCAGGTGGAGGCTCTTAACCATGTGATCACCTGTTAATTTATTCTCTCGGCTCCAAGTCTCATTACTTCTCAATTTTCTGCATTGAACTCTATTTAACACTTATTAGCACAGGTCTTTAGCTGATAAACGCCGTTTTCATGGGAAACAGCAGGGTGCCCCAGGCTTGACCCTGCCTCCCATAACTGTGCTAAAGGCAGGAGGGCCCAGAGACCCCCAGACATGGCTAGCTCAGGACCACTGGCAGCCCATTCCCAGCCCCTCCCAGGATGGACCCCTCGGTACCAAAGAACCACTGAGTGTGGACCTGGATGTGATTTCTCCCGTGTGCATAGAAGGGGAGAGGGCTGTCTATTAACTGTTGCTCTGGTAAGGACTGTAGCTGGACGTGTATATCTGTCTCCTTCCTGTGCCCTTGGGTCAGGTGACCCTATTGGAGCTTCTTCCACTGACCCTAGCCCTAGAGGTTTAGGGGATACATGCCTTTCTGCCACCTCTTCCTTGGGGTGACTTACTTCCCAACCCATGAGCCCAGCATCAGTGGGGAGAGAACACTTCCAAACAGAAGTGTCAAATTGAATATTACAGTCCCACTTCTTGCCATTAATGAATAACTTGTGAGTGATTAACTACTGTTTGGGATTATTCTTTCTACCTTTTCCTTCATTAATGTGAATAATTGAGAGTTGAACCCACTGACATTTCATTTTAACAGCAGGAGAGAAAAGTAGTTACCGCATTAGGTAGGAGATCCTGATTTGGAGATTTGGCGGTGGACAGATGGCATCCCTGTCTTTCCCCTGTGGATGCCATTGCATGATAGGAGTTGTTTCATAGTCCTTTATCCTCATACAAGCTGCAGGGTCCATAGCTCAGGGCCTATGAGATGAAGAAAACAAAGGAACTGACACTTGTCGAGCACCTTCGACCTGCTCAGTGATGCAAGCGGACCTTTATAGACAAGCGACACATCACCACCTCATGAGCAAGGCCTTAGGATCCCCATTTTACAGATAAGGAAGTTGAGGCCTAGAGAGGTGAGTTACCTTGCCTGAGGTGAACCAGGACCTAAGGGTCATTCACAGTTTAAAAATCAGTCTGGTTCCAAAGCCCACGCTCTCTCCACTATGTTCTCTCTGAAAATAAGCCCCGCACAGTTCTCCAGGTCTGCCCCACTCGCCTATCCCTACCCCACAGAAAGAGGGGCCTGGGAGAGTTGGGTGGGCCAGCAGCATGGTGCCGGGGCATCTCCCTGGGCCTGTGGTCCCCAGCCCTGGCCTTGCTCAGGGCATTGTTGCTGCCTGAGACCCGTCTCGCGGACAGTGGCTTTGCTTCCCAGCTGTGTCATCCTTCCTTCCAGCTCTCCGCTTCCTGTTTTCCCTCAAGACCTTTATCCAGCTATATTTGCGGAGTAAAACAGACTGGGTTGGTAATGAATTACTTGACCAGGAGCTAGTCTTGGGAATTGGAGGGTTAGGGTAAGTGAAGCACATTTGAGCCTCAGGGCCTCCATGCATTCTGTTCCCCTTGCCTGTGTCTGGTGGCCCCAAAGCCCTCTCCCTGGTTCCATTCAGCTCTGTGCTTGTGTGTCTTCTTATTGAGAGGCCTTTTCTGACCACACTGTGTAACACAGACCCTGTTACCCATCACTCCCTATCACCTCCTGACATATGCTATGATTGTTTGTTTGCTTATTGTCCTTCTCTGCCAGAATGTGAGCTTCCTGGGGTCAGGGGCTTTGTATTGTTTTGCATTGCTATTGTTCTCTGCTGATTCCTCAGCTCCTAGGACAGGTCCTGTCATATGTTAAGTACTCAGTAAATATTTGGTGAATGAATGGAATCAAAGACCAGAAGAAAGAGCAGAGGCATTTGAGCAACTGCAAGAAGGGCAGTTGTAGAGTATGAGGGCAGGGGAGTGGCAGGAGCTGAACTGGCTTGAGGGACAGGGAACAGCTCACGCAGGACCTAGGAGGCCACGGGAAGGAGTTTGGGCTTTACTCACAAGAAGGGGACAATTGCTGAAGGGTCTTAAGCAGGTAAGTGGCACAGTGAGATTTATGCTTTAGAGATATTGGGGAGGGCAGGGGCAGACTGGCTGGAAGGAAACCAGTCACAGGAGGCGAAACAGGGACCACTGTCCAGCATAGAATGTTTCTGAACCTTCACCAGCACTGAGGATGGTGCCAGGACAAGGGGAGACCAAGCCCAGGGCTCACTCCCCACATTGCCTTTACAGATGGACATTTACACTGCTGGAACAGAAGGAATGCCCTCTACATGGAGCAGCTTAGCCTTCACAATTGCTTACACAGAATGTTTGTGATATTTCTGTCTGTTCTGCTGACATTCACGATGTGACTGTAACTGATTGAACAAGCTCACCTGAAGAGTCCTGCTGAATAGAGGAATGTTCAAGTGCTGGGGTCTCCAGTTGTGAGTGATGTGGATGGAGCCCTAGAAATCATACTTCAAAATTATGCAGAGGAGTCAGGGCAGGGAGACATAGCAAATGCTTTGGGTGATGATGATTGTCAGGATGATAATGAAAGCTAGCATTGCTGGGGCTCTTACCAGGTGCCAGGCACTCTTCTAAGTGCCTTACATTTTAATGTTTAATTCTTAAGCAGTCCTTTGAGGTAGGCACTATTATTATCTCCATTTTACAGATGAGACACTGAAAGGTTAAGTAATTTGCTTGAGGTCACACAGCTAGTAAGAGGTAAAGTGTGGGTTTGAACCCAGACAGTTTGACTTCAGCCTACAAAAAGGAATAAAATAATTTCACATAGTTGCAACTATTGGATCCAAATTAAATATTCCACTATAGTAGGGAGCAGTATCAAGCTTTGTACTTTAAAGAATCTAACAAAAGGAAAAGATTCGTGATCAGACCATATTCAAATGTAAAAGTTCTGCACAGTAAAAATCACGTAAAATAGGAACAGAAACAACGGACTTGAATAATCTTCTACCAAATGTGGCAGCAAAGGGTTAACCTCTGCATTGTGTCGTGAACCCATACAAAGTGGTAAAAAAGGTATCAAGGAGTTCACACCAGAGGAAGTAGAGTAGCAAATAAATACACAGCAGTACTACCTGGTCCTGAGAGTTATCAATGTAATGTCAATTAAGACAATGAAATGGTACTTTATCCCTATTCAGTTAGGCTGAAGAACTTGGGTGGGTATGATGCAGTGCTGGAGTCAGGGCAGAGACACAGACACACTCGCACATGGCTGGTGCTGATGTAAATTAGTCCTTTGGGAATCCAGCTTGACAAAGTGTATCAAGAGTCATAAAATGCTCGTGTCATTTGACCCAGTAATTCCCCTCCTGGGAATATATCCTAAGGAAATAATTCAACAGAATAAGAAAGTTATATGCATCAAAGTGTTGATTTCAGCATTATTTATAATGATGAAAAATTGGAAACTGTAAAAATGTCCAACAATAGGGGCATGGCCAGGCAAATTATGGTAGATCTACCTAATAGATTTATGCAGCCATTTAAAAGTATAATAGCATTATTTGGCAATACAGAAAGATGTTTATGATATTATTTTCCAGGAAAAAAACAGAATGCAAAATTGATTCTTCATATTTATTACAAACATGTAAAGTAGGTCTTATATGAACAGGGACTGGATGGAAATAAAAAGAGAAACAATTGACATGGGCGGGCAGTGAGATGTGGGTGAATTTTTTTTTAAGTTCTTCTTTATGGCTACTCTAGTGTTGTTTGTGTTGTAAATAGCAAATGGGAGAAAAAACAAAATCAGAGTGAACTAAAACACAAACCAACGTCAGTGAAGTGCTGACTTGTGTGAAAGCTACATGTGGGTGTCAGTTGGCTATGAACATAACATGAATCAAATGTCACATGGCTCTATTAATCGAAATACAGACTCTGGATCTTGGGGGATGGATTCAGAAGAAGGAAATTCATGTAATAAAGCATTGATCAGTAGCAAGGTGTTTTGTTTTGTTTTATTGAGATAAGGCCTTACTCTGTCGCCCAGGCTGGAGTGCTATGGTGTGATCATGGCTCCCTGTAACCTTGACCTCCTGGGTTTAAGTAATCCTCCTGCCTCAGCCTACTGAGTAGCTGGAACTACAGGTGAGCACCACTACACTCAGCTAAATTTCTGTAGAGATGGTGTCTTGCTACGTTGCTCAGGCTGGTCTCGAACCCCTGGGCTCAAATGATCCTTCCATCTCGGCCTCCCAAAATGCTGGGATTACAGGCATGAGCCACTGTACCTGCCCACAAGATGTTTTTGAGGGTCATAGATTGTATCTCTAGCACAAGACCCAAAACTAAGTAGGTATTTGGGAGAAATTAATGAGACAAGTAACTAGGACACAAAGAACAAGTTAAAGAGAAGATCTGGAAGTGATGAGAGTTTGTCTCACATAAGACACATAAGGATTTGTTCTGCATTGCTGCAGGGAGTAGAACAACGTCCAATGGAAAGATGTTAAAAGTAGGTGAATGTCAGCCAAGAATCAAGAAGTTGTTTTATATAGCTTTAATTACCCTAAATTAGAGTAGGCTGCCTTGTGAGGTAGTGAGTTCCTCATTTCTGGAGGTGATCAAGCAAGGCTTTGATTGATCAAGATCTGCCAAGGATTCTGTTAACATACTTTCCAAACTGGTGTATATACTGGATTTTATCAAAGTTGACATTCTATTGACTAAGATGCACCATTATTTTATGCACCACCGAGAAAGAAAAAAGTGCCAATTAAACGATCACATACCCTTGCTTGTAATACTCATTCTAATTTCTGAATTGCTTATATGTGAAAAAAAATCTGTGAAATACTATATAGCCCGGAGGGTTGCACTATGGGAACACCCAAGCCTACAAGCTAAATGTGGCACATTTTCTAATCTTACCATAAAGCAGATATATATGAAATCATTCTATCTATATCAAATACTAAAGTAAATACATATATTTCAACAAAATATATATTTTAAAAATTTATTTCTTTATGCAGTCTATCAGTGATAGGCATTTGGGTTGGTTCCAAGTCTTTGCTGTTGTAAA